>NC_051195.1:43442933-44067933 GCF_015220075.1 Falco rusticolus
TTGCTTTCAGGTAAAAAACTGGCAGGCTCCCATCATCCCAGCAATATTATTTGTTAGTAGGAGAAGGATTTGTTCATGTCTGTGGGCTAGTGAAGAGAAAAGAAGCTCTGAGCAGCAGAGACCCTCCTCTAGCTCTAGCATGGCATGCCCACAGATGAAGTTCCATGTTGAAACCCCACGGTTAGAGCCTATTATTATTACCATGGGATTTTATTTTACTGTACCTATTCATTAAAAAGTGAAACCATAGCTCTCAGTCTAGGATCATTAGGGCAGGGGCATTTTTACCCATATATGAAATCCATGGCTGAGAATTGTGTGGCATGTGGCTGACAGCTAGATGCAGTGGGTGACTTCCATGGCCTCCCATCTGCTGAGCCCTGAATTCAAACCGTGGTGGATTATGAATGGGAATAGGATTGTGTCTGTGCTTTGTTTTACAGCACAGGAGTCCTGGATTCGGTTTCTCACAGACATTAGCACAGCTTAGTGCTCTTGGTCAAAGGACACATTGGTGGGGAGCGTGGCACAGAGGGGTATGGGCTCTGCTGCTCGCAGGTTGCAGTGGGAGAGGACAGGGTGCCAGCACATCACCAGCACTGTGCAGGTGTGCAGCTGGGACTTGAAAAAGGGAAGATATAAGATGGATGGATGGATGGATGGATGGATGGATGGATGGATGGATGGATGGATGGATGGATGGATGGATGGATGGATGATGGAGGCATACTGGCACATAGTTGCATGTGCTATACCATTCTTTATTTTCACAAGATCAGCAACATAAACATAAAAGAAGAAAATGAACACTCCAGCCTCTGTGAGGCTGGGTTAGAGTGCTGTACTACGCAACTCACATTCCTTCTCCATCCACCTTTTTTCCTTTTTCATTCCTAAAGGTCACACACATACACTAGCACTTGCCTATCTACTTCCAGTTGCTGGCTGGAGTTTCCTTTTTGTAGTTACTTTTTCTGTGGCAGACACAGTACTCCACAGTGTCCAGGAGGTGGCAAGCTTTCAATGCACATTGCTCTGTGCTCCGCTGGTTTCCCCAAAGCCAAGAGCTTGAGGAAAGCTGGGACGACAGAGCCCTGCTTGCTCATGGGGTGAAAGCCTGGGTCTAAGTCTATATTTCTGCGTGTGAGACAGAGGGAGAATGTGGCTGATTAGCAGAGTCAATGACAGGGGAAGCAGTGTTCTGCTACAGACCATCACAGATAACAGGCCATCCTGTTCGTCATCCTCAGGGCAAGGCACCAGGAGACAAGTCAGACAGGCTGAGGCTGCAGCATTTTCCCAGGCTATCTCAATACACTGATTTTGCCGCAGCATTCTGCATTAAGAGGTGGGCTAAATCCATTCCTACCAAAAGAAGACAAAATCAAGATGGTTTTGAGAACATCATGTTCTCCCTCTGACTGTTAGTAGACATACTTTTAATTTCCTCTATCCCATCCCACTTAGTGGAAGCAGTGTTTAGCCACACAGACATGTCCTTGCAGGGTGACAGCAGAAATTACATGTTTCTGAGCACGTGCAGCACTAAAGCAGGCATCCATGTATCATGCACATGTAGCTGGGTGCTGAAGCGAAGGTCCCCACTTGGTTTCACAGAAGGCCTGCTCTGGTTACCCTCCCAAATGATCTATGGTGAGGGAAGCCAGGCAGCCAGCTTTGTGAGTAGCTACACCACTGACCTGCCAGGCTGTTCCCTTCAACAAGGGCAGCTTCCCCTCCTGCTCATGGCTTATTTAGGCTGTCACTTCTTCAGTTCAGGCACTGTCCCTTATGATGTGTTTGTTCTGTGATGTTCTGGTTCTGTTACAGGGTTCTGAATGCCACTGGCAGGCAATAGGGACCCAGGACAGCTGCAGAGCTTCATGGCAGGTTGTCATCCCCTCAGAGCCATGCCATCCCACGGGTGCATCCCTTCCCTGCACACACAGCATGTGCTGCTCAGGAGGAAACCTTCAGAGTGGTTTCTCCAGCTTTCCTGACACTGCAATACTGAAGGCAGCGGAGGTGAAAAGAACTAATTTCTTCCAGACAAGGCTAAGTTTGGAATATGTGAGGCCATAAAGTCCAGGTAAGCAAAAAAACCCAAACCAAACCAAACCCATAAAAAACCCAGCTACTCATGGGACAGACTGTAAGTAACACAGGGGTGGTAATTACTACCTGGGTCAGGTGTTGACTATTAATTATCAGCCTTAATGAAGCCTTGGCACTTGCTTGGTTGCTCTTTCCTAAAGAAAGCAACTTTCAAAGCAGGCAGTTAACAAAAATAAGACAAGCATGACAGCATCCCTCCTTTGCTGGCACTGCAGTAGAATGAATTCTCCCTTGGCTCCCAGAGTGAGTAGGTGTGGTGGTGTTTCAAGGTTTTTATGGATTTAACCAACTTTTTAGGCCACTGATAAGAAACACATGGAGCGCAGCTCAGGTTACCTCAAACATGTCTACAAGAAAAGTACCGTGCCAAGAACTGCTTTTACACATCCCTGCTTCCTACATCATCCAAAATAAGAAATAAGATTCTATTTTCCTCTTTCTTCTGCCTCTAACCCGTTGCAAGCTCCTGGTGACATCACCAAACACAGAAGTGGAGCTGGAGACACTCAAAAATATTATTACAACCTTTATGTGCACTTGGGGGTGCATAATAGCATATAATACACGGTTAATAAAACCTACAGCCCAGTCTGTTCTTCTTCCCTTTTCAGAGCCACAGCCACAGAATTTATTTTCCTTAGGTCTTCATCCTTTCCCCCAAACTCTTCCCCTCACCCTGTGAAATCTCTCCCAGATGGGAAATGTATTTAAATGCACTATTTGAAAAGATAAGCAGGGCATTCTGAAAGAAATAGCTGCTAATGGGCAGGGAATTACCACTCACATTGCTGAAAAAGAACCCAGTGTGGGATGCCTTTGTGGAGTGGGGCAACATTCACCAGAGCTGTTTCGAACAATGCCAGCTTGCAGCACTGTTACTGATGACAGCATTAAACTGGCTTCTGTTAATTGTGTCAAACCAAGCAGTAATACACAGCAGCTTCTCCTGTTCAAGAGCTCTCCTTTGTGGAGAAATCTCTCCGGCTTTTCCGGGCATATATGAGACACGTGGGTGCAGCCCTGGCAATCCTCCAGCAGCTCACAGATTCCCTCCGGTGCCTGGAGGGTTTTGTGCTCCTGTCTCTTACCACTACACAGAAACGTGTGAGCCAGAGGGAATGGCATCACTGAGGGTGCTCTGAGTCTGCTGTGGATCCTCTTCTGCTATATGGTACCAGGAGCAGAAGGTGGGAAGTAATATCTCATTTCCTGGGCAGTCCCTGCATGGACAGTCACCACCTTGTTCTCCACTTTCCTATCCAGATAGAAGGTAGAGTTAGCCCAGCTGGAGAGATGAAGCCTAAATACTGTATAGCCTAGTGGACAGACTTGTGAGAGCTCGAAGATGAGCCCTGCTTTGGCAGAGGAGAGACACAAGCCCAGGCTTCTCATAACCCCATTGCATTCACATTTGCTTGACAGTGAAGTATTGCAAAAAAGAAGGGAAAGCACCATGACTCCAGCCGTGCTGGTGCTCCTCCAGCCAAAGCTCAGCTGTGAATCCAGCCTGCCTTAACCACAGCTTGGGGACCACTGAAACATGTTTTATGGCAAAATCACTATTTGACAATTAGAGTATGAGATGATCCATGCAGGTCTGATGCGTAGCTTCAGGCCCTCTGAGAATCATCCTGAAAGCCTAGATAATAACGTAAAGACAGAAAACAACTCGGGCAGCTCTAAATTAAACCACAGGCTGGATCAGTGTCAGTACCAGAGTATAAAAGACATCACTGCAGGTTCCCTCTGTGAAATCACACGATCTTCAGCTTTGCTTTGCAAAACTTCCCTGCAGTTTGAACCTGGTCCAGACCCTTCTGACTTCAACTTCTAAATGTTTGCCTTAACACCAAAAATATAGGAAGGTCCTCAAAAGTATGGTTGTAGAGAGACTTTTAAAATAATAGTTTCCTTGAGGCATAAAACCAATTGCAGGACTTCTTCCCCTTTTGACAGTGCTTTATGTACTTAGATCTTCCTGAAGGTAAACGTCCTCTGAACTACAGTAAAATGGCAAAATAGTCAATAAAAAGGAATTGATTTCAGAGATCAGCCAAGATTATTTTAGCCATCCACTCTGAAACCTATTGTAAAAATCTTGTGCTTAGTCTCTTAAACTACACAGAGGAGCAGCTTCCATCAGGCCAGTGGAACCGGCTTGCCTTAGCTTTGAGAGCAAATTGTGTTTCTACAAAAGCAGAACATGACTTCAGTTATAGGGTTGCATTTGAAGAAAGATAGGGCCAGCTTCCAGTGTGGCTGGGGAAGAGGGATTCTGTCTCTTCTGTCACCTCACGAGAAAGAAGCAAAATCAACAGCAGAAGGTAATAGCCCTTCAAATCCTCCCCTAACCCCACAGTGAGTCCAGTCCCAAACAAATTCACCTCTGAGCTTATCAGAAAGGGCTAGGCTGCAAAATTCAAATTTTAGCTACAAAGAGAGTAAAGGTTTTCAGAGAGCTTATTTGTCATTTTGGCCTTTCAGTAGTTTTGAAGTCAGATTTCAGATTAATTCAGACACTGCCCATGAAACGTTACGAATGGGAGCTGCTGGGGTCTGACTGCTTGGACTAGGTTTGAAGCTCTGTTGAAAAGTCTGCTCTTCTGTGTTAGCAGAGAATTAAACAGATCATCTCGCCTTTTGCCTCTAGGTTTCTAGGTAAAGCTTGGCAGCAGGGCTGGAGTTCATCTATCAACTGGCATAGAACACAGGGTGCTGAATGTGCCTTTTCCCTGCAAACAACTGTGAATTCAGGATGGATCTGAAGGAGTGGGGCTGGTGGGATGCTGACCTGGTGTCACTTGAGAGCGTCTGTGCTTTTGTCTGTCATTAGGTCTGACTCTCTGGAGGAAATTAACTCAGAGCTTTTTCCTAATAGACATGCAACGGATCCAAGTACCAGCATCAATCACTGACAGACTCATCAGGGATATCAGCAAATGTGGTTGCCCTCAGACTTAATTGTCCTCACTGAGAATGCAGTCTGGCCAGACTGTCCAAGGGAAACCAGCACTGCCTATTTACAGAGGATGAAAAATCTGGACAGACCTAGATGGAGAACTTTGAATGTGTGGCTTAAATGTAACAGCTGAAAGGTCACCCTGTGCCTGGGAAAGCCCAGCCAGATACATACGCTGTCTCTGCCTCAGCATTTCCCAGGCGCAATGGTGATGCTTGACTTTCCCCAACGCACGGCTCAGGCAGGGCAGTGGCTCAGACCAGTCTGTGTATGTCTGGAAATTCTGGGGAAATGCCCACAGTGCCTGGTCAGATCAACCATGGCTTTTGTGCAAGGGGAGATCACTGCTCTGCACTCGCTGTGCTCACTCTGGATGTGCTGTTCAGATCGAGCTGTCTGGGGATCCCAGCAGAAGCTAACAGGTGCCCTCACTCCTCATCCCTTTGCTTACGGAGATCCAGGCTGCAGACATCTGGTTACCATCCTTCACCCAAGTGGCAAGTGGGAACTTCCCTGTTCAACAAACAAGAGGATTTACTAAAAGACTAAGGACACCTTGCACAAGCAGGGGTTATCGTCAGCCTCCAGTACTGCGCACAGCTGGGCCCAGACCCCTAGCAATATAGGGGCTGAGAAGCCAAACCAGGACTACATCTGCCACTGCCTGGAGTGAAAGAAAGAAATGCCTCTCTGGGGGCATGTGAATTTCTGACAGCTGTGACATATAAAGATGGAGTTCTCTTGACAATGGGATCAGATCCACTTCAGTTCATGTACATCTACTTGCCAGTCTAAAAACTGTATCCAGTAACTGAATTAAACTTCTGACATGCACTGGAATTTATAGACTAAACCTGATGACTTCACAGTAAAGCGGCATTTGCTTCCTGCATGAAATATTACAGGATACCATTTTTGTAATTTCCTCCTTACTTGATCATGATAACACCATTCCCTAGGCACTGGAAATCCAGAGAGTATGTGCCAAGTGGAGGAGATGGAAATGGGAGAGTCTGCAGTAATACAAAACACAGTTAAGGAAACAGTGTTTGAGAGTGATTGTTGTGTGATAGGGAACGTTTTGTCTTTTTCTTCATCGATCATTTGGAGTGGGAAGAGATAATATGTTTTTAAAAGCTTAGAAGCAATTCTTAGAACTGCTTCGAACCGGCTTCCACGTGGAGCTTTGCTTGCCCTGTAAATCTCTTCCTTTCTACAGTTTTAAATGCAACAGCACCAATAAGAAAAAAATATGTGCCTTCACCTACCCTTGACAGTTCAAAAAATGATAGGGACAGAAAGCAGTAAGCATGGCAATGTGGTTTATCTTTAGGTTTAACCCTTTCTCTGCCAACAGTGAAGCATACCAAGGGATCTCATTTCTTCTCTGACCTGCTATAGGACTGATGCTGGTGTCAATCTATTCTTTTGCAATGGGACTACTCACAGCAAGGAAAGAGAGAAGAGCTAAGCTCAAAGCTAAGTGGCACAGCAGTGCAAGATGGACTAGCATATTTTATTTCAACTGTTAACAGTGATAACATGCTCAAGGTAATTTTATCTAAACAAGAAGATAGAAAGTTCCTGTCTATAAGGAAGTTTATGCATTGTTCTAACACCTTTCCTAGAAGAAGAGGAGCATTCAGCGTGCTTTGGAGTACAGATTTAAAGGACTTGCATTCCTAAGCAGCTAACAGGGAACATGGCTGAGGCTGATGCAGCGTTGCTTCTCTGTAATCATTTCTGCCAACCACAGCATGAGCTGAAAGAGCAGTCATCTGCTGGCCTTTCATGGGGTTGTGAAGATACCTTGGTGAATACAGACTCATCTGCCATGGACCAATCTTAGAACTGGAACAATGCTGCCTTTTGCATAGCTGTGTGACTCTGTAACGGGATAACATTGCCTCCTCAATTTCCAGACACTCTTGCTGAAAGATGCACCACAAAAATGAAGCTAGAGTCTGCAGTTCTGTGATTTGTACTGCTACAAGACAACAAAGAGTCATAAAACAAGTCCTTTCTACATAGCACCAAAAAGTTGTATCTATCATATAAAGGATAAGCACATAGCCAAGGGTCAGCCTATTCTTAAAGTATTAATAAATGCTTTCCAATTAATCTGTCTCTGCACATGCAGTGATTCAGGCCTGAGTGGCTGGCGAGCCCAGAGGGTGAATCACACGCTTATTCCTTGTTTTGTTTATTGTTGCTCTTTCAGTAAGTCCCTTCTGAGAAGGTGGCAGCCCTCCTTCACCTCTGACGGGGTTTGCTCGTGCTCCTGTTAATGGCAGAGGAACTTCTGCCACCAACTTCAATGGGGTGGGAGAACTTACTATGTGCGTTTTCAAATATTTCTTCAGCTTTGTGACATTATCACCTCTAGTGGGTTCAGAAAGGTTTCTGGGCTTGAGACAAAATTTGTGTCAAGTAAAGAAGTCAGCATTATCTGAACTTCCCCAGCATGTGTCTGCTTCAGTGACAATCCCTGGGAACGCCAACAAATGCCTATGGCTTCCCAAAACATACAACAACTATCCTTTGTAGTTCTGAGCCATACGCCAGGCATGGCATTAAGACCAAGGAAGGATATTGTATTTACAACCGAAGGAAGCAAGGCTGTTCCAGGTATACATAAATTAACCTCCTGTGCAAAGCAAGCATCAACTTTCAGCCTTTCTAGGAGATACACTGAAGAACAGAGATGTTTTCGTTTGTCTAATGCGTTGTCCACAAAGTAGGCGGTGTAAAGATGCTATAGTAATAAGAGAAAATTCTGGGATGGAGAAGACTTTCAAAGAGCCAAACAATAGCTAGATACCAATTGCAGTGAGAGATGGCAAAACCAAAACTGAGAGTTCCTGCCTTTTAAGCGTGAAGGGAATTGAGGACTGGATTTGAATGTCAGATCTCCTGCACAATTTTGGTTCATGAGCCCATGAGATGAAGCCAGAGTTATCTGGAACTGTTGGAAGCTGTGGGCACACTGCTGATCAGGAGCCTGTCTCCTTCCAACAAGGGAAATGTGCTCCGAGAGCACAGTAAGTGAATGCAAAAAATACACAGCCCAGCATTTCTTTCAGCTTTTGTTAGGACTGGAAAAACATTAATTTGTGAATGTAGACCATTAATGATTTTTCCTTCCACTTTGCAATGTCTACCATTAGCAATTTAGATCTTTAGAGAATTAAAAAAAATAAGTTATTTTTCATTTCTATTTAACTGCTGAACTCATGCTGGCAATCTGTAATCAGAAATTCAATATGGAATCATTGAGAGGTTATTTTTGAATCTCACCTCCTGCCCGCAATGTACTTGAATAAATAAGAACACCAGAGGGATTTTTTAAATTAGCTGTTAATCCAAAAATGCACATTGATAAAATCTTACAAATATCCAGTGTTAGTGTTTGACTTTCCATAAAATTAACATTGGATAATCCAGCCTTCATCTATACTGTTTTAGGAGCAGGGCTTTAAACTGTGCAAATCCCATATCCAAAGACAATAATACAGTGCCTACCCTTTAAATCACATTAAAGGCAAGAAATCCTAAAGAAACTAAATGCTGAACAATAGCAGCTTTTTCCTCTTTTTAAAATGTCTGATAAACTGGGCAAGGAGAAGGGGAAGGAACAACTTCACACCCAACAACAGCTTTGAGACAGCCCAGGGCAGAGAACAGAGAACTTCAGACTCATTCTTGACGGGATCACCCCCACATCTTAGGGGCTCATTATGCAAAGAGGTATTTGTGTGCGTGCTTTAATGAAGCATGTTAAAAGGTATGGCATCACCTACTTAGGCTCTGGCTGCACCGTCTTTTCTTCTAATACAGCAACTTTTATAGCAAATCAGGAACTAATTTAGCAATGTTAGGTCTGAGTTTTAGGAAGAGAAATGCAACTGCTCTATTAAATTGCTACTTTACGGGCAACAGTTACAAGGATCTCGGATACTGGTGCTGAGGGACTTGGCTTCAATCCTCTACCATGAGCATGGTGATTTATATGGATGCCATGCAAACTTTACAATAAGAGACTGGCTTGGAAGCCAAAATGGAAGAGGGCAACTACAAAGTCTACAGCACAGCTTCCCACAGTAATCCGGGCTTTACTTGGAGGTCTTCCATGAGAAAGCATAATGTGGTGAGATCACATCCCAAGATGAACTGATAGAGAAGAGGGAATCCTTCCACAGCTGGAGGCTGATCTATACATATAAATATGTGAAGTCACAGCTTCCATTAAAGTCTATCCATCACAAGTATCTTGGCATGTGATAACTCCTCTCGGTCTGAGTGATTCATAGAAATGACCCTGTTTTCAACAGTGAGGGAGAATCTGCAAGATCCTAGCTTGGCAACTGGCAACACCATGAGTTTTGCACAGCAATGGAAATAATGTACCAAGTAGAAAAAAATGCGGGGGAGGATGTGTGCACAAAACAGCTTGGGAGTTTAGGAAAAATATCCAGCCTCCCACTAAGTTGCTATGGGGTAATTAATGAAATATCTCATTCTCTCCAGCTTTTCTTCCAACCTTTTCCTCCCCATGAGAACTTTCCATCAAAGAACATTTTTATTTGGCTTAGTAGATTAATAATGATAGATGGTTTAAAAAGAGCAGGTCTGGAAGCCATCTCACCTCCCACTATTGAAAATTAATCACAGCACAGTTGGCCAAAGTGTAGGTGGAAAGCAACATAAGGCTTCTTTGGTTCATGGGTGTCAGCTGGCACACCAGTATACAACACAACTTAGTAGAAACATTAACAGATAGTGGATGTACTAGGAGCTGATGACATGTAGTCATCAGCTTCTATTTTATATCCCTTTATTGTTTTGTGTGAGCTGATAGATCACCTGCCAGTCTGCTCACACCACAAGACTCCAGCTGGCAGGCTATTCGGTTCGAAGCACTACACATCAAGAAAGACTGGAAGATCAGTTGGAAGAAGTCCAAAGAAAAGCAAGAGGAACGATCAGAGCTCTAGAGAATGTGACCCGCGGTGAAAGATTGAAAAGATTTGGTGCATTTAAGGCTGGAGAAGAGAAGGCAAAGGAAAGGCATGATAACAGTGTTCAAATATCTGGAAGGTGATTGCAAAAAGGAAGGGAATAAAAAGTTTACTATGTCCATTGTGATAAAGACAATAAGTCACAAGTTTAAAGTGTAGCTGAGGAAGTTTTGATGAAACTGTAGGGAATGCACAGAAACAGTAAAGCCCCTGAAAAATTCGTGTAAGGAAGCTGTAGCCTTGCCAGGGTTGTGGGTTTCTGAGTGCAGGCAGGTCAGACTGCTATCTGCAGACAACAGTTCAGGTATAGCCAATGCAGCCTTGGGCATGGGGCTGGCTAAATAATTTCTTAAAGTACCTTTCAGACTTTTTCTATGATCTGTGATTAAAAAAAATAATATTCTTCTATCATATATAGTGAAGGACACAGAAGAAATGTACCCATCAACAAGAGTTAGTGTGGACAAAAGAACTAGATATGAAAGTCTGAGGCATAGCAATACCCAGAATATCTCAATAAAATCATAGTTTGTAATGGAACCTGCAACTTAATCATCAGATAAGACTTGAAAACATGTAAAGGGTTATTTGTGGGATGACTAGAGACTGGGGCTAAGGGGAAATTAATGTTCCACTCCTTCATTTTGGAAATATTCTCATTAGTAATTGCCCCATTTATAGTTAGAGGAAAACAGAACATTCAAATTCCTGGCAGCAAAACACTTCCCTAGTTGCAGATAAATATTGATATTGGCTTCAAGTCAGTTTACAAAAAGAAATTAAAAGAAAAAACAGCTCCAGTGCTGCCTGTCGGGCTTTGCAGCATCTCTTGAGAAACTGTTTGGCGAGTGTCATTTTGCAGGACACAAAGTCAAAACTATTCACTATTAATGGTCTGATTAGATAAATTCAGGAGAAAGACCCTGTGGAGCTGGGCTGCTCCTTCTGGCAGTCCTCAGCCCCTTGCCCATCACAAACAGCAACAGCATTTGTAAAAACTCACAAAAAAGGATGGACCTCAGACCAGTTCAGCGCAGCTGCACTCTCTGAGTGCCACCACTTCCCACGATCGTTGCCTGAGCTTTGACTGGGCATTTGGGGGGGACTAGAGTGGAAACATGGGGCCAAACCTGTGGGAATGCCAAAGGGGATCAGCACCCACACTGTCCCTTCCTCCCATCCCTCCACGGGATGCTCCAGATCCAGTCAGGCAGAACCTGTGTCCTAACACACTGTCTCTGGGAGCTAATGGTGTGACATGGTATGGAGAAGCCTGGAAAGAAACACCAAATTACTATGGGTTATGCTCCTTCATGTGTGCTTAGACATCTGTGCTTTGGCTTATATGGGTTTGAATTTCAGGCCACCGTTACACTTGGAGGTAAGAAGGTGAGCTGAGCCTGACTAAGCCGTTTTACATGGGTTTGTGATCTTTTTTGTCTCCTTCCTCACCTGTAACCTAGTTAGCAGCTTTTCAAGAGCCACATTCTTCTCACAAACTGTGTAGTAGTGCATAACTTGTCCAGCACATAATGTTCCTTCCTCTCCTTTGAGAAAAATAAATAATAATAAATTCTAATTTAATAATAATAATAGTAATTCTTATACTCTGTGACTTTGCCTCCCAGAGCGGCCCAATTTCTCACTCTTTCCTACTGCTGGGTCTTCATTTCACTCAAGCAGCAAAGATGACTTCTTCCCTGAACTCCAACCTTCATGCCCACAACAGTCTTTTTTCCCGAGATGAGAGGCCAGAGGATCCTACACACTCTCAAGGGCAAACAAGCCATTTTCATCAGCAGAAGGCCCTAGGGCTCCTGAACTGGGCAGCTGTGGATGTGCTGGCTGACCCACGCTGCCACCGAGCCTCCCACAGGAGGTGGGGGCACCCTCAAAGGTACCGAGCCACCAGAGAGCTGAAGTACCCAGCACTGTAAGCATCAGTTAGCTTTAAACCAAGGAAAAGGCTACAAAAGTGCCCTCCAGCCAAAGAGGGGAAAGATGTATTGATCCTGAGGTGACTTCTTACTGCACATTATCTGACACTGGCACTTCCTTTAGCCATCGGGAGTATCTGGCAGCTTTCATTTGTGAGATATGGGAAACAGCTGCAAAGAAAACAGAAATGGCTTAAGTCATTCACAGACTTGGGAACTAAACCCAAGTCCTCCATCAGTGATGTCTCATAAAAGGGCCCATTCTGTTCTTAGCCTCATTCCTTTTTTCTGTTGGGGAAGCCCCAGATCTTCTGTCAGGGTCAGATGTAGAAAATATTACAAAACGGCCCATTTGCCAGGTACCAAGTTGCCGTATGCAGATCTGCTAGGAACTTGCTGTAACAGCTTGGAAAAGTCAATTGCCACCCTGTGCCTCAGTTTCCCCACTGGCTGTATGGCAAAAAAGACACATCACTACCTCTGTAAACCAGCACGTGTTGGTCTGACATACGTTCTGTCAAAACCCGCAGGAGCCTGGAGCCCTCAGAGGGTCAGTGAGAGCTGTTGGTGGTGCACACCCGGCTGCCCCACCGGTGGGTACCACCAAACCCTCCAGCCACCAATACACAGATGATTTGTCCTGATCTGCCTGAGGACATCAATACTCAGGATTTTCCATTCCTGACCTTTACAAGGGTAGGATGACAGCCCCATCAGCTCGGAAAGTCATTCTGTGGACAGGAAACTACCTCAGACCTTCTGGCTAATCTCCCCAGCTGCCTTTTTCTTTTTTTAGTGTCCTGACAGGATGCGTGGAGGAGAAGACATGGTTTGGAAAGACAGAGCAGGACAGCACACAGGGGAGCCGAGGGCAGTCAGGAGACAGGGGTTTTGCTTTCCTGCTCCACTGCATGACCACAGACAAGTCACTTAACCTCTGCCTTCACTCCCACTCCCTGATCACATAGCTATTGGGTGTCTCTTCATAGTGTGGGCAGCCACAAAGGATGCTCCGGGGCATTGCAATCGGGGGATCGCTAGGTTACCTACTCCAGCATTTCATATGGGTCAGGCTATTACATTTCACCTAATTATTCAGAATCAAATAGTTTGTCTTTGCCTAAAATGTCTCTTCCAGAAAGGCTTTGTATGAAAACATCCAGTAACACAGGATTTCTTACACATTTATTAAGCTTCAGATCTATCTGCTGCTTCTTACTCTACTGGATAACTGAGCTGCACAGCATGGCCCAGTATTCTACTTCTTTTTCCCCAGGAATATATTTACATATTTACTTCACCTCTCAATATTTTCTTATAGCAATTAAACATATTTAACCAATTTATGTTCTTGTTCTGAAGCACTTTTTCAGCCTTCACATAACTTCGGTACCTTTTTACAAGTATTCACGCTTCCTACAGTACCAGAACGACATCTCACAGTAGAACAGTTTTACAGCAGAAGTGATGGCCCAAGTCATCAGTGAGGCAAATTTTGTGGGGAGAAATCATATAATTTATACTTTATTAGATCAATTAATGGAGTTAGAAGGAGAGGGTTTCATGTACATGCTTTCCTTTGTTTTCAGGTTCCAGACCACTACTGTACAGAGGAACCAAATGACCCTTTCAGACCTGCTGTGCTCCACATGCAAAACCACCAGCATGAACTTTCTTTGTCTCACAGAGAGGGACACTGACAGATGTCCCGGCTGGCTCCTTCACCCTGCCTCTCACTTTCTGCCAGTCACCACTGATACAACACAAGTCAAGGGCATAATATCTTGGGTGGCATGTAAATCAATCATAACAAATAAATGATGGGAGAAAGGCTCTTTGAAAACTGTTTCTGCTTTTCAAAGGGAGAAAGTTTGTCTTGGCAGAAAAGTGAGTTTTTTGTGAAAGATTTTACAATGTGTGCTGAAGATTTTTGACAGCTGATTTTTGCCTGAAAGGTTATATGAAAACCTGCTATCCATAGTTGTCATGTCATGTGTGTTTGTTAAATCATTCTGGAGCTTCCTGAAACACATTTTAATCTCTGGCATGTCCAATATTCGCTGATGTGTTTCTCTGCAATTACTTGTCTCCTCCTGATTCAGCCCTTGGTCTTGTCTTCCAGCTGAGGCTAAAAATGGTTTTGTCTTGCATGAGACCGGCTGCTGTGCAACGTGGAGCAAGTCCCAGGTGCTGGTTTGAGATGTCCAAACAAACAATGGAGCAAACAGTGATGCTGGCAAGCACACGTGAAAGGAGAAAGGGCATCCACCAGCCCTGGAAAAGCCCTCTGTGTTTTTCACCGTGACCTTGTATTGCAGTGTAGATACCTATGGACTATTTGCTTGAGGAGAATTTTCCTTATTTAAGAACCACAGAAAGGAACTAAGGAGTTTTCCCACTTAACGTTTTGGATCTTATTACTGTTTCTTTTTTTTTTTTTTAATTCAGTCACTGTCAGGAGGATATAACTGTGCCATTTAGGCATGGGCATCCCAGCACCATGTCCAAGCCAAACTGCCCCAACACTGTGAGCCCGAAGGATTTGGCACAGACTCAGAGAACTGGCAGCTGAAAGACTAAGGAACATCACGCGAACCACCCCAGAGCATCCAGCACTTTGGCAAACATCTGATTGTACAGGTCCTTGAGGAACTGTTTTCCTTACAGAGAATATGAAAAGCAATGGGGACAGAAAAAAAAGAGGGAGCTTAGCCTTTTGTCAGTTTTGGTTTTTTGTATTCTCAATCTTGGGATAATTATTTTGATTGATCTGTCTAAACCAGTTGATTTATTCCTACTATGAAGATGAAATGAAAGATTTTCTTTCTCTCCTAGGCTACCTTGGTATGTATCTTCTCTGACACTTGACATGCTGTGTGTAATTGCCACATCAATACCCGTCTGCAAATCTCACTGCTCAGAACTTTGTCCCAAGCACTGGAAAACTACTGCAGCCTGAGAAGTATAGCTAATAGGATCCGTCTGCTTTGGAGACATTTTTAATTCCTATGATTTATTCGTTCATTTTCTTTTCTCTAATTACACACAAACGTCAGTGGGGAAAACTGGAAAAAAGAGAAACAAGATAGGGAAAAAAGCCATGTCAGTGCACGGCTGCATTTCGTGCTGCAGTCACTAGCCGGCGTGATCCCCACAGTCACTGCAACACGTCCTGCTCAGGGATAGACTGGGACGCGAGGGATATTTTTCAAGAGGAATA
The DNA here is from genome assembly GCF_015220075.1 of Falco rusticolus. Classification (NCBI taxonomy): domain Eukaryota; kingdom Metazoa; phylum Chordata; class Aves; order Falconiformes; family Falconidae; genus Falco; species Falco rusticolus. The sequence continues at coordinate 43,458,183 of NC_051195.1, forward strand.
ACAAAAGGGAGAATCCTGATGGATGAGTGAATTGTGTCTAAAAAGAAGATCCAGAGGTACTATCAAGGAGTTGGGTGGACTGACGATTATTATTAAAGCTCTGAATGAACAGACCGACCAGCACCCGTTCAGTCCCAGCCATAAAGCCATGCGCCGAGACCTGGACAGGGGAGAGGCTGTTTATGAAAAAAATAAAGTAATCCAGCAAAGAGGTAAGCCAGAGAGACAGCACAAACCCTTGTCTTCCTCATGCCTACGGAGGACAGTGCATGCTCCTGCTTGCCTTGGTGAGGCCAGTAACCTGCCCTGCAAAAGCATGGCCCTGTGGGAATGGCAGAGCACACCCCGTGTCCTGCAGGGCTGCTCAGATACTTCAAGTGTTTGATGCCTTTTTGCTTAGAGAAGCAATGCGTACTCAGCCTCCAGGATCCTAATATAATTTCTAGTGATAGAGCCACTTGGGCCCGCACTGGTGCCTCCCTGCCTGGGGTTGTACACAGATGGTCAGCAGCTCCTGGCTGCACCTAGCACAGAGAATCACAGGATTTTAAGTTTCTTGAGTGGTTCAGCAAACTAGACCTGTTTCAAAGTTCTACCTGTGCTCCAAGAAAGACACAAACGGTCTCTAAATCTGAAAATATCCATTCACCCACCCTGGCCTACTGCTGTGCACGTGTCATGCAGTGCATCACTGTTGTCCATCACACCCCATGCACCTCTCTGACTTTTTTCCAGTCTGAGCTGCTTTGCCCCAGAAATGGCAAACAAACCTTCCCCACTGTGGTTTCACCCCACACTCACTTTCTGCTCCTTTGAGCTATGTGTTTAGTTATTCCTTGGTTTTGCCTTCCCTGGCTCCACCAGTGAGGAACCTCCACAGCCCCCCCAAAGGCCTGGGGTCACCTGCGGCTGCTGCCCCTGCCAGGGGCTGTTCAGGGCCAGGAATCTGCAAAAAGCTGAATGACCCAAACCTGAGCCTCTGTGGGACTCAGGGCTGATGCCTGAGGGCATCACTCCAGTTTCATAAAGCATTTATCAACTCAACTCAGAACAAGACGTAGAAGAAAAATATGAACCAGAAGGAATAACTTCTTTGTTTTCTCATCATATAAGGGAATTATTCATACATTTCCAAAAGGTACTGGGAAACGCTGATAACCTTTATTAAAATACTAATAATTAACAAGGAACACTCTTCTTTCCAGGTGAACCTGTGGGCTCAGCTTTTAGCACCCCATTCCCAGCAAGTCACACAAAATAAGCCACGCAGACTCCCACTTCAGTGTTACAGTTCTGGCATTTTTTTATATATCCCAGTATTTTTTTAATGTAGGTCAACCTTATGAATGCAAGGGCACTCATCTTCCCTCTGAGGAAGAAATACGGAAACCTTCATTTTGACGATAGGAAACAGAGAAATAGCCGACAATAGGAAACGGAGAAATAGCCAACGAAAGGGCTCAGAGACACCAAGTTCTGTGTGGCTGATTTGCAGCCCCAAGTGAAAGGTAACCCCCAAAGGCTTCCTCCGATAGCTCTCACGTTACAGCATGCAGAGGCCAGTCATCATCCTGTAACTTGCTCTTTTGCCAGGAATTTAGGCACCTCCTTTCCATGGAAATCAGTCACAGCTACAGACTGAAATACCATCTGTGCCTTTACTGAGGTCACCTAAGAAATGCCCAGTTAAACCCAGACTTGAACAGGCTCTTTCCAGGCACCACGACCTGTGAAACATCCTCCTTCCTTTGGTAGTTCTGAAACTTTTACAATAGCATCTAGAAAAGAAAGATAACTATCTAAGGATGGTGGTGTGATTTTAGGTTACTGATAAAAATATTTGGTAAATTAAGTACAGATTATTAGCCACAGTGTTTATATGAGATAGCCACTAAAAGTGATTACTTAAAAAAATATCTAGTTTTCCTCTTTTATTTATTTAAAACTTCTTTCTGGCTTTATTTTTCTTACTTTATAAATGTTATTTTTCAGTATTTCATTGTGAATTTTGTTATTTCCAATATTGAAAATTCCATCAGCAACAAAGCCAAGCTGGACCACACAGCCTGCATTTCTGCAAGCTTCATATAAACTGTTCCACACCTCCAGTTCTGAAATCCAAAAGGCTGACGAATTCCTCTCACATCCCTACTCTTGATTTTTATTAATCTCACCATGATGCAGGTGTGAACTAAGAAGGTGTTTGATGTAAGCAGGTTTATGAGGCCATGATTAATAAGCCAGGCAATACTGTAGGACCCAGGAATGCTTCCTGGCTCCCAGGTCTAGGTGTAAATGCTGGCAAAGCTCTAACTGTGTGACGGGACCAAGCCCCGACCCTGCTCAGCCCTTCCTGCACTTCAGTTTCCATGCAAAGAAAGGCAAGCTCGTAACCTAGAAGTGCTCTAAACTGTGCCTGAACAAGCCCCTGAGGAGGACAAGAAATGCAGTTTATTGCAGGGCACCAGACAGACGCAGCCATACAGTGACCTAATCAGGGTATAAGTGACGTTAATATCATTTCCTTGGGTTTGCATTTCAGCATTTCCCCTTCCAACTGACCCAGTGCATCGAAGGCAGCACCAGCCCAGGGGAGCGCAGGGCAGGGCAGCGGGCAGGCTGTCTGGACACAAATCAGCACGTGTTCACGGCTCCACCTCAGTGCCTCGGACTGGTCTATACTTTCCTACAGTTGCAGAAAATACGGGCCAGGGAAGACAGCAGGAGTCAGATGCTGATCTCACTCTTGTCATTTGTCACCCAAAGCATCAGGGAGCTCTGTGCAGCTCTCGGTTTGGTGCATGACAGGAATCTGAGCTCTTTCTGGAGTTATTGGTGGCTCTGATGTGTGGCTGAAAACAGATGCCAGAGATTAGTTCTTGCTTGGTACCTTCTGCCTAGATAATTAGCTGATTGTTAGGGTAGAAAAAGTCAAACCTTTCCCACCTTCTTTTAGAGAAATCTCCTGCTCAGGGGTCTCATTCATTTTCTATAATAGGTACTGAAAACATTTTGGCTCTATCCACTTCAGTAGCCAATGTGTTTTCAATCCTGTGTGAGGGGGAAGGGACCGATTTTTGACAAGTGTTGTTAATAATGAGCCATTTTTTAGCACAGACAGTCTCCTGGGTTTTAACCTATAGCTTTTCCTTTCACCCCACTTAGTTCTTCCCACATGCAAAGTCATTTGGCTCCGTAGAGGCCCTGTCATAGTTATTTATGTATTCTGGACCTCTATTTGTTCCCCATCTCTCTCCCACAGCAGCTTGGTTCTGCAGGGGAGTATTTCCAGGCAGAAAACTAAACACTTCAAAGAAAAGACACCACTATCTTCCTCCTCCTCCTGTATGAGCTCCCTAGGTGGACTTCGTTAAGTCTGCCCAGCTCTTGGCAAAGTACCAGATCAGTAGAAATGTCAAAAACTCCACTGACTTCATATTTACTACATCTTTGTGACATGAAAGCACTTAATTTTCAGTGTTATACTTTCTCTTCATATTTTCATTTTCCTGTTTGTGCACAGAGAATTAAAGCTTAGAGGAGAACCTGAAATTTGTATCATGTATAGCAACCGTAGGAAATACAGTGCTTTCTGGCAACTGTGCCCATTCATAACCTATTTCCCACAGCCAGATACAAACACCTCTCTGCAGAACATGCAGTCAGTTTGGTGCCCTCACAAGGGGCATTCCCAGCAGACAGAGTACTAATATCTAAGTACTAAGTAACTAATATCTAAGGCTAACAGATGATATTCATTCTCTCGTTCCAAGCACACCTCAGGTCTTAAGGCTGTCTCATTTAAGGTTGCATGGCAAGACAAAGGCTGTTAGACACGTTGTGTGGCTGCAGTGCTTAAAACAGCTGCAATTTCTGATGGCATTAGGTATTACTACACTATAATGGTTAACAGCAAGTATAACTCAGACATTTATAGAAATATATACTCAGGTACTTCCTCTAGCATTATTGATTTGCTATGATTGGGAATCGAACTCGGCAATGAAAAACACAATGACATATACCCTGTATTTTGCCAGAAATATCAAACAGCGTAACGGGTTTCTTTGCATACATGTGCTATTTTGCTTCTGTTCCTTACTGAGTTAAATGACTTGACTAATACTTTTTCACTGGTTCTTACAGGCAAGGCTGGTATTTTCACTCTCTGAGTAGCACTTGGATTTTAAGAGTTGGAAGACTCAAATCATGTTTCCGACATTAGGAATTAACTGCCCATCTGTGGTTAGGCGCCCGTGGGTTGAAGCAACAGAATTCCTTCTGGTTTTGAATGAAATATCTGCGACTGCCACAGACTGCACTGTGATCTCAAACAGTTATATCTTCTACAGAAGGTAGAGAACAGCACCATAGCCATACCTGCTACAGGCAAGCAGAGCACTGAAGAACAACCAACACTCACCTAGAGCATATACTGTCATTCCTGTTTTTTTGCATTATGGGACAGAATGAACGTGGTCCCCATGAAGCTGGGAGAGGACAAGCTGCACTGGGGATAGCTCATCATTCAGAAATGGCTGCAGCTTCGAGCAGGCTCTCCCTTGCTGTCTAGGGTTTGAAGACCGCAGTGAAAATGGATGCAGGTCAGTGAGTTAATTCCTTGAATTTCTTTGTTTAACCAGTTATGGGGATGCCCATACATAGTTACTTCACCTTTCACTTTCCCTGTTAAAAATGCAGAAGAATCTTGCCTTACACAGTAGTGGTGGTGTAGGTATAACTGTGAAGATGATGCATTTCCTCACTTCACAGTGCCCTCCAGCAACAGGAGACACCGTAGAGCATGGCTACCTCCTGTGCTTTGGAACCACGAGACAAAAGGACATTAGTGCTGTACATCCCCATTTTAGAGATGAGGTTTTCTTTTGAAACTTGGTTATAATCCTCCAGCCTCAGGAGAGGATGCATAGTCTATTGTATGGATGCCTGTGCTCAAACTTCTGGGCTGCTTTTATGGTATCCTTTGTATAGGCACTGAACTCACTCCTGCCTCACGTTGAGTGCCTCCTCAGAGGTGCTGATAGTTCCCTTGTTTTGCTGTCTGCAATGGGAGGAAAATGGTGCAGCCAAATGTTTATGGTGCCATAAAAACCAACAACACTAATGAGGTGGTGACATGAGCAATGCAATATCTGCACAGCTCCCAGGCTGTGCCTCTGTTCAGCGGAGCCATCACCACTGCCTCTCTGACATGGCACTCCCCCAACTCTCTGGAAGGAAATCCTCGGCAATCGTTTTTTTAATAAAGAAGTAAGTACCAGCTTAGAGATGAAGGTGCTAATTGTGGCACATCAGCAGCCAGAAGAAACAATTCCTCTAGGAACACACACATTAATCTCCTGTGGCTGTTGGTCAGAGTGAGAGGCATTCCCTTAGCGGTGATGACAGCTGCTAATAAGACAGCACAACACTCCGCAAGTGTGACCATCAATGCTGCCAGCCAGGAAGCTAGGGATTCACATCTCTGGTAGACCTCGGTCTCCAACTTCTGCTTGTTGAATAAGCATGAGGGGATGTACTGGATTGCCTTGCAGGCAGGCAAAGCAGTCAAATGGCTTCCATGTATCGATTGCTACACTGGCGAAAGGAAGGCTTGGTAAAGCAGCACAACTCTGCATGGGTCATACTTTCTGGCTCAAAGCAACTTTGTGATGCTGTCTTGAGGTCTACTGACACTGCTGTCGAAGATAAAAGGTAAGGAGGAGACATCACTACATTTATGATTAGGTTGTTGGAATAGGGATATGCCTCAGTTGGGTATCTCAGTGAATATTTTCAGGGAAAGAGCTCTACCTACTTTTGTTTACATCCTGCCCACACCAACTATCATCTGAACATCACAGAATCACAGCAGTGGTGGTTGGAAAAGATTTCTGGAGTTTCCAGTCCAATCTCCCAGTCAGCTATGGGACTGATGCTAGTGCTAGATGAAGACAGCCAAGGCTGAGAGCCTCTGGGGACAGCGATGGCATGGCCTCTCTGGTAACCTGTTCCGTGCTGCACTATCTTCCTAGGGAAGGTGTTTTCCTCCATGCCCGATATGAATATTCTACAGCACAAGTTGTGGCTGTAGCACACTCACAAAGAAGTAACCGAAGAAAGCAGATCTGGTCCCCTGACCGTGCACGTGTACTTACTTGACAGTGAGGACCGCAGACCCCGTTCCCAGACACTCAGCCCTGCACCTCTAGTGCTTCCACATTCACAGCAATCATATCAAAAGAAAGGTGGAGACTTAACCCTGCTTGCTGGCAGAAATTCATGCCTTAGAGAAGAGCTATTTCCAATTCCATCCAAATTTCATTAACTTCTCCAGGGACAAATACATCCTAGGGCTTGCTGTTGTTTCTTAAACTCATGGCAACGTTTGGGACTGGGTCAGTGCTTTTCCAAGTTCTACTAGCAAAACTGAAATTGTGGCTGATCTCTTCCTTTGCAAAACTCCCAGTCAGGAATATTCTGTCACAGGGAGCCTATATTACGTGAGGAAAAAGCCCAGACTGCTATGCCAGGTACTGGGGCACATTATGGATGCAACAATAGTTCAGCCACAGTGTGCACAAACACAGCTACATGTCTGGCTGGAATCAGAATACATTCCTTTCCTAAGCTGGCAGCTTTCCTCTGTCTCCTTCTGCAAGACCCTGACTGACCTCAATACCCAACGAGCTCCCAGCCCATCTCCCTCAATGGCTCTATCCTTCCATTATTCTGAGTCACACATAAGCAGTCTTGTGAATTAGAGGTTCCAAAAAGAAAAGAAACTTGCTGCATCAGTCAAACTCCTGCACTGTTCTTTTTTCTAAGTTGTAGCTGGGCAAACATCCATAGAGTCCAGTAGCTAGATGGCAAAAAGAAACAGGGAAGGAAGAAAGGGGCAGGGGACACACACACACACAGAACAGTTACGAACTAAAGTTATGAAATGGAGAGTAAAGGGTAAAGTCTGGGGAAGTGGAGAAGGGAATAGGACTAAAGAAAGAAGATGAGGGGACAAGGAGAAACTTTCAGAAAAGTGGCACATAGTCTGCCTGGAGAGTTACCATAGATTTAGATTTCACTATTAAAAAAGGGAATCAATGGCTGGCCCCAAGCCTCACGCTGGCAGCCTCTGCCGTTCTGATCTCAGGAGCAGCATCTGTCAGCAATTTTCAAGAGGAACCATTAGAAATCACAATGTTTAACAGTTTGTCTTGGCCCCCTGGAATTTTACCACCCCCATCAGCTACTGAAAAAAAGTAGGAGGTTAGAAGGAGGAGAGGGGAAGAGGGTGAAGAGAAGAAGGAAGGGAAAACAAAATGGTACTTGTAAGATTTAATGTGTGCCTCCCCCTTTTCCCCTTCTTATATGCCACATCCGCAGAGGTGATATATAGATGGTGGTTTTGGCCTCATTCCTATATGCTCTAACAACATGGATGCTGGTTTAGTGGAGAGCTGGCTGGAAATTCCCTGTGAGCGGCTCCAGGCATCTCTGCTGGGGAGCCTTCCCGGAAGCAGAACAGACTCGGAGATTTAGTGTCTTGCAAAGCAAATTGTTCCTGACACTCCTGATACAAGAGCAACTTCTGGGCATCTCACATATAAATCCAAGAGAAAAAGAGATGTAGCATTTCCCAGAAGTGGTTCAGTCACTTGGCTACCACCAGATGATTTATTCCATCTGTTCTTCTATCCAGATCTCTAAATAGGGAACCACAAAAGGAAGTATGGGGAGTGAGGACAAGGAAGAGCAGTTTCTCAGAGCATTTTGGCAAGCCTGGCCATGTGCGGTGCTTGGTGGTCAGCTCTGGAGGGGACACCCGGCAGCCACAATGAAAAGGTTTTTAAATAAAGTGTTCAAAGGGCTGGTTCTGTTTGGCACCAATAAAACCGGTGAAACAAAACTGAATGAAGGAAAACAAATCATTGCAGTGAGGTTTGAATGCATTTTCTACAGTGCCAGGAGGGTGAATCAAAAGCACTATGCTGAAGGAGAGACTTACGTGGCAGCTGAAGGGTAGGCTGTCACAGTGGTAAGGTGCTGAGTGACTTACAAGAACCAGAATCTGATGTCTGGTCCATTTTCCTTTGAATACTGCCTAAATCCAGCCCCAAAGCACCAGGTGGTACAGGAATTTAAAAATGCACTGAAGACCGAGTAGGATTTCAGGTCCAGATCTGAATTTGATGCTGCCTCAACTTCTACATGAGCTCAATATAAGTTGTATTATATTTTAAGGTACATATAAGCTGTATTATAAGGGGCTGATATCTGTGTTTATCAGACTTATGCAGTATGGACCTCACGCTTCGGTTCTTCTGGTAGGAATGTAGCATAGCTAGGAAGTCCTTCCCTTCTGCTTTATACAAAACTCAGCCTCTGCCCTGCTGGAACCAGCAATACCTACAGACAGGCTGTACAGAGGATACGCCACTAATGCTGGCCTCATTCACATCCCGAGATGCCCATTTTATCTAGCTTGCAACCAGGGTTGGAGGCAGGATGGATATTTTTATTTACTCCAAGTCAGGTTATTAGGGAGGGAATAGTGGGGCTGTTTTACTTTCTTCAGTGACATGAGACAAAACCAAGTCTTACGGCAACACAGAGGTTTTACCTGACAAATTCCCTGAAGCATTAAGGCCCTTGACCTTACACCATTGTCCTCTCTCCTATGCCATGGTCTGTCTGGTTATGACTATTAGTCTTTAACTCTGATTCATGTTTCACAGCTTTGGGAGATGTTTTGTGGTTTACGCAGACTCAAAGACCAGTTGGTCCTTCCCAGTCCTGTGCCTTCCCAGGTGGAGGGAGCAGACTTGTAAGAGTTAAGCTGAGCTGTAATGGTGTGACTCAATGTTCTTAAAGGTCTTTTCAACATAAATGATTCTATACAACCTTAGCTGTGAGCAATGGAAGAGAATATGGATTTTGACTTGCCATCCGCAGAGACCAGGGAACTGTACCTTGAGTTCCCGTTCCACCCTGGAAATGAAATGCATTTGTTCACAGACCCCTTGACTTTTCAGTAGTATTTTGCTAGAAAATGGCAAGAGTTAAATACAGAGATTTGAAAAGTTATTCCTGGGCAGAAGGCCACGTTATAAGCGTAATCATTTCACTTACTCTTACTGCACGGAGAGTCCTACTGCAGATTTCAGACCAGCCCCAGGACCCCTGTCTACCATCTCTCTTGACCTCAGAAGAGGTGAACAACTTTATCGGCTGGATGGGCAGATTGAGCAAGAAATGAAAGAAAGACTCAGGGGAGAGATGTCTCTCAGCCTATGCTTAGTTTACAGCGACTTAAAAACCTTCCAAACAGAAATGCCAAATGAGTTTTAAAACCTTCCAAACAGAGAAGAGCTAAATGAGTTTTTCAGATCCCCTGGACACTTGAAGCATGTGCAAACACAATGTGACTTGCAACATTTCATAGCCTGAATTCCAGCAACACTATATAACAAAATGCAGTTTATACAATGTTTTTTAAACCATGGACAGGGTGACAGGCAAGTCACATGGGCAGATGAATCTAGTAAGAATAATATCAAGCAGTTGGCATGGTCTTGGCTATCAGATCTTGATTTGTCTACATGTGACATTTGGAGTCTAGCCAAGCTTCAGAAAAATATCTATGGTGAGCTAAACTAAGCTTAGCTACCTTTAACCTTGGACTAAACTAGCACACAAAGAAGAGTGGAAGCTGTAGATACCAGCCTGTTTTAGATTACTTAATAGATAAGCCCCTGGTTTATACATTTGGTGCATATTTGAAAGATTCCACCAAGTCTTATTCCTTGGTTCTATCTCTGTTTTCATAGTTAATTAGCTAAACAAATTGTCTTCTAATAATTTTTTTTTTTTCCACTGAAAGAAAAAGTGTTTCCTGGTTAATATGACATGATTCAGGATTTTAGGAAGGAACAGAAGAATATTAACATCTGTTTCCATGTTGCCTTGACAGGGACAGACCTCAATTAAGCATCTTATTAAAAGTGTCTCCTCCTGCATTACATCAAGTCCCAGTGCCTTTGCTGAGAGTTAAAAACGTGCACACGTGCTAACCACAGACTAGTAGTCCAAAGGTGACAGAGCTGTCAATAAATTAAGGAGTACGTGCTAGATTAGCTGCAAAGGAGACAGATCATGGAAACTAAAAGAGGCTGTGGCAGCTTGGCTAGTATCTAGGAACACTTTAGGTCCAAGTATAGTTGGACATTTACCAGGGAAGCTATCTAGTACAAAATATTCTCAAAATCAGGGGCAACAACTTTTAAATTAATTTGATGCTTTTTCCATGTTTAATTTGCCATTAACTGCCTTGATTGATGATGCCTTCTTAATTCTCTTGTGGGTATATCTGATATCCCAGGTTCTTCCCACTGCTACAGTTAGGATAGTTTAGGTTACCTTTGAGAATCAATCAGCCTATTTGGACACATGGAAAACCCAAGAATTAAAAAGGCAAATAATAAAACAGAGACCTTAAGTTTTCCAGCATCATTTTTGCCTCCTCCAAAAATATTTGAAAACATTCCCAAAATATTTGTTTAAACAGAGAGCTTGTTTTTTCCAGACCGAATCCCTGTACCTGCCACAGTCTGTTCCCTGATTGCCCTTGAAGCAGACCCTCAGCTGTCCTGAACCAGCCTGCACAAAGTACAGCAACATTGCTTTACACCAGGCAAAGACCTTGGCCATCACATCCTTCCTGTACAAACTTCGTTTAAACTGTTTACACATCACCAATGCCTACCTTCTCTTTCAGGAGTATGCAATACCTGAAGCGTTTACAGTTTCTTACCACTCATAAACGTCTGTCTCCCTTTGGAGTTATAAACGTTTGGTACCTTCCAGCAACTCATCCCTCCAATCAACTCAGAAAAGAACATTTCTGGATAATGTTGTCATATTTCCTAAAGCAAAACAAGTAATTTAGAACAGAAGATAAATTAATTCACTTTGGAAGTTTAAGTATGTCTTGATTTCAACACAGCAATACATACCAATGTGAGATTAAGTGACTACATCCAACATTCCTTGCTGGGAACAACTGAGCAATTTCTTTAACTTTCTTTCCACAGAACCACCTTCTAAAAATCTTATTATGAAGCGGATCTTCCTCTGGTTCTGTGAGTTTGAAACAGAGACCTTAAAGAACAGAAACAAACTTCAACCAGAAGTCAGCAGATGGAAGATATATTTTTACATATGTGCTGAGCCATTGAGAGGAATCCAGGAAAAGCAGGTGTATCTTTTTCCATGAGATTTCAAGTAAATTCTAACCATGCTGCAGAACAAAAACAGTGATCCACATGGCTGCAGCTGATGCCTGCAGGGTCTTGTGAACTGAGGTTTTGGCCTGCCTGTGTCATTAAGACCAAACGTTTATTTGAGTTTACAGAAATTAAGCTCCAGAATATCTCCAGAAATCAGGGATGTTGGTTAAGTCTAACGTGATATTTCTATCCCTTTAAACTTTTGTGAGCTCCTGGCTGTATGGAATTTCTGGCTTCTATGAATTCCTTCAAATTGTGTGTACTGCTAAAGGTTTCAAAGAGTTTATTCCACCTTCCACCTCGGAGATAAGTGAATTGCAGTGGGAATATCCTCTCTTTGGACATCTCAGGTAAAGGAGGATGAGAAGAGCAGGACAGACACCAGTACCACTGGGACTGCTGGACAAGGAGAGAGGAACTTGCTTTTTACTCACAAAATGCATGCAGCAAGGGCAGTTGTTTGGGATGTTTCAGTCCTGCTTCAACGCTATGTTTTAGGTATCAAGGAAAACTAAGACAAAGCGAGTTCGAGCTGTGAGCACTCTTCTCTGCAACTCAGCTGTTGGTGAACAGTGCCAATACCACCAGTGGGCTTTAGGGAGTGATTCTGGCATATATCTACCACAAACTTGCTCAGAAAGGATGGATCCACGTTGCTGAAAACTGCTGGAGTGCTAACCACTATCTGGTCCTCATAGCTGGCTCCAGCAGCTGATCACCAGAACGGACCCTGCAATCCCTGCCTGATCCACCTCAGTGCAGAGCCAGCTGTGAGCAACAGCTCAAGTGGTCCAAAGCACAGCAGGAGCATCCACAGCCATAGGGGTAGCATCCAGTGGATATGTCATTAGATGCAAATGAGGAGTTTTAAGACTAAAAAATAAAACATCTCCCCCGTCCCCCAAAACAACCCCACTCAAACAAACCAACCCTATGTACTGCATACACAATATTCTCAGGCATTTCTAACAGTTTTGCAAATGGTTTGTAGTCATTCTGATAAGAAGCAAGCAGGGTGAGATATCAAGAATGGTTGGTGGCTGAGACGCAATGCTGAATGGCAAGGATGCTCACGTGCTCTCATTTACGATCCAGAAACAAAAATGAAAGTTCCTGCTGATCAAAATTTCCAAGCAACAAAGTCTGTGATAGTGCCGTTGGACAGCAGTGCAACATACATCACCTGAGGAGTTTGCCACATTCAACAGAAATGTTTTGACACACGTACCTCATCCAAGGCCAAGCTTGGCACAGTAGAACATCAGTCTGCCAGACAGTGGTGGCAGGCAAAGGCTGCAGAGGCCATGAAGAAGCCTCTAGATCACCACGTGACCTTTAAGGATCCTTCAGAAGATTTTTTTGAATCAGGAACAGGAAAATACTCTCATCTCTACAGACATATGTTCATTGTGTGGTTAATATAGGTGAGCAACACAAGGTTAATCAAGCTTTACTAAAGAGAATTACTCTGACAAGCAGCTTCTACGTTCCCATTCAGGTGTTGCTGGGATAACTGGAGGCGTTTCATGGAGGTCTCCACCCTGCAGCCAGCTGGTGCTCCTGGATTCCTTCCCTACAGACCTTAGTGCTGCTGTGCAGACACAACTAAATACCATAGTTAGGCTAAAGTCTCACTGAACAACAGCCAGTCACAGCATTGCATCAAGGATGATAGTAGGAAAAAATTCTTCACCAAAGGGTTGTCAAGCATTGGAACAGGCTGCCCAGGGAAGGGGTTGAGTCACAATCCCCAGAGGTACTTAAAAGTTGTGTAGATGTGGCACTCAGGGACACGGTTTAGTGGTGGACTTGGCAGTGCTGGGTTAACGGTTGGAGTTGATGAACTTACATGTCTTTTCCAACCTAAACAATTCTATGATTCTGTGACATTTGGAAAATATTCATTTTAGATCACATGGCTTTGCAGTGCCCTACTCTCATTTCTCTCTTATGGATGCAACTGTTTCTGCAAGTGCATTGAATCACCGAGTGACATCTCTAAAATGATTTTATAATTTGCCTAGAACACTACGTAAGAGGAAAGAAAGCATCACAGCAGTGTGAACCATAGCTAGAGTTATTCCTTTCCCCTGGAAATTATGGGTCAGATTCTGTCTCCCAGACTGGTGTAAAATTATGCACTTCACGGCAGTTATCTTGCTCTTCACAAAACATGGTCCTCCACGCAGTAGAGGTTCAATGTGCATGAAAGCTAAGCTAAGCCAGGGAGGGAGAGGGTATCCCATGCTCAGCAGCACAGCCTACACCACACCGTTCTCTTACTCCTGCCCTGCAGCATACGACGGTTTCATCCTGTGGTCTCTCTTTGTTAAGCTCACTGAAAAAGTACCAGCTGAAAAAGCTATTTTGCACAAAGACCTTTTAAAACTCATCTCCTTTTGCTTCCTTCCCTGTGAACCCAACGAAAGTGCCTCTCCCCTCATCTCTATGAAAGCAAGCTGCTGCAGAAATAGAAACTCTGCGTCATAAATCCCGCTGATGTCAATTAATACAGGCACACTGACTTTTATGGAGCCGTGCTAACTTACAACAGCTGAGGATGCAAAGCTATTGACATTCAGCAAATTACATCAATTTTTAAGAGTATCTGGCCTTCAACTTAAAGGTAGTCCAAAGAGATTCAAAAGCTTTATTTAGAAGACAAGCATGGGTGATACTATAATGCAATTATTCCCACCAAACAGGGGTCTTTTGCATCAGAAGCATCAAGGAGCTCTTTGGCTGTGGGAGACTGCATGGAAAATTTTCTTTCCTTACTCCATTGCGGGTGGCAGAAGTATACTCGTTAGATCTGAACTAACCTGAGGTTTGAAAAATGCTGAAATTTACACTTTTATGCATCTGCTATGAGATCACCAGAGACTGTTGATTCATAGATACTGAAGCTGTCTCTCATCTGCTCCTGTAGGAAAGTGTCCCTGGGAAAATCCAGAAAGGAGAGGGAGAGGAGAAGGCAGCCCTGCAGCCTGTGGTTTGGGAACTTCCCCTGATGCAGCAGCAGTGTCACTTGATTGTCCATGTGTTTCATGTTATCAGTTTTCCCTGCTACATAATGCTGGTGTAAAAAGCAGAGCAAGCAGAAAAGTCACATCCCATTTGCACAATACTTGTATCTATTTAAACTCAACGTGCAGCTCTTCAGCAGCAGGATACAGATGCGGTCTCCTGCCCGGTGGCATTTTTGCTTTATCATGTAATAAATGAGACCTCTGTTCTGGGAAAAGCCAAGGACATTTCCTGGCTTGGGAGACAACACTCATAAAAAGCGTCTATAGAAATCCTTCAACAGTGGGCAGCATGACTGCACACTGTGATCTGCAGGAGGAAAACAGAGTCACGTCTTAACTTGTGTTGGTCAGCAAAAAATGCAATTCCAATTGCAATTCAAAATGTAATTTTGAAGTCACATGCACCAACTGGTTAAAAGGAAAACTTAGCTCACAGAGGAATGTTCTTTGAATTTTCTAAAATGTGATAAAATGTTTCTATTCAAAGTAGTTTATTTGGGTTTCAGTATTATTTTGTTCAAACCTGAACTAATCACCATAATCTTCACTTCCTGAAGTAAAACAAAACCCCCAATGACACTCTAGCTGCCTTTAATATCAGTTTTGACAGAGAACAGGACTGATTAATGATTCCCAAAACATGAGAAAAAACGAACAAATCTCTACTGTTATTGGGAAAATAACCAAAAAGTGGCTGGAGGGGATGTGCTTGAGCTCTTCTCCTGGTTTAACTTTTGTACCCTCCATTTCTCCACAATCATTCCCTGCCCACCATCTATCCAAGCCTTTACTATATTGTGGTGTCTAAAACCATAGACAAGTTCTTATTATTTAAATTCTTATTATTTGAATAGAGGTCACGATTTCCCTGTTGTGGTCACAAATATAAGCATCCCTAAGAAAACCCTTACAGCTCTAGCTTCAGACTTGGGTCTGAATTGAATGAATTGGGAGTGCACAAAGGCCCTGGCCAAAGTCAGCCAAGACAAGAGGGAGGGAAGGAATGTAAGAGTCTGGAAAAGTTTAGCTGGATGGATCTTAGAGTCCAGAAATTGCTGGGGATGCAAAGTCTGGGATTGCCTATGCATTAGAGAGATGACAGTTAAAGCTTCAGTTTAAACCATTTCTGCCCATTTTATAGCAAGCATTAGCACTAAACAAGTGTAAATGAACCATCTTATTTTGAAGCTGCCCAAAAGAGTATGTCCCCCACCAGTGCCCAGGCTCTGAGTTGCTGTTCCTGAGAGCTGCCCACCACACTTTGGCCCACAACAGCCCAGAGGAGGAGGAGGGACACTGCCTTGTCAGCATACCCTCACCTCTGAGACATTGCCAGCACCAACACACAGCATTTCTTGGAAGCAGAACACCACAGCACAACTGCATGTGCCCAAGACTGTCATTAAAGAAATCCACAGGCACCCTACCGACAGCTAAGTACACAAACCAAAGATCACAGGCTTGAATTTGATTCAGAGTGTTTTGATGAAACATGAAAACCGACCAATTTCTGCAGAGGTTGAAGCTAAAGATAGATCTGACCAAACTGACAAAATCAGCAGCACGCTGGGTTAGCCACCCTGGCAGCATGGAGAAGGGTGAATGATGGGGAAACCTCCTTCCAGAGAGACAGGAGAGCGGTTATATAGCAGCTCGCAATCACTTCAGATCTACCCCTTTCAGAAGTCACTTCATAAGCCTCTAAGAAAAACTTTCTGTGAAATGCTTTGGACTTTGGCACTGAAGGATCTCCTAACACCACCGGTTCCAGACAAACTGGCTTCAGAGAGCCCCAGTCCCCGTGAAAGGGAACTTCAGCAGCAAGTCCTTCCCAAGGAAGAAGTAGAAGTGGGCAGTGGAAAAAAGTTGCCTACAGAAGGACTAAAATAGACTAAAATAGCAACAGTCTTACTGTAAAAGAGAATGGAAAGGAAAATCTGCAAGTCAATGAGAGAATTCACACGTATAAATAGAACAAGGCAGATGTTAATGAGTCATTGCTTGCTCAAAGAAATAAGCCATTTGCCTTTTCTTTGAGTCACTGGCACATCCTGCAGCAGCACCAGCAAGCTCTTGACATGAACCATTCTTAACAATTCATTACTCATACAGACTTTCCAGCCGTTTAAAAGCTCCATGAAGGATTGAAAAACATGACATCATCTCTTGTCCATGCTGTTCCCTACCTGAAATGCACACTGGGGGGGTTAGCCCTTGGGTATGAGCAGGAAGAAACAAAACCTGTAAGAGGGCAGGTTCTGGGCTCACAAGCAGACAAGGATTCCCCTGCTCGCCTCCTTGGGTGCTCTGGGACTGTAGCTCTTTATGCTAAATACATTCATCAGTCATCAACA
Source organism: Falco rusticolus (assembly GCF_015220075.1). Lineage (NCBI taxonomy): Eukaryota > Metazoa > Chordata > Aves > Falconiformes > Falconidae > Falco > Falco rusticolus. The sequence goes on from NC_051195.1 coordinate 43,474,851, forward strand.
AGAAAAATTGCTTAGGCTAGAAAAAAAAAAACCCGTGAAGTTATTGTCAGCTTCACCATAAAATACCAGCTCCTCACTTTAGGTCTGCTGCAGTAGTTCTCAATAAAGCTATGAAAAAGGTGTTTCTCAGTTGTGTTCAAACAGGCATCCAGAGGTGCTCTGGAGTCCAGATGGGAAGCTCAAGAGATGACATAGCAGGGGAGGAGAGAGGCACTAGCAGGTTATAACGTGAAACTTCACAAAGTGCTTACTAACTTCCAGGCGTGGTGGTCTGGCCTAGTGGTTTGGTGCTAGTTCCTTAAACTGAACTTTTGCATCTGTAGAATGCTTTGGGGAGCTTTTTTTTTTTTTTTTTTTTTTCTTTCCCCCCTCCCCGGATTATTTCAGGCTGCAGGATATGCTATGTATAGCATGTGGAACATAGAACAAACTGTATATATAGTACTAAATAAACAGGCATTTAAAGAATGCAGCTATGAGAAGTAACTTATTGAAATCATATGTTATTTTTAGATTGCATATTTCCAGGCCAGCTTCCATCGGCTCCACTCCCTTATTTTTCGGTCTGATTATCACAGGCTATCTCAAGATTCCTGCCAGATTTCTGCGTGAGTGTTCCCCTCAATGGCTTGTTGGAAAGGACAGTCAGTCCTAGGGCATCTTTGGACTACAACCATGGATTTAACCTCAAACCAATGTAATTTTTCTTTCAGTGCTTTTTTCCTACCCTGCAATCATACTTAGCTTCTTTCCCAGGACCACAATGCAGTGATGTCAGTGAGAGGAGCAATTTCCAATTCACTAGGGCACACAGCAGAAGCGATACCTACTAGCTCTTCTGCTGCCATCATCCCATATTGTAGGGAAGAGGCAGTAAAGATTATGTCAGGACCAGGATCGAATCGTGAATGCAGATCCCAAATTTAGGACCATCTCCATCCCAGAAGTCACTCAAACACTTGTGAGGAATGAGCAGTGGATGTCATAGGGATTTAGGACAGGACGGAGAATTGTTCAGTTATTAATTTCATATTGATTTCAAGAATAAAGATCTATGAGAGGGAAACAAAAGCTGTTTCATTGGTAGTACAGGAGCAGAGCTTGTGCTTTGGAAAGGAGACGGCTTCAATCTCAAGGCTCGCAGAAACAAGGCATTTCTGGCATGAATTGATCACTGTTGCCGTTGATCACTGTACAGTGAAGCAGTAACGGCTCCTTTCTGTCGTACAGTGGGGTCTGTTTGTGAAGGAGAAATACTAGGAGAAAGAAAAAGTGACTTTAAAAAGTGAAATGGGAATGTTATTAGAATAAAAGTTACTTTCAATTCGTTTAGCCATCCAAACCCAGATATGACCATCAAAAACATTACCCAAACACTCCTAAAATGAAGGAATGATAATGTATCCTGTTCTTCCCACCAGCTTGAAATCCAGTTATAAATTTAGGAATACTGCTGTCTGCCTAGTGAGGAGGATGAACGTTGCTGGTGGGACATCTTGGGCAAAGACATTTGGACACTTATCATGGAACACAATGTTATGATTGCTATTTCAGAAAAAGAGTGTATCTAAGGTTAGATACAAATTTATGGGGAAATCTGGATTCTCTGTGAAAGACTCTAAAAGAAGAAAACATGAGACAGAAGTTGGGCAGAACAAGCTCTTTCCATCTCAGAACTGCACCCAAACTAGTTCTGATGCTTACACTGTATGAACAATTTGACCTAGAGAAAAGGGTCTTCTCCCAACAGACTCTTTCAGGCAGAGAAAGTGGATTGTTTTTGAATGTTAGCACTTAGTTACTCCCTCCTACAAACTGATAAACATCAGCCCAGACTTGTAATTGCTTTCAAACTTCAGCCAGCTGCCATGGGGAAGAGGTTGGAAGACCATAAATATTGTCTGACAAAGTCATGGAACGGATTCAAGCTCCTATGCAAAGGAACATGTTGGGTAAGATCTCCCTGTGACTTGGTTCTGACTAGAAATCAGTTTTATTCTGATTACTCAAGCTATTGATATCCTTGGGTATTGAAGAAAACTGAACAGGTTAGAAATCTTGCAAGTAGTCAAAAGGCAAATATCTCCCAAGATCTCTGGGGAATCAGACACGTTAGCCCACTCAGCTTGCTCAAAATTTATAGACTCAGCCTTTGTAGACTCCACAGCTGGCTGAACAGGGGCCTTCCCTGTGTTTAGCAGGAGCCAGGAACTTTGCTGTAGTAGGCAGCATGCAACACTCGTGACAGTTGACTGCCCATATTTAAACATCTATCAATGTAAACAAGAAAAAAATCAGAGACAAAAAGAAAGGGCAAAGGAAGAAATGAAAGACAAATGAAGCTGACACAGAAACGATTTCCCCAAAGATACAAAGGAAAATTCCACAGAGGTACAAAGGGTAGGAACTTTACTTAGATCTTCACCCTAAGTCTACCCTACCTCTATTCTCACAAAGTATGATTTTGAATGGAAAGATGGAGATGAAAATATGCAACACACACAACAAAGCCTTGAGTAAGTCATTGGTATTATTAGCGTTACTAAGCTGAAACCAGAAAGTATTCTACCAGACCACATCATCTTCTTGACTGAATCAGCACCTAGAAGTTACAGGTTTCACCACGGGTCAAAGCACTTGTGGAGTTGGATGTTTTGAGCATCACATTATAAGCATAAGCAAACTAGAAAGGTTTTGCATGTAAACGTGGTTGGAATACCTGGTTATAAAAGTAGCTGTGCAAACATCACGGCTGTGATTTGGAAGTCAGTATGTGCTTGTTCAAGTACTCTCTGGAGTCAAAATTCTCTAGGACAGTATTATCTCCAACAAACACATACTGTTTGTGGAAGGAATAGATTGCAGGAGGGACAAGCAGTAAGACACAATTTTCATTTCTAGGTAACTGCACAGACTATGTGTTTGGAAACAATTTGTTTGCTAAACAGGAATAAGCCAAAGGTCTACGTTGTGCTGCTTGTGCAAGTCAGCTCAAACACCTTAATAACAGTCTCAGAAAAGAGTATTATTTTATATTAATTGTTGCAGAAGAGGTTACCTCTAGACTAGCACAGAACTGAGCCTCCTGGGCTGGACAATCTTCTACTACCTAGTGATCTTACCCCTTCTGCAAACAGACAGAGCTCTTGGTCTCCAAGTCCATGCCAGAAGCTTTGAGGTTACCTGACTGCAAAGCCAACACAATACTTCCCTGGATTCACCATGGCTGCTTTGCCTTTGAACAAGGGAGTGTCTGAGCCTACCAAACGGTGAACCACAGATGTGACTGAAGGCAATGATTGCCATCTCTAGCCTGCCCACAATTTCATTGCTATTTTAGTTAAAACAGATCTTAAAGTTAAAGCAGTGTTTGATTGAAGGTTATCAGTGAGACAATCAACCACAGTAACTGGTAAGTTATTAAGCAGAGTGTTTCATTGTTAGAACGATGCACAATGTTTTCAGTCTGGTTTCGCCAGATTGTGGTTCCTATTGCCTGGCAGTTGTAAACCCAACAATAAACAGGTTCCCTGAAGAGCTCTTCAGGCTCTGCTCGCCCACCCTCCCAGTGTGTTCCTTCCAATAACTTTACATGGCCACCACTATCTCTTAAATTCATTGTGACTGATCATTGCTTTCCCAGACAGGAATCAGACCTGCAGGACAGCCAAACACTAAAGAAAGAAGTGAGTTAGTCACTGGTTTAGAGGCCCAGGAACAAAAAAAACAAAAAAAAAAAAAAAAAAAATCCAAAGAACAGACAACAAAGTAGCATGAGAGTATTATCACAGAGTTAAGCAGCGTGGCTGGCATTAAATATATGGAATCAGACATTTCAAGACACAGAACCATAGTCAGTATTTTGACCTTTCTGCCTCTTTTGATATCAAAAGTCTGCAAACTGAATACTGAGATGACTGATAGTGCTGCTTGCTTGTTCAGAATAAGACAGAAAGCTCAAAGAAGCTTATTCATATGCCACTTGTAAGTGGACACTTAAACAACTATTAGATTGAGTTTCTGAGAATATTCTTAAAGTGGATGACCAACACAACCCCTTCAGCACATACAGTCCTTCCTCAAGAAGCATCAGACTTACTTTGTTCTACTGACATCCTTGCAGAAGAGGGAAAGTTTGGGATACCTTAGTAATAGTTGAAGCAAAACCCGCAGATCTGAGTTCTTACAACAGTTGTAACTGAGCATGATGGTTAGGAACAATATTTTTAAGCCATCTTCAACAAAAATAGCCTTCTCAGCTCATCTGCATATAGTTTATGTGTCCTACTTTTAGCTCAAAATATTAAACCATGAGAGAATAGACAGCATGTCAAGGAGGTTATGAGAAATTTTATAGGGACCATTCTTATCCATAATCCTTTGAATATAAGGGGAGTTGCTTCTCCTCCTTTTACCAATCCCTTGACTGACTGTTCATGTATCTAGCCATCCTTCCTAGAGCAAGAAGGAATGATATAGAAAATATCTTTTTTTTTTTTTTTATTTCATTATCAAGAAAAATACCTCCTCTGAGAAAGTTTCTGGACTTGAACAGCTGGGTGTCATTGTGAATTTCTCAATGACACATGAAGGTTTCAGTGTCCTCAGTGAAACATTTCCATCTCTAACGTAGGATGGTGGTAGGAACCAGCTGTATACAGAGCCAAGAAAACAGAGAATTGCAAAAGCTGATTTACACTGGCCTTTGTTTTTCTCTTTCTCTAGGAAGATAATTAAAGGTCTAGTAAATGTCTCCAGAACCCTGCATCTCTAAGCACTGATAACCCCTGCCCCAAAGAGGAAGATTTCTCATTGCTTCTAGTGAGGAAAGACCGCAAATGGGTGTCTTGTCAAGGTTTTTCAAGGAACACAGGGAAAAAAAGCATACAACCTGCAAAACATTAGCCGCAAGAGAAAAGTGCCAGGGATGTCTCTGGAGTCCATGGCAAACACAGAGCAGGACAGTAGGACCCATAACAGACATCCTTGTGTATCAATACCAGAGATAACCACTCCATATCCCTCTTGAGTTTCCACCCCCTCAGGAAGCAGACAAATTAGGAAGGAGTAGTATATTCTTAAGAAAGACACACCAGAAGAAAGCCAACATTGAGGGGGCAGATACAAGTTTACGACATCTTTCCTCTCTTCCTCTTAGCAACTCCTACCGAAAAGATGCATCTGTCTGATTCCTACGCTTAACGAGGTTACCTCCTGCAAAGCTGCTGACTTTCTTCTAGCTGTGCCATGACCACACACTATCCCTCCCACTCCCTACTCCAAGTTACTTCATGTGGGTAAAAAGAAAAAAAAAAAAAAAAAAAAAAAAGCAGACATGTCCTGCACTGAATTAGCGCTGTGTAACAATAGAAACTTTAAGACTCCTACTTCATTTCTAGGAAGACTCGCATGCTACATGAGGAAGGATTTGCTGGAAAAGAAGAGATGATCTCATATCATTGGCAATTGGATACAGATTTAGATTGTGTATCAGCTTCTGCCGCTGAGTACCCCACCAGGCTAAGCTGTCATTTCAGCCAGGTGGCCATTTATTGGGTGTTCCTGGTTTGACCTGGGCCTCAGGAGCCTGATGTGCCGAAGTGCTAAGTACTCACAGCTGCAGCTAAACTCCAGGGGAGCTGGGAACAAATAATGTGCTCTGAAAAAACCCAGCCTTTGGAGATCACTCAACAAGCAACCAGAAGTTAGAGGTTGCTTATATCTTGTGTCCCGATTTCCCCATCAGTCCTATTGTATCCAAGCATAATGGCAATGAATATAAGAGGGTTTCAGAAATGCTAAAATGCTGTGGTAATGGGAACAACAGGAAAAAAAAAAAAGAAAAACTCAGAATGGAGTTGAATATTATCCAGTAAATAAAACATGCAACTGCTCTAAACAATAAGAAGGGTAGTTACTTATCCTCATCATGAGAAATATTTAGTCACATAAGGAAAAAAAAATCATATTTTTTGAAACTGTACCATAATGTACATATATTAAGAGACCAGGTTACTCAGGAACTATGATTCTGACTTTTTCCAGCTTCAGAAAGTTTGCCTTGCAACTTTAAATACACTTACATAAAATTAACTCAAAACATACAAGTGGTGGCAGAGACTTTGCCATTGAGGTTAATGGCTATAGTAACTATAATGTAGCTAAATCTCCTAGAAAACTCTTAAAGCTTCTAGCTTTAAAATATTTTACAAAAACAAGGAAATGCATCTCAACTGTCCTTTGTAGCTTTTAAAAGAAGTTTTTCTTAAAAAAAATAAAAATTATTCAGGCATAATGGAAAGAGGATAAAGATGCCAACCAGGGGAGTAGGGCAACGGAGCGGCTTTTAAGCCAGGAGGCTGTGGTTTGAGTCATTCTTCTTCACTAATATTCACAGATTCCATGTGCAGCCTTCTGAAAGCCAGATTATCAAATGCTCAAAAAGGATTCAAATGGCAAAGCGGGAGGTGCAGCAGAGCTCTATAACCCCAGCACCCACCTCCTTTCCCCCTCTGCAGCGTAGGTCACCGATTAGCATGGTCAGGAGACAGTATTGCTCTCCTCAGGTTTCAGAGTGGTAACCAGCTTGGAAAGCCTCTACATCCAGGACAAACCAAGGCAAGGTACAGTCATGGATGTTTCTGAAGCACAGAATATGTGATTGTTTCTAGTCAATATTCAGAGACCTCCAAGGTGTAAAACAGCTCCGTGCCAAGCCTGGAGAGGGTCAAGCCCACGTTTCCCTCACACTGGAGACTCTAACCTCAGTGGTCAGGACACATAAGAGTTTAACGTACAGTTGCATTTGGATTTTTTCTCTCCTCCCTTTCTGGTGAATTTGGAATCTAGATTTGCACCTTGTCACACAGTCTATAAAGAGCTGAATCAAATTTGAGGACCCTTAAGTGTCTAAAATATGGATCTGTAGCAAAACTAAGAGCCAATGCAATCCGCATACCCACACAAAGCATGTTCTCCTGGCATGCCTTTGTAATACATGTAAACAATTTTCTGTTTAGTAAACTTTGTTTGACTAACCACTTGACTTAAATTCTAGCCTTTCTCAGACTCATGCACATCATCTGAAATAACCATCAGTAAAAGAGAAGGCAATGGCATGAAGACAAGCATAATAATTCTGATTGTTTCTGGTAACACTGTCATTTAAAAATAGATGTTAATACTTAACCTGTTCCAGTTAACTTTCCAAAAGCAGAATTCCACAATGCTTCCTTACCAAAATCAGCCCCTCTGACCTCAGATCACTGCATCCCCAGTCAACTTCCATGATGTCAGTGCAAGCAAATCTTCTTAAGTGGACTCCAGGAAACAATTCCTAGATTGGTACTTTCCATTGGAAGTACTCTGTGTTTTCTCTAAAGATCCAGGAAAAACGCATCTTTGCTTACTCTCTCACTCAGAGTTAGAAAAGCTTATTAAAACATTAAATGAAGCTCAAGAACTCTGTTGGTCAGATTGTGCCAATTGTTTTAGGGTTTTTTTTTATTTATTTATTTGTTGCTTTGTATGCAAAAATAAAGTATAAAACCCGAATGCAAACACATTCATTTTCTATGCTGGCAGAGTTATTTTCTCATGCTTGTGACAGATGAGTGACCTACTTTTATTTGCTCATGTCTCAGTGCCTCTGTGGTGGGAGGCAAAGCTGAGATGTTAGCACTGTTTGGAAAGGATGTCTGGTTGTCTGAATGACTAAATCAACCTCGGTTCTCTGCAAACAGCTACGATTCAGAAACCAACAAATATTTTAGTTAAAGGTAAGTGATAGATGACAGTGCAAAGCCTTGGTTCAGAAGAGGGATCTGGGAAGGTAAGTAAAACTTTAACTAGGGGCTGCATCACCTTCCTATCTATTGCCGGTAATTTAAAAAAAACTAACCTTCAAAGGAAGCTGCAACTTCACTATAGTAGGAATTGGATCTTCACAGTGGTTGCCAATGTGAAGTTTTCTACTCTCTGGTTCCAGAGGCTACCCACTTTTTAGTGTGAGAGAATGCAGAATACAACATTTCAGACACATCCATTACTGTTTTGGAAGAACTTTCAGAAAGGCCGTTCAGCTTAGCTGCCATATTTCTCCCCTCGCACATTTGCAGAATCCCTGCAGACCTTATGCATGTCTTAAAGTACTCCAAATCCTGAACTTTGAACAGAAGAATCATAAGAATGACCACATCTATGAAAAACCCATCTTTCCACCCTTCGGAGAGGTATAGCACAAGGTAAATACTAACCAATAAGGAACAAAAGATGTAGAAAGACAACACGATTAATAATATGCTAGATCATAGAATGGTTTGGGTTGGAAAGGACCTTAAAGATCATCAAGCTCCAACCCCCCTGCCATGGGCAGGGACACCTTCCACCAGCCCAGGTTGCTCCAAGCCCCGTCCAGCCTGGCCTTGGACACTGCCAGGGATGGGGCATCCACAGCTGCTCTGGGCAGCCTGTGCCAGTGGCCCACTGCTCTCACAGTAAAGAATTTCTTCCTTATATCTAATCTAAATCCATCCTTTTCCAGTTTAAAGCCATTACCCCTTGTCCAGCACTAACAAAGAAATTTAGGAAGTAAAAAAAATGGGCAAGTGTGTCAAGCGGACTCTGTGTTTAGTGGTCACATCCTGATCTTTCTCATACACTCTTCTACTTTTAGGTAATTTTCTCTAAGCCTTGTGAAGAATGAAGAGACCATTTTCTTTGCTGGCAACAGAATTTCACTGACTTCTGTGGATTTATGCAGGCATTAATTTGGATCACTGTGGTAAACACACTGCTTCCCCTGAGTAAGTATCACAAAAAAAGGCTGGCAGGAAGGAAACCCTTCTGAAAGGCACTGGAAACATGGTGCATCTAGAAAGCGGATTTTTGACTTGGCAAAATAACCTACAGTAAACCCTTACTTGTGCCAGACTATGCAATCAATTCAGTAAGATAAACAAGTTAGTTAGATTTGTTTTTCCTTTTATCTTTAGTTTCATCTCGAGAAAACCAGTATGTCTAAGAAGAAAATGCATCAAGATACAGCCATTCAAGAAAAAAGCCAGGACCAGTGAAATTTTCCCAGGCTGCAGCTGAAGGTTTCTGTAGAAAGCAGGCTCGCTCTGTCCCTGCTGCAGTATGCCCTTACCATCCCTGTCACTGGGAGTGCTCCTGCTGCCGAAGAGCAGTATTTGGCTCTTGGTGATTTCCTATCCCTTAGCCTTTACTGCAGGCTGGGCTATTCCTGGTTTGTGCAAATGACCCAGACCAGAAAATGTCACCCTCGTCAGAGTGGAATCAAGGGATATGCTGATCAGGAGCCATAATACAGTAACATATTTTCAAATGAGACCTTCTTAATGCTATTTTAGGTTTTCTTTCAAAGGCATCTTTCATATGTCTGTTTGTCCCTGAAACATATATGAATTTGCAATGAGGTCTGCTTGCATACTGGCTTTGTGAATGGACATACAGCTCAGCTACAGCTGTGCATTAAGCAATTGGCATTGACCCTGCATGATATCTAAGCCCTTCCCCGTATCAGCCAGTTGGTATATAATCTGCAAAATGCCAAAAGATCTAAGGTCCCCTTAGTCTTCTTGAAATGAATAATCAAACCCTTACACTCTGATTGTAGTTCATCGCCACCTGTTAACAATTAGCCTGCCAAATGAAGAGCTACCATGTTAGGAACCAGTATGAGTTTACTGCTTTCTGGCATCACAGGTCTTTCAAAGTTTTAAGCATAACAAAGAACCTTGAAGAATGTATAACACAGCTTGTAGTAGCTAAATGCCCATATAGGTGAAATGCAGTACACCACAAAGGTAATCCTAAAGTACTTTGAGTCTAACTGTGTTTGTAAGCCTTCCCCGTATATGATAGTCTGGGAGGGGGAAAATGATGCTTGATTTGCTCAGTTACTGCGTGCATGCCAAGCCACTGCTACAAGCACCTGGAAAATCTGACATGCTTAGATTTCCAGATAACTGTAAGATTACAATAGATATCTTTACAGTGACCTTCATAACCACCAAAGCTAGGAAGGCAGAAGCTTATCAGGTAGTTTATTGTAAGATAAAAGAAAAAAAAAAAAAAAAAGAAAAAAAAGAGTAGGTACAGTGCAGATAGGAGGACTGAAGCTTTGAAATCCTTTTACATTTATTTTGGGATAAAAGGTGAAACAGGACTAGGCTTCCAAAACTTGTCTTGCAACATAATCAATTGCTAAAGAAAGAGGAGATATTTTTTTTTCTTCCTATCTTTATTTCCTTTCCCCATTTTTCTTGAGACCAGGGAATCCTGCAGTAGCAAGATTTCAAAAAAAGACTTCCATCTGATTCAGAAGGTTTTAATTGCCATTTCTTTAATACATGACTGAAAAGACTTTTTATTAAGCTTTTATAATTTGTCCCAGCTACTCCTCTGCTTAAGGATTTTTAAGATGTTTCCTTCTGCACCATTCAAGCAATCTGTGTAACACTGGAGAGCTCTTCAGTGAATTAGGTAGGGCCACGTACATTTGTACTGGGGAGCTAATAGTTACCTTTGGTATTTCCCTGCTTGTGTTGATCACTTACTAAGTTTTAATGTCTGCTTGATGGGTTCCAATTCTTGGTGCAGTGAACAAGTACAAATGTCATTTTTGTATGTAGTGTTGCTTACAGTTTTTCAATGGAAAAATAAGATCTGTTTAAAAGAATTTCAGCTGCTTTCATCTTGAAGAGTATTCATTTTTAATTGAAAGGTATTAAGATTTTCTGGCTAAATACTTCATGAATATTTTGGCAGGTTACAGCTGAAAAAAAACCCCTCTTTAGATATTTACATCCCTTGCTGATGTGTTTTTCTCAAAGGAAAACTTTTCCTCTACAACATTCTGTTTTACATAAAAACACATCCCCTTCTTCCTGCTGGTTCATTGAGCCTCATTACTAATGTCATCTTGTTATGGAGGAAGAGTTTTGTAAAACAATAATTTTGTCACATTTCTTAATGACGCTGGACTCATGCCACTTCCCATGGAAGTCCGTTTCCTAGCTGGCTCTTGGCAGTCAAGGACATATTTTCCTCAACTGTCACATACATCGTTCTAGACTTCATGATCTTTGAAATTTTCTATTGTATGCTAGTCCTCCCACATATTTTTCCCCTTTCCACTGTTTTTCCATTTTGTAACCCAGCTCTGACAAGGACATACTTGTTTGCAGGAAAACAACTGGCCAGTGAACCACCTCCCTTTAGGCAAAAAATTCTTTACTCTATAAATTTGTTTCCTTTGGCTTTATTAATTTTTTCCATATCATGATAAAGATTTGCTAATCTGAGTGACAAAGGGGCCTCTCTTGTACACAAACACATGCTTACAGTATTCTACAACAACAAGTTACCAGTGGAAGGGCTGTGTTTATATACATAGGCTCAGCTTCTGGATAAACATGCTGACTTCATTTCTCTTCTGTCTGGAGTAAAGTAAGGCACGTTCCAGTTGAAGTCAAATAATCCCAGAAAAGCCCTGAAACTTTAGACTTTCTGGAAGACTTTTGGAACATCCCCAAAGGCAAACAGAGGATTTTGTGAAGCATTCCATTACTCATATGAAAATTATTTTGGGGAAATACACACAATGCAAACCACTCTAGGGTTTACGAATCTTCCAGCAAAGAATTCCTTCAGCTTTGTATTTCTTGGATAAAAGATTTCAAAAATAGGAAAGTATTATAATCTCATTTTAGACTTATTTGTTGTGACTGAGAAGAGTTTTGATGCACTGAAAGGTAAGTGCTATGTAGTCTGTTCACAAGTATAGAATAGTGTTGGTTTCCACATTTCTGTAAGCGTATATTCATGCCTCCCTCTTCTCCCCCCACGTGTTTCTATTTAGCTAGGTAAATATCAACCATCTTGATTCTCCCCTCAAAAACACTAGGATAAATCAGGAATAATCCTGGTGAAATCACTAACTTAAGCCGGTTTAAGCAGAGAATCACTCCTCAAGAAATCAGAAGTGAGTTTTGAATTTACTTGTCCTCTCACAAGGCAAACACAAAGGGCACGTGATACACTACTGGGTCAAAGGAATCCAAAAGTCTCTTTTCACTGCAAGTAATATGCAGAAAAAACAGACCCCAACTTTTTCATAAAAAATAGGAATATCTCAATCTGGCCTTATAAGAAACTCCCTGTCCAACTAGAGACCTCTGTACACAGATTAAAACAGAATTATTGACATAACGAGGCATGTTCTCAGCGAATTTGTTACAGGCAAAAAACATATGAATGTTGACATGAGCCAACAATTCTTTGGTGGCCTATTTGAAATGAGCAGCTGGGTTTTGCTCCATTTTCTAGGTAGATACATGTCCACATTAATTAAGTGCAAGATATCATACAGAAATGGGCATAAGCCCATAATTCCAGGATTTTTCTTTTTATTTTGGTTGTGATTTTGAAAACCACTCCAGTCTGGCAAAAAAAATCCATTCTGTATAAAAATCTGTTTAGCAGAAATGGATTTCTTTCACAGAAAAGCCTGTGACTCACATACAGGCCAATGACGTATCATAAAGTGACCTTCAGCATCAGGCTAATTGGTCTTTATTCTGAATTTACTAGGAGGCTAGAATATTTAAACAGTATTTGGGAGATAACTGAGGCTAAATAATGACATGCTTCCGAGATTAGACCATGCATGATCTTTCTGCCAAGTGCCTTATCTAAAATAATCATTCTTTTTTTGGGAAAGGCAACACATCTTGGTTTTTTAGTTTCTAATCTACTGTTTATTCCATTCCTTTCTGCATGCTAAATAATGAAAAGTTGATCTGTTCTGTACTGAAAGGAGAAAACTCAGTGACTTTCAGTTCCATTCCCAAATTCATTTCTCCACTTTAGCAGCCTGGAAATCAGAGCTCTTGCTCCTTAGGACAGTGCCTGAAATAGCAGGCTACAGCACAGGGAAGGGGCAAGGAAGTTTTACTTTCCTTCTGCTTGAAGGTGCTCCACTTTGCAGACAACATTCACTGTTCTTCGATTACACAAATGAGCGGGTGAGGATCAGCTGTTGCCTTTGTGGCTGGAGAAGGAAATCAGATCTGGATTGCACTGTTTAGTCTGAGGATGCTTTCATTTAAGAAGAGAGCCAGACAAAAAAGAAAACCAGCTCACTTTCACTGGAAAAGACTTTCAAGATAGAAAGGGAATGAGATGTACAACACAGCCTGTCCCCAGTGTTCCCTGACTTATTGGGGGCAATAGCTCCCTGCTCTGAGCTTCCCCCTCCCTCCAACTCCTTCTCAGTTCTGAACCATCAAAACCTTTCCATGCAGTATATATATACAGAATAGCAGGGCTTAATTCTGCATTCCCCAGCCCCTTCTGGAACCTGGGCCACAGTACCTACCCACAGAAATTACTTAAGCTGGCAGAAACAACTAGCAAGAGGAAGAGGTAAGCTGCCTTTAAAGTGTAACCAGAGTTCTTATGATGTAACTAGAAGTCTGTTCTGGCTCCTGAAACTCATGAAACACTTCATCCTGACAGTGTTGAGACATGACACACATTATCCAAAGCCTCATTTAATCAGCTTAGGAACGTGAATAAGGCTAACAGTAAAAACAGCTCCCACTGATCCACTCTCCAGAGTTTTTACTTTCTAAGCAAACCAGCAGAGTTATTCCCAAGTACCCCATAATCTCACAAGAAGAATTTATCAAACACACACTTATAAAGGTGTGTTTCACAGTGGTAAGTGCAATATAGCCAGTCCTCTCATTTCATTGGGCATTTCTTTAGGATATCCAAGGTCATTCAGAATTTACCTTCAATACATCTGCATCCTGTTCCTGTGCATTTTAGCAGCATGCAACTGGGAGGAATCACCTGCGTCATCAAGGCTGGCTTCCTGCTTCTGCAAGCAAACTCGTAATGGAGACACTTTCATAAGTTCATGGCCAACAAGCTCATGGGCTTGCTGGCATAGATATCCAAATGTTTTCATAGTCCCCTCTGTCAGGACACAGCAGTGTCAGCTACTTCCAAAGGGATGGGGAAGCCGGGGTGATCCTGGGCCCAGTAAGCAGGAGCCTTTGAGCAGGACAGACCAAGGGGTGATGGACAGGTTCACCCAAGGGTCCCAAGCACTAGACAAATTCATAGTGATCAATTAGGTTCAAGGCCAAGCCAGGAGCAGGTACAAGTCAGGGTTCGGTTCAGTGATGGCAAACACGGTCCACACAGTGCAGGAAGGGCCATAATGACAACACAGATTGGATGATTCATGGATCAGGGTCCAGATCAATGAGGTCCGTAGTTCAGTAAGGCTGAGCTAGAGACCAGACATCCTACAGCATAACTTAAACTAGGAGCAAAGTCTCAGATCTGAGCTTAAACCACCTCCTGAGCCCATGGGCAGGGTAGAGGCCTCAGGTGAGGCTGGTCAGGGCCATTAAGGCTATTAGTGCCCTCAGGGCTCTCACCCTCATAATTCACAGACTTATTTCTTCCTCTTTATTTCTCAGCTTTCTTTCCTGTAGATGGATGTTGCATTGAGAGCTGAAACAGGCCAAGGGTAGATGCTAGCTGATCTCCACAGGGAATAACTGCAGTGCTGGAGGGCTGACACCATCACGCTTTGCTCCCTGGGCTCAGGTCAAAGCTGGTCACTGGAACACAGCCGCAAGCTGCTGGGCTGCTTGCAGCCTGTGAGGCAACCAGGCCCCATACCTTTAAGTATTTTTGTTGAAGAATAGGACAGGTCATGGAGCCTGCTGAGTATCAGCTGGAGCATTCCTGAGTTGCTCTTTCCCTTGGTCAGTGACTCTGAGGCAGCCTGCCTGCTTTTGCTACAGCATCTCTGTTGTGCAGGGCAGTGGAATAAAGTAAGCAAGGTTCAGTAATGTGAAAGGAGCACCACAGTGCAGCTTTTCTCAGCTTACGTGAGAAATAACTTGAAGTTCTTGGGGGGTTAGTATATTGATAGCATGTTACCATGCAGTTCATATGTTAAATGCAATACAACAAGCTTTCACTGTATGCCAAAGCAGAAGTATCCACATCTGCACAGGATCACATCTCCTCAGCAGTGACAGGAGACAGCCATGCATATGTGCTGAAGAGCAAAGGTGACTGTAATGGGGTTTGTTTACAAAAACAGCCCATGGAAGTAGTGTAACCAAGTCCCAGTGAATCCTCATGGAATTTAGGGGCCTATTTCCCTTATGCCTTTTTGAGGACACCAAACATTAACAAATTATGTGAGATGACAGCAGCAGCATTCTTAATCAGTGAGTATTCCCACTATGTTGTTCTGTTTTCCCAGATAACTTTCATCTAGGATGTTACCCACGCTGTAATTCACTTTTGGATTTCCATCTGGAGTAAAATATTTCATTAACATTTGTAATCTTAAAAACTCCAAAATGAACATTTAGATATTCTAAAGCTGTTTCCTAAAACAAAAGGAAAACCACAAAGACAGGACATTTGTAACCAGGGCTCACAAAGCAGATTGTCTGAAGATACTGGCTCCTAGTGATCCTCCACCATCTGGCACAAGCTGATACTTGTCCTTCATGATGTAGAACTCCATGAACATATTTCTTCTTTTCAAGGGGAAGGTTTAATGGTTAATCAAGTACTACTGAACATGTATAAAGAAATCATAATCTCATCCTTAGATTTTACACTGGAGATCTAGCTGAACATACCCCTCCAACCTATGTCACTGTTAAAGGTAGAAGTTCTCTGGATAAGGAAAATGAAGATGTCACCATTGCAAACACAAAATGAAGTCCACTGTGTTACGACGAGTTTCTGAGAAATCACTTGCTCAGAGTAGCCTAAGAATCAAAAAGTTATAGTGTTGCCTGATGATGTGTTTTTTTCTGGACAGTTTAGGAAGGTCTCATGTCCACCCAGACTGCTGGCTGCTGCCACCACCTGTCCCATTCCCTTTGGGTCTGCACGATGCCTTCCGAAGGCACACACTGACCTGGCTCAAACTCCTTAAACAAAAGTTATTTTTGGATGAGATCACTTCAGCAATCTTGTTCAAAACTATGTGTGGACAGTTGTCTCAGTGCTACCAAAGGCATATAAACGGCAGTATGCAATTTGAAATGTCTTCAATGAGCTTTGCTGCTGGAAAAGACATGTCTCGTTATTCCTCTGTTTTCCAGAAATTAATGGGAAGTGGTGCCCTGTCTTTCTGCCCTGATGTCTCCTTGCTGTCTGTTGAAAACATTAAATACATCACATGCTTTTCCTGTTGAAAATCAGAATGAAGAGTGCAAATGCTAATTCATTTTATGAACTTGCAGTCTGAAAAAGCCCCAGCAACTTAGGTCAATCAGCCTTTTAAAATGTCAAGTGCTGTTCTAGATTCATTTAACATGATGGGTTTATACTTGAAAGCCTACAAAAGAAGATTGAAAAAAACCCTGTAGTGAAGTACTATACTTAAACTTTAAAGATTTGCAGGTGGGGTGGTTTTCTGCCCTTTCAAAGCTGACTTTTGTCCACAAACTCTACGAAAATTTATTCTGCAGTACCTGAAGATACATGATGGTTTATAAGTGCTTCTACCACAGGCCAGTTCTTTTGTTATGACTCAAATCCCAGTCAGACTTTTAGGTGCCTTCAAAAGAGCACTTAGTTAACCCAGAGAAGTTTTTTAGGGACACTAAGGCGTATTCAGCACTTTTACAATTTCATCTTGGCTCCATGTTAATCTGACCTTGCACACAGAAAGACTCCACGTACGAGATGACGGATGGTTCACAGGCCTTGTCCAACCTTATGCATCATTCACAACCCATTATTTCTGAAGTGCTGTTAGCAAGCAAACTCAAACAATCTTTTTCCCAAGCTGCCCTTTCACCCATGGCCTTGGCAAGCTTTAAGTGCAGAGCAAGCCAAGAGTCTCTTCAGTTAAAATGACATGTTCCAAATGGATATTGAACTGTTTACTTGAGTGTGAAGAATCCCTTTTCCTGGATCTTACTTGAGATCTTTTTCTGATAGCATTTGTGGTGCCCAGATGGTTTCTAAATTGAAACGGATTTCCTCCCCCCGCTGTGTCTCCCTTTTATTCTCCCATCCTTTTGAACACACTGAGAGACTGCAAGTGAGCTAAGACTAGGAGACAGAAATCTCATGGATGAGATGAGCATGAGCCAAGGCACCCAGTTTACTTCTGGGAGCCTGGCCTCTGCAGTCAGACACCAGAAGGATGCCAAATAAAGAAGTCAGCAGTTGTACAGATGCCTTGGGTTTGGGCCCATGCTCAACATATCAAATCTAACAAAGTTTTTTTGAAGGTTCTTCAGAAGTGGACCGAATGGTGCTTACTGTACTGTCTAGATACAATCATCGCTATGTCTTTCTGACCAGACTGGCATACTGCCTGTCACTTAGGAGGCTTACGATTGTTACAGCAAAACTTTTCCTTTCCACAGTGAACTTCACTGCTTTTTATGGTTATTTTGAACAAATAATAGTTCTTTCACTGCCGGATTCCAGGAGCAAAAGGTAGTCCACCTGCCCCCAAACCACCATATTTCTCTTCCCAAAGCACTTTCGTCAAGGACAGAAGCATTATCCTACTTGGTGAATAATCACAAAGGACATTCCCGTCCTGAAGCTGCTTAGCCAGGGTCACACAAGAAGTCCCTGTCTGAACCAGCAATTTAACACTGTGCTCTTGGGTTGCTGTCTAGCAAGTGTCTACTTCAGCTGTTTTCTTTGTTCTGGTGGAATGGAATATCTCCTACTCATTTCTAAGTAGTCCAGTTTTAGGGATTATAAGAAATGGAGTTTGACCTTTTGATTATCCACATTAAAACATGGTTACTGACCACTGAAACTTCTGAGAGCTATGCTGGCAAGGCTGCCTTTTGTAAAGATGTGAAGCAACCTTGTCAGAAGAGTGAGGGCTCCTCAGCTGTACAAGATCAAGGGGAATTTTTAAAGGCAGGCAAATGTGCAGTCCCACCCTGAGGCTAAACAATCAAAGGTAGACACCTAGCCACTTGGATTTATTGCATCAAGTCACGCAGGCAGAAATCTGCATCCCCAAGCTTTTTTCTGAAGGGTTAAATCTGGAATAAGACTCATGGGGACTACTCTTTCACAAGATGAATTTTAAAGGAAACTTACAGATCAGAGTTCCAGTTCAGTTCAATTCCCATTACATCATTAGTTCTCAACTTCACATTATGACTGTGTGAGAAAGACTCTCTCACAAACACTTGCCCTTCACTATAAGGAAAAGGTACTGCCTATCTACAGAGCTGACACAAGGAAACCTATGAGGAAAAAAAATCACACAATTTTGATAAATGTTGTCCTGATTTACTGTTACGATGTTCGTTGTGACAGTGAATTCCATCCCATGCTGACAGGCTGCTGCTGCTTGCCTCTAGGAGTCTGGGAGGAAGCATGCCCTCTGCGTGCTCCAAACACCTAGCAGCTCACCACAGTTCTGTTTCCTTCTGCTAAATCTCAGATGTCCTATTTCTGGCTGTTTCCAACTAGTCAGAGTAGAACAGTTGTCCAGGTTGGTAATACGTCTTTACCTTTTTTTTTTTTTTTTTTTTTTTACATATCAGCTATAGTTTTGGTCAGATGGCCAGGATTGTCACGTTTAGGACTAGAAAAAGATTTTCTATTAAGGTATAAACCTGGCAATGTTCCACTGCCCCAGGAAATGCAGACTGCCTGCACTGACCTGTGATACCACTGTGGAAGCTTTTGGTACTGCTGGTGCCCGTTTCTGGTTCTGCAACACGCAGCACATTAATTTCTGGCTTAAAAGTAGTGCAAGAAGACAGAGGATCAGGACCAGTATGAATTTGTGAACCAGTGGAATTTCCTATTAGAGGACAATAAGCCACTGAGCACATTCTTCCATTTCTCTGGCCAATTTCAATTTGAAACATTAAACATTATTGGCAGACACAAAGAGACAGTCAAGGTAATAATGTTTATGCTTTGGTTAATTAACTGCTTGAAGTACCACCCGTGAAGCAGATAAATCAGACTATTCTTCTAAGTCCTGACTGAAACAAGGTTAAAATATTCTTTTTAACATTACCATAATCTAATATGTGAACAAATGTACAGACACTACATTCAAGAGAGCTGTAACAAAATAACTGCTGCTTATGGGGAGGTTGACTGGATGGATGCCAACATATTCACTGCCCTGAAAACAGAAGACTAGAAAACACACATATCAAGTTAAACTAATGATTTATGTGTCCCAGAGGCAAGTATCAGTAGAAGGAACCCCTGGAAGGCACAAATAATGAATACATTGCCTGTAAGAGTAATGTTTATTTCTGCTTCTAGTAGGGGGCTATTTCATAACGGAGAGCAAGAGAATTCGATATTCCTCCCAACATTTTGAGAGGCTTACTGGTGTTCCCCAGAGGACTGTCTGCAAGGAAGCCACTCAGTGAGGACCGCAGATACTCCAAAAGGCAGCTGCATTTGTAAGTGGGTGGGCTGGCTATGAGCAGAGATCAGGGCTGGCAAATTTGAGAAAATGGTGACTGGAAGCATGTACTGGAAAGCAGAACAGTGTAGGGAGAAATATGGCTGGAGAGAGATGAGAATAAGGTGAGTCCCTAGAGAAAGGCTGCAGCAAAATACACAGAGACATTTTCAGAAAGTACAAGAGAGAAAGAATTTAGCACAGTGCTGACTAACGAGTGGATTTTTCTTTACAATACAATGCATCCTTCCCAAGCAGAATGTACTGGCCAGCTTAGCACAGCCATGTCAGTCAGCCTTGGGAAAGGAAAGGAAAGCAACACAAGTGGAACGATATACTAGCTTGGAAACTCTTACCGAGCTCAGGGCAAGTATCTTTGTGTGTCACTGCACTATGCCATTTAGATAGCCAGCATTTGTCTTTAGCTCATACACCCAGAGTGCACCCTGATGCACAGCATAACTCCAGCTTCAGGAAATTCCCCTGTAGCTGCACAGGTTGTGGCTATACTGCTACACGGAACAGGGGAAGTCCAGCGGCTCAGGCACTGGTGTTTGTGGTCAATACCACGCATCCGTTAGCTGTCTCCCATGCACAATTGTGTTCTGTGCCAACTAGCAGCCTTCGGGGCAACACCCAGACTCAGTTCTGGGAAACACAAGTTCCAGAGCTTGTTAGCATGCACCAGGCTGGTTTCCTTACCTGACTCTGCTCCAGAAGACTTTGCACCCTCAGGAATTCCCAGTATGTGTTCATAGCACAACCCATGGTGTGCAGCATCTTTATGTTTGTACTATGACAACACTGTTTTGATGGGCTACAACACAGCTTTTGCACTACTTCCAGCATCTGGAACTGAAAACAAAAACAAAACAACAAAAAAAAAGGCATGCAAAAAGTAATAACTATGTGTTAAGAGTCACACACAACAGAAAACCCAGCTGTACCTGTGTGAATGTAGCCAGCCTGTGTCCTTTGGCATCTGGATGAGCAAGCTGCCAATAATTTGTTTAGCAAGGAAGAATAGGCCCAAAATCCAGGAGCTTACACTCCTACAGGCTGTACTCTGAATCTACAGTCTGGTAGTATGACAAGGTTTTCAGGACCCCAAATCAATAGAAAAGATTTTGTCCACGTGTCCAGCTCCTGCGTCACAACCTCATGGCGCTTCCTAGAAAGGCTTGTTCAAACAGTGTCCTAATCGCAGAAAAAACAGACCTTCATCCAATTTTCAGCTGGGACTACGAGAATTTAGGGAGAGCGTAGTCACAGATTGTTCTCACTGCTTTCCTAGTTCATCTCTCTGTTCTTACCCCATCCCTAATTTCTTCCTCTATTTAAACAACTACTCAGAAGGGAAGACTCTGCCCACCTGCAAGTTTCTTGCCTAGAATGCCTGCAAGGTACAGTTTCTGATACCTCTGTTTCATAGCAGCTTAGAATCTAACCTTATATTTATGTTGTTGGGATATGTTCATGCCTAAAAATGCACTCAGAAAGTCCAACAGCCTATAGCTGTCAACAGAGTTCTTAATAGAGACATACGACCAGCATATCCCCATGCAGATGCATCCCAGACTCACATGATGACCCTGAAATCCCATTATGAGCAGCTTAACACACTGACAAGAGCCACAACAACAACGTTCTTTACACATGTGAAATGTGTAAGATGCTAGAAAACTAGTACATATGTGGGATGAAAGGAGGAGAGGGGAATAAAATAACTTTTTGAATAGATATGAACCCCCCTAATACCAGTAGTATTAGTTCACAGGAAAGAATACTTATATCAGAAACCACCAAGACATCTGTTTATTTTAATGTTAAAGATCTTCCCTAAAGGACACGTGAATATACTTCAAGTACTCCCAGACCAACTTCAGCCAAAAAGGCAGGTGGCAGCAAGATACAATTACTCAACCGCAGATTGCCTGCAGACGGTGAATCAGCCTGCAGAGATCCCTGCGCAGCAGCCCACAGCATGACGAGCATCAGCTTTGCTCACCAGCCTGACCGTGCAGATGGGAACCATGTGGGTCTCCACAGGCTGGGTATGTCTGGGCTGTGACCTAGACAGAACACAGAGCCAGGCATACTCATTCTGATGCCAGATTCTTTGTTGCTTACACTAAATGAGGACAAATGAACAGTACTTGTAGGTTGTTCTGCTGGGCTGTGGTGATAATTGTTGCTGGTACCCTCACAGATTCATGCTATAGTGTAGCCTGAAGTACTGAGGTACGTTTAGAATGATCACAGGGAAGTTGGTAGGGTGCAAAGTTGCACTCAAACTTATGTTGCATTAACATCCACATGCCTCTAATCTTTCATTCATCTAGCAACAGTCAGAAACAAGATAGCTTATTCCTGGTATGACTTGAGTTCAGTCAGGCTACTCCATGAACGAATTTAGCCCATGACCTACAACAGACACTGGCGCAAACAATTCCTTCAGATACAAAGATACAACTCTTCTTAAAGCCCTCAGATCACAAGTATTTTAACAAACAGTTGGTAACAGAAGGATTTTAAATCCTTGCCTTTTAGGCAGAAAGTCAGCCCTTAAATATAATTCTGCCTGTGCTGGCAGTGAATAGTTTTCATGGGCACGTGGCCAGCTGAAGTGAAATCCATGCAGTTCTGAATGTGCAAAACTTGCACTAGCACGAGGACAATGGGTTTGTGCTTCAAGCGTACACTGGTCGCAAGCTGTAGCCAGAAGGCTGTTTCTCTCCATGGAATATCATGAAAATAGCTTTCTCGTGATCCCAAACAAGAAAATAGTTTAAAGAGAGAAAGAGCAGCCAGTGGCAACATCAATTATTTGTTCTTCTTTCCCATCTTGGACATTTCAGAATAACTGTGGTTATGCCTGTGCTGCAAGGCAGACTGATTCAACGTGATCAGTCCCCTTCTCTGGTTCCTAGCACAGCTCCATAGGCAGCCATGGATGGAAAAGGAAGAATGTTCTACAAGTAAGTTTTGCTACTCAATGCATGAACTAGAATAGGAAGGAAATATTTAACAGGAAAAGATAGAAGGAATGGGCGCTTTGCCCATTGCTATTCTGTTTTGCTGTTACTGCATTTTCACTTCGAAAACAGTTATTTCAAGCCATACAATACTAAAAGGACTACAATTTGGGGGTTGTTCTCTGAAAATTGTGAAAATTGACTTCAGAAGAAAGAGACAAAAGGATGAGAGACCATCACACAACAGATGTTTGTTGAGTTGGTTAATACACTTGAGCTGTAACTATGTCTATGAGTATGATACAGGAAAGTCTATAATCTCCAGGCTAAGTTCATGAGCTTTTGATGTTTCCCAAAGGCAGATGAACAGAATGAGGCTCACTGGTGACATAACTTGATTTCATCTTGTTAGTCTTTTGGATTCTGGAAAGATACTGATTTTCATATGAGAGAACACCCATGCCATAGTTAGCTGTGGTGACGTGTGTGAGGTTGAGTTCCAAAAAGTACTTTTTAATAACAACAAACTTTGTCAAGATCCTCAGAACTTCCCAGTACAGTACACTAAATAAATAGTCATAGCTCTCCATTAAATGCACAAGAATTTGCATATCCCTTTTGAATTAGCCAGCATCCAGGATTTGCATTATTCCACATACAGGAGTTTTTTGTTGGATATTTCTTATATTTATGGCACTTCAAAACACCCTGCAGTTTGGAGAGAGCAACTCAGATCACAGACAAAGCAGGTGCGCCCTTGAAATCCTGTCTCCATTCATGTCAATAGAATTTCTTACATTGCCTTTTCCTTAGAGCTAAAATTTTGCTTGAAAGTTAAATGTATTTGCATTCACCAATAGAAGGGGAAGACTGGCAGCAGAAGGCATGCTCCGAATATCCTATACCAGATACAAATCACCAGCTTCCTTTCCAGCTCTGATAGATGAACCTATTCCCAGTGGAGAGGATATGTTGCATAGAGCTAATGAACACAGTATTTTAGTCATTGTTTAAGCAGGTTACAGATCCTTTGGAACTTGTTGAAGATGTTGCCAGCTAGACCATAGTCAACATCATCTTCCAAGGCTGTTCAAGATGCTGGTCTGCAAGGAAGCCTGGGCTGTTCTGAGGGTTATGTCTACCAAGCGTGAAAACAGCACAGAGACATACTGCAAATAAATCCCAGTGAAACAGATTTCAGCTGTTGAATATTTATCTGGGGTACCAGGTAAGATGTTACGGCTGTCACTGTTACAGCTTTTTAGCTTGGATACCACTACCTAAGTGGATTGCAGTTAAGTTAATTACATTTGTCCATTCATGCTGCAGTTGAATCTCCCAGCTGGCATGTCCTACAACTGCAATCACACTGGCTTCATGACTACAGAAGCAGCAGTAGCTTATAAAGCTTTGACCATAAAAATGTCATTTTCCATTGAAAATGGGCTCAGTATAACAGGAATTAAAAGAAGTGAAGAACTGAACAAGAATGTAGTAAATAAGCAAGAGCACACAGCTAGTTTGTCATAGCAATCTGAAGCAACCCGGAGCGAGCACTAAGCAGGGCTCACACACAGTGCTCTGGAACACAAAGATGAAAGAGCACAAAGACCCCAAAAGCAGGGCGATTTTCGAAAGACACATGATGAAATATTGCCTTTTATTTGGCTGCCAGCTTTACTAACTTCCCAAAGGCACTTCTTTGTTAGCCTGGCTTGATCAAATGTTTCCCAGCATAAAACAGTACCTCTCTAGACAGACGGATCATCCAAGATCTTATGCACAAAATGAGGATAATATCTCCCAGAACTACCAAGCCTAAAAATATTAATGATTGTTTATAATACTACAGTGAAAGGGAATGCAAAGGAAAAGATCTTCGGGCAACTCTCCCACTTTCCAGTCCTAGTGAGTTTTCTCAGGCATGCATCCTGTGTCTCCTTCACCTCAGAGTGCTTTGCTTTACAGGTTCTTATAGAAAACATCTTCTGCAGAGGCTATTCAAGGTGCTGCCCTAAAAAGCAGAGCAACTGCCCACACTGTTTCTGGATATGTGATACTACCTAGCACAACAGGGCTGCTGTGAGTGACCGTTCTATCAGATTTAATTAAAAACTCCAGGCTAGTGCACAAAAAAGCGATGAAGAATGCTCCTAACTGCAGACACCAAGTTTGGCACGTCAAGCTTTGTTACCAGATCTTTTCATCTTTCTAGTCTGGTAAATAGCTTCATTTCCAACCTGTATTCAGGAATTACAGCAATGAATTGAAAGACAAGGAGCAGATGGAGAGACGGGGTAAGAAAGGATGGCAAGTAGTTCTGTGTTAAGTAAGAGTGTGTTTTGAACTGATATCCTGAGTAAAAAAACAAATGGCCTTCAGATGTGGCTTTACAAATTACAGTATCAGTAGAAAAAAAAAAGTCTTCTAAATGTTAAGTTTTCCCTCAAGATTCAAGTGAGCATTCATGCTGGCTGCCTCACTTCATTCCTTCCTCTAACTTCCAAATGTCAGCTCAAACTCTTATTTACAGTCCCTCACTTTAGACTTTCCTATGGCACTGTCAAAGTAACGTTTGAATTTCCATTTCATCAACTCAAAGAAAAACAACCCCAAACTTTGGATATATTGGATACAGGGATTAAAACTGTGTACTGCTTATATGTCTCCTAGCTGTTTTGTCCAAAACAAAGGGATTTGTTCACTGCATGATTCTGACATGTGTAATATCTAAGTTATAAAGTAACACTAATGGGACTAAAGCACGCTGACCAAAGCTTATCAAGGGTGTTTTTCTGTAGGATGTTTAACTACAGTCATGGCACCGCACTTACATGCTCTACTCCTTTCTGATTACAGTGTAAGTTACTTAGCAAGGCTAAAGCACCAAAAGAAATATTTTGTACCTTCGCGCAAATGTTCAAGATGCATATGCTCATCTTCTACAGCATCAACAATGTTTTGAGAGGTTAGAGCTCTTAGACCTGCAAGCTGTGCATATTTCTCTTCCTCCCAATTGTTGCACTAACAGTTAGGTTGTGGCAATAACGTGTTTTAAAGAAAATAAATGAAATTATCTGGGTTAAGAGCATTTTTAATAGCTTTTATTTTAAGTATGATCACTTCCCTGGTCCACTTTAGAGAACTTCTCCCATAATAATGTAACAACAGCACATCTGAGAGGTGGCAAACTCTGAACTTCAAACACTGAGTTTTGACACCCCTAGATGTCTGAGATCTAAAAATAAGAACAAAGGTTCCTGAGTAACTCTAGTTTCTTTGGAAAGCAGATCACTACTGCTCTTGCGACAAGTCCATTTAAATTCAGAGCAGTCCAACTCTACCTTGAAAATGTGTCCAAACTTTTATCAGATGTAGTTATTCTGATAGTCCTAAGATAACAGATGAAATGAGTAGCAACATGAACTGCCAGCTTGGATTAAAAGGGACTCAGTCTTGTCTTGTGCTGCACGTTCTAGTGTATGCACCTAGGAAGTGGGGATGAAATTAGGAAAACAGAAAAAAGCCTGTGTCAACCAAGCCAATGGATTTTAAGTTACTCCAGAGACTGTATTTATTCTGCTGAATAGAGTGGACCAGGAACTAAAACCCAGTTCTAACATGAAATGTTGCTTACTGGCTCATACCCACGCTGCCTACTGCCAGCCCTCTGTAAAGCAGACTTATCTTAAAGCTTGCTGAAGTGGTCCAAAACAGAGTCCAAAAGAGACTTAACAAAGCAGCACGGACAACCAAGAGTCCTTGCTTGCTTGCCCTCCCTCATCTCCTAGACCTCCTTTATTTAGCAGTACAGATGTACCAATGGTGTATTCATGGTACTCAGAGCATGCCAGGTGTGTTACTGAACCATCCATCAGCAGCCAGCTCTTCTTGCAGAACAGCTTCTAGCCACTGCTGGAAGCTTGACTGGGATTGGGTAGACTGGGATAGTGTAACATCAAATCCCTAACACTTACCATCTTAGGTTTAGCCTTGTTACTGCTAAGTGTAAAACATGCTGTCTGCAAGTATTTCAGAACAGTGAAAATTCAAGTATTACTTGCAAGTGCAAGTATTTCAGAACAGGCAACACAAACACAAAGCAAAATCAGCTGGATTTAGTCTTCTGAAGACCGTCCTATTTTCTTCTTTGCTGAGCTCAGACTTCTTTTGCAACTTTTGGGCTTCCCTCAGACTGAATGATCAGACATCATACCTTGATCTATTTATTTGTTCTTTGCTGTATTTCACTCTCATTTTGTATCAAGTGGAGGCAGAGAGAGAGGAAAGAAAAGAAATTAGGAAGATCACTTCCTTGCATTACTTGCAGTCTCTTTTGTTTCTCTCCTTCCCTTGCCTCTGTTGGCACAAGGTGAAATTCTCCCCAATGAAGAATTAGGGGCCCTTTGGGGATCTGTGAGGAGCTCTGCAGAGGTGAGAACCAGCTGCTATCACAGCCAAACTGTATTGCAGCAAGAAAAACGTTTAGTGGAGAGACCTGACACAGTGTTGTACCTGACTTGTCTCCAGGCCTGATGGAGCATCCTCTGCTTTGTCAAGATATGGAACTCTAAACCCATGAAAGTCAGCACATGCTGCTGTGTGGACACAGTGCTACAGAGGACAAACCTCTCAATGCTATTTCAGGTCAGCTGAAACAGCTGTCAAAGAGCTGCTTCTCATTGCAGACACAAAGGACTGATGCCTGACTATAAACGATGTTTTTTCCACCCCCTACTGTTTTCCTCCTCTGCCTTCACATCTGTGGTCTTATCTGGAACTGTGCACTTGCACCATGCTGTGATAAAAGGTTAACATAATAAGTAACTGGCAAACCCACATCACTGGCAACATCTGATGTCATTCCTGCTATAGGAGCCATTTCCTTTAAAGTGAAAAGAAAAAGAATATAATACAGAAATAAGGAACCAGTTGCTGAACTTTCCATAAATGATATTTCCTCCTCATTATCTTTCACCAGTTGACTTGCACTTCTTGCCTTCTCCCTTTGCCACTGAAGTTCCCAGGTCCTGGTTCTAGTAATTTGTCAATGAACTGCAAAAGGAGCAGCATGAGTCATACCAAGCCCAGACAAACAGCAGCTTCTGGGGAGCTTTCTTCTGCTCCAGAGGAGATTTTATTCTGTGGCTTTAAAAACTCCATGCAATTAGAAGGGGAAAGGGGAAAAAAGCTGTTCCAAACATGATGTCAGTGTTTCCACTACTTCATAGGGAAACCATGTCCCCCCTCTTGTTTTAAAGATGACATATTAGTGCTTATTTTCCTGTCAGTCATGTGTGTGTGAGTAAAGAGGAGGCAAAAGGGATATGGATTTGCTGGCTTCTTGTAACTAACAAAGGAAATATCAAGATCCTGCATCAGCTGAGAAGTGGGAAGCAGCTGGAATATATCTGGAGAGAACAGAGCAGCCAAGCAAGCTCCATAGTGGAAAGCTCCCTGCACTGAGGAAATCTTGAGGTGGCTCAGACTCCACAGTTCTCAGGGAGCCCTTCTAACTTCCCCAAGTGGGATGGGAAATAGGTCTCTATTCAGAGGTTAGTCAAGGTTTAAAAAGAAGAAAATTACCTAGGTGCAGAATGATTCTGTGTGCAGACTATTAAACATTAAAAATATAGCTATTTTCCATGCCCCCAAGTCTGATCAAAATAGCTGTCAAGCGTGTGGGTTAGGATATAGGCTACATACCGGCACCAATCAAATCTGAACACCTTGGCTCTCAGTCACCAAGTACAATTTAAGCTGCTGGTTCTGTCTGATAATAGAAAGATTTCTCTTACATTAGCTCCCCAGTATATGTGTATTGTATACTGGAACATTTGGCACAGATCTATGTGTGAAGATGCATGACTATATGCTGTCATATAACATAAGTTTGTACAGCAAAGGTACACCAAAGCACTGCGTTATCTTCAGTCCCCTGAACAGCTGACGCCATGGGGAACCACAAAACATCAAGGCTGATTGACCAGGAGGAGCCAGCAGATCCACAAACATTAAAACACCAACTTTTGGGCTTCTGTTGAGCCTGAGGTTGCTGATTCTTTGCCCTTTTATTTCCAGAGGCACCACTCTGTCTGTCAAGAGTAATTGGTACGCCAAATCTGAGATCTCGTCTCAGCTCCAGCTATGTAAGTGACCAAATGCCACACCTTGTCACCATTGTCATCAACCACATGCTGCTCTTCCCACCACTTCTCTCAACCTGTGCCTCCAGAGCAGCTTCCCATCACGTCCCCCCTTTGCATGTGCTACTGTATTTGACAGGGTCTGCCTCGTGACTGGCAGTTTGGCTACATCCAAGGGGAAGCAGTTAGATCCATCGATAATCCCCTCTGCACTGTTTCTGCGCTGTGCATACACTACAAGCCAAGTGTAATAGTGCAAATACACATCAGTTACAGTAGTGCCCAAAGGCAGAAATGCCTGCAAATATTACCACCTTTGTGAACATTTTCCTTCCCTCTTTTTGTAAGCAGAATGCAATCTTAAATTCCTGTCCCCGTCTCTTCCCTCTTATCATGCAAAGTTCAGCAAGAAATGTGTTTTTGTTTATAGAGGTAAGGAATTTAATCCATGTCTCAGCTTGACCCTGTCTGTCCCATTCATTAAATACTATTCCTCAGGCATTAGAAGCAAAGAATAGAGGGATAAAGTCTCTCTCAAACATACAAACCAAACAGCAGTTTGTGTTTAGCGTTTTTACACGTATAGATTTCTTTTCCTCATTTTGGTAGCGACTTTGCTTCTTTCCACATAAACCATATTCAATAATCCTCTATTTCTTTTCATAATGGCTTCTGAAATCAGAGATGATGTCCTGCCTCCCAAGGCAGCAGCTGTGTTGCCCACTCCAACGAGGAGTAACTGCAACATGATTTTCGCCTTATTACACTGTAAATTATGAAGTCATGGAAGACTGTCAGAGAATAAGACACATGTCCTTGTAATGTAATACTGCCTCCACCGCCATCCCAGTGGACACTGTGCTACAGGAAAAGACTTGGGAAGAAGGGAAAAACTCGTTTCCCAACAACAGCTGGATTCAGACACTACCTGTGGCTCAATCTGCTGGCTGATTCAGCTTTCTCTTGTGGTTATAGTGAAGTAACCCTGGCTAAGATGGTGCACAGGGGACCTTAAGCCATTTGCTCAGAAAACTTAATCAAGCACAATATGATCCATTGTCCTCTGCCTGCTTTGTATTAAGGAAAATCAAAATCAGCTTATAGCAGAGGTTGAAGAATAGACATCTTGCTCATGCACGTAGCCATTGTCATCACTCAACGAAATGTAACAGCCACGCAGAGAATGGCAGGAGAACTATGGAAAACATTTGCAGTTCTAGTCTTGTAGTGAAGGTAAGGATCTGTTTGTGGGGTGCAGTAGCTCTACCATACAGAGATGCCATGACACTTATCCTTTCCAAGCTAAACCTGTCTCTAGGAAGACAGCCATGCTCAGAAGTTTCAGATTGTTCAAACAGGGCATCATATCTTACATGAGACAAAGCCCATACTAGTAGATCACCTCAACTGCCATTTACTATCAACAGACCTCCCAGGGCAGCTACTGTAGCACCACTGTCATATGAAAACAGTTTTCTATACTTATTCAGCTCTCCTCATATAGTTTAACATGTCCTGAAGAGAAAACAAATCTTAAATACATTCTAATAGATCTGCCAGAAAGACCACTAGAAGTATAAGACTGAGCAGAAAACCCAAGACAACTCGAGGGCACTTGAACAGGGGAGTTGGAGCGTGGGGCAAAGGAGCTCTCCCAGGCCACAGGCAGTACGGTGGAAGTAGTAAAAAAAAGAGGATGATAAAGAAACAGGAAAGGAAGAAGAGAATCTTAGAGCTAGGAGCGAAAGAAAAAAGGAGACACAGGTAGATAACAAATACTCATGAATTCCAAACACCAAAACCTCTCATGTTTTTTCCCTTCCAACATATGAGCCAGAAATCACATATTTCATTAACCTTTTTGTATTTATTGCCACTTGCAATTTATCTCCCAATGTTTTTTACCACAACTATGAAGAGTCATCAAATGGAACACTACAGGAGACATAGTTATTTTGTTCAACAACATTTCTTACCCTGGACAAAACAGACGGGGTTTTTTCTGTTATTTTATTGCCAGAAGACCTGCAGTTTGAAAGAATAGTGTAAGAATATAGGAACTGCTATGGCACAAAAGATGGGCATTAAAATTCTGCAGGGTCAATGCTTAACCATACACTCAGTTCAAATCCTCTGATCCTGTTGTGGGAACTATTGCATTCCCAGCTCTCCAGGAACCTCATTCAGGTTTTTTTTCTTCAAGAAATCTATTTTCTATCATACACACACATGTACGTTTGCTTGTGACTGCTGTCCCTGACCCTCCATCCTCCCAGTCCCCTGTGATACATCCACCATGTTCTTGAGAGTGGTCCAAGTCTCTGCAGCCCATTAAAAGCTGAAGCCTGCAAACTGGTTTGTGGGAAGCTGCTCATGCAGAAGGGCAAACATGCTCACTAGGAAAACTCTTGTTGAACCATTAATGCCAGACCAGTTCCATGCAGAAATATGTAATAAGTCCGGATAACTAATACTGGAAGCTATTTCCCTGGCAGTCTGGGAGGTTTTGAAAGCCATAGGAAAGTTATAAAACATGAAAAGACAAAGATGAAATGCTGTTTCCAATTATCAAATTCACTCTCCTTGAGGGTGCGTACAAGAGAATGGCAATCCATTAAGAAACAAGAACCAGCTGAGTTTAAACAAAACCCAAATCATGTGACTTTTCACTTAACAGTGGTGATTACACAACTGTTGTTCAGTTACATAAGTAGACAGACTATGTTGCCTGCAAATAATCAAGTTAAAATCTTGAAGGTCCAGAGCTGTAAACATCTTCCCCATTGGGAGTCCAAAGATCTTTCTGAAAGAAGCATGGAACTCATTAAACTAAAAATATCTGAAGTGATCAGATTTTGTTACTGGTAACATCTTTGCCAAATCTCCTTTATAAACCTTATTTTATTTTTTAATGATAAACAAAAGCCAAAAATACCAATCTGGTAAACATTATTGCTTTCAGAAACATGGGCACTATGGTGAAAGCCTTTTTTTACCTAAATTAGGACAATTCCATTTTTGCAAGAATTTGGTGTTTTAAACTGTTAGAGACTTTCAGTTATTTTACCTTTTTCCCTGCAAAATGAATGAAACACATCCTGTCCAGCTTCATCTGCTCTTTACAAGAGTATCATGAATGAAAACAGATAAAGTTCAGGAGTCATCTCCTTTGTTACAATCCAGAAAGTTGCTTTTAGAACAAAATGGATGCCAAACATGGCACTCAGGGGGCTAAATGCAGCCTTTACATAGTGTGACCTCTGTATTTATGTCCAAATTAACCTGGACAGAGCTTAGATACATAAAAGTGCAACAGACATCAAAAGTAACAGTATTTTGGTTTCTTAGATGAAACATGATTCTGATGCTGCATACCACTGATACTCAAATAGATGAAAAAAATCTCCCTTTAACAGCTGTCCATAATTCAATAGCTTTTTCTTCAGAACAATCTAAAACTCCTTAAATGGTCCTACTAATCCTAGTGGTAAGGAAGCACATCACAATCTTTAACACTACTCTAGCATACCAAAGTGACCAACCATCTGTGCTGCAGGCAGACCTGAAGCAGAGAGGTGAGATCTTATTCAGTCTCCAGTTCCCTTAACCTTATTCCTACACACTAGACCACATCACAACCTTTTTAACCAGCTGGAGTCTGAAATAAGCTACTTATGTCTCTGGGCAGAGAAGCAATAACACAGACTGCAGACACTTGTAGGATGGTCCCAGCATCGTCAGCAGCTACACTCTGCAAAACAGAGTTCCAGCTCAGGCATTATCATAAAATCATTATTGACATTGGCTCAGAAAGTAATGATCTAACCCTCACCAGGTTTTCCTTTACCTCTGATAAAAATCAACAGCCACTGGATACCTAAATAGCTTTTAGAAGTCACACAGCCATCTTAAAAATCAAAGTAGTCTGTGAGACAGCAAGAAATCATACAGCAGCATCCCATTCCTCAATATCCTCTCTTCTCTAAACTAAGTCATAATTAAAATCCAAGCTGGACCCCCTTTCCATGGCACTTTGTCCCAAGTTTCTTAGACTCAGCGTCTGGTCAGTGATCCCAGGTTTGCTGCTGAAGCATAATCCAGGCTTTTGAGATTCAGGCTAAAGCATTTGCACAGTTCCCCTAAATATACCCATAGAGTTTTAAAAAATCTGCTTTAAGATTCATATAAGGAGTAAAGCCCAGACTGACATAAATCTTAGAAAATGTGTTTGGTTCGGATGAGCCTAAAGAAGCTTGAACATTGAGCTAAATCTGTTTAATCTGGAAATGATGCTGGAAATCTCATAAAGTCAGGCTTTCTTGAAAGATTTGTAGTACTTTCTTATTTTTGTGTGGTCAGAAATTACTATAAGAAAAATGTCTTTCCATGCTATTTCAGTATTTCAGCTTTAAGTTTGGACCAAGATCAAAGCTGCTTTAATTTTATTTTCAATAAGTTCTAACCAGCCTGTAAAAAGATGGCTGCAATTAGATTTAGTTTGATATGTCAAGATTTGCTCCGTAATCCTGAATACAATACTCATATGCTTTTTGACCTTTTTTCTTATTAATCAACCATGTTTCCATTTTACCAGCAGTTATTAACTGGTATAGCCGAGGTAGTTCCCTCTCATCAGAATAGCCACAAACGGATTTTAACAAGCAAATTTAGGAGGGGACTCCTGCTTATGTGTTTCCTCCCACAGTTAGCCATGTCATTTAGCCATCTCTGAGGAGCCCCCCGGGGCTGCCTGAACCACACACAGCTCAAGAGCAGCAGAGCAGTCGGTCTTCCCACAGAGGGAACCCCTCGTTTTGCAGCACAAGCGCCTTGTGACTTGAAATACTCTCAAACGCAGTTCTCTAGTGCCCATTGACTTACAGCAGCCTTTTCTCTGCCCCAGATGCTTGCTAATGAAAAGAGGTTGCTGCTTCTTCTGCTAAGTCCAAAAACTGAGTGGCAGCAGCAACTCTTGCCAATTCCGGATCTAACTCTAGGAAAGCTGCATTTTCCAACCCCACCAAAAGAAATGCTTGTCACATTATTCATAAATGTGGTCTCTTACCAT
Source organism: Falco rusticolus (assembly GCF_015220075.1). Taxonomy (NCBI): domain Eukaryota; kingdom Metazoa; phylum Chordata; class Aves; order Falconiformes; family Falconidae; genus Falco; species Falco rusticolus. Next base: position 43,508,535 of record NC_051195.1, read on the forward strand.
ATGAGGAGGCAGGCTGAGAAAGGGGAAAGCCAACGTTAATATTTGCACAAACCAACTCGGGCCAGAATCAGAGCAAGTGGGACAGTATGTCCTCAAAGCTTACAGCAGAGACTAAGCAACGAGAGAACATTGTTCAGCCAGCAGCCAAGGGGCTCCCAAGGATGATTGCTTGTGAGCCTTCATGCGTATTTTGAACTCTGAGTTCCGTAACCCCAGTGCACAGGCTATATAGTAACAGTCATACAAAGATGCCTCAGCAGTACTGGGATTCTGGCTGTGTGTCATACCAACCAGGTGCTAGGAATGCTACAGCATCATAACATGCAGAAGTCAATCTATGGGGCCAGATGGGATCCACCCGGGGGTAAGGAGGGAGCTGGTGGAGGAGCATGCCAAGCCACTCGCTATCATTTATCAACAGTCCTGGCTAACTGGGAAGGTCCCAGAGGACTAGAGGTTAGCCAATGTGATGCCCATTTACAGGAAGGGCAGGAAGAAGGATCTGGGAGACTACAGCCCTGTCAGACTGACCTCGGTGCTGGGGCAGGTTACAGAGCAGATCATCCTGAGTGCCATCATGCAGGACAGCCAGCCAGCATGGGGTTTATGAAAGGCAAGTCCTGCCTGGCAAACCTGGTCTCCTTCTATGACCAGATGACCCATTTAGTGGGTGAGGAAAAGGCTGCGGCTGTTGTCTACCTGGACCATACTCAAGCCTTTGACTCCGCCTCCCACAGCACCCTCCTGGAGAAACTGGCAGCTCGTGGCTGGGATGGGCGCACTCTGTGCTGGGTTCAAAGCTGGCTGGCTGGCCAGCCGAGCCCCAGCAGCAGTGGGGAATGGAGTGACATCCCACTGGTGGCCAGTCACACATCTAGATGATGATCTAGATGAAGGCATCAAATGCACCATTAGTAAGTTTGTAGACAACACCAAGTTGGGCACAGGGGGGAGTGTCAACCTGCTGGAGGCTGAAGAGGGAGCTGGGCAGGCTGAGCCAAAGTTCTGAGGCCATTTGTATGAAGTTCAACAGGGCTCAGTGTTGGGTCCTGAACTTGGGTCACAACAACCCCGTGCAACGCTGCAGTCCTGGGGAGGAGTGGCTGGAAAGTTGCCTGGAGGAAAAAGATATGAGGGTGCTGGTTGACCACCAGTTGAACACGAGCCAGCAGTGTGCCCAGGTGGCTAACAAGGCCAATGATATCCTGGTTTGTATCTGAAATAGTGTAGCCAGCAGGACAAGGTCAGTGATTGTCCCACTACTCAACACTGGTGAGGCTGCATCTCAAATAGTGTTCAGTTTAGGGGCTCACACTTCAGAAAATACATTGAGATGCTGCAGTGTGTCCAGAGAAAGGCAACAGAGTTGGGGAAAGGGAGGGAACACAAGTATCACAAGGAGCAGCTGAGGGAACTAGGGATGTTTAGTCTGGAGAAAAGGAGACTCAGGGGGAACCTTATTGCTCTACAACTACCTGAAAAGAGGCTGTAGATGGGTGGGGGTTTGCCTTTTCTCCCAGATAACAAGCGATAGGACAAGAGGAAACACCCTTAAGTCATGCCAGGGGAGGTTTAGATAGGATATTAGGAAAAAATTTCTTCACTGAAAGGGTGATCAAGCATTGGAACAGGCTGCCCACAGAGGTGGTAGAATCACCATCCCTGGAGATGTTTAAAAAAATGCATAGATATGGGTGCTTGGGGACATAGTTTAGAGGTGGGCATGGCAGTGCTGGGTTAATGGTTGGACCTGATGATCTTAAAGACCTTTTCCAACCTAAATGATTCTATGATTCTATAAATATGTCTGATATTAGCCTTACCATCAGGTCCTGCCTGCCCCTCTGGTCCCTGCCTATACCTCCTCTATATGATGGCAGTGGGCTGAGGGGGCAGATGGAGACAGACCATTCTCCCCTGTTCCTTTCCCAAGGACAATTCCTCCTCCGGCACAGAGCAGAGCTTCCCTGCATGCAGGCCCACAAGGAGGGGACAGATGTGGTGGTATAGAGAGACTTCTTCTGCAATGTGATGCAATAAGACAGAGAATAAGCCTCCCTGTTCTCATGGCCATTCCATGAGTACAGATTGTATTCTGTTTCTTCTCAGTAGGTTCAAAGTTCAGGGAAAAACAAAGGGATCTTCTGCCGTATAGAAGTATTCTGATGTTTGGAATTTCTCCCTGTTAATAATATGTCTTTGTTAATAAACGCCCACACCAGAAGCACGTTGTCCACCTTAGCATGAATAATTAAATACTGGAAGGAATACTTTGGAGAAAAACTAAAAAAGTATGTATGTTTCTTGAAAAAAAAATCATCAAAAAGTAAACACTTTATCTAGAGAAGCTACAAAGTATCTATAGGATATTCTGGGGATTACAAATAAGATTTGAAACTAGAAGCAATAATGCAATTCTCCCTCTGGCCTAGAGGAAATTAAACCACTCCAGCTTGATTTAACAGAGTGAAAGGGCTCTAGAAGTAATGGATGACAGTGAAATTCTAGAATTTCCCAAAAGCCAAGATACTGGCAGAGAACATCACAAAATCATACCTTTGGTGCCAAAGGAATATTCCAGTTGATGAAACACGCAGCTTGGAAAAAAAATCTGCTGGATTTTGTTAAAGACTCCTTGAAAAAAATTTGTCCCTTCTAGCGATATTTCCAATCCAAAAAAAAAATCTTTGCTGAGCTGGAGACCATTTTACAGTGGAAAGGCATTTACCCATCCCAGAGGACTCTGGAGATTTATCCAGAATAAGGTGCAAACAGAACTACAGGGAGTTTGGTCTGGAAAAACAAGAGCTAAAAGAATGTTTATAGGGAAGTTTCATGTTCCAGAAAGGACAGTCTGGAATAGACCACAAACAGATGAGGAAAACATGAATAAAATAAATGAGGAATAGGAAATTTAAATTTTAAGAAAACTTAAAGGGTTAAAAAATTGTTTCAGATCAAAAGGCAGAGGGAAGGGGCTTGTTTTTGTACTAATCCCATTCCCTAGTGTGTCATTCAGCAATGTAACATGGTGGCATAATATCTGGAGTGGCATTCCTGAGTATAAATGTTAGGAAAGGTCAGAGCTAGGTAAAAAAGGCTGCTGGAACAAGAACTTAATCTTGATGAAATGAAGTTCAGCAGCCTTGCTCAAAGCTTTCATTAATAAATGGCCGTAAACTGGACAATAACACGCTAAAGTTGGAAATAAGGAGGATTTTAATCATCATAGCTAAGGTTTTGAAGCAGCCTCCTCACAGAAATAGTGGGAGTCAGTCTTGATTTGAAAATCCATCTTGATGCATTTACGAATGCCTTTATGATATGAATGCCTGACAGAGCCAGAGACTAGACGTGACCTTGAAAGACCATTTTCCTAGTTCCTTCAACAGCACCATATCAGTCAATGTCTATGTTCATTTTACCGCACTGCCTTCTTCCCAACTCTCCAGACTGAAGCAATTTCATATTCACCAGCTGAATAAAAATCAAAATCATTTTTGCAGGAAATGCACCAGTCATCTTTCACATTTGGACTGCAGTATCTCAAGGCCTATGATCCAGCAGCCAGTGTGGCTTTGAAACTTTCAATAAAACAAACTTCAACACTTTGGAAAGGTTTCACTAAAAGAAGGGCTGAGTTTCAGATGCTACAGTTTCCACAGCTAGATTTCAATTGCTTCTTTTCTGTAAAGGTCAGAAATGTTTAGTTTCACAGTCTTGCTCTTGCCCATCCCAGAAACTAAGATGATTTGTAAAATTTGGATCCATATACCCCTCTGGGCTCCAGCATTCCCCAGAAGGACTCTAGTGGAAGCTAAGTGCCTCATCAAGACCACGCATAAACAACCCTTGCTTTTCTAAAGTGTCTTTACCATGCTCATGCAGAGAATTTGTTTTCTCTTAGTTGAGTAGATTCTAAACATTCAATATATTTTTCTCCACGAGCACTTTGTTCTCACTAAAGAGTTAATGAAGAGAACCAGATTTCAACTCCTAGCCAGCTAGGGCCAAATAGTTAATACTTCATGACACAAACACTGGTCAGGCATATATCATTTATTTACATTGCAGCTAGAGTCAGTAGCCAGACTTCTACCACAGTGACATGCAACAAATAAACTGCATCTGGGCTTTCCAGATACATGAGGAGCTGTCAGAAAGCCAAGTTATAACAGCATCCTCCCAGCTGCTCACCAACCTTACTCTTGGATAGGTGAAAACATCTCCTTTGCTGAACTGTTGCCTAGGGCAAGCATAAACACCCCACTGGCTTGTCCCAACACAAGTGTGGGGTGTGTCCTAAACAGTCTCAGGACAAGGATTCAGAAACAGTGTCCTCATCAGAGAGAACATTAAACATTAAAGGAAGATTGCTATTTGGGCTCATGCCTTTTTTAATATATTCCCAGTGCTGCACAACTAAGCTTGCTCTCTCTAGTCTTGTTCATAATGAATACTTTAAAAAATTTTCTTCCTTGCTTTAAAGAACTTAGGAGAACAACTCAATAAGTCTCTGATTTTGTGAACACGAACAAACTAGTAACTTCACTAAAGCAAGCGGCTCCTGAGGCAGAGGGCTGCCAAATGACAGTTTCAAATACATCAGTAAACCTCAGCTCAGAAGGATTGAAAAGCAATCAAAGGATACAAACCAGTGTTTTGCATAAAATCATCAACCAGTCGTGACCATAATCCCTTTTTATGACCCAGAACGCTTAACAACTCTGCTCACACTACACATGCAGTTTGGGCCCAAGCCCATTCTCAGAGCTTGCCTGTCAGACAGCTCAGCCCTGCAACCCACCAGCCTAAGATTTACAGCCCTAACACTTCTGCAGCTCAAGGGAGGCCATAGCCGCCTCCGTGCATTTCAGGTGCAGCAGACAGGGCTGATGCTGCTGCAGCCCAGTCCACAGTGCTCCCAAAGTCTATTCTTCCTAAGCCTGTCACTGGTATTTTTAGCCAGAGCTACTGTCAGGCTAATAGCCAGTTACACATTGAGGAAGGGAAAGGAGCTCTCCTTCCTTTTCTCTCTGTTCTGGAGGGCTTCAGAACATTCCAAACCAATATTTTGGTGGAACTTTGTCAGTAGCTTATCCTGTGAGACCAAAATCTCTGCCATTGGAGCTACATGTATACTCAAAGTCCCTCTTGAGGCCTGAGGTTGTATTTGCTGCATGAAGATGACCAGCATGTGATAGGATAAAGCTCTAGTTTGTGTCTCTTCAGTAAAACACTGGGGTTTATTCACCAGCATGAAAAAACACACAGGACTTGTTTAGATTCTAATACTGATCTAAAGGATGAAGAGAACTGGAAAGAAAACACTCATATGCTTCCCTTTGGGATGTAAGGCCAACATCTATTTCAGGAGGCAAAAAACAAACTCAATTTTCACCATAAGCTGAAAAGCACACTAAGCACCATCTCTGCAAAAAAATGGAATACAATATTTTAAAGGGCTTTTTGCTGTTAAAAATGATTTTATTATAGTACATTCTTCTGTTTAAGAGGGGGATACTGGAAAGGAAACCCACACAAGGATGTTCTTCATAATATCCCACTGATTTAAAAGAATCTGATTTTGTCCCCTACAGATTTGGTACTGGCATTAATTAACCTCATTTCCAAGAAATGTTGGACTCTTCTGTTCTTACAGCTCTCTAGTGACAGCAATTCCACACACCCCTAGGCAATTCAGTGCCTCTGTCTCTTTAGAACATCTTTTACAACATATTCCCTAAAATCTTTTTCTGGGATTTAAATCTTTCACTACTATTCTTATTTATACTGCACATTGAGAACATTTTAATCTTTATTAGCTAACTTTGATGTATTTAAAGAACATTACGCCTCTTTCAGTTCTCCTCTCAACATTTCATAAACCCCATTCTTTTAGTCATACACCAAAGGTCATGGTTGTTTTTAAACCTTTGATCATTCTTGTTTTTCTCCTCTAGCATTCCTCCAATTGCTCTTCATCTCTCCTCAAGTGCATTGCCATTCATGAAGTCCTGTCCACCAGGAAGCAAGAAGCCCAGAATATAGGAGATCTGAAGTCTGGAAACAATGGGACAAATAAAGCCTCAGAACAGCTACAATATCAGGAGGATGTTTGCTTATGGTACTTCTTATTCCAATACAACTTAAACTCAGGATTGTGAAGTGAAAGCTCAGGGTGCTTATCTTATCTGAATATGTTTGCACATTCTTAGCATTGAGTCAAAACTTCTTTAACCAGAGCCCAGCTCTGAGAGTTTAAATTCTTTGAAGTCAACAGTAGATGAAGCCTAAGTCAACCTTTCATTTTTGGAAGCATGTTTGTCCTCTTATCACTTTCCCCCCCCTCCCCACTTCTGCTGGTTTGACAGTGCAATTAGTCTTTCCTGATTGCTCTTCTCTTTAAAAATTAGATGATGAGAGCAGGCATGACAGATTTTATTTGCTAAAATGGGGGTGGGTGGGTAAGGGAGGCAAGAAATTATGCACAACATAACATCAGGATTAATTAGCAAGTTGGATGAGAGTAAGTGACAAAGAGATGAGACCCAAATAGAAAGGAACATGAAACAAGCATAGGGCAAGTGATATGATCATCTGTTTTTTCACTCACTTGTATGAGATTTAAGTAATCCAGAAAAGCTACAAGGTCAAATATCTCTATGGACATCTAAATCCAATATCACCAGATTCCAGAGAAGAAACAAAATGCTAACGACTCCTCTACTTTGACCACAAAATGGGTTTCCTTCCATTACTTCCTATTTATTTCCCTTCTGAAAATAAAACTTATTTCCTCCGAGGAGGCAGCTGAAGATTAGAAAATGGAAAACAAAACCTTGTTTAGGGGTGAGGAAATTGTAGGCATAGTTTTACAGCAGAGACTTATCTATTTACATGAGAAAGATGGGTCAGATTGGATGACATTACCACATGGCTGCCATCCTGCTCCACAAGCACATCGGAGAGCAAGCCCTGTTACATCTGAGCATCACATCAATTATACTGAGCTTGCACCATGAAAGAGAAGGAAGACAGGACAGAAAAACATACTTTTCACATCAAGTTCTGCTTTTCTTCTCTTGAAGCCATTCACAGAGGTGTCATTCACAGGCTTAGATCCAATTTTCTATGCTTTTTAACATAACTTTTTTTAATGACTATGATTGTTCAGTGGAGTGTATTGTGCATGCACACTCCAGGAGGAATGTCATATACAGATAAGGATTAATGTAAACAGTTATGCAGCCTGTGGTGATCTAGTCATTCACCTTAACTGACAGCCTAAACCTCTACCTCCATTAGTCTAAGTTTTCTGAGCTCCTTGTGCACTGCTCCTGATTTCTAAATTTCCATTCACTGTTTCCAAAACATTGATATATTAACTAAAACTGCAAGAACTATTTTCAGTTCCTTTTCTGAGTCAGAGTGGAACTTGACTTCAAAGTAGCTAGTTGAGTCACCTTCCCCCCCCCGCCTTTTCTGTGCCTGCACCCTGACCATAGAAGTCCTTTCCAAGGTTTTCTCCTAAGCATAATCAATGCCAGTTTTACTGGGCTCCTGTTCATAGCCCCAAGCCAGGGCTAGGTCACTCAAAGTGCTATGCTTTTACTCCCTGTGCCTCTGTTTGCTTAAGCTGCTGAACAAAACGCCCAGCCTAGTTTAGCAACAGACTTTCTCCTCTCCTCTCCCCCCCACCCTTCAACTTTTCAAAGTGACATGTTGCATTTCAGCCTTTTCTGAGCTAAAAGATAGGTCAGGCAAAATGTCATGATTTGACTTTCAGTCCTTGTGCCTGAGCTTGGCAGGTAACAGTTTTGTATAGCACTTTGCCTAATTTCCCCCTATACCGGCAATTTACATTTTATGTTAGAGGTAGTCAATATACAATTGTATTGTGCAAGAAAAAAAATCAGATTCATTTACACCTGGATTATCTAATTACATCTTACAGAAACTTATACACTGATAAAGTAGTATTTCACACCCATTTGCACTTTCTTATGCATGGGAAAAAGTAAGTGGGTATCAGGCAGCAGAAAATTAATCGGATTATGAGTTATTTCTATGCATATTTGTAACATACAATAGAAAAAATTGTCAATAATGAAATGCTGAAGCAGCACAGTAATAAAGAGGACCGGCTACTGTACAATATTTGATGGAGTTATGAGGGGATTCATCGGTTCCAAATGGGATGCCATTTACATAAAAATAAAAGCAGCAGCAGCAACTTCCATTAGAAGGTAACAGCTCTCACCTCCCCTTTTCTTCTACAGCATCACCATGACCATTTATTACTTTTAGGTGTGCATCATAGATACAGGGGGAGCTCCATTATACTGTGTGCTATTGAAAGTCAGGTGAAGGAAAATCATGTCTTTGGGATAGAGAAACATTCCAAGCACAATCATACAACAAGACACATATGAAAACTCCCTCTGCACCCCATCCAGGGGAGCCTGCTCTGCTTTTTCCTCCTCCCGGAGAAAACAGTAGTTCAGTCCCAAGGAGGCTAATGTAAGACTAGCCCAGCCCCGAGGCAGCACCTAAGCAAGTCACAGCCTGCACCCTAGCAGCCCCAGGGGAACCCCTGCAGGAATTCCCCACACTCCACGGTATAGCAACAGTGGTGCAGAGCATCTCTGCACATGGACAAAGCATGGAATAAGGAGCTCTGTAGTGTTCTCCTCTGTGAGCTTTGCACAAAAAATCTGCCCATCATCACACCCACCCATCCTCCTGCAGCAGCTCCCCACTCAAGCCTTGCACACCCCAATACACACAGGGATCCTACCCACTGCCAGAGGTGCTCATGGCAAGGGGAGCCGGGTAACACCAGGGGAGCACAGCATTTGGATCTGGATCCAGCTTATGTGCTTTGGTTCAGCTAAAGTTACACTTTCCATGTATGGATAATAAAACACTGCATACCAGGGAACAAGAGGCTAGAGAAAGCCCTAGGGATAAGGATTTATCCATATCACCTTCAGAGCTTAAAGTAGTTGGGAAAGAGATTTTGGAAGAGGCAGGAGAAAAGATGCCTTTAAAGTGTACCTTCTGGGGAAGAGAGCTGCTTGGATTCATGGAGTCACATCAAGCCTGTGATGTGAATGCCGAGATGGAAGCTCTAAGGAGAGCAAGCCTTGTGAAGGTACCCTGGTGTACTTCCCCCCATACTACTGTATTCTGCCTTTCATCTTCCAAAATACAAGAATTTGAGGTTCCTCTTTATTTCCCTCTGCAGTCTGCTCTATATCAGATCCTTAAAACATTCACAGTCATTTAAATGTGTCCCTGAAATATAAAATTTGTAGGACATATGCAGGCCATCTGTGCATGCATGCACGTTTGTGACATAGGAATCACATGCAGAGATAAGATAGCCTCAGGTAAGAGCATCTGTAGCTCTCGCAGTAGCCCCGAAATCACTTCAGCTGTAAAAAAAGCTGTTAGAGCTCCTAGGACAGCACACCTTACAGGCTAGAAATGCACCTCCAGAAATTAAAGATTTAATCAGCATTTACATTTCCTTGAGGGTCTCCAAAATTTTTAGTTCTGGGCCTTTTCTGCAGCCAACAGGACCTGACACAAATTTTGCCTGCACATAGGTCTATGTTATTGCTCAGGTTTGTTTTTCTCAGTCTGCCCTGGCTGGCTAATGCTCTTTCTCTAGAAACTGCAGCACTCTTGAAAGTGTTCTGCATTAGGAGAACTCTCCAGTTTTAAATATGTGATTTATACAGCATGCAATTAAACCAAAAGTGGGACCCTTCAGATAAATGCAAGCCAAAAAACTGTTGCTATAAACATGCTGTGGGCTTTCTGCCTGCTAGTCTGTCAAGCCAAGCTGCTTTATTTGCACACTGGGATTCTTAAACCCAGATGTACACTGAAGACGCACATCCAACAGTCTTCATAGAGTGAAACATGAATTTTTGTGGTATCAAACACTGATCCTTAAAGGGGGGTTTATCTGTATGTGTACATTTGGAAAGGGAAATTTAAATCACTGTGCGCCTCCCAATTATTTCTTATTGTTGGATAAGCTATGGCAGAAATCTGCTTTATTATTCACTCCATGGTTATCTGAATGCCCCCTCTACCCAATAAGGAGATCCTCACTGCGTACACAAAGTAGCCCTGCAAGTTCAATGTAATAGATAACTTTTAAAGTGCTTGATCCTTCATTGACTGTAATTCAAGCCAGACATTCCACTTTGACTAAATACCTAGGTTCTAGACAACAAACTTAGGTTATACCTATCTTATGTGCCAAATATCTGCAGTTCAGGGCTTAAGAGTTCGTAGAGAACCTAATTTGGGCTGAGGTGAGATGCACAGCTTCTGCAAGATACACAGCTAGTATAAATGAACATGCAAAGGCACAAATGAGCAAACCTAGAGCAAATTTCAGATACCTCACCAAATTTTGCAAAAATATCCATTAACATATTTGGGAGAGTTAAAAAAATTGTTGAGATGCAACTTTTTTAATGATTACAATGAGTATGCTTATCTTACTTTCTCTACTGTACTAAATGCTTTATGTGATTTAAGGGGAATGAGCAAGCTAAAACCTAATCCTGAGCTGAAGGAGAAGGAAACTGAGACATTTGGACCTCGTGAAATTTTACAGCTTACTCCTGTAAGTTTGTTGGGTTTTGGGGTTTTGTTTTTGTTTTTTTACTTGTTACTTTACTCCTGATCTTCCCCAATCAGTACCAAGACAACCATGTAGACAGATGGGTTTTTAGAACAGGGACATGTGATATAGAGCCAGATGAGACAGAACCTAGCAAGTATTTCTAGGCTTCACCTTTTAAGGTCCAGCCACCGATTCAAGAGGGTATTCTGCAGAATCCAATGCCAGATATGATCTGGGGTCAGTCTTTAAGTCACAGGAGTCAGGCAGTTCAATTTGCATAAAAGCCTTGCTAAGACCTATCTGAAAGTGTTATGCAAATAGCATAAGTGGCGTGCCCCAAATCTGCAAAAACTATAATGCATGTTCTTTTCTTAGATCTTTACCCTTGGTCTTAATGTTCCAAGTAAAGTGGAAATGAAAATTCTCAAGAATATTGATAGTCTACAATTAGAGAACAGTAAATTTAATAGATCATCCACAGAGGCACCTTTGTGATGAAAAGCTAGTATCACCCCTGTTTCCATAGGCTACCCCCAGGATACACGGGGGAACTACATCCACAGGTGAAGGTACAGAAATATTTTAGTCCTAAATATTATTTTTACTGTGAATTAGTGGTGTTCTGTTCCTGTCCACACTTGGATTTGATCACTTATTTTAAGGAATTTGTAGGCAAATCCCTTCAACCATTTTTCAGTTAGAAGAAACACAATTATTGCCACATACTTCCCCCCCCCCCCCCAACAAATACCTCATAAACAGCTGGAACTTTAAGTAGAAATCTTGGCCAGGCTATAACCTCGTCTGTGGTGTTAGGAGATATTAGACATAGCTACAGTGAGTCAGTGTTGCTTTGCCCAAGCATTAAAACAAATAATCACAAGACTGTCTTAAGTCACTAGATTTTTTTTTTTTAGCTTCTGAAATTGTAGGATTTGCATCCTCACTGTTATAATGCCTAAAATCAGGGAAGAAGATGTTTGTGTTCAAATACCATACTCCAACAACCAGAGCTGGAAGGCAAAACTCAAATATTCAATGCATGATAAATCATGAGAGCTGTGAACTTAGATAAATTCAGTCGGTAGAAGAAAAAAATAAGTTAAATTATGAACTTTAGAATGCTGTTCACACCACGTGTCCAGAAGTTTGACTGCTTATTTAGTGGTTTAGTAATAACATGTCACACCCATTCTGCCACACAGTCCATACTTAAAAACCTATGAAGGACAGAGGGAAGAGTTACAGGAAATCCTTCTGCAAGAAAAACAGCGCAGGGTTTATGTCTGGCTAGGACAAGGACACTTGGCAACACCATAAAGGGTCCCCCCAACTAGCAAGGGAAAAAACAGAGTAATAATTATTTTGACACAGTTGCAGCATGGAGAGGCTTCCAGTATAAATGACATTTTCATAGTTCAGATGAATGCTTTTTCAGATAGCAAGAAAAATTTTCTTGTTATCTTTTGCTAGTCATAAATTCAATCGTTTTACTGCCTTCCCTTCCAATTAGTGATTTAGAAGGAAAATGCTTTGAGAGTGTTTAAAATTTCCATTAGCAGTGGTTGAGCTGGAATAAGTATTTGCTCTTCGAAGTTGGTTAAATGAGAGGACCAAGAGTAAAAAAGAAAAGGATTTTCAGGGGATGCTGAAGCTCTTTGCAAATGCACCTTGAATTTAACAGGTAGTTTTGGCCAGAATAATTCGGGAAAAAACACTTTAAAAAGATCAAAATGCTACCAAGTGATGGTTTTACCCTAATTTGTCTTGTTTTCTAAATTGCATTTTCTATATCTTCTGGTTTGAAAAATGAATATATATTGACTCAAAAGCAATGCTTTAAGTCATTTTTTCTTTTTTTGCATTCAAAAGAGTAAACACCTAAAAGAAACAAAGACACAAGTCCAAAAGAACAGTTATAGATTGATGCAAAGTGAATTTTCTTCAGCTGGTGGGATGAAAGCACAAAGACTGTTTATTTTTCTTATCTTTCTCTGCCTTTGAGCTTCAATTGAAAAGAAGCCAAGCTGACACTTCACTCCTTTCCTCAGCTAGGCCATACTGAGAAAGTCATTCCACCCCATCTTTTGCATCTCTGCTGATTCCAGCCTGTTTTAGCCTCTCCTCTGGAGAGCACAGATGTAGGACACAGTGATTTAGGAGCATGGAGATTCCTGTTATTACCCACAAAGAAAACGCCTGTGCTCCCTGCCTGCTCAGGAGCCTCCCTGCTGCCACCGGCCCCAGCACAGGGCACAGCCCCTTCACCTAGAGCTGGCAATGCTGAGCAGCCCACAAAATGTCCCTCCTGGTAGATGTGGCAAGGGAAGGGGACAGAGGCTGCTGAGCAAGCTCAACCTGGGGCAGAGGTGGAGGCCTGCTCTCTGCAGCACTGCTGGGCCAGGGTGGGGCCTGGCACCCCAGCATGGGTAGCCAGGGCTGTGAAGGCTTGTTGGTGCCCCCACCAGAGGGTAGGCACCGACCACCCCAGAGACCTGAGCTGGAGAGCTGTGGGGCATTAGGGGCTGCCTCAGGGGAGAGCCAGGACAGCAGCACTGGGTGCTGGGCAGGGCATCCCACCGCCCACGGTGGGGCCAGGCAGCCCTCAGGAGCCCAGAGCCCTGGGGAGGGGAAAGGCCAGGCCCCAGGGTGCCCAGCTCAGGGCTCCCACTGCCCACGGTAGGGCCAGGTAGCCCTCAGGAGCCCCAAGCCCTGGGGAGGGGAAGGGCCATGCCCCAGGGTGCCCAGCTCAGGGTGGTTTGAGCCTGCAGAACAACAGCTGAGCAGGACACCAGGGCAGAGACCTCAGCCAGCAGCACCCACCCCACCGTACCTGCCCAAGGCAGCAGGGCCAGCCCAGGGGGCACAGCCAAGCACACAGCAGCAGGGGAGCTCACAGCCATGAGACAAGTTTAAGGTCCATCCAGGTGAGTCCACAGTGCAGGATCTAGAGGGCCAAAGCAGCATACCACACAAAACCCTAACAATACCAAAGACAACCCCATGCACAGCCTAAAAAGGACTCAGTGCCTCCACCTGGGCTTAAATACAGCCCTGCCGCAGCTGTGGTCAGGTGAAGCCAGTCAATCATTAGTGTTCTCCCAGCCCTAATGAGTTTTTTCTGCCAACAGCTGTGCTACAAATGTGACCAACCCAGGATTTGGAGGTTTTTGTAGTGCCTCAGCTCCAGGACTTGACAAGTGATCTGAGCACTTCAGCCACCATTACCATGAATCTGCACTTCCCCAACCTGTGTCCATCTGGAAGAAAAATCAAATGTAATGACTGAGTGCATCTGAAAGGCGGAGTTACCAAAATAGAAAGCAAGCAGCCTTTTGCTTTTAAACGGCCTTACGATTTTTGGAAGCTTCACAGTAGCAGTACATTAAACTCATGCATGTTTTTTCCTCTTTTGTTTTTCTTTTGAGAAATTCTAGTATCTGAAACACTGCTCCAGCAGATGTCAGAGACTGACACTGGTAAGGAATCTGAAAAGTAAGTGCATTAACTCTGCATGTCTGTGATTCCATTTACATACAACTTGTGAGATAGGCAGGTTTTTCCATGTGCAAACTTGTGACAGCCTTTCCCACTCATGTAGGAGCTAAGAAATATTGTTTTGATCTTTTGCTTTGATTTTATTAGTGAGACTGTCGCACAGATTCTATTTGGTAAGTTTTAATTTGCTTATAGTCCTGCTTGCTATTTATGTGTTTCTTTAAGACTGTTTTCAATACACTGACAAAGTTCCCCAGTTATGTATCTATACAACACCTAGGGTAAGACAGTTTTCCCTGAAAAGCCTTGCAGTCATCAGACCCTTCATTACATTAACAGAGGATACGGCAACTTCACAGGTGAAGATCTAAAGCCTCAACCCTTTCTAGGTACTCTAGCCACCTTGTCTCTTCTACTAGACAAACCCCACCTTTTGTTTGTTTGTCTGAGGAAAGGCGTACCAAGCTCATTAAAAGGCTGATTGGACTTGGTCAATGATATGAGGCCTGTTAGGGTTTTTTTGCTTTTCATTTTGATAGCAGCGGATCAGGCTTAGCTTAAAAGGGAGTAGAAATGCTGCCTGGTGGTTTGTGGCAAGAAGGCTTACTGCCTAAGTCTAAGAAAAACTATAGTATGGTACTCTCTCCCTGTAGGCTAATATGGTGATTATGAATTTGGCTAGCTGCAGGTGATGACGGTGGCTTGTTTTAGCCTGTATCTTGTAAAAGCATGTCCATATGTTTTGTGCTGAGTTCTTAGTAGCCTGGAGCTGTGGAATGGCTTTCGGACTAGAAATTATTGCTAGCTGAGAGGAAAGAAGTTCTTCTGCTTCAGTATGGAGTACTGAGACAGGCCTCTTGTCTGCTTTCTCCTGCAGAAACAGTTGTGCTGTCATGAGTGACTTTTTTTTTCTTTTTTTTTTTTTTTTTCCCTCCCTTTCTGTGAGGAAAGGATTAAAAGGAAGCAGGAGTGGCAAGTAGCATAACGATGTTAACTCTGGACTGCTGTGATTTGGTGGTGGTGGTGTGGGCTAACTATGCACAGACTTGTACTTGAAGATTAAAGTTCAAAAATAAAGTGAGGTTGCAATCAGAGGTACCTTAGATCACTTGTGTGTATTCAAAATATCTGTGTTAATGTTAAACCATGTTGTCTGTGTATGTCTTTAGGGTGTGCAGAAACAAAATCTAGAGGAATAAAAATAGTGGCTGAGCTGTGATGAGTGTGTCAGGGCCCTGAGCCTATTGCTTGGTCTTAATAACCCTGATCAGCTTCACCTGGGGCCGCTACCAACACTCTGACCAGGGCCTAGAAAAACCATTTAATCTTAGGCCTGGACCTTCTCATCTCCTAGAGCTGTATTATAGGTACGTGTATTGCCAGCCCTTCTTCTAGCTCTACCTCCCCAATGGACTTTGGATGTATAGAGGTAGGTTGCTCATCTCCTGGCAGGGTAATTTGTAGCGTATGTCTGTAGCTTGTCTCCAGTCCTGTCTTTGGCTCTGTATCTTGGATGGATCTTGCTCCTGTGCTGTAGCCTTGTTACCAGATCTGTCTCTGTCTCCTTTTGCTTCTGACTCTGCTCTGTGGTCAGTTACTACCAACGCTTGCTGCTCCCTGACAAAGTGAAGGAAATCTGTGCTTTGTTGATGTGTCCAGGGACTTCTTGTCTAAGGTGATATCTTTAGTCTTCTGATATTTTGAAACTGTATAAACCTTACAGCATCCACCATGGTGGTTTAACAGTGCATTTAATGTGACTACTGCCCATGCAAAACCAGTCTTAAGGCATTTTATTTTTCCTCTCTGGAGACTTGAGAGAGTTGTTTTTATGCTCTGCTCCTTTCTGCCTGTATTCTTTTTCATTCTTTCTGTATTACATGAGACAGTAGGTGGGAATATGCAGCCAGATAATAGTAATTTATCACTGATCTGTCAGAGTTGTTCAAATGTCTTTCCAGCTAATAATATAAATTGAACATTTCTGTCCTTTCCTTGCCTTTAGTGATCTGAGAATACTATTGATGGAATGCAATGCCATGTCTAAATTTATTGCAAACATTTAAGTAGCGTGTGCTGAAGATGACATATGGGGAAGTATTTTTCTCTTACAAGATAGGATTGGATTAATCAGTCATGTCTAGATAATAATTATTAGTGTAAGTTTCTGCATTCTGCCTTTGCCCCAGCAAGTCTCCTTATTGCCTTTGTTTATGTTAAGACTCTTTTATTTTATTCCTTTTTATTTCTGTTTTCTGTGCCTGCTACTTCCTATGTTTGATTGTCTTGGATAAAATACGTTTGGAGTATCAATTAGTTGTTAACCTTTCTAGAATTAAGATGCTGATAAATTCTCATTCTGATACTTTCCTAGTTATACCAGTGTATTGTTTATAACCAGAACAAGGTGGTAGGGGTGTGTGTTAAAAGCTGGAAGCTAATGTTTTGTATAATGATTCTAGGCTTGGGGAGAAGGAATCCTGTGCTAACTTTAATTTTTGGGTTAGTTATAACTCAGATAAGGCCTTTATCTCCTTTGGAGCTTGTACCAAACTACCGTTAGCTTGGTTAAAGGGTCAAGTGTATCTGTCAGTAGCATTGTAGAGTAAAGGGATGTATGTGTGATGTACTGTACTAAGATGTAGTTTGAATTTGTCATTCTTCCCTTCAAAAGAAATCCTCTCCTCCTACAAAGAAAGAAGGTGGTTACAAATGTATGCCAGCTTTCACCAGGAGCAAAATACATATTTCTTATGGTAAAAACTTGGAACTTTCAGTTCTGCCTGTTTGCCTCTCTTGATCAAAACGACGCGAAGGTGCATCTGGAGTCATAATCCTGTTCCAAGCTTGTGTGCTGTGCAGGATGCATGGAGGTATTTATGCCTTTCTCACAACCTGTTTAGGTACACAGTGTGAATCACCAGGTTATAGTTATTCTTAAGTAGTCAACAGTTTTGCCAGAGCTGGTTGTGCTGTGGCATATTTCATCAGGCAGGTGATTTGCTGCTGTTGTGTGCAAAATTAAGTACAATAGTGCATCTGACTGTGACTCAGCAGTGTCTTGTCCTCTAAAGCCATAGGACTATTAACTAATAAAGAAACTATTAGTGAAGTTTTTTCAAAGCGTCTTTCCAGAGCCTGTTTGACTGTCTGTCTGCTGACCTTAAACACGATGGATTAATCCAGCAGGTAAAGTGTGACCGCTTTCCTTAGGCATGAATTTGAACTGGTTGCATAGTAAAATAGTCCATTAGCTTTCAGCTGCACTATTTTTAGCATATAAGCAACTCCCTGATTTTTGTGTCAAAACTCTCTTTCTAACTATTTAACACATTTCACTTTTTTGGGCTTTCTGAAGAATTGGCAGAAAGCATAATAGGCTGTCTGCTTTCTTTTGGTAGTCCATCATCAAGTATGTTCAGGTTAGCACTCTTGTGCATTTTCTCAGAAATTATCACTTAAGGTCACCTTTTTAATTATGAGTTTTCCAGAAGGTGTCATTCTGTTGGAAGCGTTCCCAGCTATGGCAGTAGCAGAGTAAAAGCTTGCAGCTTTGGATTCTATATTTTTACAGTTTCCTGTTGCATAAAATTAATTCTATATTGGACTTCACTTAAAGGTATACATGCAATAAAATAAAATACAATGCTCATTCTTATGGAGTTTAATCAAACCTGAGGTAAGCCAGCACCGAAGTTGAGCAGTTAACTTCCAGAAGTCACTCTACTGCATTTAGAACATCAACTAGAAGTTGGTAGGATAGGCACTTAAGTGTTGCAGGCAAAACTTCAAGAGTCTGCAGAGCAAGCATCTGTGAGCCATGTCTTCCTTTCCACCCCATCCTGGGTACTATTTTAGAAGGCAGCCAAATGTAAAACAGCTAGGTTTTTTAACTTCAAAATCTTGGTGTCATGAATCGTGGTCTGAATGGGTCCTGTAATGATGTATGTATCACAATGTGTAGTGCACACTGAACTTTAGAGAGGAAGATCAACTGCTGTGTGCTGTCTGCATGAGTTCATTTTTCTAGAGTCTTTTTATTCGACAGAAGTAGGGGGGTTGTCTGCTTTGCTGTAGTCTCAGTGGGGAAACAGCCTGAGAATGTGCCTTCCCCTAAGCATAAATATCTCCTTTCTGGTCTTTGTATTAGCCCTAAACCTTCAGTGCCACAGCAGTTGCCAATCAGTCTTGCACATTCGTGTTGTGATGGGTCTTTTGCTCTGAATGGTGTTTGTTTTCAGTTCAAAGAGTGATGTTCTCTGCTGTGAGGATTACTACTGTGAGTGTTAAGCACTGAAAAGAGTAATGGAAATATTTCAGGGGAGGGCAGGATCGTCAAAGCACTTTTACAACACTGTAAAGGAAGGATAAAGTAGATGCAAAATGTTCTGCCTGGTAGCATTCTGCGTAAGTGTTAAATGACAGCTTGTAGTCAAGGTGACAGACTACAGCATCTGTGCTGTAAATGCACTGAAATAAAATGTTTTTTTGCATTATTACAGTTACTCAGACTGCAAGAGTAAAATTAATATTCCCGCATGTGTAGTGTTCTGTAAATAGATGTAACCAAACCAGAAACTGTTCTATTAACTTAGGCCTTGAAATTAATAGACCACAGGCAGTTGACAATCTGTTTCACAAAGAGAACTGGCTTTGGGTATTTCTTCTACATCTCATGATGTACCTTGCACTCAGGCAAGAGAGCAACTGAAGACTAGAAGGAACTGCTTAAAAAAAAAGGGGGGGGGGGGAGAGGGGGGGAATCACATCAGCAATAGGAAATTTATGTTATTGACCTGATTTGGTTTGGACAGCACAAATTGAAGAAAACTTCTTTGATAACACACCGGCTGTGGCCTTGAGTCCCAGGCTCTGTGTGCTGACTGACAGCAGCTGAGAATGTGGCTTCAGACTTGCACTCCCAGAATTGGTGTTGCATCTAGCCATTACATTTCTACAGCTACTCCAGCATGTGCCTGCTTCCTTGCTAGATCTCTTACAGAGTAGGAATGAGGTCTGGAGTGAGAGGTTCGTAAGTCAAATAGGGAAGAAATGCTTCCCGAGCATTGAAAGCTTGGTTTCCCTACACACATAAAGTACCTCAGGACAGGAATGAAGCACAAATGTAGGGAGTAGGTGCCTGCAGCCTACCTGTTGGGGGATTACTAATTACACCAGGATTTCCTCTTTGATGGCAGCTGAAGCACCAAGCGCATTAGTGTATCATTTTCCCCATTAACTAAAATTTTGCTTCTTGTTCATTGTGGCTGCATTGTCTTACCTCATGTCTACTTAAAATTCTATACAATGAAAGCAAGATTTAGTCTAATATAGTTCTATTAAACTAACATAGGACCAAGTTAATATTTTTCTTAATTCATGCTGAGCTTAGGTATAGTGGCTTGTATATATTACTTTCTAAATAACATGTGCTGAGTATATAAAGTTAGATTATTCCTGTCATCCTCCCTGGAAAGATGAGGATGTTTTTGAATGTCTGGATTTTTTATGAAAACAGATAAATAAAGATTATTAATGGGGTTAATAGGCCTCCTTATATAGAGCTGGTTCTAAAGTTTCTTGCTTTTTATTTATATTCCTACAAATTGATGCCTTCCATCAAAATCTTTAGAGAAGGGCTATCTGTCTAGCTTATTGTCACCGAACTACTTCACTGTTGTCGCAAATGACATCAACAGAGGAAAAGGCTTTGTCTCTGTGTTTGGGGTCTTTTTGTTTTGGTGGGGTTTTAGTTTGGAAACAACACTTGTTGAGCTTAAATTGTTCAAATTTCAAAGGAGAACTCCAGTGTTTAAGAAGCTGTTCTTCATTTGAATGCTTGTGTGAGGTTCTTGTGAAGCTTGCAAACAAAGCCCATCTTAAATTCAGGCATTTCTTAACACTAGACTTTTTGACTTCAGTCTCCTGTGAATGCTTGTGTACTGTGATGCTTTGTCCACCTGTGTTATTTGCACAATGCCCAGTATTTACAAGTCATAATATTTTTACTATCGTTGCACTTTAGATTACTCTGTTTAAATCTGAAAATGCAAGCTGTTTTGGTGCATTCAGTTTTGCCTGTTTTAACAGGTAGATTTGAACTATCAGAGCTGATAAAATCTGCACATTTTATTCATCTGTTTTTGTTGGAGTGACTGGATAGGTTTTCTTTGTTTTGAACATAAACTGTCCTTGTTATCTGGGGGTGGGCAGCAAGAGCAAAGATATTTTAACCTGGCAACAGTGGCAAAACCCACAACTTTGATAAGTTCATTTTCAATGAATGTATTCAGCCAAATATGATGTTGAGTAGTGCCACAGATGTGATAAGGAGCTAGACTAACTATAAGATTTTATATGAAAGGGTGTGCACAGCTCACCAGTGTGCCTTGGAAAATCCAAATTTCTATTAGAAAGAGGTGTGTATGTGGTGGTTTATAACTCCTTCCAGGAGAAGCACAGTGTGTTCTTTTGGGACCTGTATTGCTAATGCAGCATGTAGGAGGCTTCTTGTTTTGAATGGTATTTACTTGGTTTCTTTCATTATGTTGGTGGAGATTTTGGCACAACAAAGCCCATATGCAACTGATTTTTTAAAAAATATAAACATAAGAAAGTAGAAACGATTGTTTTTCAGGCTGTGGTTTCTCATTCTTATCCAAGTACAGTGCTTGCCCACGCTGTCCTCAGTGGAATGCTCTAGGACACTCAATGCTGCTGGCTGGAATGCAGGAGTGAAAGATACTGAGAATAGGTTTCCTATCATCTCTCTCTGTTGAGAGGTTCCTGCTGCTAGAGAGTTAGGGATACATGTATGCTGCTGGAATCATTCCAGGTGACAGGGCTTGCATATGTGCATGAGGCAAGGAAAAGCCTAAACTGGTCCTCCAACAGAAGATCTGTTTTGAGGCTTATTTATTTAATGGAAGCTGAAAGACTGATGCTGACAGTAAACCCACTCGGTTCTTTATGGGTATACTAATAACAAGCTGCTTCCAACTACATCTAACAGCCAAACTGCCAGGGGTCAGTAGGGTGATGATCAGTCACTGGACTTACAAGAAGTCTTGCATATGTGCTTGTTCATGTGAGATGCTTCTGCAATTTGCCTGCCCAAAGGAACTGAAGAAACTTCCCAACTCAGAACTTCGCAGAATCTTTTAAAGTTTATTCCAGAAAAATTAGTAAGGTCTAATCACTGTGCATCCCAGCTCTCCAATCTGACACCTTTTCTTAATTTTTTTTTTTACGTCTCTGCTTTGTCTCCTTTTCCTACGGCACATCTATATTGTCCCACAACCATGTGCACAAATGACGACGTGCAGCTGTGAGATTACCTTTTGCCTGTGATTCACTGAGCTGCCACACAACTTACTCAAGAGCAGCTATTTAGCTGAGGGAGCATTTGCCAGCATTCATCAGGTACTCACCCCCATGTCTCAAAGAACATACGACTTCACCCAAGATGGCCTGGTGGAAATATGAAGCATAAGTGCAGCAGCTGATTTACTTAGGTTTTCTAGCTGCATGATTAGTGAAGGCTTTGTGTAGGATTATGCCATAGCACAATTAGGGAGGTTTTTAAATACTAACTGTTGATCCAGAATCAATACAAGTTTCCCTAACCCCATTGATTCTGAAACTGCGATTAAGTTACAAAACAGTTAAGTTTCAGGTAGCTTAGATGTGTGCATCTTTCACATATGTAAATATGAATATGGACTGGAGGTGCTTTTTTCTCAATGGCTTAATGTTTTAATCAGTTTTATCCTCAGGTCTGAATACATTCCATTGTTCCAGTCTAAAGGTCTCATGCAACTGAGTGGCCATATTTTCTAGTGATCTGTCCTTGGGAGCTTTGTGGTGATGTTCTTTAGGGTTTTTCGCCAGTGCTGCCATCAACATATTCAATGTATTTGACAGTGGGATGATAACTTCTCAAAACGTTTGCTTTGCCAGTAAGACACTGCCTATCAAATCTAGATTTGTCTGATAATCTTCCAGATTTTTGGCTGGCTTTGGAATTGGGAGTTTGAGCCAATTGTTAGTGGAAAGACATAGATGGAAAGTCAGTAACAGCAAGGCACACCTTATTTCAGTACGTGTCAAGTTCAAGGGATGAAGTTTGGAGTTGTTGACTGCCTTTGTTTCACTTAGTCCTATCGAGAATTGATTCTGGGTTTTGTCACAATGCTTTGAGAAACAGCTATGCTTGCAATTGGCCCAGGGTGGGTTTCCAGGAATGGATATCTGGCATGGACTGCAGTGGCAACTGGCTGCAGGAGGTGGTAGCCTCAATATTTTTTTTATTGGCCCTATAAAATACAGCAGCAAATTAGACTGCAGCTTCTACCTGCTGCCCCTAGCAGGCTTTCCATATTGGAACGTTTTCATAGACTATATGACAGAATCCTTATTAGGAGAGAAATGCTTTTGTAATTCAGTCTAGCCTATAAGGCACTGTTCTAGCTTGCATATCTTTGACCACTAAACTCCTGCCTTAAAATGCTCATTTTCTGTTTGTTTTCAGGCTAGCATCAGTTATAGTTCAGAATCCAGCAACATCTATGTGAATATTTAGAAAACTCAAGTGTTTTGTTGTCATGCAAGATTAAAACTATGTAAATGACCTTGCTGGCCTCATAGGAATTTCTGCGAAGTGTAGAGTGCACGTTTTGTTTTACAGTTGCTGTTGAATACCCAGCCATAAGGTCAGCTCTTCATTAAGCATTAAGCAAAGTCTGTGTACTTTGCCTCCCACGCTACGAAAGGTTGCCTGGATTTTGGTGAAAGCTGAGGCTATCTGGTGAGATTGTGTAGTGGGTAAATAGAGCTTTAGAAAAACGAGTGTGAGAACATGCCATCTGGTGAAGGAGAGGGCTGTTCTCCATCCTTGCCGTGTGCTCTTAGCAAGGCCAAGATTGATGATGTGAATACACGTTTCCCTGTTGAAAGGGCTGGTGCTACTTCTCTTCAATATGCTTGGCTTTTCATAGTAAATTAAAGAGTCATTTGTTTGATATTCGTATCACCTTATGCTTTACAACTGTGATGCAGTCCTGCATATACACAAGACTTGTGGAATGCCTCAGCCATCTGGGCCTCCCCTTGACTCTGTTTTTAAGTCAACAACACTCCTGTGTGCTCTCTCTGCTTTTTGGAAAGAAGATTCTAGTGTAGGAATAAAGTGCCCCAGCACATGTTGAGTCTCCAGTTTTTACTGGCATGGATGAGGTAATTTCCATCTGGTATGATGCTTGTACAGATCTGTAAATGTGCTAACAGTTGCTACTTCTACTGCTCACTGCTCAGATACGGTAGTACTGCGAAGAACAAGGGCATGTGCTGCTCATCAGGAAGTACTCACTGGGCTCCACCCATGGCAAGTAATCAAAGTTTGTTAGTGGAAAAAAGTTTTGAAATATAAACTCTGGATTAGTGAGTGTTGAAAGACTTGTTTTTTCCAAGTATCTAACCTGGCATGATTTTCGGATGGACAGTAATCACAAAAGACATCAGAGTTCTTGCATGTGGCAAAGGCAACTTCTGAAAGACATCTTCCTCTCTTTGTCTGTTCAGCTGGTGTTTTCTTCCCTCCTTGAGATGGAGAAACTGTCCTTCAGTGAAGGTGTTATCTACCCTAGGCTGGCCTGATTTTAGCAACAGGCAGAGCCCTCAAAGCTTTCCAGTCTTCCTACAGATAAAAATTCCCAAGTTTGGATTAGATTTGTGCAGTACAAAACTGAGATTTAAACTGAGATTTGGGGTTTAACCAGTGGTAGTATTCAAGCTTTTTGGAATCTATGGTAAGGCTTTAAGAGCTGCTTGCTAGGCTTCTGTTGTGAGTGACAGTTCTTACTTCAGCTGTAATGTTTCAGCTAAATGGTAAGCAAAAGTCAGGGGGAAGGGGAAAATGAGAGAAAGGCTGTCCTTCGCAGATCTCAAGTCAAAATCTGAAGCAACAAGTTTAATGAAAGGATGTGACCCTGGGAGCACCTGAGAATCTGGAGTCTGGATTGCAAGATTTCATGGTTGACATGGCTATACTGGGAATTTGAGTTATGCTGGTAGTGCATCTGCTTAAAACTTGAGGTTCTTGAGGTCTCCTTTAATGGAAAATCTTAAATGCAAGAGAAGTACCAATGAATTAGGTTCTTGGTGTGTGATGGAGACTATAGCTGTGGGAGGAGGCTGTGCTAGTATCGGTTCACCAGTGGATTCAGGGACTCTTTCATCCTTTTACTATTCTTTTTGCATACTGAAATATGAATATATAAAACTAGCATTGAAAAGCCTTTTGGAGCAGAGATTTGTTATAAAGGAAATGCAAGGGCACCTTTTTTTCGGGCAGCCTGGTTTTCCATTTTGTTGAATCTGCTGTATAGCCATATGGTTTGGGTGAGCACCGCAGAGAATGGGCTTTTGGTGTGTCAACATTTCTGGTCCCAGCCTGGAATGGATGGAGGGAATGTATCTGGGCTTCAATAACAAGAGAACTGGCTTGAGTTAGGTATGGGGTGGAAGGCTCAAGTCAGGTATTTCATACAAATCAGTATAGTTAGCCACAATAACAACAAGCTTATCCTACATCTAGTGGAACAATGCCCAAAGCAATGCTTTATATACATTGTTCCAGGCCAAGGGGAGGCATAACTTTTAGACACTTCACTCCATATTTTGTTATTGGTTTTTCACACTCATGTTTCCTTAGGAGGTAATGTAAACATAACTTGATCAATGCTTAATTTATTGCCCTGGAAATAGCACTGGAGATCTGGCAGTGAATCAAATGTGAATGGAGGGGCAGCATTTTTATATTTAACATGAGTGAAATTATACTTATATGTGTGAAACAACAGGGAGAGGAGGGCTGGAGTTTCCATTAGGCAGCCTGATGATATTTTTTAGCAGTTGTGTCTGGCAGATCCATTAGCTGTTGTTACAGCTTTCAGGAACTCTTAGTAGGACTGTTAAAACGTCCCAATGCTCTGACCCCAGAGTGCATAGCATGTAGCAAATAATTCATCCCCATCATCTTGCTGAGGGAAAAGTGGGAATAGCTGTAACAGCATGGAAGGGTGTCTGAAGAGCTGTGTTTCTCACCCTCCTGAATTTAGTCAAGGATGCTGTGGTAGTGTGTAAATGGGATTGGCTTAGAACTGGTAACATTCTCAGCACGTGCCCCGAGTCCTTCAGTTTCCAAAGGACACAGCCACTAGTGAGCAAGTCAAATGTGAGCAGGACACCAGTAACTATATTACAATTACTTATGAATTGATTTAATTTTTCCTGGGTGTCTCAAGCTTCTGAAAAATCATCCTTTAATTTTTCACAGCTGATTTTTTTAGAAGTAAGACCATGTGTTGCTACAGAAATACTTCAGCAGCAGCACCTGAATCTGAGGACAACTGGTGTAACTCAGGTGGTCATTACCAGAGCTGGGGCAGAAAGTTTGGTTACATCCCTCTTGTTGCAATCTGGAGCTACTCACTAGGAAGTGGTGCAATGCAAAGGTCTGATGGGTTAAAGGGAGCCAAGCTGGTAAATCGGCTTGGGATCTAGCCCTCAGATACTCTGATTAGTTGTGTCAAAGAAGTATATTTCCACAGAAGCTTCCATGATCTTAGAAAACCTTAAAATTATGTAAAGTATTACACTAAAACCAGGCATGGAGTTGCCTGTAGTTCGAAGCATTAAAGACCTTGACAGGTATACATGTGCAGCCAGCCTCTCTACATCCCATCTGGATCAAGACTTACTTACTCATTACTTCATATTTCTAAAGAATTTCATATGGAAGCCTTGAAATAACCAGTTCTCAGCCAATCGTATGAAGAGTGACGATTTTGCTTTCTAACTCTCATGTAGGAATTTTTTATGTATGGATATGCTCAACAGGTCCAGCTGGGCTGGGGGAGAACACCAACCAGGAGGAACAGGGATGCAGTCTGGCACCCAGGAAAGAATATGCAACTTGCCTACCTGGATTAAATTTCTTGCCCATGTCTCTCAACTATTCAATTGGAAACTCTCATGTGTATTTGTTATGTGGTGAAACAACTGTGAAAAAAGTTTCATATCCTCAAATTCAATCACATTCCTTGATTGTGAACGGGGGGAGCCTTGGCATCAAAGACACATAGGTGTGTACTTTGGTGAGATTCATATGTGGGAGCTTAAGTCAGGGTGTGTTTTTAATTGCAAGTACTGATACTCCAGGAAACGTTGGCAGTGTGTGTTTAAAGTACATATTTGAGCTGAAAACAAGGAAAAGGGGAGTGAATTGATGCAAACTGAAGCTAAAAATATACTTGTTTTTCCTCCTCTGACTTCAAACTGTATAGTTCTAGAGTAATAAGTCTTTGAAGACTGTGGCAAAAA
Organism: Falco rusticolus; assembly: GCF_015220075.1. Lineage (NCBI taxonomy): Eukaryota > Metazoa > Chordata > Aves > Falconiformes > Falconidae > Falco > Falco rusticolus. The sequence goes on from NC_051195.1 coordinate 43,535,065, forward strand.
TAAGCAATGAGAGTTTACTGGAAAACTTCAATGCCAAGGAAAACAATGATCGGTTCTCCTGAACTAGTGATGAGCAGACAGTCCAGGTTGATGCTGTGCCATCTGAAGAGGCAGGATTGGCACTACAGAATTAGTTTATTGGTTATTTGCCAGTGTACATCACTACTGGTGTAACCCAAATGTACAGGCTAATTCACACTGTCTAGATGCATCCTCATTAAAAATCAAGCCTCTGTGTGTGTCTCCAAGCAAAATGGACTATATTTGTAAAATATCTACTCAAAACTAGCAGATACAGCTCAAAGGTTTGGGTTATCACATACATAGACGAAATTGCCTGGCTATTAAAGGGGGTAGACAGCTTGAAGTCCTTTCCAACAGACCTTACTAAAATTTGTCTGGTTTTGAGAAAGGTATATGTAGTTTCTGATCAGTAGTGTATGTTCAGGGAGAAGAGGTGTACTAAAATGGGCAAGGCTTCTTTTAAGTCTTTAGTGTATTTTCTTGGTGTGTAAATTTTGAGAAAGGGCAAAAATGCATTCGGGAAATTGATCCTTAGAGATCAAAGAACCTGACATGTCTCAGTATGGGCACACTTTAGAAGTGTCTTTTCTGTGCCTGCTAACTGATGTGGTTGGTGATGCCCGGGCTGGGAAGCAACAGAGAGCCATCCTCTGAGCAAGTGGAATATCTCTAGGCTCTGAAAGAAAGAGCACCACATCTGTAGAACCACATGTCTTGTTCCTGGTGAAGGCTGTGGAAGGCAATAACTGCTGCCTCTTGTCTCACAATCAAACATTTTGAAGCACTTGAGGCAAAATATTTATGCTACTGGACAGTTTGTTTAGTCAATGGACCTATTTTGATTCCTTTTTTTGAAAAGAACTGAAAATGAGTGACGTGTGTGTGCCTTAGTATAAATAAATGCACTGCTTCATGTCAGTTAGAATTAGTAATGCTTCCTACTGCTCTGAACAATTTAAGGAAATACTGATGTGTGTGCACCAACAGGAAGTAAACATCAATTAAAGGCAAAACCAAGCTGTTTAATCTTATTTAGTTGGGGTTTAGGTGGAAAGCCTCAAGAAAACAAGACTCTTAAAGCATGCAATTTATGGTATGAAGGGTAATAACCTCATAGCAGGGGTAGACTAGCATGCAATTCTAGAAGATTCTGAGAAGCTGTGGGAGTGAGAAGAAATGTAGGTCTGTGGAAAGTAAAATGTTTACAAAGATTATTCCAATTCTGAACAGCCTGTTTCCAGAACAGAAGTCAAGTAATCCAGCACCAGTGTGAGACCAGGAGATTCAATAGCTAGGTTAGGTATAGGGTGGAAAAAACAGGCTGTGCAGCTGCCTTACGATATAACAAACAGCATCAAATCTGGGGACTTACTGGAGGTGAAACAGTTTGAAATTGGGAGACTTTTGTGGGGAAATACTATATCGGTTTGCCTTTTATTTTTTCTTAGGTGCTCATGGCCTCACTTGTGAGCATGGTGGAGGGGTTTTTGTAGCTAACCTCTCACTTCTACTTGCCCAGAAGTCCCTGTTGTACGAGCCTTCTGCCTCTGCTTATTCAGTTGACTTGATAACATTTGATCAGTCATCTCTTGCAAGCCACTTCCCTTGAAAAATGCTTCTTTTCTGAATGCACCCAGGTATTGAATCAGGAAGCCCTCACCCAATTCAATCTTTCTTGCTGACTCAGGAGTTTCCCCAAAGAAGTTGTTGATTCCAGTTACTTTGTTTGGGCTGACTGAGGATCTTTCAAACAAAGCAAGTTGTTTTGAAAACTCTGTAAGATATTGTGCCAGGACTTGTTTCCAAATTTTCTTGCTGGATGAGGTTGTTGCTACAGTTTGAAAGCAGGTTGGGTAGGAAAGATCTTTGTGCTGGACAATTATTTCAGCCCTGCTCAGATGGTTCATGTGTGGTTTTTGTATGGGTCTTGTTTGTATGGTGGTACTCAATGATGGCTTCCAATTCTGTTCATTGACTAAAGCAAGCTGTAATACTGAAGCATCTACAAGAACAAGGGCGAATAGGCAGAATTTTGTTTTGGCAGCAGTCCTCAGACTTGCAGATGTCCTGTTAGCTCCTAGCTGTACTGAAATCAGTAGAAACTTGATCTGGATCCAGTGGAAGCAGTGTATTTTGACTGTTTTTCATGACCTACAGGAACCGTTTGTTGGCAGGTGCTATAAAGATGATTAATATACTTGTATATCTTCATTGAAGTGTTTAATGGATTTTGAAAACTAAAGGAACTAAGGGTAGGAATGAATAGGGTGAAGGTCAGGCTTTAACCTTTTGTAGAGCTATCTTAGAACAAATTATATGCTTGAATAGGTTGTTCCCAGTGTTTTGGGCTACACTGGCTGGTAGAACTTAGATATAAGAATTCCCGAAGGCTGTTGCTTCTGTTGGACGGCTGTTGCTATCTCAGATCTGCAAAGGGATTGATACTTAGGAGTTAGAACATATAGATAAAAATGGTACATTAGTGTCTACCCTAACAGTAAATACTGATTTTCCTTGAAATCACGAAGCAGAAAGCAGCATGCAGCCAGGTTTGTGAGCAGATTGTGCTCAGAGAAGGGCAGCATTGCAGCACAGCTGGACAGTGGAGTCTGTCAAATGGGCAGGGAGGAAGCAGACAGATGCTTGCACATGAATTTTGTGACGTACATCTGAGGTCTAATAGCTTGTCATAGGTCAACGTGACTAACACAGCTGCAGAGATATCAAATCTTTCATTTTTTATAAGCTTGGCTTCATTTGTGCTCTGGCTGTTGAGCTGAAACAGAGCCCACAGCTTCAAGATGGTGCTGGGGGCAGGGGGAACTGCAAAGTAAGAGCCTGCCTCAGTTACAGGTCTGAAATAGTTGATAGTGTTAGGTGTACCATTGCATCATTTCAGCAAATGGCCCAAAATCCTGACAGAGAAAAGAGCATGTCTCATCAGGCACTTTTTTCTTCTGGTTCCAATGTGCTCTCAAGTGTTTTGGTTTGCTTTTGAGGTTCTTTGTTTTGTTTTTTAAACTGGGTTTTGCGAGCACTTCCAGATTCCAGCTTCACTAAGTATTCTCTGTGTTGAAATCATGCCCCTTGTTCCTTTTCCTAGTCCTGTTACTAAAAAGCAATAAATATTAAGAACAACTTAAGAAGCTTTTCTTAAAATGAACATCTTCCCTGTTAAAAGCTTTTTTAGAATGGCTGAAACTCTTCTCCAGGTCCTAAATTTAATTCAGTTGTTGGTTTTATGTTACTTCTATGCTGTAAACTAAAACTGAACACTGAAAAGAAAGCAGCGAGATATAATCTAGGAATGTCTGTGTTCGATTACATGGCTAGTCCCTAATGCCTTCAGAGAAACCATAATGAGTATTTTAATATTTTTCATTTTGTGATGAGTGCTGGAAACTCCTCTGCAGAGCCTGGGTAGTTACAGCCATCATTTCTCATCATCTGTGCATCTCTTGCCATTGTGGGGGTGATCTATGCTTATGCTCTTTTGTTTAGGAATTCACAGTTCAGTAGCTTGGTCAGGGATGGCTGGCAGTGCTTAGGCAGAAGCAGAGAAAATTATACAACAGCAGAAAACAGTAGTCCAAATGTTGAAGTCCACTTCCTTGTAATACCTTGGTCACCGTATGTCCCAGGGCTCTTAAGAGTACAAAAAAAGATGGTGGGTTTTCAGTGACTAGTGACTGTGGTCTTGCCAGTTCATAGTGCATTAAGCAAACTCCATGCAAATCTCTTGAGTAGTCCGACTCTCTTGGAGCATGTCTGCTGGAAAGTTGAGCTGCCCTCTGGAAATGGGATGTATGTTGAAGTGACTTTTCTGGCCACAGGAGCTGATATGTGCTGTGGAGCTATGGTTATTGCATGCCTTTGAGACAGAGTCCTGTGTGATCCTATCAGTCAAGGCTTTGCTTTGGATTTTACAATAAGCAGCTGTGAAGTCTAGAAGCCTGACTGTCGTGATAGCTACTGCACATTAGGGCAGCTTTTTAGTTGTTGGTCTTTATGGAAACAGTTGTCTGCTTTAGCCTTCTAAAAAATTATTGAACACTTTTTTCATCTTTTGAGACTGTTTTATTGGTCAGCTGTGTGACTGCAAATGTTATTTCTCCCTTATGCTTTGCAATGGTACCATTTTTTCATAAGCAACGCTAATGTTAGACCCATAAACATCATGCAGTGTAAGTGTATATATATTCTGCTGTGTTTTTATATATACTGGTGTAATCTAGAAGTAAAATACGTTCACAACAATTTTTTTTTTTCTGGTGTCTTTCAAATGCAAAATATGTAGTTGTTTTTTGACAGTTCTAATGTGAACTTCACACTTCCTCACAGAAAGTGAGGTCTGAGCTTTGGTGAATGAATTGCATCCACATGTAGCACCCACCTCCACTTTCTTCTGTTGGTGGCTTGCTTACTTGTTTCAAGTACTTTAGATTTTCATGCCACCTCTTTTCCCATGCTCTTAGGGGCATGTGAGCCCCTTGCACACTTTTGTAGAAATAAGCAAAGTTTTGTGCAGAAAAGACAGCATTTGACGGTGCTAAAGGAGACAAAACAAGGAGATGCTATTGATCAGAGGTCTTGCACAGTTTCAAGGACAAATAAAAAGATAAATGCTGGTTTTGTTCCAAAATTAAAAATAAAATAAAATAAAAAATCCCCAGCTCTACAGGAAAAGTTCTGTTCTCTTCCCCACCTTCCCAAGTTGTTTAGGATCTATGAGCACTGAAGACACCAAACACTCTTTACACAGAGGTCCTAGGAGCCTTGCCTGACCACACTGCTCTTGCTCCTGAATGGTTTGCCTTTCTCTCCCTTTGCTTTCAGAGCATCTTTCAAACAACTCAGCCTTGTTCAGTATGTTGAAGTTGGCTGTCTCAATTGCAGCTAAATCAAGAACATAGCTGATGATTTGGACAGATACAAGCTGTGTGGGATTCTTGCCAGCATTATATTTGCTTTTGTTTTCATAAAAAAAAGTCCTGGGAGATGTAGACTTACCACCAGTAAGAGTCTGACAAAGGCATGTGGTTTTATATAGGGTTTTTTTAGAAAACTTATTTTTCTAGTCAGCCAGCTCCATGAGTTATTTCAGACCATGGCATGTTGCTTGCTTGTTATTCAGATGCACAGCATGATAATGTCTTGAAAGAAAATGGCTTGTTTCTGGCCCCTGCAGATTTCTTGTAATTGGATGCAAGCAACTAAAATTGTGCAGTGTCCACCCTGGGCAATCCTTCTTCGTGTCTGTTTTACTGATGTGGTGGATGTGAGCACCCACGCTGGGAGCAGGCTGTGCAGATTGCTCACCATCTTGATACAGGAACAGTGAGACTGTCAGTAGGAAAAGTTGCTTGGTGCCTTATTGACAGGAGTTTTTACATTGTTCAGCACTGTTTAAGCAAATGAAGAGTATGATATATTTTGGGGGTCTTCTATTAACAGCGGTTGTAATTGATTTTATGCACCTGAGCAGTCTTAGAGTACTTTATATGGTAACATGTGAACTTAGAGGAAGTGTAACTGTTGCATGGGACTTGAATGACTTGAAAACGAGTCATTATTTTATGTGTATTTCCTATGGGTTTGTGGATATGCAGCTTATTCTCTGCCTCAGTTTTCTGCTGGTGTAACTGGTAAGAGCATTTAATAGTTGCAACACATTCAATACTGTAGTTTGTAAACCCTGTTAATAGAGACTGTGTAAAGGATTAACACAAATGGAACTATGGATAATCTCTGTGTTGGGCCAATTTTGGTTCAGGTCTAGTAGTAAGAAAACAAAGCTGATATGTGAGATGCAACTTGCTGAGGCAGGGTAATGGACGGACTAATTAACAGTCTTGGCAGAAAGATCACTGAACATATTGTGGACATGACGCTGTAGTTGTCAGGGCTCTTGCATGAAAAGGAAGGCAAAGCAGAAATGTATACTAGGAATTTAAGGTGGCAAGAAGTTTTTATTTAAAGCATGGTAGGAATAAAGTAAGACAGGAGTAGGAAAGAAAAGAAAGTGCATTTACCAGCAGTCCATGTGATCATTCTCTTGGAGAGGACTAGGTAAGGAAGTTCCTTCTATATATGGATGGAATTTGGAGATTATTTTTTTTTTTCCTCCTGTGTGCCAAAGCCCTGCAAAAGCAGTCTCATCACCAACTCTCTCCTATTGACTTGTTATCCATACCATTCCTGAAGGCTAGAATTTCCATACAGGCAATTCAGAAACTTCTAAGTGCAATTGATCTGTTCCATTTAACAACTCTTTTCTTCTGTTTTCCTTTTCCTTACAAGGCAAACAGGTCTAAGCAGTATTGGGAAGAAATGTTTTTATGGACAGATGATCTCTGTAATTGCCATCTACCTAGGCAACTAAGGGCATGGTCAAATACCCAAGAAAGCTAATATTAAAATTATATACTCAGTAGAGCCAGGAGTCATTTGACAGTGTCTGCTTTTATATGATCCTTCACTCTCCCTGCAGTAGTCTTTCTGTCCCCAGGATAAAAGATTGCTCTTACTTGTCACAGTCTTCCTGACACATCTTGGCTATTCTGCCTGCCTGGGACATTAGGACAGGCTGATTTCTCTGCTTGTGTCTGAGGCAGAGTTGCTAGTTTGCTGTCTCAGGTTTAGCCCTGCACTACAATTGGATGGCTTTGGGGTCAAAGCTGGTCTGGCTGGCTCAGAGCATGGCACGGCTGGGAGGAAACTGGCTTCCTGAGGGTGAGGTACAGAGGCATGTTGGCCAACAGCCAGCAAGGATATGAGGGATTTTTTGAAAGACTTTGCTGGCGGTCCCTTCCATTATCTGGATTTAAGTATTTATAGGGATTAATATATGATATAAAGACTAATACTTATCTTGTTCTATCTCAGTATATCAGGTCAGTGGCAGAGTAGGGAAGGGAGATCTAGGTGCTCCCATCAATGCTAAACAGTTGTTGACCCTGCTGCCTCCTAGCTAGATATCTCTGCTCATCTGACCCTGACAACAAAAAGGGCAAAGAGTTGTAGGATGAAACCCAAGCTAATAAGCCTGGTAAGGTATGCTGCCTTGGGCTTTTCCTCTCTGAACTTCACCTGCACATTTGCTGTCTTTCAGCTGGGGAGCTAAAGGCCCAGTGAAGGCATTTTCTCAGCTGCATCATTGTTTGTCTTAAATTGTTCCAAAGCCTCACTCTTGGTTTTCAAGGCTACAATCTGCCTGAAGTACTGCAACACTGCACTTCTTGTGAAGCTGAAACAAGGTTATATATCAGTTCTGTATTACTTCCCCAGCTGCTTCACTGTCCCAACCACCAGGTCAGGTAATGCATATATCTGGTGCCAGCACTCCTGACTACAATTTATCCATGTTTCTATCTCCTCCCTTCTTCACTTTCTCCTTTTTAAGGCCAGTAATATTTAGATGGTAATTCTAGCCTCAAGGCTTGTATAAATTCAATAAAAGGCTTGCCTTTTGAAGTGGAATTAGTACTTTGTTAAAGCTGTTTGTGTTCTGGGTCATGAACCATCTAATCAGAGGCCTGTGTACATCTGGACTGTGCTAATTAAAGCTGCCTGCCCTGCAGCGCAGAAGCAGAGGTATCAGCTTGGTGCACAGAGTAACTCCTCAGATCAGAGTTGCAGAACAACCTCTAGCTTCTGTGCTGGAGGCTGATTGCCATCAGACAAACCTCCAGAGTAGGAGCACGTGTCTGCTTGTTTTGTAATTTCCTATATGCTAGTATCCTCATTGTTAAGCCTTCTTGAGGTTTTTTTCCCCTTAAGGCTTTTTTCTCTAAAGAGGTAAGTTTGATATGGTCTCTAGTTCCTTGCCAGAAGCCTGTGTTATAATAAATCTCTCATCTAGGGATGGAAATTGTGCATCTTCCAGTCCTGTAGATCTTTGCCAGTTCCTTCAAATGCTATATCCCTGGCTCCTGATTGCATTCAGTAGGGGCTATAGCATGGATTTTCTGCTTGTTATGTATATGTTTCTGCTTTCCAAGCTTAAGTTCCTTACTGATGCAGAAATATAGCTGAAATTGAAGTTGCTTCTCTGGAGTTCTGCTTCCATGTTTTGCTGTTGAATCATGACCAGAAGTGAAGTGGGGACAATACAGCTGAAATCATGGAGTTGCTGAAGGCGCATCTGTTTGTTTTCAATATTAACATCTGCTCTCAAACTCTTTAAAATCTTCTAAAGAACATCACTGGTAAGCTGGGCTGCTTAAAAGAGCTTGGCACTAAAGGACTAGGTTTCTATAAACTGCTCAACTTGTTACAGACCCGTAAACGTCTAGGCTTTCAGAAATTATTCTGGATGCTATAAAGTATATACTGAATGCTCAAAAAGAGGTTCTGCATGGTTTTCTGAAAATAAACTTGACATTCTTGTATGAACCACTCTGGTGTGCAGACATGGCATTTTTCGATTATTAGACATGGATCCTTGTTTATTGCCAGTAGGTATGATTTACTTCAGGTATGAACTTGCTGTAATTCAACACAGTAACTAGGCAACAGGGGTAAAACTGGTTAGACTACACTCCAATCACTTATTCTAACCTGAGCTAAACAAATTTTCATTTGAAGCATCTATCTCCTTTTTTAACAGTCTGACAGTTGCAAAATATAGTTGTAGCATTCTAGGGCAAGATCTTTCTACACAAGCCACATTTGAGGTGCTCACTGGGTGTGGCAGTAACTCCCAGCTCTGCAATAGGCTTTTACATATGAGATACATAGAAAAGAGTATTTGGCATTTTGGCACTGTTTGTATATCCCCTTGAAACAGCCTAATTATAAAACATTCCCCTAAAATAATGTATTAGATTTCATTCTTGTGGTAGTGTAGCTTACACTAAGCAGCAGATGTCTTACAGTCCACAAAGGTCTTGATGAAGTCCATCTGAGCTTTTACCCATAGTAGCACAGTTGTTAGCATGACACTGGCAGCTGAACTTTTGGGTCTTGAACATTCAAAAGAATTTGATTTCTGTGAGAAATGCAGGATTTCTGGAGAGAATAGAGACCACTCAAGAGGAGGAAGATGTTTTTCAGGAATGTTGCTCAGATATGAAAGAAGTAAAGGAGCTGCGTGCCTAGGCAAATCTGCTTCCCTGGTTCTTGATGGCTTGGTGAAGTGTTTGAGTTGTACAAATCATTTAACTTTTTATGGCTTCCTCCTGAACTAAAATGAAAATCCTTTGGGATCAAACTGCTCTTGATAAACATCTCAGGCTTTTAGGAAATACTTCTGGGATTATTACCCTTTAAATTTTAGGCAACCTGACTTTAGTGTACTGCCTCGTTTGGCTTCAGCTCTCAAAAACAGTAGAACAGATTGATGTTTTGAAGAAAAAAAAATAAAATTGCCCACAGCTACTCCCACAGCTTGGCATTAATATACAAACGGCTCTGGTTGGCCTGGGCTGCTCTTATTTTTGCATGGAAAAAAATAATCCAGGTCTAGTTATCAACAGCAACATCTACTATTCAAAACATAGAGGCATCTTAAGTCCCTATATGGTGTGAGCCTTGGCAGTAGCTTACTTTGATTAAATAGAAATCAACCAGGAATTTTTTTCCCCTCTCTCAGCATCTCTTTTGGCAGAGTCTCCATCTGTGGTTAGTGTTGGAGAGCCTGGATGCTGTTTCAAGATGAAAAGAATGCCCACCATGGCATATGGTGAATAGCTCTATTCATAAGTCATCTTGCCCTCCCCCTTCCTCCCTCCAGCAATGCACTCAAAGTCTCCAGGATACTTGTGCAGCCTTGGGTATAACATACGGAGTGGTGTGGAGAAGAGCACGGTACAGCCTGTCCTGAGGGTTGGAAGCAGCACGTAGTTGCTGTTCGTGAAGCACATCAGCAAAGGAGTTCATAAATCTCGTTCTTTATTGCCTTCTTGCATATAACCCTGCTAGTGGCCTTCTCCAAGGTCCGATTCTTTCCACTTACGCTGTCTGTTGGCTCAGTCTTCTGCCCTAGCAGGCTTACTTGTATGTGTAAGGAAAAGTTGCATCCCCTTCTTTGGAGACAGAGCCAGTAATACGGGTAGCTGAAGGGAGTGCCTGCTGTATGCCCCTTGTTACCTTGCTTGGCACAATAAGGACTGCTGATCCTGGACTTAGGAAAGGGCTTCTCTAGGGATTTTTATATTGAAAAATATTCTCTTTCATTTTATACTGTCATGAAACTTGAGTGTTGGAAAGCTTGGCAAACTTGTAAGCTACTCTGTCTTTTCTTGTTTATTTTGCTAGCAAAGAAGAAAATGTGTGATGTAGGAGGGAAAGCAAAGAGAAGGTGGGAGGGGGAGGGTATATAGGAGTAGAAAATTTAAGAAGTAAAAATGGAAGTAAAACTTCCTGAAACTAACTTTCATGGATTTATGTAAGAAAATATCAGTCCCCAAAAGAAATACTTTCATGTCTTTACTTTTCTGACCAACCTTTTTCACTGGTGGAACAGCATTTCACCGTGACGGAGGTGTTGTCCAGTCAGCTGCTGCTCTTTGCGTTGATGTTTTTCTCCTGTGTTCTTGTACTGATCCACTATGTTAATTTGTATCAGGAACTGGCTTTACTCTGCTATGGACCTGCAGCCAGTTTTTCAGTTCATTGCACTTTGAGCAGCGTGCAGTCTTTCATGACGATGCTTTGCAAGAAACTGTGGACACCTGAGTAGCCTCTCGGTTTGTGCGGCTTTGAACTATTTCTCTATAACCTATGTTGGCTTATGAATTGACGTTTAAAGTATCCATCTAGTTGAGTTCCTACAGAGCAAAACACCTACATTTAGGATAATTCTTCCCTTCCCTCTATTTGGAAGAAGAAAATATGTTATAATTAATCCTTTAGTTCTCAAAGGTGTAGATGACCAAAACTGAAAGTTCACTTCCTTGTGAACTTTACATTCTGTTGCTCACCAGGGAAGTAACTCAAGATGACTGTTAATGTCATTGGTAGTATTTGAGGTTGAAGACTTTTTGAGAAAGAAAAGTAAATAAAGTTATTAATAGAAGTATATCAAATGGAGGGACCAACACAATGTACTAAATCTTAACTCTCTAATTTGCTTGAAAGAGAAAGGTGGATCCATGCAACTGAAACTAAGCCCACTTTCCTATGTCACTGGGAAGAAATTTGGCTGTTGTACAGTCCTCAAAGTATAACACTCTGAACAGAATCGGCTATTCTAAATTGTGTGGAATTAATCCTGCCTTCTCCTTTCCATGCCCATATTATGGGCACTGGTGCAACTCCGTAAGGCTTGTTGGGATGCTTGGCATGCTTTGGGAGAATTGAGGTGTCAATAAGGCACAATGGAGTCACCTCAAATATTGAAAGAGGTATGTTGGCTAGAAAGCAGTTGCCCTGGAGCTCTAAGTGGCAAATAACGATAGCCACTTTGGTCAGGCTTTAGTTACTAAAGCAAACATCGTAAGGACTGTAGAGTTCTACTGGCAATATCATGTGTCAGGTTATGTAGACGGTGTTTAAAAATTACCAAGTGAGACAAGCCTGAAAACCTAATGAACTTGGTTTTAAGTCTTTTCTAGCTGTCATGAGAATGTATTTGGCTTGTGCTGCTGGATATTGTAAATATACTTACAGAAGGAATCTGTGTCCTATGTGACAAAGGAAGAAAGCTCTTGTGCAGACTTCTTCAGTTCAAGGTGCTAGTTTGACTTCTGAGTAGTACATATAAGGCAATCCTGTTCTCTGCAGTGATGTGCTGATGGTATTGTGGCTGAGCCCCAGGTATTAGCAGAGAATCCAAAAGGATTCTCTAGATCCATAGCTGATGGCTAACAGGGAAATCCTACCTGCTGTCCCCAACAGAGGTACTCTTCTCTTTGAGAGACTGTCGTGGTGTCTGGGTTGTCATCCAGTAAAGCAGTGATGACACTAACATCATGATCTATCATAACTTCCCATGTACAGCAGCACATCATGAAGCATGCATATTTAAATCAAGAGATGTATCCTGTAGCCTAGCTCTTTCCTAATGATGTCTTTGCACTCACGTGAGGACAAATGTGAGACACACAATTAATTCTTTTTAAGGCTGGCTGTATTGGCTGACCATTCAAATTATAAGCATATAGTCAAGTCAAGAAGGCTTGACCAGTACTCTAAGCACACTGCAATTAAACAGCTCTTTTCAAAGGCAGTGTTTCTTTGTTACCGTAGGATGCTCACTCAGAACAACTCAAGATAATTTTAACATCTGAAGTCATGTTTAGGCAGCCATCTCTGTGTAACATCTAAATTTTGTCCAAGGAAATGTTTTTTTTCATTATGGGGTTTTAGGAGGCTGGACAAAAGAATGCTACATAAACAAACAAACTGTACTATTATAATTCAGCCTTACTGCTCCTCTTCAACTTCAAAGCTGAGTGGTGAACTTGCCTGTCCTTCTGATTTCTCTGGAAACTTGCTTGCTATTTGTGGGTGTGCTGGAAATGATAGGCGGGTATGGACTTCTGATCCAAACTGATGGGCAGAGTGTGCACAAAACTGCGCAGCTGGAAGTCGGCAAGGCAAGTATGAGAATTACTGATTGCCATTGAAATGGAAATGCCACCGAGAAGGCTGTCATTAAGTCATGGCTGGCAAGAGAAATGTCATCGGACAACTGGGTGGCTTTGGAAGCTGCCCGTGGAGAGTATAGTGATGATTAAGAAAGCATAAATTGGCTACCAAGCCAGAGGAGGTGGACTAATGCATAGTCTGGCCTTCCAAAGCTGACCAAATCCTCAGGAAAACCATAATTGCCACTGAGCAGTAAGGAATAGTTCTTTAGTTTGGCCAGACTCATGTTTGTTCAAATTAGCAAAGTCAGGACTCTACGCTGAGTGACTCTACACTGTTCTTGTCAGGGCTGTTTTTTCCACAAGCAAATGCCTGAGCTTGAAAGGAAGACAGGAGAAAGGCTTGACACGGCTTAAGCTACAGGGAGCTCTTGTAAGAGGTCAGAGAGATGGCACGTGTTGCAGGCTATATACATTTCCCTGTTATTTCTGTATGGAACCTTGTAACTTTTTTTAATTAAAGCATTTCTTCTGAAGCCACTGATCTCCAGATATTGAAGGAGAGGTGCTGACCTCATCTCCTGGAGCACTGAGGGAATGATGCTACCACTTGTTTGGATGTTGTGTTCCAAAAGTCATTCACCATCTCTGCTAAGAAACTGTGCCTTCCTTTAAACTTACCTTTTTTCTGGCTTAATGTTTAGCTGTCAGTTCTTGTAAGCTTTTGCCTTGTAGTAGCTTAAAAGTCATTTAACACTCAGTAGCTTTTCTTCATAAAGGTACCAGCATGCAGTAATTGGAAGAACCCCAGAGTTAATGCTATTAGAGAAGGGGTTTATTTCAAAGGGAGGATCTGAGGAAGAATTCTGCTTTGGGATTCAGTTCACAAGTCTTACTGTTTGCTGCATGTCTGGGCTTGGGAAGGACAGGGTATGGCAAGAATGTATCTGTGCAATATTTCTTTGTAAAATTTAGTAGAGTAAGTGAAGAATTTCTTCTGAGGAGCTTGGATATTTCCTACTGCTCTGAATTGTTGTGGAAAAATACCTACGGCTGCTAAACAGCTACTGCCCTAACAACAGGGGAACAGAGAACTTGGTCTGCATTCAAGCTGTATTGTGTAGTGATTTAAAGGCACATGGCTAAATAGTTGCCTTAATGTACTCTTGTTACTCTCCATTTGCTGGCCTTACATAGTAGGTTATTACTGCTTTGAGTCTCTTTTCCCAAGCGTTTTAAAATTTCATGACTATGTTTCAGCAATAGTACTTTAAATTGTGAACTTTTCATGGAGGCGCTAGCATCATGCAAGAATTTGTCTTTTAATACTGTATTCCGCTTCACAGTAAGCGATTGTGTGTGCGTAAAGGAAGAGGTGCTTTGGCCTTGGTGGTTCTGCTGAGGAGGTGAATATTCAAGTCATGTAAATCAAGCAGTGTACTTGCCCCAGGGAAATGCTGATCTACAGAGACAATAAGTGTTTATTACTAGCAATGTGTGCTGTTAAAGCAGAAGGGAGATCTAGCTAGTAAAAGTATTGTAAGAAAGTGCTGAAACAGCACTGCAAAGGCATAGAAGAGACTGAGTGGCCTCACAATGATGGCAAGTTGACCTACTTTGCACTTTCCTTGCATCAGGCTGCACAGTAAATCTCACAGTACCCTAACAAGTAACCTGGGTATGCCTGCTTCCCTTTTTTGTGCTTTGACCTCCTGTGAGTTGTAATAATTACTGGACTATACTTATGTATTCCTATGAACCGATCATGCTTGCATGATCATGGGGTGATGGTTCATTTGCATTATTTTGTTACGCAGAACTGCTTTCTCTCCATTCCTCTCACTTTCCTTTCTTGCTGCAACTCTTCTTTTTAAATGTAGATCACTGTGCCCTGTAATGCCTGTGAGGTGAGATGGGCTGAAGTTAGGCCCAGCATACCAGTCTGAGAAAGTTACGGGAAGTATTTGCAAAGGTAATGAATCTAGGAAATGTAAGACTAGATTTTGTGTGTATGCATAAATAGATGGATTCAAATTCGCCTTAAAGCAGTTTTAATATTTCAGGTTGGAATTGTGGATCATAGTTATAGGAGAGTAGGGAACAGGACAGACATGGGTTTGATGCTGTCTGTTGGAAAGCCCTGTGTGGGATAGTTTCAGAAACTTTCCCCGCAGTTTCCCTCATGTTACTTGGTCTGACTGAGGGGCATTTAACATGACCATGTAACACAGAGATCCCTCTTTTTGTGCTTTGCCATCTTTTCAGAACCAGACAGCTTGTCCTAATAGCAGCTCTGGGGGATGGAGCTTCAGTTCTACTTGTTTGAAACAAACCAGTATTTAGCATCAACCGTGATGCCCAGTAAAGGATTTATGGAGATCCAGAGCTCTGAGAAACTAGTCTTGCAGAATTCACCTTTTCTGTTCAGTGCAGATTTCTGTATATGCTGACGCACGGTAGATGCAAACTGTTCCTGCCTGGTACTGAGTGTTCAGCGCAACAAGGATCGAATCATTCCGATAATCCACCAGTACCCTCATGTGTTCACAGCCAGTTGTTTGCTCAGAGTGCACATCTTGGAAACTAGCCTGGGTTTGTTTGGGGTTTTGTTGTGGTTTTTTTTTTCTTTTGGGGTGAAAAATGAGGAAGAGGGACCTTGTTTAGGGATAGCAGGCTTTTTAAAACAAGTCCACTAGCTTCCTTTTGGTGCACTTTCACTTCTGTAGTGTTTAAACAGTGTTATAGCCTTACATGACTAATAACTTTGAAATGGCTTGCTCTTTCATCTCTCTAGTGGTAGCACTATATAAAGTGGAGTGTGTATTTTGGGACTGTTTTCTGCTCTGTTTGTGTTGTTTAAATATAAATATGATACTATAAAGAGAAGGTTACAGAAGAAGATGATGTGGCCTTTGCTTACTTTCTGAGTATGCATAACAGCATCAGGCTAGTCCTGGGGCTACCACTATCTTCTGTACAGGACAGTTTTACTCTTCTAGCAAAACTTTAGGTTTGTACTTTGCCACAGTCATGCATCTGTCATAACAGCAGATGTAGCATTATGCCTAAAGCTTCACCTTTCCTTCTATCTTCTTGCTATTTTCACTTTCTTTACTGTTCCTATAAATCAATAAGAAACTGGAACTTGTTTTGTAAAATCCTGTGGATTTCCTTTTCCTATGCAGGTTTTCTCTGATCATTACTTATATGAAAAATTTGGCAAAATTCTCTTGCTGTTCCTTCATTTATATCTAAAAGCCTGAGATTTGAAACATCAAACCTGATGCATGCAAAATGAGAAGAAACTGTATTCTAGGAGAGTCAGCAGAAGGGTGACCTCTAGTCACTGGCCTTTCATAATTGGTTTGCTTTGTGGCTATGAGTTTGTCTTGAGTCTTTAGCTTTTGCTGTGCTGAGAAGAAACAAACCTCTGCTCCCAAGAATGGAAGAATCTTCATGTAATATGTGGCTGTGCCCTCCAGTGATGCACACTCACGTGAATGGCACATGCCAAAGCTGGGACATGAGATTTCATCCCCAAAGACATGCTGTTTTGCACTATCTGTGCCAGTGACCTCACTGTGTGATAGTGCCCCAATGATTTCAGTTGCTGTGCTCTGACTAGTTTAAGATTGAAGAGGATTGTTCTCATCTCCTGAAGTCCATTCTGCTGCTACACTCAGCCTTCTGGTAACCAAGGACTCCAGTAACCAAATGCAAAAACCACAGCAGAAACTGTAACAAGCTACAGGGCAGAAAATGAGTTAATAAAGTGGATTCCTATGCAACCCTACCTTGGATGCTGAAGAATCCTAAACTAAGGAGAAAGAAGGTTTTTTTCAGGAAATGTGCAGGAAAAGCCCTGGCCCTTTCAACAGAGGTGTAATCTGTTGGTTATGATGTCTCAGAACTAGTTTGAGTGCAAGTGTCCCCTTAATTGGGGCTGATCCAGGTGTATTTATCAGCTGGAGCTTACAAGTAGTTTGTTCTTGCCTAACTTTGGATATGGGGATTTGCTCTATAAGAGTGTCAACTGGGTAAAAATACTTTATCCTTTTGCACTGTAAACCTCTTGTATTTCATGGGGGAAATGAGACTTTCTTGGTGGTTGGGTGGGTTTTTTGTTTTGTGGTTTTTTTTTTTTTCCTTTTAACAAACTTAGATGGACTGATCTCGAGCAGAATCCCATCAAATAATAACACCTGGATATTATAGTGGCATGGTGGGAGGAGAGGTGGGGAGGCAAGGTGAGGGAGAACACTGGACAAAGAACATTAGCTTAATTTAATAGGATGAAACAACCCATGTAACATGCAAAAGCAATGATTTTTAATAGCTTTTAATATGTTTTTAAACAGTTCCGTCACCCCTCTACGTTTTCAGACACAGCTTGGCAAGAAATCAAAGCAAAAGCAAACACACGCACCCAAGCTAGCAATTAGGCTGAAACAGAAATTAAACACTGAAGAGGGGGGGTAGGTAGGGAGGGAAGTACAGAGTTCACAGCAGTGGGGTTAAGGAACAGGCAGACAAAACCTTCAGCAGCAGGGGAATACATCCTTGCCTTCATTTTGGCCTGATGGCAAGCCACTGCTAGAAATGGAAACTTGTTGATTGCAGTAGCCAGCTACAGGCTAGTGAGTTGCGTAGCTTGTCTGTATTGCTTTACGGGTGAGAGCGCTACTGGGGAAGTGGTGGTACTTAGACTAGGTTTTGAATGTTGGCTGCCTCAAAGCTATTGCAAAAGCTGCTTGCTTCCACCCCTCAACTGAGGGAGCAAGTATTGGTACATTTCTCTTTTGCTGTTTCTGCCTATTGCTTTGCTAAATCTCACATGATGCTAATCAGGGCTTAATGCCCTAGGGATTTTATCTCCTTTACAGTGCTTTAGAGGAGGATTTTGGGTCCACACTTGTCCTCTGTTCTAGTTTAGTGTAGAAGACGAGTTATATGTGGCCCTTCAGGATCAGCTACAATACTGCAAGACAGAGAAACCATGAAAATTAAGATACAGGGTGCATTCAGGAGGTTAAAATGTCACTTGCTGTTCACTTTGTGCACTGTTCTTGTGCTGAAAGCCTGATTTTTCTTTGATAGTCACCTTAAACTCAGCCAACCCTCAAGATTTCAGTTAATAGCTTCTGAGTTTTCAGTAGCCTAAAGGTCCTTTCTGTTCCTTAGGAGCTCTTCCCCAAGCACAGATCCATGAATCAGCTGGATGTACTTTCTCTTGCTTAGAAAAGTTGGTAAGAGGTAAATAGAGGAACAGCCCAATCATTTATGCTTCTGATTTTTTTCAGCTGTTTTGTCAACCCCATGTGATAGTCTCCGCTTTTACAGGTGTTTTGAGAACAACATAATGAGACAGTCCCTGTCACAATGTACTCATAGCCTAGACAAGAAAGGCAGAATCTACAGGAAACCTCGGTGACCTACTGAAGGCAATTCATCAGGCTAAAACCGGCCTGAGCTGGGTCAACAGAGTTCCTGTTCAATATGGTTCTTAATAATACCTGTTGTTAGTTTGAGAGTCTACCCTTACATATTCTTAGAGAACTGGCAGCTTGAGATCTAGTAGAATCAACAGTTATTTTGCTCCTGCTCTCTCTGGTCATCCCTCAGCCAGGGCAGATGTCCTGCCTTTTATGGGCAGCTGGAATGGGATGTCTTTGTCCTTGCTGTCATGGTTAACAGCCCAGCATCTTCATGCAAAACTGTCTTCAGGAGGCTCAAAAGCTCTGCGGATTCCCTCCTGCTTACAAAGCTGTGGTTCTTCTTTGAAGTTTTCATCCGTAAGTGCGTGTGCTGTACCTTGGGTGCTCAGAACAACCTGAGGCATTAGTGGTAACATTAAGTGAAAGGCACTTCCTTGTTTTATTACAACTGGAGTTTCAGGCTGATGAAAGTTTTATTTCCTAGACTGGAAAAAAATAAAACTCATGAGGTTTTCAGCCACAGCCTGTACTATATTTAGAGTGTCTTAAATCACTCTAAGGTCTAGATTTGAAGGGGTTATTAGAGAGTGTGTGTATGTATTTATATGTGTGTGTGTTTGTTTTTTTATTGTGGAAGACTAGTCAACGGGGATTTTGTGGTTCTGTCTGGCAACAATAAAATAATTAAAGTGCATTGTGAGGAACGGTGGGGAAAGATATGATGAGAACCAAGAGGGGAAGAAATGGAGGAGGTTAGGGAGTTATTGAAAATAACTTACTAATCCTTCTTCCCCTACTGCTCTCACAGACCTCAGTCTTTACCTCACAAAGGTGGAAAGCTGCCAAGGGAAAAAAGAATCATTAAGGTTACACCAAACCTTACAGTCCTTTCTTAAATACATTAAAAGCCAGAAGAATACCCAGACCGCCCTGGAAGGTTCTAAGCAGCTCCTGTAGTGACTCATCCAGAAAGATTCCCCCATTGTCCTGTATTTTCCAGCCTGCTAGACAAATAAGTACTTTGAAGGACATAAGTGTGTATACCTACGTATGTATGTAATGCCATAGCAACAGAATTCATAATGATTTAAAGGTTTCCATGTCAGGCACCTAGATCAAGCGCAGTGCTTTGTAGCAACAAAGAAATACCAGAGGTATTCGCAGCACTGTCAGCTCTCAATATCTGGTTTTAAGTCCCACGATTCTGGAAACTTCATTTCTTTTTCTGAAGTCTTGGAATTCAGTTTCATGTAATTAGTTGAGATGGTGAGAATTTATTTTCCTCTCCATTCTTATGATTTTTCAGCTAGGTTCCCTCCTTTGGGGACAAGGAGCATGAAGTGACTTCCCCTGCTGCTAACCCCAGATGCCTGAGAGTGTACAACTCCGAAGCAGCATATGCTTGTATTTGTATGTGTATTTACAGTCTGTCTGATCAACTGGAGGTAACCACACTGCTAATACCAACCTGTAAGCAGGTGAGCAGTGTCCCTTGGAAGCTCTGCCAAGGGAAGAGTAGAACATCAGGTCACTAAGGAAGAACATGTGCTGCTGTGAAGATCTACAGGTGTTGGACACAGTGCAGCAGCATGTAGGTGTTTGCTGGGAAGTTGTATTTCCCGGTAGGGAGGATTGTGAGAAAAGGAAGTGGAGTTCAAAATTTGCTTTGGATCTGACTCTGTTGTGATCTGAGTAATTTACTACAAAAGTCACTGCTGGGGGTAGGAGGAATGGAGGCATTCTGTGCGAAGCTGTACATTTTTCATTTCCATCAGGGAACTGATTTAATTTCAAAGTACATCTCTCTGCTTTGTTACCAGCCCAGAGCCAGTTCAGGACAGCCAGGTCTGGAGAACACCTTCTGTCTGTCGTACATGAGTAATTAAGGCACTTCGTGCCCTGCTGTGGGTGCAGAAGTTCTGCACCAAATTTGCAGACAGCCCACTGTCCAGCTTAAGTTTTGAGCATACTGCAGTGAATATGACTGAGGAGGAGGAAAAACATACAATTAAAAGGAAGCTCCTCTTTTGATGCATGGTAGACAAGACCTATGTCCAAATATTAGTTTCAGGTTTTGAATTTCTGTGTTCTTGCATGCAAGTTTTGCTTTAATAATACCCCAGGTATTTCATGTGTGTAGCTACTGAGCTTGGCTTATTGCATGGAAAACTGTGACAAACTCTTGCTTCAGACATACATAGTTAGACAATTAGTAGAAAGAAAGAGGGAGGGGAAGGTGGGGAAAGAAATAGGTGTGCTGTGCCCTGGAGCTTTCCGTACTGCATATATAATGTCTCCTTTCCTTAGCAACAGGGGAATTTACATGCATATATCCTTCTGAAATCTCCTTGTATTTGTTAAGGTATCACCTCTGTGAAAGGGTAGGTTTTGAAATTAATAATTTGCTACTTTCTATTTATTCTGTGCATGCCAAGGGTTTGAGTCAGAGCTGTGCAGTCAGGTTCCCCTCAACTGGTTCTGATTAGAGGCTGAGTGATGGAGCAGAGAGTCTGGAATGGCTCCAACTGGATTCCATGATGTCTCGACTTTAACGTAGTTAAAAATCCCAGACCTGGTGGTGTAGTTTATTGCAGTGGACTTTCACCTTGGCTTTGGAGCTGTAGAAAGCAGAGCTTTCTATGTGCTTTTGCTACTATATACTTAAGATAAAAGGTAAAATTAATTATCATGTATCTTTTTGGAGCTAATTGCATTATTTTTCAGGAATACTATTACAAATTACAGTAGTACCACAGAGTACTTCTGATCATAAAGTCATGATTTGTTTTAGTTCATTAATGGATGCTGTCTATGCTTTTATCTTTAAGATTACCCTTCCTGTAAAATAATTGGTTTCATAGCAGATGTTACCACTATCCCCAGCAGTAAATGATCAGAGGAAGCTGGTATGTATTGAATAAACTAATTATACCGGATTTTTCCCTTAAAATAACATGTTTATTCTTATGACTCTGTTTTTTAAGCAACTCATCAGCTAACTCAGTGTGGCTACAGACTGAAGTTTTTAAAATGGAAAACCAGCAAAAAAAAATCCTTTGTCTTTGTTCTGTCTAGAGGTCGTATCCCTCTATTTGTATGTTTAAACTACGTTTAATGTAAGTAGACTCATGGACCTCTCAAACACTGCAAAAGTATTTTAACACAAGGATTTCTTTATGTAAATAAATTTTTAAGATTCAGATAGACTTTATATTTTTAGGAGTTCAAAATTGTCTTACTGTTAGAGGTAAACTAGAAACTGTGTTCAAAACAAAACTACAGAGCGATTAAGATAATTTGAGACTGACATTTTTCTTTCTGGTACTATTAACCACCTTTGGGTCTACTATTCAGCCAGTGCTGGTCTACTTTTTGGATGTAATTAAGGAAAGCACATTTGCACATTCCCAGTTTTCAGCCTTTCAGTTGAATTACTTGCCATACTTAAATTAGATACGTGTTTAAAAGTCTTGCTGAATTAGAACTCTAATCTTCTGTCTTTTCACAGAAAAACTTTTCAACTCTGTGAAAATTTGTATGCTGGCAAACTTTAGCTTGAAGGAATGGGCTACATGTTAACGCACATGCTGATGACTTGGGAGAATCTATCTGTGCCTGCACAGGACCGAAGTAAGTGTGTGGGATGTGCCAGATGTGAATGTCATACAGAGCGAGGCTGTTTGCATGGAAGTTCTGGACATCTGATAGCTTCAGCTGCTGGAAATCTAGAAGCTTAGAATTCTCTCCAAAATATTTGAATTGGCGAGCTGATTTCAGGTTTCTATTTCACCTGACTTCAACTCTTTTGGAGGGAATTGCTGAGGCTCACTTAATTTTTATTTTTTATTTTAAACATTGATATGCACAGCTTTTTAAAGCAGAGATACACATATTTGTAAAGCTAAACAGGACCCTAATTTCCATTCCAGCTAATGTATTTAAACACACAAAATTTTGTTCTATAACAAAGATTGCTGTGGCAGGACACATTCAGGTCTTCCTCCACAGGTCCATACAGGCATTTGCAAGGGCTGACCAGAAGACTAAGACCTCAGAGTAAAAAGGTATTTGATACTGAAATAACACAAGTGGGTGGCTTATTGTATATATGTATTCTGACAGTGTTTATGGTGCAAGTTTGAATGATTGTATTGATAATGTCTGATAGGCAATGTGCAGATGGATTTGAGAGCCAGTCCATTTTAGTGATAGTTTATGTACTCCTTAAGAGTACCTCCAGTACTTAGACATTGGCAAAGCACCTTGGCCTGGGTTTCCAGAGAAATATATGGTCTAGTTCTGTTTTATTTCTTGGCGCACAGTGTTGATTTGAGGGCCTTTTAAATGCAGGAAACTGTACCAGGTATTTCAGTGACATCTGGGGAGGATCCGTGCTTCTGGTTTTTAAGCAGTGGTTGTTTTAGATTTAATATTTTTCCCCATGGTCTCTGTATTTTGGTCCAGCTGTAAGACTTTTCTTTATGGTATCTGGCCCAAAACCTCTTCAAATTGAGGGAAAGATTCCCACTGATTTAAGTAGGCTGTGGATAAGCCCTATCTTTTAGGAGAGAGCCTCATTGTATTGGTTGTCATTCTCTCCTTTTATTTCCCACTGCATAAATTACAGGGTCATTTGGAGTCTCTATTTTGTTGAAGGATGTGCTTAACATATGGAACTCACTTCAGTCAGTTCACTGGCGCTCTCTTGCATGCTAAAGCACTTTAGAGAAGTAGTATTCTCTACTGAGCATTACTGAAAAAGTGACATGTGTAGGACCCAGTGATTGATGTCTGTTTTCACTGGATTTAAAAGTTAGCCAGGCTTTGGAGTGGAAACTTCTATACATTTTATATAGTCATGGATGGAGGAGCAGTGTACTCTAGCTTTATTAATCTCCTAATGCTCCATGGGATTCTCTTATCTGTAGAGTGAATGACATTGAAATATGTTGAATTGCTATAAAGAAATCTTTCATATATCTGTAAGATGTTGAGATTAAAAGGATGAAATTCTATTGAAATTTATTCAGAATCTTTGCTTGTGACTTTGGGCTAGAATTTCACCTTGAAAATATACAGGGATTAAAGAAATTTGTCTATTTTGTCTCAGTAGTTATAGCATTAAATTTTGATAGGCCAAGTGATGGCCCTGTTCTATGTTATCATATAGATACAGCCTACTCAAACCAGTGAATCATAGAGATACACCATCCAGTAAGTGTATGTCTAAGAATTTTAGATATTTAGAAGTCAGATGTATCTATTTTCCTTCCTGCTTTATGGAAGTGGCTTGGAGCCTGCTTTTCATCAGAAGGTGTGTGGAAAGTAGATAGTCTACTGTAGAAAAGGAAGTACAGATATGCAGTCTTCTGTCACAGAAGTCAATGAGCTATGAAATGCAGAGATAGCAAGCTTTAGCAATTTAAACATAAACCACAGGAGCTCAGCATTGCTGAACTCCACTTTGCAGTCTTGCAAGATCAGGATTACAGAGTTATTGATTCTCTTTGTCTGTGAGCAGTCAGCTAATGCAAAACTGCACAGGATTCCTTTTTATAGATGTTAAAATTAGTCTCCTCTAATAACTAATAACTCAAATAGTAAAAGTTATAATAAACAATAAAAATGCATTTTCCTAATTCTGTGTATGTCCCATTGATTTTTATTTAGTGTTTCAGAACTTATTCTTATTCAGGATAACCTGCCATTGTACCAAATGATAATGAGTTTTTAAACTGTAAGGAATTTACAGCGTAGCTGAAAGCCCTGCATGAAACTTGCTAGGTATTATTTACTAGCCATGACTGTTTCCACTTCTAATTTCCTCTCCTGTGGACTTTTGTGGCTTAAATTGATGTACATATGAAGGGCATCAAGCCTGGTGACCATAATGGATCTTTAATTACAGTGTCCTAGCGAGATGCATTTCCAAAAAGCTGGGATGAAAGTCATCAATAACTGGCTTCTGGGAGCTGTGGCTCACTTCTGGCTTCCCAGCACCATTAGGTTTAGCAGAAAAATGAATGCCAAATATTGACTGTACAGAGATGTCTTGTGAACGGCTTGAGGTAGGGAGATAAAAGTAGAAGTTTGGGAGGGGGACGTAAGGTGGGGGGAAGAGCTCATGAAAGAACAGGTGTTTTTACAATGGGGAGAGATTGGCTTTTTGAAGTCCTGTGTAGTTTAGGCAAACTGGTTTTGTGTGATAAATATAGATTGCAGTTTCCAAGGGGAGTCATAAAAGTGCAAGTTCTTAGCTTGGAGTTAGATGCTGTGGGGTCTTAAGATGCCACAGGTTTTTTTTCTCATGGGAAAACAATAACAAAAAAGCAACAACAACACCCCCCTCCCAAAATAACAAAAAACCCAAACAAAACAACAACAAAAAAACCCAACCCAAAACAAAACCAAACAACAAACAATAAAAAAAACCCACACCACCGAAACAAAAACCAAACACCAAACCCACCAGGAATAGTTATTTACAGGTTTTTCTACCAGCAGCTTCCTTAGGTAGCTACTTCTTGAGATGTCCTTAAGCTTTAAAGGCCTGGAAAAGCAGGCGACATCAAGTTGATGGTAGTTTTTAACAGGCAGTGTTGTATAGCTGTTTTATAGCAAGTTTGGCAAATGCAGCTTTTGCTGCCTTGGCAGTGTAGATACTGCCAGAGTTAGGAGTTACGCTGAGGATGCTTATTTAAAGGAAGCCACAAGCACTTTGTATGTGTGAGTTCCTAGAGAGTATGTGGATATGACCACAAATGTAATCTTTAAAGGATTAATTATCTCAGTCAAAACTAACTTGGAATAAAGTAAATTGAGTGATTTGCAGTAGTGTAGTTAAAGTGCCATGGAACTCCTCACTTCTGGGTGAGAAGCTAGTGATGTTTATCAGGAAAGAACTGGTTTCATTCCAGTTGATATCTTTACTGTGGAAAAACAATTATTATTGTTGGCTTTCCAGCTTTTCTCTTGCTGTGGTACAGCACACCCAGGATATAGTCTAGGAAGTTTGTTTGCCAGATTATCTGAGTAATTAAAGTATTGTGGAAAAATGATCCAACAGGAGGACGAAGGGGTTGGTCATTTAGAGAAATTAAACAGATATATGTTTAAGGGTAGGGTAATACCCAAGTTATTGAAAAGCTTAATAAAAGAACAGTATAGAAACTATTTTGGTGGTGTACAAGGAGGTAGCTACTATTAGTGTTATGAAGGAAAGTAAAGACACACAGGAAAAAAAATCTGAAAGTATAAGATTTCTTTGTGGAAAAGACTTGTAATTTGGGACATCCCACCCATTGCAATGCAGAAAACCAGATTCAGCCAGTAGCAGCAAGTGCCTCTAGTGACCCTTTAAGAGAGGAAAAAGTGCCGATTTGAACATGAGCGAGCTCTGAAGTTTTTTCTCAAGGAAACATTTTGGGGCGCAGACAGATGCACTGCTGAAGATGGTCTGAAGTAACCTGCTTAACCACATTGAAAGTAGCTTGTTCGTGTTCAGTCTGTTACAGTGTCTTACTTGTACACAGGGTCAAATGAGAGATAATAAAGTGCAATAATGGGGACAATAATGTAAGACTACAGCAAAATCTGCAGGTCTTAAGACTATATTCTTAATGAAATGTCTAATTTCTGTTTTACTAATGGGAGACTAAAGTACAGAGGTGAAATTACGTGACATAAAATGTTGGTCAAGTCAGTGGCACATTGGGATAAAAATCATCCTGTCGACTCCATGTACCACAGCATCTTCAATAGGACTTTTTTCTTCACAGCATTTACAGTTCTGACTTCCAAGCCTGAACAGAAATTATTGTCTAGCACTATGTACAGCTCTGTCCTTTGCTGCAAAAATTCTCAAACGTTCAAAGTGTATGGGATTGTCTGGGATCTAGTGAATTTGATTGCTCTTCTTAAGAGCTATCCTCATTATATCTGGGACCCTGATTCTAATCCTAAGGTTCACATAATAAAACCTCTTTATAGATTTAAAAATAGGCTGCATCACTAACATGTCATATGTGCCATTATCACTTGTAATTTATTCTTCCTCATCTGAAAAAATATATATATATGACTAAAAATACTGTTTTGCATTTGAGAAGCCTTTGCTTTACAAAATGGTAAAAGAAAAAAACAAGAAAAAAAATTCTTGGACATAGAGAAGAGTCTGTTTCAATGGTATTTCTTAAGGAACTTCTGCTTCCTTGAAACATTTCTTGAAAACACCTCTTTCTGGGAAATTTTATTACCCTTTTTTCATGGCATTGCAAGGATTAATTCTGTGGAGACAGGTGTTCAGGTAGTAAAGTAATGAGAAGAAAAAATTGCCTGAGAAATAATTTACTGAAAGTAGGTGCAAATATAGCCTGTCAGATAACAGATGTCTTCACCACAGTTCTTAATGTGTGGTTACCACAGCAGGAGATCAAGCTCTGCTCTCTTCAGAGTCTAACAAATAATTAGAACACCTATGCTGTTTCTTCAGAGATTGCAATTTCAGTGGTTTAAGTCTCTCAAGGAGTTGCTGTCCTTTAAAATCTACTTATTGCATTGAAACCTCCTGGAAGTGGTGCCCAAAAGCCATGAGAAACAGGAAAAAAAGAGAAGGGGATGCTGTTCTGTTGATAGACCTATGTGATGATGCCATAGTCAAAGCTGTTCTCAGCAGAAGAGTCCACAAGCAAGAGAAAGATATTAGCAGTGTGCATAGGCTAGTATCTACACTCAACTGGTTAAGTTAAATTACAGTAAAACCAGGCTTTTCTTAGTACTTGTGATATAAGAATATATACAATCCAGCTTAAAAGCAGAGTTCAGAGAAGTTATTTTAACTACAGAGGGTTTGGCTGGCAAACAGTAAAAGAATTAAGAACAAGCTTTTCTTTTGTTGCTATTTTTATCACTGTTAGCAGATGTGAATTTTCTGTGAACAGTTTTAATGAATCTTTTTCTTAAACTACAATTGCTGTAGTGTCAATGTGTTTGTGCTTGATCAGCCTCTTGGTGCTTTCACTGTAGTGAATGTAAATACATTTTAAAACTGCATTGTATATCTAGTTTGATCTGATTTTTCCATCCTTTATTTTTGAGTTTTGCTCATGTTTAGTCCAACAGATGTTCCAGCTGTAGAGTAAAACTTGAAGTATTTGTCCTAACATGGAATGAAAATACCTTAAGGTTTTAGGCCAATTGATAAAAATGCTTTTTTTCCAGTTAACTCTAGATGGTTGGGATGAGATGCATTAAGACTTGGTAAATTTGGTTGCATACTCATAACTACTTCTACTAGTGTTTTACTATGAACTGTAGCTGAAAACATGGACTGACTGTATTTTCTGCTTCTCTCATGTTAAGTCGTCTAAAGATAAGATTGTTTCATTCCTTTACTGATGCTTATAATGGCCCTTAAAGCTTCATCTCCACTGCCACCTGATGAAGCTGACACACATCATTTTCATCCCTAAAGTATGAACATTCTGGCGATGTGATTGGTTCTCTGCTCTCAAAAAAAGGAGCAGAACTGGGACAAAACGGGAGTTTCAGATGTAGTAGGTAGTTGGGGATAGAGGCAAAGTTTCTGATGTGCAGTTTTCTACTTCTGGTGATGTTCCACAGGATTTCTTTCCTAGATATGACTTCAAAAAAACCCCACATCTTGTTTCATCTCAGCGGCTTCCTTTGTGGGAAAGTGCGTCTTGGACCATCCTTCTTTTAAGCACGTGTCAAGCGAATGGAGCCCGGCTCTGGTAACTCAGGAGGCCCCTGTGCGCGGCAGGGGAACCGGGGGGAGCCCTCGCTTCGCGCCGCTCCGCGCAGGGGTGGCGGCGGGTGGCCCCGGGGCGCTCGGCCCCGCTTCAGCACCGCGGTGGCGGACAGCGCCCGGCCGGGGCCGTCCCGGGGCAGGGGCCTCCGCGCCCCAGCGTCACCTTTCCGCTGGCGCAGCCCACCCGCCTCTGCCCTTGGCAAGCTTTCTAGCAGCTTCCACAAACGTAGCTCAGTTCTCCGTGCCCTTGGTGGGATTTACAGATGGTGCAGTCAGTCTCAGCTTGAAGCTCTTGCGTGGCTGGCGAAGCCTGGTTCTCATTTCTTCAGGTGAATCGTTGTCCTTGTCAGCATTTTTGCACCGGAAGCTCCTGTGTAAGAATTGTGCGTTGATGATTTATTTTGGACTCTTGTGCGGTTTGTGGGAAAAGGGGTTAGGTGGAAGGATGGGCATTCTTCAGGGTATAACATCCCATTTCAAAAACGCTAACCTGTGGGGACAGCTTATAAAGTATAGGAGGTTAATATATGCATGGATTGACATGCCAAGCTTGTCTTCTACTGAATTAAACTAGGCCACACTACCTGTTTTGAAGAACTGTGTGTAGGCAGCTGTGGAGTGATTTGAGGGTGCTCCAAACTCAGTATGTGCTGGCTGATTTCTGAATTGGCCCATAAGAAATTAAAACTCCTTGTTTCAAAAATACGGGCTCTATAGCATAAACCCCACATTATAACTCTGAATATTCTTTGTATCTGTGAGTCCAGCCATTTCTTTGAAGCCCTTGCTTTGAATGGGAAAAATAATGGGCTTTTGTAGGGGGTTGGGGGGAAAGGACTGGGATATGTAAAACTGTTTTGGTTGGGGGTGGAGGAACTTCAGTGTGCTTTTCAAATTAATCCTTGTAGCATTTTGTAGTAAAATTCTACTGCTCAGTGACCTTGGGTAAAGAATAAGCACCTGGGTTGAAATGCAGACTTGTCTGAGAGTTGAGGAAGCAAGTGCCTACCATTAAACAAGGGGCGTCTTGACAGTCAGCTAAAGTTTGTCATAATTCTACTGTTAATTATGCTAATTATCCATTACTTTCTTTTCATATGCTTCCCAATCAGGTGCCTGGTACTACAGATAGGATCATGTATTGTTGCATTTTGTAATTCACCAGGCCCAGCTGCAGAGACAGCTTGGCATTCAGTACTTTTGTCTCGGTGAGAAGTTCCAGCCCTCCTCCACGCCTTCCTCCTTCAATGCAGCCACTTCCTGCAGCACTGCAGCCCCAGCTTCTGTGGGGTTGCTTCTTGTGTGGCCTCTTCTGCATGACAACTTAGCCAAAAGGTTGTAATTCACTTCTAGGTATTGTCTATTTCCCTTTTTTGCACTGAGATTGTGGGCTTCAGCTTATTTTTCATTAAATATGCTGTTTCCTTTGTCCTCTTTGGCAGAAAATGGGAAATACTTGCTGTGAAAATGCATCTTGATTATACATCTAAATTTTCTCTTGCATTCCAGGACACTGTTTCAAAATTACAAGGGTTTGGCTCTCTTTTGTTAATGTTAATACTCAACACATGTCACTTTCTTCATAAAACTACAATAAAACACTAGGCCTGTTTTCTCACTTGATAAAGAAAGAAAGTAAATATGGATATTAGTTTCAACTGGCAACCTATTGATGATAGATACTATATTTCTATTGACTGTTCCCTGTTACTGTTGCATCTGCAAACCTCTTAACTCTTACTAATTTGATAGATCAGCCAATGAAGCAAACCTCCAAAACAGTACAGGAATTTCCATTCCTTTCTGCACTTCTGTTGAAAGTGCTTATATGTATTGACAATGAAGAATACAGCTGAACTCTTTTGTCTTTGATCCAAGTCTCACCAGCAAACATCTTTTTCGCCTTGTCTAGTCTGACACATTTCTGTGTTCCATGTCTATGGTTCTTGGCTTTACAGGTGTGTTGCAAGCCAAGTAACAGGTCCAGTGCTAACACAGTGCAGCTGTAGAAGGGAAGCTCTAATTAAAAAGCCTGAAGCAAAAATTCTTTGCTCCTGGAGGCTGGCAAGTAGGAAGGGAAACAAAATTTAGCTTGGGTTCTGTGTGGTTTCTTGTTTTTCACATATGAGGATACATTCAGACCTCTGAGCGGTGCACTGGCATCAGGCTTTGCTGCCAGGTAAGAAGACCCATGTCTGTCTAGCCATGTGCCAGAGAAGCCATCTGTGTTGCATTTGGCCACAGCAGCAGAAAATACAGTGCACTTGAAGCAAAAAAAGGTTGACCAAACATCTTTGGTGTAAGTTGATTGACATCACTGGCATTAGGTACAGGATGAACTTGCGGCAGATTTGAATATGTGAATTATTTGAGCTAAACTTTTTGAACACTGAGCAAATGTTAACGTGTCAGCCCAATTCCCTTTTATGGTAGGCAAGTATTATTTACCGTCTTCATTTCACTGGCTGGAAAATTAAAATTTCAAGGGCTTCAGCCTCAGTAATCTTGATATAAACTGGAACTAATTCTGTTTTTGTGGTGTTAGTCCTCGTTGGTGCTGATGTAGGTGAAATTTGAAAGCAGCTTTTCCTTTTTGCCAGAGAGAACTGGGACAGCTTACACAAGTAGATGAATCTCCAAGAAACAATTGTGTGGTACCTGTTGATATTGGCAAATTTGCTCAAGTTTCATTTAAAATGCGGAGTCTTATTCATTGTTGCTGTGCTTATTCTGCTGATGCAACCTCTGCCTGGGTGATTACTGTTTGCTGGCTTCAAAAGTTAGCAGGTCTACAAAAGCATCTGTCAGCAAATAAAGAGCTAGGCTCTAAGGAAAGCATTTTAAAACTACGTCTGAAGCCTGCTGGAATTTGCATTAGATTCTTTTTCAGATGCATCAGCTGGGACTATAATGTGACTGCTTGACACTTACCGTTTACTAATGCTGAATGGAATACTAATTGGGAGAGGTTTTAATAGATATGTCAAACTATTCAAAGGACAGCGTTTGACAAATGCTGTCAGGTATTTTTACAATTATTTTATATGAAGCTTTTAATGTAGACAAATCCCAAGTTGCTTTACATCAGTCTTTTTAGGGGAGGGAGAAAGATGTGATTTGTTCTTGCCTTTAATCATTTGAAACCCTCTGACTCTTTGTCATGATAAAAGTCTACTTATGAGTTTTGCCAGGACAAAGAGAAGTTCATAGTCTATGTGCAGGGTATCATGTAGCAATCACTTACTCCATAATGCAGCCCAGTTTGTTTCTGTTGAGTTCTTTTGCCTCTGTCATTGATTAATATGTTTTGTTTGTGTTTAGACTCAACAGTGTATAGGGGATATGTGAATCTCTTTCAGATGGTGTTACATGAAATGACACCTAAGGTGCAACACATTCTGTCCTGCTTAAATACAGAATACATCAAACACTAAAATCAATTTAATAAACAGCTAATTAGAAATGGCTGTAAAAATAAAATGTGAAACAAAACAACATCATCCACCACCCCCTGAAATTCAAATGTCACTTCTAATGAGAAACATACTTAGAGCCTTGTAAGACTACACTGCTCAAGGGCAATAAATTAGTAAGTTTTTCTATATATAGCTGTGACTTGACCCGTAAAAGCTCCAGTTAACCTACAGGGAGTAGGGGTCTCAGTTGAATAAGGTGTTGCTGAGTGCCTCTCTCTGAATGCAGGTCCAGGGCCCTGGAGGTATTTAGGGGTTTAATTTGCTGCTTTGAATGGTAAAAAAGTGCTTAAGAACTTCCAGCTTTGCTTGTTGTTGCTTTGGAGGGAAGCTTAGCAGCATCATGCTGGTGAAGACCTCGGTGAAGAAATCAAGGATCAGATGTGATCAGAGAGGGGAAACAAAAGTGTTTTACCTGCTTGCTCTAATCTATCCACTGGTTCCTGCAGAATGCTTGATGTCCTTTTTACCATACCTAATGTAGTTATATCAGAGGACTTTAATAGTAGTAGATTCCTACTTCCTACAGAGACAAGTGGAGAAAAGTAAAAATCAGTGTGTGAAATCAATGTTTTGAAGAAAAATGAAGACCATTAAAATCGATGTTTTATTAGTATCAGCAGGAAGCTAACTGTTTCTGTGCCCCTCCTGCAGGGAAAGAAAAAGTTAATGCATTGACATGGGTGTTTTTTATCACTTTAACTGTTCTATGTAGACAAAGCTTCATTTTGTAAGATGCTGTTTATTCAACATGCACTAAGACTTCAAATCATGCTAGTTCATTGGAGATAATTACTTTAAACGACAACAACTCCCCTATGTGGTGAACTTTTCTTTCCTGTAGTGATAATCCAAAGCTTTTCCAGCAGAGAATTGTTAGCTTAACATTTTCTGTGTCTTGCCAGTTGAATACGTGCAATACATAAGTCTGAACTTGTCTCAATTTTAGGATAAGATTTTTTTCTCAGAAAAACCCAGGAAGTTTGGAAGATGACATCCTAAAAATTGCATTTTCTGTTTAAATTGCCATTCTAGTGTTTTATAATGAAAGGATTTATTCTGTAGTTGGTGTATCTACAACCGCTTTGGGCTCATGTTTGATGTTTGAACAATCATTATTCTCCCTGGTGTGTTCAGATCCAGTTGTGTTAAATCACTGCAAAACTGGCTTAACTGACACAACGTTGTGAAAATCTTACGATTTCAGTAACAATGTGATCTAGTAGAGCCATTGGAAGGCTAAAATAATAAACTATTAGAACATTGTTGCTTCGTTAATTTCTTTTATTGCATAGAATCACATCCAGTTCTGGATGGAACCTGCACTGAGGGTATGGATAAGGCCCCTGCCCACAATCTGATCAAGCCGCTAAGCCTGGCCTCAAACACAACAAAAGACAACGGGAGAAATCCTTGGTTATGTTGTGACTGGAAAGAAAGCACAGTTAAAGTACTAGGAAAGGTATGATAGAGCCGTATCCTTTCTTTGCAGGAAGAGAAGGTCGAGAAAATCTTCTGTCATTAGCATTTGATCCTATAAATATTTAAATGTCAGCCCTCCTGGGAGGAACACAGTACTACTTTCTGAAATGGCATTATGCTAGAAAGATGCTATTTAAATTTTTGCTAATGCTGTACTGCAATTTGATCTTTTTATGCCTCACTGATTAAATTGACTTTCTGTAAGAAAAATAAAAATTCATCCCACATCTCCCAAAGATGAAGTTTTTATAACAGCATTTAAGAAAAAATAAATCAAACTAAATACTAATAATTGAAAGCTGTGGGTGTTTTCAGTAGCAACGCCAGTATCACACAATTCCACTAGCTTTTCAGCTACTGGATGACTTTTAGTGTATAAAAGTGTGTTTTCTGACCATCTCAGCCCCTCATGTCAGTGCTGAGTTGTTGTAATGAGCACAGAATCTTCCTGTTTATCTGTTCAGAAGGGGAAAGCCGAAGATAGTAATGTAACTTCTGTTTAGAAAACACTTGTCTCAAAACATTACTTTGAAAGTTCATGTTATAACTCGATTTCAAATATAAAACTACACATTCTGAAAGAAAACTTGAGGTACCTGTGAAACCAAGTCACTGAGATTAAATGAAGTATTGTGATTTAATATACTCTGCATTTTGAGCACTGGACTCAAAAGCCTGTCTTCAAGAATGCTTAGTTGAGAAGATTTTCTTTTCTGCTTTTTCTCACTAAAAGTTCAGAGCATCAAACAAAGTTTATGGAAGTCTGTTTTGGGAAGTTGATTGGTATTTTGTTTGTTCAACTTAAATTCTTTGGCAATTACTGTTGCTTTTTTTTTTCTCTCTAGAAATGCAGTGTATACAGTTGTGCTGAAACAGCATCACAATAAAATACAAGTAATCTTTGACAACTCTCTCTTTCCATGGTCAAAAGACCTTTTCCTTCTTTCCTTATGGCCATATTTGTCCTGGAAGAACACAATTATTTTTTTGTTTTGCTGACTTGGGGGTTTTCTTGGAGGTCGCGTTTGACCTTGCTTACTCAGAAAGAGGAAGAAATCCTCAGTAACTCTCATCTGCTCATTTCTGACAGACAATAGCTTCTGTGTGTCAGGAATTCCAGCTGAGGAGGACTGGCTGCATTACTGACCTTCATACACTGTTGTAATTTGTGAATTGCTGCCTATACAGTCTTGAAGCAACAGGGCTTTTCTTATTCCATTGTTTGAATTTGGGAATGGAGGGCTTTAAAGGCTTTTATGCCTTCTGCAGAAAAGTTTCCAACCAACTTCATTTTCTCAGTGATTGAGAATATAATGAAGCAAAAGTAGGTCTGAACCAGTTTTAAAAGAACAGAGACGGATACACTAAGGGGAGTGGGGAATGAAGTGTGGCTGAGCTCAAGGACTCTGCTCTGGAGGAGACTAGGAATTTATTCATGGTCAAAATGTTAAAACTAAAAGGAATATTTATCATAAACAAAGGAGAGAGAGAGAATCAGTAAAATAAATCATTTTGGAATGCAACTGGCAACAGTAGAGCCATCGTCAATCACTAAGTGCAGAGCCCAAATGGTGTGGGGGGAAAGGTGTTGTAGAGGTCAAGAAGCATCACAGGAAAAGGGTAAATGTGAAAAAGTAAAGCTTTTGAAAAAGTTTGAAAGAAAGGAGGGAGATAAAAAAAACCAGAAAACACGAGAACAGAAAATCTGGTAGCTATGCAGTGAAGACTAAGTACATGACCTGAAGAAGTGAGCTTAACAAACATTGAAAATCAGACTAAAATTGTTGCTAAGTCAGAATGAATCCTTATTACCAGGAGGAAATACCAAAAGCTTTGCTAGTTGCAGAGGAAGAGTCACAAAGACTATCAACAGAGCATGCTTGCTAAAATACTTATTCCCATTCAAGATGAGGAAATCCCCTCAGAATCGATTTGTAACATGCCTGTGACTTGCCAGTACAGCTGCTGAACTGAAAGTACACTAATAAGGGAGTTCTCAAAGTATCTTAATTACGAGACAGCATCCCACTGCTGCTTATGCCATCAGAGATGCCTGACCACTTTATGAAGATGGTGGTTTCCATTCTCTTTATTTACAAACTGGGATGCAGAAGCAAAGGGCAAAGCACTTGCAAAGTGGTTACTGATTTTTAATCTCTTTAGTTTAAGTGCTTATTTTAAGGTAAGCTTTCAAATTTGGTCATTTCTACTGAAGATGCTAAATCAAGTAAATAGCCTGAAATTACTACAGGCAGTGGGAGCTGAAGGGATACAATCCAGACCTCCTGCTGGCTGTACCCTGCTCTGGTGGGGCTCTTGGTGCCATTATATACTGAACTGCTTCAAATGCTCCTCAGACTTTTAATGTCCCTCGAAAAATACCAATCTGTCTCCAGCACTGCACTCCCCTGGGGGCTCTGACTGATGGAAGTGTCATATTTAGCAAAGAGTATAGTGTTTATTTCTGGTGTTATTCAGGCTGGTTTCCTTTCACTCTCACTTGTTTTCTTAACTGCTTTCCATCCGCTCCAGTTAATTAGGAGGATTAATACTACTTGGTTATAGAGTGTTCCTTTCCTTTAGATTGTGTGCAATTAAAAATACACTGTCAAGGGAAAGGGTGGTCTGTGTTGCTTAGCCTGTGGGATTAGGTATTTGGAACACAAGCTATTGTGTGACAAGTAACTTAGTCCCTTTGTTCCCCATCTACAAATTCTTGATAATTATTCCTATTTCCACCCCTTTCTTTACCTACCTTGTCTGCTTAGCCTTTGAGTTCCCGGGAAGAGGTAATCACTTTCAATGTGTTTAAAAGCTCTTGAGAGGTATCCATCATTTCAACGGTACTGGCTACTACTTCTCCAGGAAACATTAAAAGCTACTAGCTCTGGGTTTTCTGTCTTTTTTTCTTCTTCTTCTTCTTTCATTCATTTGTTCTTTTGTTTGTTCCTCTTCCTTTTTCTTCATATTTAAGGAAACACATCAGTCTTTGCCCCCACACCTGTTGTACCTGGCAGATGCCAAGCACTTTCAGCATGCTATAAGCCATTTCTCCAAAATGTTTTTCCTTAGATTTGTTGCACTCATCAATTTGTCACTTCTTTTTTTAAAGGGTTTCTATCATAGGAAAACTGCATTTCCCACTGTGTTTGATATCTTCCTATTTTAGGACTTTTCCTTTTATGATACCTTTAACAAACTTCAGTTGTGGCAGGGATTTTTGAGGGAGTACTGGCTTTTCTTCATTTTTCGCATCCATTTGCAACTGTATTTTAGATGCTTACTCCAATGGATGCAGGCTGAGTTTCTAAGCCAGGCTTGCTTCTTTGTTTTGTCAGTACCTTTACCAAAATAGTTGTGATTGCATTTGCAATGTTTAATTCTCCACCACGAGTGCAGGCAAACGTTCTTCACTTGTCTTCTACTCGAAGTTTGACTTGGCTGAGAGCTGTTCAGCTTTCTGATGGCAAAAGGCATTAAACTGAGTAAGCTTTTATGTGGTTTTGAAATACAAAAACTGCAAAGCCATTGTACTGGAAAGGTCATCCAGTACTGTAAGTATTTCACAGAGTATTCATGATTGGAGACTACACTGAAAATGCCATATGTTTAAAGTAAAGAGAGTCTCCAGCAGTATGTTAAATTTCTTAGAAGAGCTGTGGAAGTCCTTTTTCCATTACAGCCAGGATGTGATGGGAATAGATTATTACAAGACCTCTAATTACCTTTCCTTAAGCTTCAGAAAGACCTGTAACGCTGCCCTGTGGCAAAAAGCTTTCCCTTTCTCATACTCAATGGGTTATTGTGCTGTTTCCCTCCAGCTGCTTGTCATTCTGGAGAAGTGCTGACTGGAAGGCGGCGGGTTTGCATTTGATAACTGACACTTTATGCTTGAGACAGACAAGGGTGCAAATTCTCTCTCCCTTGGGAAAGGTGATGTTTGTGAAAAAACACAGGCCAAGCTCCTGTCTGTCACTGAAAGATGAGCTAATCTTTTCCCTTGATATCGTGTGAAGCTGCAGGCTGTGGCACAACAGCCCCGTTCTCTTGCCACCCTAAGTCAGAAGAGAACAACTGCAACGATTGCTTTGGTAACCGCCCTCCCTTCGCTTGTGCTAATTTGCTCTGGTTCTTAGAGAGCTTATGGCTACTTTCTGAAGCTATGCTCAGTTTCACTGTAGTCTCACCATACTGAGCCAAGGGAATTGGTACCCCAGGATAAGCTGGGGGCAAGGGAACGTTCTTCACTAAACCCTCAGCTGCTGGAAGTGAGTTGAAATCGGTGCTTAACATTTTGATGTTCTCCTGCTGACCGGCCTCTGGTTTCCATAGATCTGAAGCAAGCTAAATAGTTGCATGAAGTTTTTTAAATACAAAATGAAACCCAAACCTTAAGTCATGCTGTTTGACTACTGATGTTTTGCCTGTTTCTTTGGAGCAAGGTTCCTGGCTTCTGATCTAAATCCTGTTACTCAGCCGGTGCTGTACAATGCATATCAATTTATTGTGATACAGGGCAACAAGCTTGGGTGTGTTAAGTTTTATTTTACTTCAGATGAAATCAACTAAAGATATGAATGGTGCAGATAAAATTAGCTATTGTCTTAAGCCCATAGTATGGTGGCTGGGAGGTGTTCCCTTGAGTTCTTGTGCTATTATTTTTTTTCGGAAAAGGAAAAAGGTGTCTCAGAGATACTTCTGTGCATCGTTAACATAACAAGTGCTGCTGTTACATCTCTTGATCTATCTAAAGTTGGTATGTTTTCTGTGGGTTTTTTTGTGCATACATTGCTGCCACATCTGTCACAATGACTTTTTCTAGGCAGAAACAAGATCATGGTTCTAAGGCACTATGGATGGCAGATGTGGCACTTTTCTAATGAGACATTGTGTAACTACTGGCAGTAGTCAGATTTTCCAGCAGAAGTTTTTTCTCAAATAATTGAAAAACACTGCAAATACTTCTCTAGGAAGACCCATATTTTTTGAGGTAGACCTTTAAAATTAAGAATTTCAGTTGAAACTTTTCCATGCTCTAATTGAAGTTTCAAGTTTTCTGAGGAAAGCAACCTTGTGGTTTAACCCCAGCTGGTACCCAAGCACCACCCAGCTGCTCCTTCACTCCCCCCTGCCTGGGGACAGGGAGGAGAATTGGGAAGGCATGTGAAACTTGAGGGTTGACATAAGGGCAATTTAGTAATTGAAAGAAGATAAAATAAAAACAATAATAGTATTAACAACAACTATAATGCGAAGGAGGTAGAAGGGGAGAGGAATGAAATCCATAGGGAATGGAGAAAAGATAAGTGATGCATGCGTGCACACACACAATGTTGTCAATAGGAATACTTATATACTGAGAACGATGCCCCATGGTATTGGAGTACCTGTTTGACTAGTTTGGGTCAGCTGTCCTTGCTGTGTCCCCTCCCAGTTTCTTGTGACCCCTCCAGCATTCTTGCTAGCAAGGCCTGAGAAAATGAGAAGTCCTTGACTTAGTATAAACATTACCCGGCAACAGCTAAAAACATCAGTGTGTTATCAACATTATTCCCCCATCAAATCCAAAACACAGCCCTGCACCAGCTACTAAGAAGAAAACTAACTCTATTAATTAAGCTGAAACGAGGACAAGCAGACACGTTATTTTTAGGGAAAACTCAGCATTTTGTACTCTGAGCTTGGATGAATTGTTGCATTTCTTGAAATTATTCTGCTAATTAGTCAAAGCACAATTACAGAATCCTTGGGGGATGTAAGAGACCTCTGGAGACCCTCCAGTCCAAGCCCCTGTTAGAGCAGGTTGCACAGTCATATCCAGGTGGGGTTTGAATGTCTCCAGAGAAGGAGTCCCCACAGCCTCTCTGGGCAGCCTGCTCCAGTGTTCCTCATGCTCACAGTGAAGAGGGTTTTTTCTCATATTCAGATGGATCTTGCAGTGTTTCAGTCTGTGCCTGTTGCCCCTTGTCCTGTCACTGGGTACCACTGCAAAGAGTCTGGTCCCATCCTCTTGACACCGGTCCCTCTCAACCTTCTCTTCTTCAGGTTAGAAGGCCCAGCTCTCTCAGCCTTTCCTCCCAGGGGAGATGAAGCACTGATTCTTATTTCTGTGCCTTCTTAATAAGGAATAAATAATTACTTATTTTGTGTGCCCACAAGCCAGGGCATGATATATCCACATGAAACCTCTTGAAGTGACTCAGAACTTAAAGATACTTTGAAATTAATGATTTGCTGTTTCTTCTCATAGGAAAGGTCATGATGAAAGTTCCCAGGTTCACACACTGTCACCCTGCTAAATTTGTCCTCACTTGTACTGAATAAATTTTTGGGAGCAGAGGTTTTCTAAACTAGGTCAGCAAAGCAATGCAGGGGGGTGGGGGTGGGTAGGATAGGGGGGGTTACAAACAGAAGCGGTATGGATTTATGCACTGGCACATATATTAGGTTAGTTAATTGCAGATCACTTCACAGACCTAGTTTAAAGTCCAGTCTAATGAAGAATTACATTGCCACAACTGAAGGTAAAAAATAAAACACAAAACCAAAACACAAAACCCCAAGAAAACCAAAACTCAAAACACACTTCTGGCCAGGACATTATAAACAATTTATTAAGGGGGAAAGAGGGTGATCTCAAACTGAATTTGCTAATGAGGAAATTGAACGCAGGGTTGCTTTCAAGGATTTCCTTCTGCTATGAAAATTAGATGGCCCATGAATAAACTTTGTTAGAATGAAATTTGACATAAGGACTGTACGGTTTCTGATGCGATGGTGCTGTGGTGGAGTAGAGACATCACAGAATGTTTCCTGCTGGGAGAATTTTAGAAATCTGCTTTAGTTCCCAGTGGGGGAAGAATGGCCCAGGAGGAAATGTAGTCCATGTGGATGTCATACGGAGATTTATTTTTACAAAATGAGAGAATGGGCTTGTGCAGTGTTTTTTCTCTATTTCACAGAAAACTTGCAATTAAGAAAGTTTTT
This sequence comes from Falco rusticolus, assembly GCF_015220075.1. NCBI lineage: Eukaryota > Metazoa > Chordata > Aves > Falconiformes > Falconidae > Falco > Falco rusticolus. The sequence continues at coordinate 43,574,765 of NC_051195.1, forward strand.
TCAGGCTGTAGCTTACAGGCTTTTTTCTTTTTTGTAAAATGAGACAAAACCTTAGAAAGTACTCATCTCCTGTTAGTGATGTCCTCCTGTGACACTCTTCATTGTAGCGCATAAAGGGGGTTAGCACCTATATCCACACTTTGTGCAGGAGACGCTGAGACACCTACAGCCCCCCTGATGTGTTTGTTTTGCCTCAACAGGTTGCTGGACAGCTAGGACATAGAGGGTAAAGGGAACTGATGCTTCTAGGTGGACATGTAAGAAGAATTAGAACTATCTTACTTTTTGAGAATGACTTTGACCCTATCAGTGAAGGGGCAGGTAATTTTGGATTCAAAATGTCTCATAGCATTCCCATTCCAGAGCTGCAGAAGGTATGCCCATTCTCATGGCATCCACAGCCAGCATCTAACACTGCTGGACTACTTTCAATGATATGTGATCCACTTGTTGATAATTTTGGGGGTTTATGCCACAAAACAGGCTTAAGGATACCTTTGAGAGTAATTTGACAGCCTCTTTTCCCGACTGGAGTGACTGAGGCAAAGAAGAATAAGCCTTTTCATGCAGCACATGGGTCAGGCCAACTTGAAGATCTAATTACAAAGCAAAGGAAACAGCTTTTGCTGTTCCCAGAGTACAAATGTTGTCTTTCCAATTGCCACATGTTCAAGCTGACATCAGTCCCTGTAAAAAAGAAAAATAATAATACTGTGATGTTTAGTAAAATGGGAGGTTTCTGCTCCTTAAATTCTCCAGTGCCTCAGGGAAGCCAGCAGGTCAAGGTTTTGCAGGAGTCCAGTAGATCCATGAGGGTACCCCGAGTTGTTAACAAGACACAAGTCGCATCAAAGGGAGGGTATAGCCCATTGCTGCCAGCCGCAGTGGCCTGGCCCAGCTCCTTGGGAGGAAGCTGGAAGAATGAGAGGAAATCAGGAAACTGGGAGAAGGGTGTGGAGAAAGAAACTGGGTTGGAAGTAGAAGAAAAACCAAGATGATTTAATTGGGAACAGGATGGATTAATAGATGCCTTGTCTGAGCAGTTGTTTGCCTATGTATTCTTTGCCCAGATTCAGATACCTAGCTGCATGAAATCTCTCTGGATTGAAACCATCCCTTAAAAAAAAAAAAAACAAAACAAAAAACCTGCAAATATTTGTTGTGCTTGGGGCCTAAGTAAAGAAAAACAGAGACACATAAAGGTGGTGACCCTACCTTTTCTGTAGGCCGAATTCAGCTGGGGCATTCAGTTAGTTGTAAGATTCTGGCTTGGTTTTCTTTTTCCTGAAAAGATTCAGACCTGTATCTCCTGCACCCAAGCAGGAGGTATTATCTATTATCGGGCTGTAACTTAAGTGGAGGAACACAATTTCTTCTTGCTGGAACATGGAAGATTTCCAAGTGGGAAGATTAGTTGGACAGGTGAGTATGGAGGTGTTCCTGCTGGGTTACAATGACCAGCTTAAACACAGGCGTGAGGAAACTGGACAGAGAAGGGTGTTGAGCCCTGACTGCTGGCCCTGTGTGTTTGCTTCCCCTTGACCTGGCTATGTACAAATGTAAAAAGGGAACACACATTATTATGTCTTTGGGGATATTTGTGGTTTTTTCCCCTCAGCTAGTACTTTCTGTTGAAGCTGACTAAATCCTGGGATCATAAGTTTTCAGTAGCTCTGGTGTTCACTAGGAATACAGCTTGACATTTTTTACTTGCAGAAAGGAAAGAATAATTAAAGGCAGGTGGTGTCCAAATGGGAGAAAGTCAAAGGTGGCATTTTTGTAAGAAATTGGGACTTGACATGAAAGGATGCAACTCTGGCTTTAGCAGGATGCTTCCTTACTGCAGACCATGAAACTGCTGTTGGCCCAGTGCTTGACCCACCTGAGCACAGCACATACCTGATGGTGCACGTTTTCTTCTCAGGAGCCACAGTACCAGACAATCTGCACGGATTTTGGTACACCCTTAGGTACAGTTGCTCTCAGGTTTGAGTGTGCCACGTGGCCCAGCCTGGTAGATTGACAGACAAGGCAACTGGCTGTATGTGAGAGCTGGGGTCATGGCACTGCACACCTGGCTGGCATGGTACAGTACCGGGACGTATCAGCACATAGCTGAATCCCCAGTCCACGTTTATAAGCAGCTGCAGTACAGGTTGATGCAAGAATATGCACTTGCAACTGTTGTCATTATCCAAACTAAGAGGTAATTGTCACAAGCACAAGACTGAACAAAGACCAGAGGAAGCCAGCAAAGTGTTTTCCCTATCACAGGTTGCGTGTTTGTGTGCATGTCCTCTGCTGGTGTTTGGAAATGGGAGGTTTTTAAAATCAGTGAAACTCCTTTTTGGAGGTGTGACACGTAGTTATGCTCTGCTAGAGTTATCCTTCTGTTTGCATCTCCAGGAGGGGCTGACTGATATCCTGCAATAATAATAATAATAATAATAATAATAAAAAAATCTGTTTATGGTGATTTATTGGTGATGCAAGGGATGGGTGTGGGAACAATGCATCTGTTTTGAAATTCTCTTCTTTCGGTTGTTCTGAATGTTTTTCTTTATTTTGGGACAGTATGTTGGGAGAAGGCATCAGAGAGCATCAGTGCCTTAAAACGAGTAAAGAAACTCAGAGTTTAGCTGTTGCTATCAAAATGTCTTACAGAATTTATCAAAGATGAAAATAATGGGATCTGAACAGCTGCAAAACTTAAACACAGTAAGGGGTGGGTGTAGTTTCTTGAACAAACTCCCAGAAGTCTGTGGCAGGTTTATCCATTTCTATCAAATCCTCTTTAAAGGTGAACACATCCAATAGAGCCCTTAGGCTTCTCTTATTTTCCAGTTTCACTGAAATAAGCTCTGGAAGGAAAAAAAGAAAGGAATTGAACCAGTGTAGAACCAACAGTTACATTTTGGGAAACTGGGCTTTTAAGTGCTAGGAGAGATAAAGTGTGTTCTTTGCAGATGCTGGCAGAGTGATTTACCTGCATACAGCTTTTCTCAGGACAGAGGTGACAGTGGACCAGAAACCAAAGGAAAACTCAGCCTCCTGCCTGGCACAGGCTATGCCTGTCAGCCCAAGAAGATGGAGGGGTGCTTGGGTCAGCGGGTTATCCAGGCCCATTCACAACCACCACTGGAATGTAAATAGTCTGAGCTCCTAAAAGAAAATGTTATCTTGCCTTGAATTTAAATCCTCCACTTCAGCTTTCCAAGCTCTCAAACCTCTGGTGTATGTTTTTGCCACTGCAGCCCATGGGGAAATACATTTTGCTGTTATTCCCTTCTGTCTTTCAGCCCTCTGAAATAATCTCTCCAGTCTTACCCTGCCTTCTGCCTCCCTTCCAGCCTCTGCAAGCAGCCCCAGGAAGAATAGGAGACTATTAAAGAAATCACTATAAAGAGCTCACTGTGCAAACCCCCTCCAACAGCGTCCAATTACCAAACGCTGCACTGCATCCACAAGGCAAGAATTGCTGCATCTGCTCTTCAGAGCCCCTCAAAGGTCAGCTCCTGACAGGAGAGATCTCTTCTTCACTGGCGCTTTGCTTTCCTTCCTGAATTCCTACCATTTCCTTCTGTCACTCTTACCCAACACCTTTTCTTCCACCTCCCCCACCCCACCCCATAAAATTTTTTGTGTAATGTGTAATCCCCATTCATTCATCTTCCTCTAGGGAATATACTTCCCCATGGATTTTCTGGAAATCTGCAGTAGTTTTGCTGTCTTAAAAACAACTCTTACCTGGGTTTGGGGTTTTTTTCCCTCCTCTTTCCTCTTCTCTTAAAGCCCATTGAAAAGATCCATTCCAGGTGTTTGAATTAAGTGTATTTTTTCCTCTTCTTTCCTCTTCTCTTAAAGCTCATTGAAAAGATCCATTCTAGGTGTTTGAATTAAGTGTATGACACAGTTTAGTTTTTACGTAATGCAGAGTTTGTTAAATCATTCACTAAACCCTTTGTTTTTTGAAAACTGTTTTTGCATTGAAAACTGACAAAGGAAAAAAAAAAGGGGCAGAGGAGGGGATCTGGAGGGCTTCAAAGAGAACAAATTCCCTCTCTCATAAGTATAGGTCTCGACTGGGAGGTTGACTGGTCCTTGCAGATGTTTTACAGTACTGGTGAGGCTGCAACAGGAAATCTGTGATGGGCAGGGGAGCAGGCAAGAGCGGTGGGCAGCAGTTAAGAGAAACAGCTCAGACTTCTGCATTTCTCAAAATAATGTTGACCTTGGCTTGGAAACTCTTTTTTCATCTGTCTAGCTTGCATTCTATCTCTTCCCTTTGAATCCTTTGGTATAATTGGTTTTATCTGGATTTTTTTTTTTTTAAAGCCATTGTGCAGGGTCAGATAAATCCAGTGAGAATCTGAGTAACATGTAATTTGATAGTTCTTCAAATAATAAACAGGAATTGTGTTTGTTTTTGCAGCAACAAGGAAAGGCTTTAAATGGCCATACTTGGCCAAAACGCTGTAAAGAAGAATATTTGTGCGCGTAGGAATGATATATTTTTGGTCTCTCCTCAAGGGTTTGCAAATTTAATTTGAATACACTGTAGCAAAGCTCTGCTTGTTGTGCACACTGTAGCCCATTCAGCATGACAGGACGGCTGAAGGAAGGAGTGGGTAATAGGGTGCCTAGCTTTTTCCTAATTCCTGCTGATTAAACTCCAGATGTCAAACAGCAGGTGTTACCTTTAACTTACTTGTTATAAAATTCAAGTTCAATTATTCTAGTGCTTACTCTTCCCTAGCTACAACAAGGCTCAGAATTTGGTGTGTTGCCATAATTCAGCTTTGCAGTGTAGTGCAGTAAGAGATGTATAGCAGTAGGGACAAAACTGAAATAGAGGTGGGTGGTTTATGCAGCTAACGGCCTGGTTTTATAGAAGAACATCAGCTGAAAAATACTCTTGGACATAAAATATCTTTGTAATATCTGGATATTTAGAGCTTCCCTTGGGTATTTATGTTCCTGACAGAGGACCAGCCTTGAACAGTCAGATGGAAATTACAGAAAGCTGTAATGGGGAGGGGGAAAAAAATAGCGTTTTCTTGTTGTTTCAGACGGAACTTTCTGACAAGTCCTTATTTAAACATCTGGAAAGAACCCGTAAAGCTGTCTTTCAATTTTGGCTAGCTCAGCATGGAGGGGAACACATTTCTTTGCAGTGGCAGCCAAATATTTTGGTGGTACTTGAACCACTTACCAGGAAACAAACTTCTTCATCAGAACTTGTTTTGAATGTGATTCTATTGTTTTTATGTGTTGTATTTCCAGGCTGGGAACAAAATCCAAACAAGTCTGGAATCTAGTCAATTATGGAGGGCATAACTGAAACCATGTGCTTGGGGGCAGCTCAGAGACACCCAAGAGGCAGCTTGTCTCTTTATCTACATCGGGTGTATTCTACCTCATGATGGGGAGAGGAGGGGTGGCACTTTGCTAGAGAGTTAAAGCTCTATCTTGGGACCAAGATTTGTCACTACATCTAGCTTTTAACACCTCCATACAATCCTGATGAATAGAGTTGTGTAAAAATGGATCCACTGCTTATGTGCTACCTCATCATTAACTGCTGTTCATATCCAAATGCATGAGGATGCTCCCAGCTGGTGCCGTCTTCCTCTAACCTGTCTCAGCTGAGAGTGCAAAGCACACAGCTATGTTTTGCTTCTTATAAAGCTATTTCATTTGTACCTCAGCGGCCTCTGTAACCTATAAGAACGTATTTGCTGCCCTGTGTGTGGTCAATGGCATCCTACTGCATTTTAGCCCCCCCTGCAGAAAGCCCAGCTGCAAATGAGTTGATAGAAACCTGGATGTTTCTGATGAGATGTGTGACCTTGCAAAAGCTAGCATAATATTTTTTTTAGAAGTTGTCAAAAGAGCCAATTTTTCACTATTTTCGCTACTGCCTTTAGCAATAAGTTCCATGGTATTGACTTTGCTAGCCCTGTTTGAGTGTTGTCTATACACAGGCTTATGCCCTTTTGTTAAATCCTTAAACAACATTTGATAAACTCCCTTGTGACCACGCCTGTTACGCAGTAATTTACTGATGCTGAGTTATGACCATGGATGGTTACAGTGCAGCTAGTGATACATACAGTACAGTGAGATAGTTTGGGGTTTTTTCTGTCCACACTTTGCCTTAATTCACAGTGGATGTCTTAGGGAAGATTTTAATTTCCACTGAATGAGGCATTCTTTCAAAGCCTTTCACTATGTTAAAAATCTTGTAGCTTTAATATTATGTTTAGCTTACTCTGTTATCACTACACAACATTTTGATTTGAGAGTACTAGTTGTTCACCTGTAACCACTGATTGCAAGCTGAGGGAAAACATGCAACTACTTAATTCAGCCAAGTCTGCTGAATGCTTTCAGATGATATGTAGGATTATATAGCCCTTAAAGAGGAAAATTGCAGGGCTCTATATAAAGGCTATTTCCTTTCTCCCACTTGGTGAGGTTTTGAAACAGAGGAATAGATCTGTCTGAAGAAACGCAGAACCCCTGGCTCTGTGGCTTTATGAATGTATTTAAGCTCCTACTTAAGCCACCTATGTATGAATTGGCCTCTGTCTAGAAGCTGTGCAGCCATGCTGATGTGGCAACAAGCCTGGGGCTTGGAGGGATGTGTAAAAGGGCTCATATGACTATTAGCCTGAAGCAGGTAATGTCTAGCCAGCCTCACGTACGGGCAGAAGCATGTGGCTGCTTGCAAAGAGTGTTTAAATGGGTCTGCAGTGAATGCAAGTGAAAGGATGACCACTGGTCCCACACATGGGGTAACAGTCACAGTGCCCTCTGACTGCCTTTGTAGTGCTCTGCCAGACGAGCACTCAGAGAAACGGGACAAGGATAGCTAAAGAGATCCAAGGAAATCCTTTTGCTGTTCTTTGATTGCAACCTACTGGGATTTAAACAAGAAATAAAATGGTGGAACCCAAGTTTCAGCCATCCATTAGTGAGGAAGTGTCACAATCTTGGCTTAGGATTTTAGCTCAAGGTTCAACTGCCTGTGTTTTCAGCCTTGAGCAGTGAGTTTCCTCTCTGGAGGAAGGGTTTAGATGGTGTTTTTTCAAGCAGCTGGTTGTGGGGAACTGACTCCCCTGCAAAGGTGAAAACATGAACACAGCAAATACCAAAGACCAGGCACTGATGTAAAGAAATTGGGTACCACTCTTTGCCCTCTCTTCCTGCATCTATGGTCCTGCGAGTGAAGGTCACTAGCTCCCATATTGAAAGCTCAGACAGAAATGCCACTCACAACCGAACTAATATTCAGCTAATAAAATCATTTAAACACAATCCCAAATGGCGACTCTTATAGATGATGGGTTCACATTTCTGATTCAAGTGTAAAGAGGGGGGCGGAAGGGGAGTTGTTGCTTTGATTCTGTTCTTCTTGTTTGCTTTTAACCTCAAAATCAGTTAACATGGAAAAAGAATTCTCCAAAGACTCTAAAAATAGCAAATCTGAATAAGCAGAATATTTTGCAAATGAGATAACACAAGCAGACACAGTATCCCAGCAGCAGCACTCAGAAAGGAGGAACATCAGCAATCACCTCCAAGGAATGAAGGCATTAATCTCAGGAGCAGAAAACAAAGAGGAAACATTGAAGCAGACACCTAAACATGACTCATTACACCATTTGTCTCAATTAACATACTGAGACAATGGACTGATTATCTCAGTAACACTGTGTCATGTTATACTGAACAGCATGTGTCAAGGAGGAATTAGCCCCTCATCACGAAGTAGTATATAATGCCCCTCTTATACAGCAACTGAGTCATCAGTCATGAAAGAGGAAATAAATCCTGCAGAGGAAAAGCGGGTAATGGATTAGGGTAAAGGAGCAACATCTCTGGGCTCCCAGTCCAGCCTTTGGCTTTAGAATGACTCACTGAAGCCCAGGGCAAGACATCTAACCCCTGTGTGCCTCTGTTTCCACAAAATGCAGTAAATTATATCTGCCTCACAAGAAGGGCTGCCTTTTGACTCTTGTTATTAAAAGCGCTGCCTCATAGTCATTACTGGGCATGTGTCTCCTCATTCCTATAAGGATCCAAAACTTCTGACTTAAAGCTGCAAAACCGACAGGAAAGTTAGGTGACTGCCCTAAGGTGCCAAGAAGGGAGGTGGAAAGAAAGCACAAACGACATAAACACGAGGGGAGGGAGTGCTAAAGGTAAGGAGGTGATGAGAGTTTACCAGTAGGGGCTTTTTTCTGTTTTACAGTGATAGATACAAAGGATGCAAAACGTGTTCTGTGTGAGAGCAAATGTTTCTTTCAATCAATGAGCCGCTGGTGTTGCCACACAAAAATTAATATTGTTGATTGTGATTTTTATAAGAAACTTTTTCATTTCCAGTTCCTATTGTGCTTCCTAGAGACTGTAGGGGCAGGTATCAGTGAGCTTTACTGTTTTTTTTAATTTAGTGGAGATCGATTTTCCTTGATGGAGGAGATTGAAAAGGGGGCTTGTCTTACATGAGCTGAGTAGTGAAATGATGCTTCTCTGCCTTGCTCTAAATCTGTATAGCTAGGAAAAAATAAATAAACATATTTCAGCTGAGGCCAGCAGCGCTTTGGGAAGGGATTTTATTAGTGAAAGAGATTTGCAGAGACAGCAAAGTGGCAGAAACAGTCTTTGCTTTAGTACTCAATGAAGGTGGGGCAGCTGTTCGTGGTGTTTCTTCTCTAGTGTAGAATTTTAAAGAATCTGGTTTATCCTCCCTTTCCATATCTGTCCTCAGGCTACTTTGAATTGTGCTATCTTCAAGAGCTGGCATAATCTTGCAGACTGACTTATGTTACAGTGGATGGGATGAAGTGTTTCAAATTACAAGTTGGTTACTGGTATTGTCATCAAAGTGTTTTATCCACAAAAGTTTACATTTGCTTGGCAGATGCACGGTTAATTTACAGATGTTGATGGGAGTTGTGATGTTGTAAGGAGAAAAGGGCCAGGTCTCCTGAAGCCCGGCCGTACCAACATGCCAAAAGAGAGGAAGGCAAGAATTAATGGAAATGCTAAAACGTTAATGCGGTATCCCACTTTACATTGCACTGCTTTTTCCCCTTTGAGGCTTTTTAACATGTAGATTACCTAAGAACAGATTTAAGAGTAAAGATCTGCCATTGGCCTTTATGCCATCTCTGTGCCTTACCTCTTGAATCATTTTTTCTGTCTTTGTGAGCAGTGGTGACTCTGCCACGCTGTCTTACTAGTGTCTGTTTATAACATCTCAGCTCTCACTCCTGAAATTTTTCTCTTTCCTTCTATGGTCCAGAATGTTTTCTCTTCCCTAAAAGACTCTCCAGTAACCCTCTGTGTCAGGTTATCTGTATTTTTCACCTTTGCTAGATGCCCCTGCAAGGTGCCAGCCTGTCCATTAAGATGCTACCATCTAGAATCAGGCCTGTCAGAAACAGCTCTCCAGTTTGATTTTCAGACTATGCATGTTCTTATGGAGTCTTGCATCAGACCCAGATCTCAGTCTCCTTGTACGTTTTGCTTCTCAATAAAGCTCATGTCTCTTCTGGTTTCTCCCTGCCCTAGTCTCTTCCTTCCTCCTCTTCCTCTGCCTAGCCTTCCTGAGAATGCTTCTCCTTTACAAAGGAGTAATATTGCTTGTCACAACCTAAACAGCAAAGGGTAAAAAGATTCTCTACAGGGTGTGTGGAGTCCAGGGCACATTGTCGATGACAGTGCAGACAAACCTTATTTGAAATTCCTGTGCTCCAAGGAAGCCTGACATGAGCCAGTTCAGATTCATGTCAACAGAGAGGCAGGGCATGGCAACTTGGGCTCTGTGTCCTGGTAAAACCATTGTCCAACCCACTCATAGTTAGTCAAAACCTGCCTCAGCCCCTGCAGATGTGACCTACTTCAACTCTAAGGCAAGATTTTAAAACAAGGTTTGCTACACATATATTATAAGGTTGGCAATGCACTTGCATTTCCCACTTCTGCAGTATAGCTGTAAAATTCTGGGCAAAAGGTTGAAAGCAAAAAATCCGAGTCATTTGCCATCTTCTTTCTTACAAAAATGGTAACCTTGGTATATACTGACAAGTACATATGACTAAATAATATTTGCATGTCTGGGTGCATGAACATTCATAGAAAGGTTTTGGACCCATATCTGAAGTTTAGTCTGGTTCTTAGAATCTCCCCTGCCTTGTTCCGCATAGGAAACGTAATGGAGTCTGTTACAGGCTGTGATGCTTTTACTGACATGGAGCTGTGGCTGAGGATCTTCTCTGACCCTCCCCTGCCAAAAAGTGACAGAGGTGAGGAGGGGAAGCAAAGGCTGGCTGCACAGGGAGCTGCTGAGTGTCCCATACGTGCTCGCAGGCTTCCTTTGTGGCTTCCTTTGGTTAAGCTTTGGATACCACTAACTATTTCTTTTCCTGCTGGGAAGGGGGGGCGGGGGGGGGGGGGGGGGAATTTCATTCCCTACTGCCCAAACCCAGAGCAGCTTTCTGAATGAAATGGAGATGTTAGCAGGTAATCCAAAGGAATGGGTCACAGAATGCTCTGATTTCCTATGTAGTTGCCTGAAATGAAGGAGCCCTTTATTAAATGCTATTTTTAAAAGAAACAAGGCAGTTCTAGTGTGTTTGCATTTTCCAGCCTATGCCAAAGGCGGTGTCTCTGTGTGGTCAGGACATGAATAGGGTACTTTGCCTATACAAACAGGTAATGATCATCCCAGCTTAGGCATAATTTTGAGTTTTGCTTTTGATAGCAATGTGACTGAAAAGTATGAGGTAGGTAGAGCATGCATGGAAGGTAATGATTTCCTGTGAGACAGTAATGTCTTTAACAGAAAAATATTTCAGGAGGGAGCAGGATCACTGCAGATAGCTGATAGCTTTTGCAGGGATTGCTGTTGTTAAAGCAAACACCTCAGAGTGTTCCTTGGGAAAGTAACTTCACAGTTGAAATGGTGCGTTGTGTACAAACTGATTATGGGTACCACAATGCTGAGCACTTCCAGAAACTCCTGACTAAATTTTCCTTAAGGGAGGTGGTGGAAATTGTTTAACATCCAGCTGTGACAAAGAGTTAGAAAGCCTAAACACATTTGCTGGGAATTGTAGTTGTAGCAAAAAGCCAGTGTGGCACAGCAAGGCTGAAGAGAAGCTCCCTGGTTTCAGAGTTCCAGAGCACTGCGCTGGGAAGCAGGTGACAGCAAAGCTCTGGTCCCCCTGGCTGGATTTCTTAGCTTTTCTTAGATTGTTTCATCCTCAGCTCAGGAGGCAGGACAAGGCAAATAGGGAGCTGCTGCCTGGCCATAGCTTTATCATCAGAGTTATGGAGCAAATTGAAAACCAGACAACTAAAGGGTTTCACCATCTGTCCCAAGAAAGTAGAAGACACTGTAAAGTTAATTACCTCCTCAGTTTTCTAGCAAAAAAAATCTCCTATTTAGCAATACTTAGATTTTCGCATTTAGTATGAAAGCTGTGGTTTCTTGCCTGTCTGCTCAGAGGGCGAGTGAGCTGTAGGTTGGGAGCTGTTTTCCTCGAAAGCTGTACTTACATGCTTGGGTTAGTTGCTGCTTTCTTATTGTAAGCGATCAGCTAAAGAGGAGAGAGTGCTGAGGGCTATGTGAGCTCCTGCCAGCTCTGCTGCCCCAGTTTACCCCCCACCCAAATACAGAGCTACAGTTGGTTCTCCTGAAATCAATCATCACCTGCAACATTGCCTGCCTTGGAGCCTGTACCCCAGGGTCTTGATTAACTGTAATGAGGAAATAACTGAGAAATAATAATTTATACCTTGTGGTGATGCAGTCCTCCTCTCTTCCTCAGAAGTCTTCAAAATGTAGCTGCCATGTCCTTTTGAGAAAAGTTAGTGAAGTTTTTGGGAAGGCAGTGAGTTTGTGGTTTTCCTTGGGGGGGAGGCTCTGTAAGCGCAGTGGGCAAAGCGAAGTTGTGCTGGTGATTGTCATCGCAGGCTGTCGTGAAAAGTAGCCGAAACCTAGCAGCATTAGTGATGAGTGGCATTTGGGAAGAGATTATATCTGCCAGGGTATTCTGCAACTTGCTGCACTAAAGCAGTGGATCTTCTAGATAAGTCATCTGTTAAAGGCACCTAGGTAGGGCTTAGCAGCTCTTGTGATAAGGATGAAAGCCTCAAACATGAACCTTCCCGAATAACATCTGTGCCTCCCGGTGTTTGCCGACAGAAGCATTAATGGCAGAGCTTATCCTTGCTGAGTTCCCCTCTTCTTGTTGCTTGTGTGGTGAAGCCCAAGGGGTGAGTATGCATCCGTGTATGTTTTTAGCAGTTTGTTTTGCAGCAGATGACTATGCACAGAAACATTCATTTCTTCTACTATAGTGCAAACTACTACAGTCTCAACTTGCTGGTTTACAGATCAAAACAGATGGCAGACCTTCCTGGGGAGATACTTTAAATGCAGGGAGTGAAGAATACTGTGGTTTCAAGTTTCTTCTTTTAATGGAAAATATCAGATTTGTTTCATTTTGTTCTTATCCTGTGACAGAGTTCATAGCTGGTTTAGACATTCAGAGCAACTTTGCTCTTGAATACAAGACAAGACTCTTATTTCCTTCCCCAACGCTGAAGAAAAAAATATGATGAATGTTAAATGAGAATTAAGAGCACTAAATTCCCAAGGGAAGTTGCTGTAAAAATGGTTTTTGATTGCTTGTTGATTTCTTTTTATTTTGGTAATGAACTGTTTCACAAAGACTTTAATCCATTTTATGTATTTATTACGTGACAAAGGAGGCTTGGTTCTTTTCAAGACACTAAAATAAAATAAACCTGAAATAATAAAAGGAGCTTGATAGTCTTCAGATGTGAAGCTTGCAATAATTACTTTTTGGCCTCCTGAAACTAGATTCCTCCACGTGGTGAGGTTTGCTGGACAGGCTGATCTGCATTGCTGGTGTGACCGCTGCCCTCTCTGCAGCTGTATTCCAGTAGCTGGTTCTTGATTCTTATAAAGGTATTTTAAAAACAAACGAGCAAAAAACCCCCCACCAAACACCCCAACACCAAACCACCTCTAAAAACCCAAGCAAACAAACAAAAAAAACCAAAACAAAATAAAAAAGGGAAATCATAAGAAAAACAGGGCTTCTATTAATCTTTAGATGGGAAAAGGGCCACAGTTCTTCTCCAGCCTCCTGAAATGGGATTTTCCAAGTGGTTTGTTTTGCATGACAGTTTATTTCTATTAGCAGCAATGTCTTCAAACATTCCCAGACATCCAATGCTGACGGTGTTTGCAGGAAGGGCCGGTGGTCGGTTTCTCAGTCAAGCTGCAAGTGCTGTCAGGAATCCCTTGACAAGCTGCCTGCTCAGCGGCATGCAGAGAGTCATTTTACGAACAGAAAAAGGCTGAGTGGCTGCTTGGGAATACATTAAAAACTCGGTAGGTTTCCAAAGCTGTTCTTGGAAATGGAGCAGTTCTGATTAAACTTATCTGGAAGAGTTGTCTCTCCCTAACTGGAAATGATGGTGAAAATCAGGGGAAGCCTCAGGCTGGGCAGTGGATGAAGTCAGCTTCAAGTCATCCTTTTTGCAAAGGTGGATTGTGGTAACTCAGTCCCATTTAGGAGGGTGACCAGGTCACCAAACCCTGTGTTCAGTTACTTACCTTGAAGTGATGCAGGTCTGATAAGAAAGATTTGCTGTCTTGCAGATTCAGATGCTTTCCTGGAATCTGACACTTTGAGCAGTGACTTGAGCCTACTTTAGCACAATTCTTGGGAGTAGAATGGACACTAATTTCTCAAGTATTTCTTGGGGGTTTATACTTTGGTATCTGAATAGAATGAAAATGTTTTTATTTTATCCTGATGTGGCATGAAAAAAAAAACAACCTTTGAAGTTTTACCTTCTCTATAAAATGGTTTTGATTTTTTTTTTTTTCCAGTCAGCTTTTGTAATGAAATGCTCTGATGTTGCTGCAAGTTCAAGAACATGCTACAGAGCACATGTGAGCATGGGACATATTGTGAATATGGGACTAGTGCTTGTTGCCTGAGTCAGTATCTTGATAACAGCCTGCGATTCACTGCACTGAGCGCAGTGGTAGTTCTCATCTCTCATTTAGCTACCGGAACACAAAAGCTCATGCTTCATTTTCATCTGTATTATAAAAATATTAATGGTTTGAAAGCGGACGGCAGACATGATTTACCATCCTTCCAGTGTTCCACTTGCACTACCAGAGGTTTGTGTCAGTGACATCCGTGTCCTCACTGCCACAGGCAGCCTGCTCTCCTACACAGATGCAGCACCGACTCGGTTTAGCCCTGTTGCTGTAATGTGTTAAGCATCTTCGTGCTGGCCTGACTTTAGAGCTGAGTAGGACTCTGAGACATTTCCAGTGACATATATTGCTGCTGCAAATCATTTTTGTATGCTTTATACAGAAGAATGGGCCAAAGCCATCATCTGCGCTAGAAGAATATTTCAGAGAATAACTTCGGACTGATTTGTTTTAAATATTTGTAAGTCTTGAGGTATTTCGCAGAATAATTTGTGAATGTTGCAACAGTATTGTGGGTTTTATCGACATTTATTATGAAATAGAGAAAATTCTCAAGTATTTCACATAAAGGAAGTGAAAAATAAGCTGAGTTTTTTCTGCCCAGAATTTTGCTTCTAGAATACAATCTTAAAAAAAGCAAGTGAACAAGGAAAAAGTAGGCTGTAAGGAGAAGAAAAATCAGAAGGAGCAGGATTCTTCTAGAAGTAAAAAAAAAAAAAATCAGGTCTGAAGCACCATTTGGAGTGAAAGATGCTCTTTTTGAATGTATGGATCCAATTAAGATTGAGATGGAGTGTGCATCCCTTGCTGGAAAGTTACATGTATTTAATTTACTAACAATGGAAAAGATTAAGGCAAGACTTTATTTGCTTTAATAACCAAGAACATTCCATCTAGGAGAAGAGGGTATGGTGTGTAGGCATGCCAGAGCATCCCTGCACTTTCTTGTGTAGAAGCAAGATTTGGAGAAGGTTAAGCAACCACATGGGACAATACAGGGAAAGATGAAGTGGTGTTATCCCTTCTAAAAACATGCGGAAAAAAAATAAAAACCTTATATGAAAAGAGTTATAAGATTGTTCCCCTCATACTAAAACAAGCGTGTTATTTATGATCGCTATGGACGTAGCTACAAGCTCTGAATGGTATCAGTAATGAGTAAGGAGGGAGATGAGTTCTGCCTTTGAGTTCAAATGGAGCCATTGTATAGGCATAAGCCGACACCAGACAGACCTCAAGGTCCTGAAAAGCTGCACTGCAAGTCACGGTAGGGGCAGCCTTTGCTTAATCATCACAAAAGTGACTTTGATAACTAGCCCTTTTAAATTAAAACTTCACTGGAAGTAATTTTTTCCATTTTTGTGAGAACAGAAATGTGGCTTCATGGGCATGCGTCTATACCACTTGGGCTCAGAGTTTAATTTATGAGTAATAAAGATCACTTTGCCTTTCTGTTTCCTGAAATGCATGTTTTCCTACATCTCTTCACTCCATTTCTTCCAGTAGTTTGTTCTGCCTAATTACACCGAGTATCACAGCACGATAGTTTTCACTGTCCCTCAAGATGTTTTGCCTGCGCCCTGTTACGCAACTTGTAGTCTTATGCTTTACGTTAAAAGTTACTGGGTACAGCGCATCTGACTACTGAAGGCAGCTAGCTGTACACACCTCATTATAAACCTTTATGTTATATCTTGCTTGCATCTTTGAGTGTTTTTCCAGTTCTCCTGCAGCTCAGCCTTGCAGCTATGTGTGTTCCTCAGGCCCAGTACTGACAGAGGGAAAACCAGTAGCAAATTTTGAGTAAGTCACTGTTGCTACTTGAAAGACAATGCCGTTTTCTCAATGAAATAAGGATTTGTGGCTAACACTGGGGAAAGTGCCTGATCTAGTTGTTGCACATTTACTTCCACAGTAAAGAGATTAAAAAATAATTCTGTGCAGCTTTGCTTTTTTTGCATAGGTGTTGGAGATTAACCTGGTAGGCTGTTAAACACCACACAGCTACTTGCCCACTCCCCCACAGTGGGATGGGGGAGAGAATTGGAAAAAAGGTAGAACTTGTGGGTTGAGATAAAGGAAGGGAAAATAATAATAATGGAATACATAAACCAAGTGATGCACGATGCAGTTGCTCACCACCTGCTGACCAATGCCCAGTCAGTCCCTGAGCAGTGGGTTGCCACCCCCCTCCCCAGCCAACTCCCCCCAGTTTTATTGTTCAGCATGATGTTGTAAGGTATGGAATATCCCTCTGGCCAGTTTGGGTCAGCTGTCTCACCTATGTCCCCTCCCAGCTGCTTGTGCACCCCCCGGAATCCTTGCTAACAGGGGCAGCATAAGAAGCTGAAAATTCTTTCACTTAGTGTAAGCACTGCTCAGCAACAACTAAAACTTCAGCATGGTGTCAACTGCTCTCATCCGAAATCCAAACCACAGCACTGTACTAGCTACTAGGAAGAAAATTAACTGTATCCCAGCTGAAACCAGGACAGTAGCGTTTCTGATTGGTGAGTGTGGAACTAGTTTGAGTACCATAAATAGCTTAAAAAGAATCACCTCTTTATAGGTATCCTAAATTCAGATCAAACCTTAGCTTTTTATTTTTCTGAAGTACGTATTGTGTGTGTTTTATTTTTATGTTCTTGGCACGCTTGTCATATGCTGGGGTAAAAAAAAACCCTGACCCTTAGACAAAACAACTTTCTTCAGAATTGAAGAGGCTCTCCTCTTCTTAGTAAGCAAGCTGCTGTTTAGTTTCCTGTGTTTGATGTTGGAGTGGCATAAAAGGACATTGCACAACAAACCATGTTCTTAATTTACAAATGAATTGACATCTTATTAAGAAATAACCCTCATAAAAATTCAGCTAGCATATTGATATACGCCAGCTTTTATTGTTGCTTTGATGTTTCTGAGGAGGCGTCCAGACAAAAAAACTTAAAGAAATTGCGCTATCCTTTTCTAGTTACGAGGAGGAGCATAAAAAAGGAGGCTTCATGATAGGGTAACTTTTCTGTTCCTTTTTTACCTGCTCTGTCTTGGATGACACCAAGGGCAAAACTTCTCACACTCACTTGCGTTTGAAATAAGAATTAAAAATGTCTACTGGATTATATTTCTTAGGATCTCGGTATGGTTAAAGTAGGATAGATTATTCTTCTACTCTTACAACAAATGCAACCACGTAATCTTGAGAAAGCTGACTTTGCACATCCAAGAGAACCTGATCTTACATTTCCAGGCAGGAGAGGAAGATCAGCTGTAGGACCTTGGCTACCCCGCTGTCCCTCTGAGCATGTAAACCTATAGCATACCTACTGAAGTTATTCTTTATGCTCTCACTCAGCTGCCAGCTTGCCCTGGTTTACCCCAAATCTCTGAATCTTAATTTTTACTCCTAAAACCAAGAATAATTAAATTGCTGCTAGTTTATGTTCATCCATGACAATGCTAATGAAGCTGGCAGCCCTTTCACAGCTAAGCTTTAGTACTTCTCACAACCTAGATGTTGCTTTCTCTAGCTTGTGTGTCTGAATCAGCAGCTGGACTTAGAGAGTGCTTTGAGCTGCCTCAAAGACGTCCCCCCGCCTGGCTTAAAGGCTTGGATACAGTCTTCCTTAGCAGCTGCTCTGGGGTGTTATCTCCATTCTGGAAATAAGCATCTCATTTCAGCCCAGAATTAAACACTGGCTTTTCTTCAGACTCCACCTCTCTCCTATTGATTTTTTAATATATTAACGTTCTGCTGTTTGATATACTGGCTTCTTCCTCCAAAACCTTATGAGAGATCTCTTTTGTTGTTGTGACAATTAATTAAGTGTTTGCATTTCTCAGTAATCGCGAATGGCTGGGCATAGGATCAAGAACCTGTCTTTATTTACCTTGTTCTTTGAAGATTTTTATTCTAAATGTGAAGGTTCTCACCTCAGCTGCAGCTAGAGACATTAATAGATTAGGGATAAATGAAGTGTTGACATAAATAGAACTGAAAAAATATAAATGAGACAGAAGTGGAATTTAAAGTGATATTTTTCAGCTTGCTCAGACGTTTGCCTGCTTTTCTTGCTCCCAAAGCAATTGGGTTTGATCTTAAAGCAGCATCTCCTAATCTTGAAAACATTTTGCTTTGTGACACCGCTGTGAAGTAGGATGTTGGGGTTTTCCAGGTGAGGAAGAGTGGCATGAAAGGACTGTGTATCGCCTGAAATCACATGGGATTTCTGGTGGCGGAGAAGGTGTTGAATACATGTCTTTAGCTAGTGCCTTAATGTCTAAAGCCTTCATTTCTGGAGTGAAGTCTCTATATATGGAAGAAGAATAATAAATGAAGGTTAAGCAAAGCTGAACCCTATGCTGGTAATGTCTCTCTCAGCTAAGGTTTTCTGCTGTTCCTATAGCAATCTTTAAATATTTCAAGTTGTAGTTGGGTTGGGTTTGTTGTTCTTTTTCACAGTAGTATTTATTTCTGTTAGCAATTGGGACATCACTGAGCTGATGACAAATACAAAGTGTGCTCAGCAAGAAAGGCATGACCAAGGGTGACGCTGAACTTCAATCTACCTCTACCCTCATAAAAGGAGGGTGGGGAAGGTCCCCCCGTGTCTTCAAATGTGCTTCACTGCAATGAAGTGAGGCATTCTTGTCTGACCTTAAGTGAAAACCTTGATCGTGTGCATCTGGGCAGTGTCTCTGGGTCAGAGTGAGTATATTCACCCGGGCAGGATTACTCAGAAAGCCTGTGTGATTTATGGAGGCACAGGAGACTGTGCTATTCCGAAAACCATGTGCCACAAACTCTGTACCGGATGCATAGTCACATAAAAACAATTGTTGAAACGCTAAACGAAACCTCGTAACGAGGCCCAAAGGCTCCCCATTTATGGCCTGACTGGAGCCCCAGCTGCAGTTGTGAGTGATTTCCCTGACTTCATGGTCCAGAAAGTGAAGCTCCAGCTGTGTTCCTGGGAGCGAGGTGTCCGTGTCGCCCCAGAAGCGCTGTGTGGAGGTGGCGCAGGCGGCGGCGGCCACCCCAGCCCAGGACACTGGGGACATGCAGGGGAAACGGCTGCCTCCTGCATCTGAGGGGAACATTGCAGAGGAGGAGCTGGCTAAAACCCTGCAAATATGATTTGGCCTAGGGCCACGCAGAAGCTCAGAATGACCTTAAATAGTAGTCAAACTTGCGTTAGCATGTGCTGCCTGAACGGCAGCGCGGGGCGTCCCAGCATGCTGACTCACCGGCTGCTGGCGGGAGGGCTGGCAGTGCTGCAGCCTGCTCCCTGTGCAGGATGAGTGCAGGATGAACGCGGCATTATTCATCGTCCTTCAGGATGGGATGTTGTAAGGTGTCCGTAGGCTCCCGCAGGAATCGGCACGTCCTAATTTCCTGTGCGTCAGAGCAGGGAGTTGGCGTTATTATGGAATAGAGGCTGCTGGCTACAAACTTTGGCAAAAGCCAGATTTGGGCTGAAACCTAGATCAGACTGGATGTGCTGCTCGATTGTCTGATCTGCAGTGTGGACGTCGTCCACCACCATTTTAACGAGGAAGCTTCACAGGCATCTCTGTTTGTACAGAGAAGTTGTGCTTTAGGGCCAAAGAATCTATTAAAAAAACCCCACAAAACAGCATCCCATTTTGGAAAAAAGTGTATAAACGTGTGTATGGGGTGCTGGTGGCAAGGCTTTGATAGCGAGGAGGTAGGGGCTTCTGTGAGGAGAGGCCAGGGCTGCTGGTGCCAGACTGCCGGCTCCTGCATCCCCACTGCAGGGCACAGCTGGGCATGCCAGGTATAACCGCGGGTGCCTCTGGGAAAAATGTGTTTCAAAAAGGGGCAAAATGCCACACAGGCAATGAGGGTGAGGGAAAACGGTGTGAGGAAGCAGCCCCGTGAGCACTCAGGTCAGTGAAGGAGGCGGGGGAGCAGGTGGTGCCCTGCAGCCCATGGAGAGGACCATGGCTAAGCAGCTCCATGCTGCAGCCCCCGGGGGGACCCCACGCCGGAGCAGGCTCATATCTCCTGACAGGAGCTGTGGCCCATGGAGGACCCACACTGGAACAAGTGAATAGTGTCAGGAGGGACACACATCAGGGAGGAGCTGTTATGGACTGACCATATCCCTCTGTCCCCTGTGTCCATGCACTGCTTGGGGATGAGGGGGAGCACAGGAACCGGGAGTAAAATTCAGCCTGTGAAGACGGGGGAGGGTGAAAGGTGGCTTTAATTTGTTTCTCGTTTTCCAAACCTATTTTAACTTGGCAATACATTAATTTACTTTAAAAACAAACAAAAAAACCCAAACCCACAAAATGTCTGTTTTCCTCTGGTAGTAGTTGGTAAGTGATCTCCCTGTCTTTATCTCAGCCCATAAGTTTTCCCTCGTGTTTTCTTCCCGTTCTCTGTTGAGGAGGGGTATGGTTCTTAGTCTCCTAACATTTAACCAAACTCTCTTCAGGAAGAACCGATGCCTCAGCATCAGCACCGTGATCAGAACAGCCACCGCTGCCCGTAGCCTCGGCAGCTGCTGCCCTTCCCTGAGAGCCTGGGAGGTCTGTGCGAAGCGCAGGAGGTACCGTACAGCTGGAAGCTTGGTAAGCACATTTTGCAAACACTTACTAATTCTAGCTGGGAATATAATATTACCTTGGGCTAATAATTTTAAAATAGATCATCTGAATCAGACACCTGCCTAGGTAATCACCATAGCAATTTCAAAACAAACAATGGCAACCTTAAAATTATCAAGACAGCCTAAGGAAAAACGAGGACCTGGGTTGCAGTTTTGGAGAGTATTTAAGGTTATGCCTACATTGTCTTTCTGCAGGCAAACATGAGTTTTTTACCACATGCACTGAACTGACCAAAAGACACACAAGTATGTAGGACTCTGTGCCTGAACTAGCACATGCCACATGTCCGCAGACCTCATTAACTTGGTCAAAAGTATGTACCTGCAAAAGCTCTGCCATGCTACATTCCAAGGGGCTTGTGGCTGTCTTCAACTGATCTTCAGGTTCACAAACGCCTGCTTGTCTGCTGGGTACCATGTCCACATATCCGAAGTGAATAATGAGCTGAAACTGATGGCCTGTCAGTGGATCACCAGTCCCCGAGCTGCCCTGGTATCCACACTATTCAGTCCTTAAGCTGGTTAGAGAACATCTTTCTGTGTATATGCCTACCTTTCCATCAAAAAGCCATGCATGCATCTGTCTGAGCTGCTTGAAATCATCATTTGGACTAAGGAGAAAACAGTAAACATGACTGAATGGATATTAAAAGGAGTCTGGAGGAAGGAAAAGGGCACAGGCACCCATATATCTCATTCTGGGGTATCTGCATCAACAAAGCCAGAAAACCAGCTGCTGGGATTGTTAGCAGAAAGCTCTGAAGTGATGATGTCTTTACATGAAAATGGGCAGTTAGCATCCTGTTGTGATAGTATCAGCAGCTGCTTCTAGCTTCAGCCCTTCTCTGGAATTCAGGCTCCACGTGCAAACCAGCTGAACTCTGTCTGTCCCCATCGAGGGGGGAATACCAGGCACTTGGACTGGCTTCCCTGCTCTCATCTGGAAGAATCAACGAGTTCACAGTTCAGGAATGCTCCTAAGAAACCACAACAAGCGAATATGAGCAACTGCAGACGTGGAAAGTCTCTGCGCCAGAGACCCAACCTCCCTGCAGAGAAGGGGAAAAAGGAGATGGAGATAGGGATGACCTAAAGAAGGAAAAGCTCTGGGATTTTGACTTATCCTCCTTAAGGGATCTTAAAGCAGCGCATCACATTGCTTCGTACGGGATTTCCTGGTGACACCTGTAATAGGCTGGTGCAGCTCTTGCCCCTCCAGCCCTCCCCTTGGTATGTGTGAGCTGTGCTGAGCACGATGCACTTGTGCGTGCAGCACGGTAACAGCTTTTGTAGCTGCACCTCGTGGAGGCAGGGCAGTGAGTAAGGAAATGCTCCCAGGTGACTGGCAACCTTCAAAGACACATGGCAAAGAGAACTGCATGCCACAGACCTGTAATTTTGCAGTAAGCTAGACTTTCAGTGTGTGATTTATTTAAAAACAAACAAACAAACAAACAAAAAACCCCCACAAACCAAAAAAAACCAACCAAACCCAAAAAACAGAGAGAAAGAGAAAAAAGAAAAACCTGGCCATTAGAACTCTTGGCTACTGGTATAAGCTGTTCTTAATGGTATATTTCCTTCACCCGTTTTACAAAGCAGACAAGTGTTATTTTGCCTGCGAGAAGATATAAGCTATAAAAGGCAATTAATAGGAGAATGTTTCTGGTTTTACAGACCCTAGAAATGTGCTAGCTCTGCACATTGTTTATGATTTTTTTCACTTACTCCTGTTTTTTTTCCGAAATGGCCAGTGACTTTGGGAACTGGGATGGTTAGTGCACATGTGCAGGTATATACAGGTAAAAGCATGTTGTGTGTTGTGGGTGTGTTTATTAGAAAAGAAGAAAAATCCAACCCCAAACCACAGATGTTTATACAAAATGGGAATGCTGTAATTTCTCCACTATGTTAACAGATAAAGGGCACACCAAACAACAAAAGGAGCATCGTAAAAGCTTTTAAGAGAGATTTTTTTAATAGTAGCCTCACTTCATCTTTGATTTTTACTTTTTTTTCCCAGTCAGATGTTCCTAATGGAAAATTACAATGTAGGATCAAACAACTCAGAGTTAATGAATGTGAACAGTAATTCTGATGTGACAAACACATGTTTATAAAGCATGATAATTATTAGCAATTGTGAAAATTGTTGTGGAAATACTTTTTACTCTTTTTCAGCACAGTGGTGTATATACCTACAAAGGAGAGAATCTCTCAGCTGAGTTATGGGGGGGGTGGGGGGGGTGGGGAGCGGAATCTCACTTGGGACCAAATACCACGTTGGCTTTGGGTTATAAAATAGTGAAGTCTCATTTCATGGACTGTTTGTTGTGTTTACATCATAGCTTTTGACAAGGGCTGTCCCAGCTTTGATAATATTCTTTTCATAGCCCTCTCTCCCCAGCATACCAAACCACCCTGGATGCTTCCCAGAGCAACTCTATCTGTACAACTTCTGTGAGACCGATAACCCTGCTGGCTCCCTGTCTGCAAGAGAAAACATGCAGGAGGTGGCTGCTCCCGCTAAAGCAGTCGTGCTGTCTAGCTTACCCCTTTCACAGGGCTGTATATCTAGACACCGGTGCCCTAAAAGCCTGATTCTTCTGAAGAAACGCACAGTGCACATACTTGATTGTCTGACTCATAACACTGGTGCCAAGAGTCTAGCTTTTCATTTCTATTTATTCACCACGGGAAACCTAAAGTACAAATACATTGGATGAAAGCCTGGCTCCAGTGAAATCAAGGACAAAATTCTCATTGATTTCTGTAGGCAGAGAACTTCACTTCTGTGCTTTTGGTTGTACTTTACTGTTTCTGGCTTAGGGCTAAAGGGACATTTGAAAAGGCTCTGTTCCCCATAGCAATGATGAATTCCATTGGCACTTCCAAACACAGGCCATGTGTACAAGAGGCATCTATTTCTATCCCGAAGAGCTTATAGTTTATAAGGCAGACTTGAAGGAGTGTGCAGTAAAGATTTATTTTTTACCACAGCACATACTTACACTTTGAGCCTGTTTGAAGCTCCCTTGTGCCATAGTGGGTGGAAAAGGTGCATGGGGCTGACCTGGGTCTTGATTTGCTTTTAGCAACATGTAGAAGTTTGGGAACGAGCAGTCTTCAGGCGCTGAAGTTTGTGCCCACCTGTCCCAGAAGGAGAGGCCATGTCCAAACACCCAAGGTCTTGATGGTTCTTTCAGTGACAAAACCGCCCCTCGGTGGTGTAAATTGCCCAGCAGAGATTGCAGCAGCACTACTGTTACTCTAATTTGTGCTGCAGTACCTAGTTTTGCTACTTCTCTGCAGAATTGAAAAGAATTAGTTTTGGATTATGCTGTAGTTAAGGAGCTGGGCTTGACTGTAACTGTCTTATTAATACATAGCAAGGGCTCACTGTCTTTTAATGTCCTTTGTCAACTATACATTCTGATAAAGAATCTCTAAAAAAACAAAGGAAAGCAAAATAATATATATATTTTAAAACCCCAACAACAAACGCTCAAACCAAACCATGTCCTTAGAACCTTAAAATTTCAGGAAAAATCCCCAATTATCTTAAAGTGTTTAACATTTGAGTTGAGAAAAGTCCAGTGGTTAAAAAAAATAATAACACTGACAGCTCCCCAGTGCCCAATTAATCATTCGCTTTTAACAACGGAGACTCATAGGCAGACACAAAAGTGGAACGGGAAAGCAGGAGAACTGAAATGGTCCTTTGTCTTGAAGCTGAACTTGTTGCCCTTGCTGGGACACAAACAGTTCATCTGGGGAGAGAAACCCACTGGCCCACTTGGCATCCTGCAGCTCCTGGCATGTGTTAAACAGGTCAGTAGGTGGTCTGGCACAGCCCTCTTGGACGTGCTTTCTCACAAGGTTCCTTGCTTTGCAGGCAGAAAAACAGTTCAACAGAAAGATCTTTTCTGTAGGGTTCACAAGCTGTTTCATGGTACTTACCCTGTGAAATATGTCGCTACACTTGAAAAATGTAAATGAATTCTGTAAGGCTGTATTGTTATTTCAATGCTACCCCATATAATTTCTTTGGTAATCTATTTGGTTTGTCTCCATGATCTATAAAACGATTTTAGTAGAGAAATTGTAGATGAAACAGAATTTGTGTGTTCAGAAATTATTAAAATTATCAGATGAAATCATCTGGCTGAAACTTTTAGCTAATTAAGAATCAGAGTGCTTCTCTCTGCCTCAGTATCTGTCAGTGTGGTTTGGCTCTGAGGGCTGTGACGTGTTCCACTTACTCCAGATCTACTAGGGAATTGATTATGGTAGTTAGTGTCTTTTACTGTTTTATTGTTTTTATTATTATTGCAAGAATATATTAACCTATATATAAAGTATGCCAAATGTGCAGTAAACACTTGGAAGAACTTTTAGGTTTTAAGTGGGAAGTCAGATGGAAAAAAGGGGGGAAGGATGTGGAAAATTCAGGACACACTGGCCCAGTTTGAACCGCCTATTTTCTATCAGCTTAGTGTTATCTCTTATGCTTCTTTCTTCAGAGTTTGTTAGTATAACAACTGTTACTGGAAAGGTAACACTTCTCCACAGCCTTTCACTTAGGTGCAGTGGTGGGGTCCTCAGGCCATGAGTGCTGAGCTTGAGGCTGTGAGACATTATTAAAGTTGGTAGTTACAGCCTCCGCAGCGTTACTTCTTATCAAATGAATCAGCAAAAAAACAATACAAGGTGGAAAATTATTTTTCATCAATGTTTAGTCTGCTGCTCGTATTCCTTTGGCAATTTGAATTGGTGTATTTTGCATGTAATACAGAGGGATTATGTGTGCTGATGGCTTTGTGAGTCGGTAACTCCTTAAGCAGATGAGATTCTATTTCATTTGATAGAATTGTCCAATTCTTTTTTTATTTATTTGAATTTATTTCAATCACTGTTTAATATAAAGTACGTCAGCAATGTCCACCCTTGCTTTGTCGACTCAGTGACTGATTCTTCTCTGCAAACTGGCTTTAGAGGGATTGTTCCGCATCAGTGGAAAAGTGGCAAAGCGGCCCATGGTTAGGAAGAGCCCTTCCCAGTACATGACCTAAATGAGCTGTTCTGTGAAGTGGGGAAACAAGGCCTTAGATATCAAGGGAGTTTTACTGGACAAAATGTCAATAATAACAAAGGTAAAAAGGCTTTTGAGGCTGATGCCCAATTTCTGTCAACATTCTATTTCAAAATATCTAGACCTTGGTTTTCCTGTGTCTCATACCTTTAGCGAAGGCAGTATGTTGCCTTCTTTCAGGAGGAACACAGTCAGGCTACGCTCTTGGAAGCTACCAGGCAAATAGATAGTGCAGGAAAGGGATTCCTAAAATACATATGAACAACAACTTTTCATTCAGAGTCTGTTCTGTCTTCCAAATCAAGAAATTGAATCAGCTACACAAGCTGAAAAATTTTAATAAGGTAGGTTTTTAGTAGAAAGCAGTGCAGAGAGGCAGCTTTGTGTCCCACCACAAAGTGCAGTCATCTCCATGAAGCCTGAAGGCCGCTGTTGCCACAGCTCTCGTTAAACCATCGAGGATTTCATGAGTACCACCAGCAGACATGAAGTCGAGTCAGCAGAATATTTTTGGGAGATGTTCCCGCTTCCTTTCCAGCCCAATGTGTACCCACTTTGTTAGTCTGGATTGGCCTCCTGAATCATAAAATGTTTGCATCTGCTTCCCATTACTGCCCTCTCCTTCATCCTGAATTCTGTGATGTCAGCGACATTTCTGTCTGGTTTCCATACAAGCAGATAACACACTTTATTCCTTAAGAATCTGTTCCTAGGAAACAAAAAAAGTCACTCTTTTCCAAGCAGTTGTCAAGAACTCCTAAGCCTTCTGGAGCATCACACAAAGGCAACTTAATCCTGCTCTCTGCAAATGTCAAGTTGTCTCGATCACTCTTAACTGGAATTAGTTAAGTTGTTGCTGCAACATTTGCCACAATCATGCCCTGTGTCATTGCCGCGTGCCACAAATCACACGCAGAGAGCTGTCGGGAGTAACAATAACATATCAGGAATGAAATGGTTTAAGTCCTGTGTGAAAGATACAGTGCCATAATTCCACATTGTTCGTTGGTTTTTCTCTGTGTGCTTCTACTGGATCCTTTGAGACTGAATTAGGTCATGGATCTGTAGGGGAGTGGAATTTGCTGTGTTGAGCGGAAAAAAAAAATAATAAAAGAAAAGAAAGTTTAATGTAGCTGGGGCTTCATTAGCTTGAAGTAAGGATTTACTGAAAGTAGTTTTGCAGTGTGACCTAGTCTAGAGCTGCGGAGGCAGCACGGAGAAAAGGGAGTTTATTACTAACTTGTTGTTGCGGCAGAGAAGAGACTAGCTCAAGACTTTTCTATCAGGCGATAACGACTGCCATTAAAGTTCATTCTCCTGCTTTTTTTGCAGTAAATCCTCCTATGGAGATTCTTCTGAGTGCCTTCATGAAGTTTCAGCTCATCTGCTTCCAAACTGGATTAAGGTAAGCCATACAACGTCTGGGCAGATGGGAACAGACACTCACATAGGGGTACAGCAGGAGCTCTAAGCTGGCAGACGCGTGCCGGCTCTGGTTAAGGAGCTCTGTGCCTGTTCAAATGGCATTGCCAGCCCAGGTGGTGCTGAGAGGGATGTACCAGCTCGGGTCCCGTGCTGGGCTGTCATAGCTGCGGCTTTGCTCGCTTCTGACCCACCCACCTGGGTTGCAGGTGGAGGAGGCCTGTGGTTTGCTAGCACACACCATGCTGCGTCAGCCAGCCGTACGGCGCGGGCGTTCCGACAGGAGGGTAAAAGCAAACGAAGTCACTCGCAGTAGGTTTTGTGACTTTTTTTTCTTCTTCAAGGCTGGAGCCCCCATCTCTTCCTTCGCGCAGAATGGATAGGCAGTAGCTTACTTCCAAACCTGCTGCAGCAAACCTCCCTTTCCCCTCTGCGTGCCAGCCTGTTAGGCAGAGGAGTAATTGAGAAACCAGTGGCACACACGTGTCCATGTGGTGACAAACATGACTTTCCTTGCTGTTAGCTGTAGTGGTGTAGACCCAGCTGAGCAGCTCTGCTTGCTTAGTAGGTTTATCTGCAGCGGTGGAATAAATTGTTTTGTAAACAGTGCAGTTGTGAACTGTGTCTATGTCTTTGGAAGGGTAAGGTACGAAACAAGATTGAAGTGGTGGTTCTAGTTTGTAATAAAGCCTGTTCATACAAAGCTGGTGCTATAAGGAGGCTTTAAGTCATTCATTTCACTCGCTGTCCTTCCAGGGCAGGCAGCTCAAGCAGACATTAGTGTAACTGAGCATCTTCTCTTCAGTTTGTAATGTGATGTTTAATTCTCTTCCTATGCAAGGAAAGAGATTTGTTTGTGTAACTTCAGCATTTTTTTAATACACAAAAATAGAGTGAGAATAACCAAATGTTCTTCAGTGTCAGAGAATTCACAGGCACGGGATGACAGTAAAAATTACTATGATCCATTGAAGATGACCTTCACCTTAAGATTATATGAGAACCTTTAGTAATGCATTTTTTACTCATATTTATCCTTTGTCACCAATAATTTCAAATGGTTTACAGTTAGTCATTACGCTTGTATCTCTACACCTGCTATAGCTATGTGATACAGGCCCTGATTCAGCAAAACTATTAAAGAATATGCTGAACTTTAAAATTCATTTGACATCCATGAATTTGAAGATTTTTGACTGCAGTGTTTTTTTCAGTAAGGGTAACTACGGGCACTTACCTGACATTCAACATGTCACATGGCAGGGTTTGGCGTATCATAAAGACATTTTCACCTATAACTAGTCTGCTTCCTAAATCATTTTACATCACCCTTTTGAGGATGGCCACTTGGTGTATCACCAGCCACTGATTCTCTTCATCATTCAAATTAAGTCTATGAGGTATGGGGCGGAGATTTTTTTTCCCTTAGCAGATGCTATAAGTTCTGGGTATACTGGTTTTGAGTTCTTACCTATGTTTTCCGTGTACATTTTCTGGTGCCAGTTTGTCTTTTAATCCAGGATTTAAATTTCAGTATTTTTCTAACAAGCACCTGGTAAACATATGGGTACATTTTGAAACAAAATCTTGGTCTGAAGGCTCAGAAACTCTCACAGAAGTTGTTGGTTTGGTTTTTTTTTATTTTCACACATAGGCTGTACTCTGAGTCTTGGGTCTCTGTGGCAATGGATCTGCTTTAAAACATTTTTATTCTATCTTTCATCTGAACAGTATCTTTGAAGTCCCCACCCATTCCTGCTCTGAACGTGGTTTTCTTGAAGGTCTCCACACAGAAATCTGTTTCAATTAGAGAAACAAATCTTCTGGAATTAATTTTCCTAACTGATTTCACCTCCTTTGTAATTTCTAGTGGTAAAACGAGACTTTATAGCTTTTGGGGAGGGAGAAGGGGGGGGAGACGAGACACCTGAAGCAGGGCCTCCACTTAGGTTGTGAGTATCAAAATCCTTTATTGGCTCTGGCCCTCAAGCCTTGGCCAAAGGTAATGAAGTGAAATAATAGGATAAACAGCTTACCCCAGTCCTCAGCTGAATTTTTTGCAGATTTTCTCCTAGAGTGAGAATGCTACTGAATATACAACCCTTCCCCTTACACCCTTACAGCTCTTTTATTTAAGAAAGTGTTTTTCACATGTGACTTCCATTCACTTGTCAATGGTGACTCTGTGACACTGGCTGTGTGACAATGCACATCCTATGGAGGGGCCAATTGGCAATGGATGTAGAAGAAAATGCTGGAGTTTAGGTAGGTAAGTGGGCTTTGTACAAGCACAATTACAGACCATTACTTGTCACTCATTGGGTTTATTTTGGTGGTCTAACTTCTCCAGTGAAATATACACAAAAGGTGCAAGGAGAGCCTTCATCTCTGTGTCCTGATGAAAGCATTCCTCATTCCTGGAAGAGTGAGCAGGAAAGGAAACACACACTTATTTTATTACATTGCTGGGATGAAGCGGGAGGAGATCCTGTTGTTCCAACAGCACTTTGGAAAAATTTGTCAAAGTGATTGCTCTGTCCACCCTGCCCATTGAGGACCTCTGGGATTTGCAGAGAGCCTGAGTCTTCTGTCAGAGGGGGTCTGGACTTCTGTAGGGAATTAATAATATTACTGGTTTCCAGATATACCTGCTAGATGCAGCAGCTCACCATTGCTGTGAAAAAAAAAAAAAAAAACAACCCCAAAAAAACAAAACCCAAACTTATTTCTAGAAAGGATTAAAGGAAAGCAGTTTTTCCTTTCTCTTATAAAGTAACTGCTAATCAACACTTTAAAGAGAGTTTTGTGGAGAAGGAATTCCCCATCTGGAGGAAAGATGTGGTATGTGGATTCAGGTTTTCTGTTATAATAACAAAACTGTATAGTCTTCTAGCTGATTTTTTTTCAGCTGAATCGCTAGCCAGCTCTTTTGAACCTGAGCTAGGTAAGGGGAAGATTGATCAAGAATGGTGCATAATGTTCTTACAAAATTTTCTCTAGGGCTTGCGATTAGAGATTATTGTGTCATCACAGAGAAAGGGCAGCCTGGAGGTCATATCTGGTGTGGGAAACCCCAGGCAGGTCTTTTAAAATAGCAAGGGCACATCAAAATGATGAACTAATGAGAGAGGGCCAGCTTGTTACTCAGCATGACTTCACCAAAATCAGCTGTGCTGTATCAGAGTACAGATCTGGCCCTGAATACAAATAAGCATATTTGGACTATAGGATGTCATAGCCTTATAAAGTATAAATCCAAGCAGTTTTTTCTTGTAGACCTTCCTTGTATAAACAGTCTGTAAAGACATGACTTGTCCATCTGATTATTCACATAACAATTAAGATCTGCCCCATAATTTCACGTCTGCAGTTCAAAGTGGGGCTATGAGATGTGGAAAGTGTAAGTCTGCTGGTGTGTTTGGAGGCTGAAGCGTCTGGGGCTGAGACAGCAGCAGCTGTTTCTGCGTGTATACCCCCACAGCCTGGTAGAATTGTGTGTCCACTTCATTTGTCTCTCTTCTGTGCACAACATCAAACTGTGACATTGAAGAAACGATCCCTTCATTCTTTATGAAGCCAGAATATACATCAAGGCAGGGGCGCTCGATTAGCAGCATCTGCCATGCAGGGGGTGTGATGTTTCAAGAAAGGTAGGACAGAAGGACACTAAAGTAACCCAAAGGTTGAAACAATCTGGCCTCAGGCAGCTAGAAGGAGGACGTAGGTTTGTGGTGTGGAAACCCAGCCAACACATGCTCTAACCCCGGGCTACATGACGTTTCACAGCAGCTATGTAAAACAAAAACTCTTTCACACTTTGGTCTCCCCACAGCTGTGGGGTGTTGCACTGGGCTAAGTGTTACCTGACTTTGATGTTCTCCAGACAGACCCCATATTTGTTCATGTTTACACATTTTGACAGGGAAGGAACAGCTCTGCTTAACATCTCCTGGGTTTCCTTGCAGCAGTGTTAAACACTGCAGTGCAAATAACAAACTCAGCAGGTCCTACGACAAGTCGGTTCCCACCAGGCAGTGTGTGTCTGGCAGGGCAGGGGGTGACAGCACAGATTGCTGACGTAGGCTTCAGACCCACAGCCTCTCCTGCATGCAGATATTTGGAAAGCTCCTGTTCCCTCCAAATAGGGATAGGAAAGTGATGGAGAAGCTGTGGTAGGCCAGTCAGTTAGCTCCCTCCTCCTCCTTCCTTCCTTTTTAATCCATCCCAGCATGTTATGCAAATACTTTTCACAGTAGCTGGACATCGAGGTGCTATTCCAACATACCAGTTGTGGGGATATACTGGAATTTGCATGGTCAGTTAGTAGTATCCTGCCTTTAATATCATACGTAAATATGTCACTAAGTCCCAGGTTTGTGGAAAATATGGTTTTATGTAATTGATGCTTTCTTGTTGATGCTGAACTTAATTCTGATTTGAGCCTTTATATACAGTAACTAAGATAAGGCTAATGTACTGAAGACCCTTGGTCAAATTTTGTCCTCGTTTGCAGGCTTTACTCAGTATTTGTCTTACTGCATGCCCTGCTTTAATCAGTTGTGTTCTGTGCAGAGGACCTGGAAAGTAAGGTAGCTCCTGGCCCTGAAAAGTTGGAAGTAAAGGACTTACAGGTATCACAAAGAATATTAAATGATTTGTCTATGTCTAGGGGGTAATCAGGGCATTTATTACAAGACTGTCTTTCCTCATCACTCTTTGATCATATTAACTTTGATCATATTAAATACTTTTTCTCAATGATTTTTTTCCTTTTGAGTTAATAAGGAGAAGCAACAAGGAAAGGAAACGTAAACCTGAAATGTATAAACTCTCTATACTGAAGATATAGTATGCCTTCCTCTGAAGGACATTTAATCAAAATCCTAGGAAGCTGTATGATCTCCACAGGGAATAACAAAGAATTAGTGTTATCTCAAAGACAAGATAAAGCAGGAAGGCAGGCAAGGAATATACACATGTGCAAATGAGTGGCCTGTAATGGAGTGAAGATTTTTTTCTTTGCAAACAAGCATACTTGGTTCAGTGAAACCCAGCACTGGTCTTCTCTTGATCTTTTTCAGAACTTGGGCTTTTCTTGATTTTTTCTTCCCCCACCCCCAAACATTGTGAAATGGGAACATTGTGTCACACTTCAAACTGGAATCCAACAGGCTGAAACTTCATTTACATTCAGAATCCATGAGGTTAAATGCAGCAAGTCAAAACCTTCATTAAAAGGCAATTTCAGTGTCCAGTGTGCAGGAATGCACAGTAGCAGCAACTAGAAATAACAAATACACTGCAGAGCTGTCGAAATTACATGGGTCTATTTATATCTAATAGTTGTATTCAAAAACAGACAATCCAGTCTTACTAGTATTTAGAAATACAAGATAAAACTGAGACAGTAAAGCCTCTGTCTCTAAATAGATATTGTAAAAAACCAACACAACCAGTGTTTGGCTCTAAGGCCTGGGGTTTTGCTGTGAGGAAGATGAAGTGAGAGTAGATTTAGAGCCTTCCTCTTCCCATCCCAAAGTTTCTTGCAGTCTGTAAATAAACTGTGGAAAAACCCGAAACCCTGGGCCAAAAAGCCAAGTCCAGTGCCTGTGGTGTCCTGTACTTGAACTGTGCATTTGGGGAAAGCACCAAAAGACTCAGTTCACACAAACATGATGGATGAAGAGCTGTCAGGTGGCTGAACTCATTACAGTCCATAACTGGGGCTGAATTTGATACGCACTGGGCTGGGAAAAGGTGGGCTGAACAGCCTACCCCTGTTCTTAGGTATGACAGCGGACAATTAGTATCACTCTTAAGACACAGAAAGCTCAGTGGGGCTAAGGTCTTTGGGGGAGGGATGCCAGGAGGGTGTGTAAGGCTCCACGAGTGAAGCTTCTGAGCTTCAGGAGGGAATTCTCAAGTAAACCGTGAGAAACCGTAGCAGCCAGACTAGACAAAACAGGTAGTTGGATATCTCATGGTATACCAAGGAAACAAGTGATGTTATGAGGTCTTGAACGTAAACTATACACAAACCTAATCTGCAGATGATGAAAATTGGCTGAACTCTATTTGAACAACGTTGAACTGTATTGCTTTATATTTTATGAAGGTCTCTGTATTTGGCAGTGCAAGAGTTTAGGCTGTCTGACACACTTAAGTGTAGATGGGTGGATGGAACAAAGTATGATTTCATTCAGTCAGTTGTAAATATTTATGAACATAGCCATCATTGGTAGGGAATGCACTGTTAGTCGCCATTAATATGAATGAAAAGGGCAAACATGACTGAGGCTCGTGAGGGCAGAACTGGGCCCAGTGAAATTTATAAAAGGGTCTGTTCTTTTCCAGATTTTAGGTATCTTTCTGAAGCTCTGGACAGGTAGGTAAGCAGCTATACGGAGGTGTAGATACTCATTTCAAGCTAAGACTTATTCTTTTGATGATGTTAATGTACTGAAATATTAGAGGAAGTATTTTGTTTTGTTGAGGACAGACTTTTGGTTTCAGCGATGTGTTTGTTCCCTGCTGGCTTTATGAACCCATAAGCTTTGTTCTCCCTTGCGCTTGGAGTTGCAGTAAGCCTGTATGATATTAATAAAACAGATTTCAAGATGTGGGTTGTGTTCAGCTGAATGTGTAACTGTTTGCAAGTTCAGGGTCTGACATTTATCATGAGTCATTAGGAAAAGTACCTTTTAACTTAAAGTTTGGGAAAGGGTTGTTGGGTTTTTTCCCTTTTTAAAAAAAAAACAAACCCTGAAAGTTTTTTTTTTCCCAGATATGTCCATTCCAAATAAAGTTTCCTTCTAGTTCTGCCTTGCCCAGAAGCCACACATTCAATTGCAGACTTGCAAAATAATGAAGGATTTGGTTTGGCTGCGGAATACACCTGGATAGAAGGAGATCTGGTGGCTTCTGGCTCTGTCACAGATCCTGTATATAACCTTATCTATGTCATTTGGTCTTTGTTTCGTTTTCTGTCTGTGACTATACAAAATGCAGTGTGGGTTTCAGGTAGAGAATTTTGGAAAGGCGAAGAATAGCACTAATGTACAAATTATTGTTTTTCAGGATCAACTTTCAAACTTGTCCTCTCTTGTTCCAGAAAGGATTTTATAGTTGTTTGCTATACTGGGAGGAACAAGATCTGGATCGTGGAATACTTACTCTTTCCTCCTTTATGAGACTATCTATACAAGTATTTCCATTCAAGTAGATAAAACTCAAACCAAACATCTTTGCTTGCACAGTTCTACCCTGACACCGTAGGGACCTGTTTTGTAGGCACAGATCCATTTCTCATTCTCTTCTGGCTAACACCTCTGCAAAACCAGATGTGTTTAGCTCTTTGGCTTGCTGTCCTCTGGCTTCCAAACTTGCTTCTTGGAGTGAGAGTCCGGAAAGAATGTAACCCCCCCACCCTGCCCCCGCCACCTTTTCCACAGTCATCTGCTAGCTTCCAGCCTGCCTTGCCGGCACCTTCCTCAGCAGCATGTGGCTCCTGGAAGTCTCTACTCATTGGTTATGTTTCAATATCCTGGCCTGTGCAACTCAGTGGTAAACATTCTCACGAAAGGCTTACTGTCTGTCACAATAATTTCCTAATCTGTTTATAGCTGAGATTCTTACAAAATGAAATCAGTCCCCCACATAGCCTTTTTATCCAAATATCTCCAAGGAATAGACTTGCTGCCTTTGATGACATCACTTTGCTTGATGCTGCTTAACTTGATGACATTGAGCAATATGCCTCCAGAATTTTTCCTGCTTTGGAGCTCACAACATATAAGAACAACTAGAAGTGTTCTTACATCCCCCTTCCTTTTTGCAAGGGAACCCTGAATTGAAGGTGTTTCAGGATTGTCTGCTGGAAACTGGTTTGTAGTAGAAGTTGAGTCGACAGTGGGAATGAGAGCCAAAGCTGTGTTTATCAAGTACATTTGAAACTTCAGTGAGTTAGAGGGTCATTAAAGGGTGACCTGTAGCCACTTAAATGCCTGTGCTATCCCTCTTATCCTGTGTGAAAAGTTCATGAAGACTTGGTAGCTATAGAGGTTATGAATGTCACTTATTCCATAACTTCGGGGCAATTCCAGCTGCTTTGAAAGGAGCCAGTTTAGAGTCCACCTGTCCTCTCTGCCATCACACATTGCCAGCAAACCAAAGACTTCATTGTACTATATGCAGGAATAACTTCCAAGTAAGCTTCAAACGGAGCGGCATGAAGAGTAAAGGGCTATTAAAATACATGGTAGGTTTTAGTACTGGAGAGATGCCATGTTATACAGCTACAGCCTCCGGCAGGCTCTCAGACCTCTTCTGCTGCGGCCAGGTCCCCCACTGCCACCTCCTTACTACAGCCATTATCTGTGTCGCTGAGGTGACAGCAATGTAGCAAGTTGCACTTACATTTTGCTGTGCAGACGCATCCCAAGAATATATTAGTATACTTGAACAGCCTTTTCAGCAAAGATTATACAGCTGCAAGGCCAAAGACCACCATTGTAGGGCTGGCCTTACCTAGAAGCTTCTATAATGAAGTTGATGTTATACATCTCAAAAGAACTCAGTAGCTGTCAATACAGAGAGTTTCCCAGTCTTTGCCATGGAAAAACTTGCAGATTCATAGCAAAATTATGCAACTTTGTTATTTACATTCTTAACTGATACAGAGGGTTGAGTTTTGCAAGTCTGTGCACAGCTTTTAAAAACTACATATTTATTAGCGGTCCCCAATTCAGCTGTTGTGTTCCTTTCTTTTGTGCTTGAAGCGTACTGAGCTTAAAGCTCAGTGACTCAAGGGAAGCCACTACAGCCAGTCAGGAACGATCTTGGGAACACGCTGTCTTGCCGAGTATGCTCAGACAAGGCTGTGTAAGCCGTGCAGAGTGGTTCCACCTGCTCTGTGGAGGGACCTGAAACACCTGGATCAGGTGCAGCCCAAACTCCTGGCTAAAGAGGAAAGCAGAGGCCAAAAGTCACTCCAGAAAATATATAATTTTCTAGGAGCTTCTGATATTTGGCAAGTATCTTTACCTTTTATTTCCTCTTTCTATTTGAAAGAACCAGGCACTTATGTGGAGCCTTTGTCTCTGTCTGTAACTGCAGGGCAGTGGTGTGACAGCAGCTTAACCTTGGCTCAACTACAGGTGTACAAACCCCCTACCTCTGCTAGCAGGACCACAGTGGCACTCAGAGGGCTTCAAAACTCCCCTGGCTTTCTGAAACACACCTGCAACCACATCTGCGTTTGGAGGCAACCTGTTACCAAATAACCCAGATGGAAACTTTATTTTCTATGCCTCCACGTTCATGCTCCCTTTGCTACCCAGTCTAGAACCAGTTGGCATAAGCTGCTTTTGCAAATTTTAAATTGCAGTATGTCTAGACATCAAAACCATGTTGTGTGTTTTTTAAAGGAGATATTTAAGGGGCTGTAGCTGTTTGCAAGAGCCATATGTGATACAGGGGTAGTTTATGAAGGTGGAGAAAACATCTTCACAAGCTGTTTCTGAGCCTTCCCTTGGATCCTGAATTGGGGTTGAATGAAGAGACATATGGCTTCACAGTGCCTGGCTGGTGGAACAGAAGGTACCTGGAGCCGGCTCCTCTCCCTGTCATTTCACTGCAGGTATGAGGAATGAAAGGATTTTGACAGGGCAAAGAGTGTAAAACGAATGAGGTAGGATGTTTCTCTGAAGAGATTTTGGCAGCAGTCTACCTGCACGTGCTGCACAAGATTATCTTGGGCACAAGGCGCCAGGGGTTTCTGAGCGTGCTGTGAGTCCTGGGGTAAGAGAAACACTGAGCTGATTTCTGAGCCCTCCTTCCCTCCTTAATATTGTCATTTTGAATGTGGGTCTTTGCTTCCAGTAAATGTTTCCGTAGCAGCTGTCTCTCTGGATAATATCTGTCACCATCCGGTGAAAGGGACAGCTAGTTAAGTCACGATATGATACTTCATGATTATCCAGGACTGGAAATTCATAGTAAGAGTCGAGTGCCTTTCTCATGTGGTGGTGTACGTGCTCTCAGACTTGCATGGCATAGGTGGTGTCACTTCATATCCCTTGACTACCTTGTCTGGAAAATGGAAATTGTTGGTTTTGCCCAGTGGTTATAATTGACTTCAGGATGGGTTTGTGATCAGAACTTTCATCAATGAACTTCTTGGAAAACTAAATAAGTTATAGTCATTTTTATTAAGTCCTCAAAACCTCCTGCGCAGCTTGAATTTACAAGCAAAGGAAACCATTCAAATTGCACCCCGCAAGCCCCATAGGTCTCTGAGGAGAACTGGGTCTCATGCTGTGCTCAGCATGGTTTCCAAGCCAAATTGACATGGGGGCAATTGGAGAAAGCTTTGTGGAAGCATCCAGATTGTTTTCTCCAAATAGACCTATTAACCTGTGAAGGAACCTGAGATTTGCACACCCTGAGTCATGAGCATCCCCAAGCCACGTTTCCAATGATCACATTACTCATACTCTTGAGGTAAAAAACACATTCTCTTGACATATTATGTCTTGCCTTGTGTTTCCTGATACCATATAGGAGGCTGCACCTATGCATTTCAGATGTCAAATCTGACCCCACTTAGAAATTTTCTTTCTCCAGGTGCAATATATCTGTTGACACAGTTGGCTTTTTACAGTGCGGTGTATATTCACGCTTCCTCTCCTCCGGTCTAGAACACCAAACTTTTGACCTGTCATTTAGGAGGCAAACCCATTTACACCAACCAAAACCTGAAGTAATGTCACTTTTGGGGGGAAGCTATTTTGGATTTACACTCCTTTAAGAGCAGAATTTGCTCTGGAGCACTCTCCTTCCTATCAACCTCTTCCTGCCTGGTTAACACATTGAAGTTTTTGTAATTCCCACATTAAATCCACAGCAGCCTGGAGGTCAGGCAGTCCTACGCCATTGTGGGAGGTACAGTAGCTTGCTCTAAAATAGATTTACCTTTCATCAGATTCTTCTTTAATGAGGTAAGAGATTTAATTTCATGATTAAAAAAAAAATAATTAAATGAAAGATATGTGATACATGAGCAACTCCATTAGACTGTGCAGGAAAATGGGAATTGCCAGCCCAGGTCTAGACAGCAGTCCAGGCAGCCTAGTAACTTGTCTCTGAAATGGTTAATAATGGAACAAATAGCTCACTTTCAGTGCTGCCTTCGAAAAGGTCTGATGATCACATCATCCAGAACCTGGAGAGAAAATTCCCTTCCTAGTAAGTGCATCTTGTACATTCTTGCCTTGACAAAGTGCATTGCACTTCAACAAAACATAAGGACTAGAAACAAAAAGCGAAAGGGAAGAGCAGACGTGTCTGTGCAAAATAAGCAGGTATATACGTACACGTGTGTATGGACCTTCATGCCAGCCCACGGGCAGGGGCCGGTGCAGCTCTGTGCTGGCAGTGGGTGCAGTGAGCGCAGCACAGCGCAGCTCCTGCTGTGCGCCAGCCTGCAAAGTGCCCACAATTCAGGGGGCTGGATTTGGCCCCAGAAAATGCTGTGCATAGGGATTCAGGCCTTGGCAAGCAAATCCTGTAGCTTTTAACCAACTGAGCCTTTTATGCACAAGGGTTTTGTTTGTTTTGTTTTGTTTTGTTTTATATGCAGTACAAGAAGTATAAATTCCCTGGACTGCTCTTGGGAAAGAAAACCTGAAAGGTAGCTGTTGTCTGTTGTTCCCCTCAGCATAGCTCTTGTACCAACTGTATCCTATGCAGTCAGCTTCTGGAAAGGACAGAAATTAAGTTAGAAAACAGAACATTTTGGATGTTCCTTGCCCTTGTTACTGGGCTGCTTGCTTTTGTCTGTCAGTGGAATTAAAAAATGTAAAATATTTTTTTCTTCTTTTACTGAAGGTTCATTTATTCATCCGTACCACAGCACTGGAACAGACACATGTGCCAAGAGTAATTTCCAAGATTATATCTTAATAACTTCCTCAAGTATCCATTAGCCTGGAGATGAAAACTGGTTTACTAAGGCATTGCTTGTTATTCTCTCTGTACTTTTTTTTTTCTTTCCTGGATCTGAGACTCCCTGAATCCACGTCTCTGCTTTCTGACCAAGCTGCTGAAAGGAGTAAATTCTATTGTACTACACTTCCTGAATTATAATGTGTTTTTAAAGACACACAGCTCATAACAGAGGGCCCCATAGCCCCATAAAATAATAAGGGCATTTCTCCCTAGTTCTTTTGCTATCATTATCTGGCTCCCTGCTCAGGGGCTTCTTACCTTAATGTTTTTCAGTTTTGTAGGACTGTGACACCTCCACTAAATAGGACGTAGGCTTGCTTATACTCTTGACTGGTTGGAAACGTCTTTTAAGCCACCTAAATGTGAGTATTGAAATGAGCCATGCTGCACCCACATTAGCACAGGACTTTGAGCTAGGAGGGGAATCAGTGCAGCAAGGGTTAATATCCCCCTGGCAGCCTGGTCAGGAGCACCTGAGGTCTGGGAGCATGGGTGGGGAGATGGCACAACTAGGACAGAGCTTTCTGGCTCCACGAAGCCACCTTGTGCTGCCTCACCTGAAGGAAGAACAGCTGGTGTTCTGGTAGGGGCTCAGCATCATTTCACAGCAGTCGGTCAGGGGGAGCTGAGCATCCCCCACCTCCAAAGGGCCGTTTCTTCGCCTTCTGGCTGCTCACAAAGAACTGAGATGCTCCAGCTCACTTCTTCAGCTACCTTATGGGATACTCTGAATGTAAAGGAAGTGATGTGATGGCTTGTTTCAGCAGACAGTGCTGTTGTGATTGCCAGACACTTTCCTCCTGGCTTGCCTTGGGGTGGGCAGGTGGGGGAGCACCCGCAGCTAATTAGGAACAGGTATTTTTCTGCAGGTAACGTTGCCAGACAGAAGCCCTTTTGCGTCTCCCAGAGTCCATGCAATCTGCAACATCTGAACAAGCCCGGTGGGGAAAGAGATGAATTTTTCACACCTGTTTCTCCAAATTTAATAATAACAAAAAAATTCCATGCGAGCTCAACAAGGCAACATTCCAGTAACATTTTGCTTTTACTGACTGAAATTTCCCGTAAGATGGGCCTCTGGTTATAGAATGGAAAATCTGTCCTCACTCGCTTCCCCCTCAGTACCGGGCGGACTTATATAGTCTGGTTGCTCTTTTACTCCTGCCAGGGCTGCTGCAGTAGCTCTGAGCTGGTTGGGTCCTGGGTGCCATGAAGTCAGAGCCACGAGTCTCCCCAGTGCAGTAGGCGGTTGGGTTGGTACTTTGTCCCAGGGAATGTTCCTAAGTCCTGTGTCACTTCATTACACAGCAAATTGGGAACAGACACTAGTAATGCAGACGGAAGAAAGAAAAAAAAAAAAAAAAGAAAAAAAAAAGAAAATACAAAGAGGAGACATAATATTATCAGAGAAATATGTGTAAAGTCCGTAAGTGCTTCTGTGCCTTGGCCAAA
The DNA here is from genome assembly GCF_015220075.1 of Falco rusticolus. Lineage (NCBI taxonomy): Eukaryota > Metazoa > Chordata > Aves > Falconiformes > Falconidae > Falco > Falco rusticolus. The sequence goes on from NC_051195.1 coordinate 43,615,431, forward strand.
TGCCAAGTTGAAATCCAAGATGCTTGATGTGTTGAATTCTGAGTTTCCTACCACAGAGATCTTTTTTTATATATATTTTATTTTTATTTAGCAACAAGTTGTGTGATACAAACTTGACTGTGTAGCAGTTACCATGTTGAAGTTGTGGAAAAGTACAGTAGGAGGACATGGGCTAAACTTGGCCATAATTGACTGGAATTCATGACATGGAGTATCTTTTGTTGGCTTTACAAAATGGAATCACTTCCTAACTGTAATGAGTAATCTTGGACATGATCGTTTTGGGATACTAAAGCACTGGCTGTTACATGAGTACTTCTAATCCTCATTGCATAATGGTGTCTGTAAAAAGCTTTTAAAGAAGAAAGAAAATATTTGGAATTTGATACCTGTGTAGGTTCTGAGTCCTCTCTCTGTTCTCCAGGCATCAGTTTTAGAATTCAGCCTTGTGGGAGACGTTGCCTTGGCCAGAAGAAATGCAGTTTAAAACAACAGCAATAGAAAAAAAGCTCATAATGCAAATGTTTGCCCTAAAAATTGCTTTAGATGAGAGAAACCTAACAGCACTCTGACAAAACCATGACTATTTTGGGGATGACAGATTAAAGCAGAGACCTATAGCAGGAACTCTTTTTTTCCTTGGTTAGATTGTTTCAGTTGTGTGCTTCTATGCATTCCTTATTACAGACAGTGAATGCCATTTGTTTGTGATAATCAAGAAGTTGAATTTACCCCTGTACACAGCAACAAGACTTTTCTGCTCTGTCTTGTTTTGAAAACATAGGTATTATTAAATTATTGATACTGATAGGGAAAACCAAAAAAGTCTGTTCTTTTGTGACTTGAACTGGTGCCTTCAAGTAACTTCAGTTTTGTAAATGAAGTTTTGGAGGAGTATTTGCACAATACTGTCATACAATTTGCACTCCAAAAGCATGGGGATGAAAGAATTGTACTCGGAATAAAAGCTGCATATGTGATGCCTATTGTTGTGCTGTCACATAATAGGTTGCAAGTCACCTTATTTCAATGCAGCACAATTTGGATTATTCTGTTGTGGAAGGCTTGCCTTGTTTGCTAGCCCTGAAAGGGAGGCAGTCTTCTATCTGAGCTGAGAAAGATGGGTACGAGCAAGAGAGAAGGTTTAAACTGAATTTGCCCTTCTGTTGTGGGTGTTGAGAGCCCCAAACTTATGAGATGACTGGGTGTGCCACGTTTTAGAGAATTCAGGAAAGGGACTTGGTGTAAGGGAAGTCAGTTATGTATTATCCCTGTCTTACTCTAACATGTATTTTGCTTCTGCAGTGTTATTTGATGGACTCAAGTCTCAGTCAAGGGTGGACTACGCTGCCCTGTTAAAGTTGTGAAGGACTAGAAAATAAAAAGGACTGGTGAAGCCTCAGTTACAAACTTGCATTTTTTTGTTAAATTCATGGCTTAGATGCTTCTGACAAAGTAACTTTTTTTTTCCTTTTTTTTTTTTTTTTTGGCTCAAAATTATTGCTAAGCCTGGATTTCTAAAGATACAGAAGCAACGTAAGAAGTGAGCTAATGCATTTGAAGAAGTCTGGGATTACAGCTGTGTTTCATAAAATCTGAGTTAGCTATAGAGAATGTAAGTAAGCTAAATCCCATCTGCTTTGAGGTTTCCCTTTGGTCCCAGAAGCAGCCAAATGCAGGATATGAGGAGAGGTGTATGGGCTTCTAGCGGAAATGCTGGGAAAAAGGCAAAGGGGGGAACGGCCCCCTCTGCTCCTTCGCTCTGCTTTTATATGTGACCTCGCTGGTGACACAGCGCAGCAAGGGGTGAGCAGAAGGAGCTTGTGTTCCCCCTCACGGCCATACAAACAGGGTCAGAGCTCTGCGAAGAGCCAGCATCACCTCTCCCTTTCCCCATTGCTTCGTTGTGTCCGTAGATGTCTGGGGTACCATGGGCAGCCCCAGGAACTGGGCCGGTAGGGTGCTACTACTGTCTATTCATACCTGGGTGCAAACTGGTGATGGACGGCTAGATCAGGCAGGACGTTTCTGAGGACTCTTGTGAGTGATGGGGGATTAATCACCCAGCTGGTCCTCGACAGTCTTTGTCAACTCGGATATGATATGCCAGCTGGTCAGGGGCAATTCTGAGAAAAAAAGAAAAAAAAACACAAAGGAGAGGGAGACACTAATTAGCACTTTTCACTAAAAATCAGCGAAATGGGAGCTGTAGAGTCAAGTGGAAATTCTCACGTCTGCTTTTCCTTGACCATGTTTCTTGTTAAATTATCAAGAAGTGAAGCAAGAATTAGGCAAATGTAGCTGTAAACCCCCCTTTGTTTGCACTTGTGGAAGCCAGAATTATATTTCAAGGATATGTGTCTATCGCACCTACCAGCCTCCCCCCTCTCTGCTCCTGGGATATCGCTCTTGAACCCGAGGTTCAACATCCAGAGTTAGTTCTTCCTTGAAAACGAACAGATTAGCTCCAACCCACGCTCGAGTACTTGGCTGGTCTGTACAAACGCTGTGCAGGCCGCACAGCCCTGCTGTCTGCCTTATGTCTTTTACTATGTCAGCAAACCTTTCAACTCTGCAGCTCATTGCAGAGCCTATGAATTACAAAGCAAATGGTCAGTTCTTCATCAGCCAGATTCCCACCTTTCCCTGATGCCTTATCTGCTGCTCATCCCCAAAAAGCTGGATGGAGAGGTTAAATATCCCTATCTGTTAATCTGTGACCGTGATTTATTAGTTTAAAACAATTTTAGGATATGCTTTGAAGGCTGGAGACTTTAAGTGTCCAAGGCCAGCACAAAGAGGTAGGTTTTAGTTGTTTTGGGATGCTTCCCCTCTTCAGAACCACAGCTCGAGATTTTTAGTACTTGGACAGACAGCTTTCCTCCAAGGTTTGGAGGTTTTGGGGGAGGTTGGGGTTTTTTCTTGACTCAAAGGACAGACAAACAGGTCTCTTCCTCTCTTATCGGGGTGCTTTGAATAGAGATGTTATTTCCCTTCTCTCTTATGTCCGTGGATCAGTACTGTCTTCTTAAAAACCAGTCAAACTGTGCAAGACAGACACAGTATATCTGCATATCCTCAGGTGGGTCTTTTGTCCATACTCTTGCTTACTTTCACTCACAGGAATGCCAGTGACGATATGCATGGTATGTGTATAAATGTGCCTAAACTGTGGCTTTTATTTAACTTCCAGTGGGTATATAACTGAAGCTTTTCCTGCAGTGTCTTCCTGTATCCGGGTTTTGTTTTAGGGCTAAGAGCCATTGCAACCAGCTTTCTGTTTCAAAAGTTGGACGTGGTTACCTTGACAGCCAATGGGTCTTTGCTCTCCAATTAGCAACAATTAATCACCGCACAGTGACTATCAAACCTACCTCCTCCAACTCCAGGGATCCAAATCCTCATAAAGTTTCTTTTTTGTTATGCTGGGGGTGGGTGGGGGTGGTGCATGTGTGTATTCGTTAGGGGTTACCTGTTAAACAGCTAACGAGGGCAGGTACAGCTTTAGACTAATGGACAGCATCACCTGAAGCCTGAATAACTCAATTGAGTTGTATTCCCCCTCCTCCTCTCTTAGGAAAGAACTGTTCACTGTTTCCTCAGAACAGAGGCTTTCATCCTAAGGCAGAAATTATGACAGAACCAAGGTGCTGTGTCCTTGCATATGTCTTGCTGAAAAATGTCACATTTGTCATGTAGGCTTCTGGTTGGGTATTAGAAAGTCTCAAACACTGCCTTTGATTTCTCATTCCACTACTGACATCACAGTTAATTTTGGTGTAGTTCCCCTTCAAAAAAAAAGTGCTATACTCTCTACCATTGTTTTACAAAACTATATGGGTTTTGGTGTAGTTTATTGTGCCCTGGGGAAAGACTACATTGCCTTTAAGTCCCGTCTCCTTTTCCTGTGTAAGTGCTTTGACATTTTTAGATGAAATGTGCAGTTGGGACTAAATATTACTTAAACTCTTGAAACCATTTTTCTGTCTTTCAATTACAGCACAGCACGACTCACACTAATTAGAACCATTTAGGGAAGTATTTGGGTACCAGAAGATCTTCTTGTTAAATTTTCATCCTCCTTTTTCTTAAGAAAGTAGATCTCACCATTAGTAGCAGCAAACGAAGACAAGTCCATGTGAGAGGCGTACATTCCTGCAGAGGCGGTCTCATGCTGATGCCAGGTGAACAGTCCATTTCTGCTGACCAACTGGGATGTCCTCTGTGACTGAGCATGGTTTTTGGGAGCAACATGTCACTTGGGGAAGTGTTTCTTTCAGACACCCTTTACTGCAGGGCCCTTCAGTCCAGGAGGACATCGGAGATTATGGAGTGTCCACAGCTGTTTTGCTGGGGTGCAGAGGAGGAGTATGGGTGGTGGTAACGTGGCATAAATAAGGATGTTTGGGTAGCAAGTGCCATCAAATTCCCACCCCAAATTAAGGTAGATTCTTATAAAAAAAACCATACTTGATATATCAAGCTAGAGACCAAGGGAACATTGCTATCACCCTCTGTGGAGAGCTACATTCTTCAACTGCCATGTTCATGAGGTGACCCCACCTCTATCTGAGAGGGTGTTGAGGTAGAGCAATCCCATGGGTAATGCAGGCTGCCAGCCCCCTTGGCGTGACGGTTGGGTGAAATCGCGTCATGTTCTCTAACAAAAAGATACTTAGGTGTGCTCATGTCTATTTCTGCTGTATAACTACCTACTTTCAGTCTTTATTAGCATTAGGAATTCTCATTACTGTAGGGCATATACTAATAATGGTTATTGTTATATCTGAGCATGATTCATATAGAATGGATAAGCGCTATGGACTTTTGCATTGCTGTTTTCTTTACTTAAGCTTCAGTACAGATAGTGTTCCTGCAAGGCTTCTAAGGGTGTATTTAACGTGATTAGGTGTAATTTTGACATCAATAATCTTAAAAACATGATTACAGTAAAGCACACATAAGTATTTAGCAATGAATAGAAGCCCGTGCTCAAGTATTTTTATGAACTCAAGCACTCAGGATTGATGTGGCATGGTATAAACCTTTACAGAAGTTGAGTTACTTTCCCTGTGTCATCTGTGGATTAACCCCCTGTGAATAATGTTAACATGTTGATAAAAGCTTTGTGTCATCCCATGTCCAGAGCTTCACTTTCTCACTCAGTCCTGAGCAATTTGTTGTCATCTTCCTTGTTGCTTTTCCTACCTTGATACATAAGAAACCCATATTTTGTCTCATAAGCTACTAATAAAGCCTACTGCAAATATAATAACAGCCAAGGATATTTATGAACATGAGACGTCATTCTGTGTCACAGGGTCTGACACCAGCAGTTTGGATGGAAAAAAATTATGTATCTTCCCCTCCCCCCCCCCCCCGCCTTTTTTTTTTTTCCTTTTTTTCAGTGAAGCTGTGATTTCTCTGGAGTGAATTTTTTGCATAGTGCTATCTAGATTGTCTTTGTAAATGTTTGTGATATCACTAACAGTCTTGTCTAGTGTGTGTTACTGGTGTGTTCACGTCTGCCTTGCAAAGGACATTTACTTTATAGATCAGGGGAAGAGATGAGTGAGGTCATCTTTTCAGAGCATGGCAGCCCTTGCTTTAACACCCATGTCAGCTGGCTCCGCTCTAGCACATCCCTCAACAGGCACACAGCTGCTTTTCACTAATGTGATAAAAGAGTTTGAAACAACTTTATTAAACACCAATATTTGCTCAATCACCTCTTGTTTATGATTAAGCTTTCCAGGTCTTTCCAGGTCATGCAAATACTGCCAAGACATACTTAGCTCTTGAAGAGCAGTTAAGGAAAGGCTAAATGGTTTTCTGTCACAAGTGTCTTCCTGCGTGCAGGTAGTACCCCAGCCCAGGGGGTCTGCTCTCACACAGCTGCTTCCTATTTCTTTGTTTAGGGAATGAATGCAACCCTTGGCAAGTGTCCTGACAATAATAATGGTAATACACTGAAATAATAGAGGAAATTTTTCTTTTCCTTTTTGGAGATCATCTCTTAAAAATTCCAAAATTGACAAGTACATTTTTGTAATTTTGTTTGGTCTGATATTTACTGTCTTAATGGACATTATGGAACTTCAATTTTACTGTCTTCACATGTGCAGTCCATTCCACTGAAGTTCTCAATAGCCCTCATCTGTGCAGCAACTGCAAACTTGTACCTTCAGTTTGTGCATCTATTAAGGTCATACTTTGGAAATTACATGACCCAAAAGCAGCAGTCATGAGAACGGAGCACAGAAAGGGTCTTTGAAGCCATGTCTCCTTAAGGATCAACCCTGTGATATTATAGTCTCTCATTAAATCTTGATGTTTCATCTTCCCCTTAACATTAAGTAAGATAAGCTGTCTTCAGCAGAATGTATTTCACTGGATGAACTAGTAGTTTCTGAAGTTGGCAGGCTTGGCTGTCTCCGTGCTGCGCTCTTGGGTGCTGCTTTTGAGCACAGTCCTACTCAAACATTATTTCCCTATGAGAAATGCCCTTCCTTCCAGCCACAGGCACAGAATACTTCTCCTGGCTCCTAAAATTGTGCAAATCAAATATCTGTTTCCCTGCCCCAAAGCAATATAATCTGGCCATTTATGTTTCAGAATTTATATTCCAGTTGCTCGCTGCATTCCCATCTGCATGTTATTGAAATCGGCTGCACCATGTTTGTGGCAAAAGACTTCCCAGGCTACGCTAACAGCGGTGTTAATGCCCTGTCTTCACATCTTTGCATCCAGGGCAGCTTTCACTCTCTCAGCTATGCTGCTACAAAGTACTCCTAGGAGTAGGTGAACCAACACAGGTATTAAACTGGAACTGTCTGTCATTCCCTGTGCTGTAACAACTTTGTCCCACGGTAGTAATGAGCATGCTTTTTGCAATTCACTAATATTTTCTGAAACAATTAGTTGGTCTCTTTTATGCTTTCATAAATATCGAGATACTTTTATATTTGTCTGTCTGGTAGGATCTTCTGTACATATTTGAATTTCATCCCTAATATTAGTGTGTAAGCGCATGAAAACACAGCAACAAACTTGAGTGTGAAGTTCAGTATTCATTTAATTCATTTAATTACTCCCTGTTCCTTTCATCAAAAAAAAAAAAAAAAAAAAAAAAAAGAGAAGTCATTCTGTGTCACCAGCAGTTTGGATGGAAAATATTTATGTATCCCCCCCCCCCCCCCTTTTTTTTTCCTTTTTTCAGTGAAGCTTTGATTTCTCTGGAGTGAATTTTCTCTCCACATTTATCTAATGGAATTTTCTCTCCACATTTATCTAATGAAAGAAGATTCTGTAGGGCAAGCAATCCAGTTTTAGTCCTGCCTGTTAGAGACGACAACCTAAAGCTATCTTTCTGATTACACTACACTTTCCCTGTTCTTTCATGTTATCGTTTGCTTCTGACTCAGTGTATCATTCAGTGCTTGCCACAGAGTATGATTAACGATGGGTGAGCCCCAAAAGATAAAACAAGAACACGCCTGAACTCTTACCTGAAATTCATCTTGGACTATTTTTTTAAAGTCAGGTAAGTGGGAGGAGAATTATTGAAGAAAAATCCTGTTTAAATTTTGATTCAACAACTGCTGGCAGAAAAGCTGGTATTAGCAAATGCACCAAAACTAAATCCTGCAAGTTGCTTTCCACAATTTGCACCCAAGCTTTACCTACCTTGTTTAGACTTGTGGGCATGGACGACGAAATAAAGTGTTTTGCAAATCTCTGTGAAAGGACTATTGAAGTAAGAGACAGCAAACACTTCATTGTATGAGGCACCATCTTCCTGAGTCCCATCAGATTTTATTGGAAAATTGTGTTCCATCTCACATGCAGTTTTTGGCGTTGAGTATATGTTTTAATTTAATTTCACAGGACTATATAATTGGGGGAGAGCTAATGGAGCCTGGCAACAGGAGCATCTTGAGAGTATTCTGGGAAGAACTGCACACAAAATTGGAGGTTTACTAGTGGCTGCGTACAGTAACCCCATAGCCTTTGAGATTGGTAGAGATGTCCAGAACAAGATTTATTTTTAAGAAATCAGCAACTGCGGATCTGATTTACCAGGGATTAGTTAGTGTTTCTGACCCTTGCTGCAAAGGAGGCTTGTTTCTTCTCTTAGGGCATGACTGTTATGAAACACAGCATGCCAAAAAATTAACACAGAAATCAAAAATGGGTTTTCATCAATGACTGATAGTGATGTACAACTAATTTTACTGAAACTTTTGATCTTGCTGGTTTTTGAACACTCTGCAATTGGTTGGAGAAGTGGGATCTGTTTGCAAAAATAATTTGTAGAACTTCTGCAAGGTCTTTTTTGTTGTTTTTTCATCAGCAGCTATTTGGAAAGGACTAAAATTTGTGTCATGCTAGGAAAGGAGCTCAGCGTGAGCTCAGTGATATTATTAGACAAAAGCGAATAGACACATGGGTTCAATGTTCCGTGTGAAAGCCACAGCAAAGAAAATTAAGCATTCAGTGAGGAAAAGAGCTCCACTTTTTATGATCTCCAGAATAATGATTCTAAAATGGTTATTCAGAATTTCAGTGTAAGGAATTCTCCCATCCTTTCCTAAATGTGTACGACGGGCCAAACCTCCCTGGTAGCACTGTGCGTGTGAAGCAGCGAAAAGGAGGAAATCTTGAAAGTGGTGCACGAGTCCACAGACCCTGGGAAATGCCAGCTGGGAGGAGAGACATTCAGAAAGAAACAAGATCAGAAAGGCCCAGGCAATCAACTTTTATCTGTATGAGCATCCTTGTTCCTGACTAGGATCCCATACTTTCCTACTCGGTTGTCCCATAGCCCCTTGAAATCGCTGAGTAGTGTTTTATGTTTTCATTGTCTTCAGAGGTGTTTGGATAAATCTTGCTTTCTAAATCATCAAACAGAAGAGCGATTTCACCCTTTATCCTAGAAGACAGACCCGAAAGTTAAAGATTAACCTTCCTTTCTCCCCCTGTGCCACCACCCACCTGCCAACAACAAAACCCATATGAAAACCATATCAACAGTGGGCTGGGGTGTAGGCAGGGAAGAAGCGGACTTTCAGTATCAGGTAGGAGGGAAATCAGTGTTAACGAGAATCCTTTGACTGTGTTCTCCACCCTTTGCCACAAGCCCAAGGTTGGAGGGCACTCAGAGATTAACAGACACCCCTGGAAAAGGTCCCAGATGAGCCCTCTGTGTGTTACTGATAGCTCTGGGCTGGGAAGCGGGGGAGAATGCAATGACTGAGAAACCATAAGCTTCACAAAAGTGGTTAAATTATCTTTACACACACAACCACGTAATCTCTTTTTATCAGATCTGAGAAGGAAGGGAATCCCTCCTGTGTTATTCTCTTCAGGCTTTTATATCTTCTTTTTTCCTTTTTTATCTTTTTATCTTTATTTTTTTCCCCACAAAGAATCAGGCTAGAACTTTGCCCACTAGACTTCTCCCTTGATTTCTCCACTCTTCTCCTTATGGCTCTTGAGAGAGCAGGAGGAGTGTGAAGGGACACAAAGGAGATCACAAGCTTGAAAATACGGGGATTTGCCAGATCGTCAGCTTGAGTGAATCTGAATATTGTAGCCGATTCCAGCAGAGTGGGGTGAATTTACACTAACTGCACATAAGACCCATTATATTCTGTAGGAGTTTCTGGAATTGAAATCCTGCTCGTGATTCCTCTGATTTTATTCAAGTTTGCTACCCTTTCGCAATGTTAAAATGATGAGGATGAGGGGATTAAAACTCCTGATAATGTACTCTGCTGATGCTGCAAGGAAAATATTCTGCTTTCTGAGTCATTTGCCCTGAGCTGACTTTCTTTTTGAATGGTTCAGGGGTTTCCTTCTTTAGCCATAAGTTGCATGCAAATTCTTTTTGTCTGTGTGTGTGCCTGTGTATGACAGTGTGTGTATGTGAGTGTGCCTGTGTGTCTTTCAGAAGCTAAGCCAAAGAGAGAGGCTGTTCCTTTAAAGCAAAACCGAAAAAAATGCCTTCAGGCATCCTATTACAGTGGAATGAGCCAAGGATCAGGATTTGCAGCTCAGCTATATAAACCCAGCAGAATCTGGCTGCTCTGACCAGTTTGCCTTACTGTCAAACGCTTCTGCCTTTCACACACTCACAGGCAAAATTAGACAATGCAACTTCTCTGAGTTTTGACAGGACGGCAACCAAGTCAGAACCTGATATCTGACTTTAACATCATATTTATTTCATGGAGGTGGCTCACAGCGGGATCTAATCTCTGTCAGAGGCTGTAAGGTAAGTCTGCTTCCTTCCTGAATTAAAAAATCAGGAGCTTTCTCCCACACCAGCTTGCAATATCACGGCATTCTGTCATGACCCTCATAGTTATGACTGTCAGTTTGGATTGTCAGGAATCTTATTAGGGAATATTTTTGAATTGGAGCATGCCTGTCTGGTTTGTCTTTATTGTCCGGTGTAATAGTAATGCAAGAAATGTCTCGGTGACATCAATCCGATCCAATGAATGAAGGAAGGATGAGGTAGTTGAATGCTGGACATCTACACACAGACAGACAGAAACCTGATTGACAGGAAGGATGGAAAATCCAAACTGGGTTTTCCTCTTGGCTACCGAAGTAATAGAAATGTTTCCTCCATCCTTCCGTCGTGTACCACACTAAACCCACTTGCAGTTCCTACACCTCCCAGGTAACGCTGCCTCCGATGCTATTGTGTATGACTTGGTCAGGCCCTTTTCCTTTTGAGTTTGCTGTCTGCACACTTATTTGCACTTAAGCCTTTGTCACCTTCCTCCCCGCCCCCACTGGGCTCCAGCTTCTTGTAAAAGTGAGGTAACCTTAGTCTGGTGGGGAGCAAAAGACAAAGGAAGATCCAACTGATATCTTATTTCCAGTACTTAAATGGGTGGTTCTGGGGAGCGGGAGGGTGAAATTCTCCATCATCATGGAAAAATGGAGACACTTGCCTTATAATGTGTCTTAACTACTTGCTCCCTTGTGCGCTGAGATTTTCTGCATGACTGTGTCTGCATTTACCGGTTAGGCTCAAGTTGGCTTAAAATAGAGGAGCTGGCTGGGAGAAGGTGTTCGTACTTAGGTTCATTTAGGAGTTAAGCCCACTTACTCAAAACTTTGTGTTGCATCACCTTTGCAGAGTTTTCCCTGCCTGATTTGCAATCTGGCTACTAGGACATAGAGGTTTTGGTAGTTATTCTGAACTTCTGAAAAGTTTGTATCATACTATGCAGGAGAAAGATATGTTCAGATTGAAATGGTGGTGGCATGCCCTCTTGCACAGAAGAGATGTTATAACATTAAAAGGCCTAATAAAGGTATTTATTAAATTTTCCTTTGTGAAAATAATGGAAACTAATGATGTGCGTGCGATCCTATAGAATGGGTAAAAGCCTTATTGACAAGCTCTTGTGTTTTTCTCTCCTGGTTCATTTTTTTTTTCAGTTGTATTAAATAATGGGAATTCCTTTTACACTCTTCCTGATGAATGTTATGAGTGGAGTTTTGTTTTATTATGCCTGTGTTGTGCATTTGCCTGTGAAATCCTAAGGGTGCTGTAGTCCGAGAGTAAGTTGGACAGTGGGGGCTAGCAACAGTCCTTTGGATCCCAAGAAGGCTTGCAGAAGTGTGTTATGTTGTCTTTAGGGGTTTTTATTACTGTTGTTGGGAGCTCAGGAGAAAATATTTGGTCAAATGAAATTGTTTAGCCAAAAGAAGAGAACCTGTCTATCTGCAGTTCACCTTCCCTGGCACTGAATTTTGAAAGTACTTGGAAGAGTTATCGAGGTGTTCCCAAGTGCATCCCCTTTGCAGGTGCTATGCTTCTGCACCATCACTCAGGAAAGGAGGGGCATCTGAACTGAGCAGGGTATGAGCAGCTGAGAGGGATGCTGTACAGGGGACTGCTTGGCCCCACTGTCACTGATCCTATCACAGTCACTATCCTGAGCAAACTGCTATTCGTTTAGCATATTTTTTGCTCATTAAATTTTATCCTCTGGCTCCTTTCAGCCCAGAGGAAATTTTTTGCAAGTTCCAGTCCTTAATCCTATAACCACAGTTACTTTATCAGTGTTTCCAAAGCTGTAGAAGAGCCAAAGGATCTGCTGAAAAGCAGACAGCCTGCAGATCAGGGTGTTATGTCTCATTTGGAGAGGGAGCTGATATCCTGCTCAAGGAAGCTCACCCAGGTAGATGTGGTGATAGGCATCTGAAAAGAGAACCAATCAGATCCAGCTTTCCTGTTGAAATGATGCTTAATGAAGCTAGAACTTATTGGGAATATCCCTAAACTCAGGCCAAAAAGTGCTCCACAAAATTATGAGTAACTGTTAGCTGGAGAGCTTCTGTTAATGTAAATTTATTCTTCCCCCCCCCCCCCCCCTTTTTTTTTTTGTCCCAGTTCTTAAAGAGTGGCTTGTTTCTCTTCTGTACTCACTTATAACTATCATGTTTCTAGAACAGCATTTCCAAAAGTGTTTGAAGCTCACATCAGGTGGCTTATTTTTCATATTACTGCTTTTTACAAAATATCTAAAAAAAGCCAAAGACTATTTATGCATGAAGGTGTTCTGACTTGCTATAAAGAGACTGTCAAAGTTTGTTCTTGAGTATTGTTTTACTTTTTGATAAGAAAATGAGATTAGATGGCAGAGTCTGTGCTTCTTGGGATTTTCTCATCCTTTTCAGGAGCGAAGCAGAGCTGAGAAGCAAGTGTGCATTTGAAACAGTGATGTTGCTTCAGAGCCAGAGCTTTAACCCTTTAATCTGTTCTGGTAAAACCATTTGAAATATTAAACCTGCTTGTGCAGTTCTCTGCTGTTTTCCTAGTACAACACAACAGTACCTCTGTTCGTCTAGCTTTGCAGGCTGTGTTCAGAGGCTTGAGTGGTGCTAAGTAGCAATGAAGGGTGCTGGATTGTGTAAGAGTTGTCTGGTGTGAATGGTTGTCCCATATTGGCAAATCTGTAAGAGAGAAACAGTGTTCGTCCAGCTGGCTGTTTCCATTAGCGTGCCCTGGGATCTGCCCAGGCTGGATAATACATTTGGAAGCAAGCATAAATGCAGAGGCTGCTGCCTGCTTCGTTAGCAGCTGCACATTTAGCTGTCCTACCTGTGTGACAGACATTGAAACATGAGACATTCAGAATGGTTAAAAATTACTCTAATTTGAAGCCTGTGACTTGATATATTCATCCTTGGACACATGCCATCACAGTCTGCTAAGCTGAAGGGCTATTGACAGTTTTAAGGTCCAGTGTCTCATAAAACTCTAGGCTTAGGAAGGGCTGATTTACATCACTGGAAAGTTAGAAATCTCAGCTTTCCAATAATAAAAAGGTATTTGTTTTGAACTGTGACAGTTTGAGATACTGGGCATCAAAATTGTGCTCTGATTTACCAACAGGCACTTTCTCAGACTTAACTTCTGGTGTGGATTTAGCATACCCTTCCCAAAGACTGATCTCTGTCTTCAAAACCCGTGGTTATAAACCACAGAAGTCTGAAGCTACTGTAAAATATAACCACTAACCTTAGTAGTTTTAAAGGATTTGCTGATGTAATATTGCAGAATAATCATTGTTACTGAAATAAGAAACCAAGAAAGACAGCAACCAGAGTGAACTGAGCAAATATTTTTATCATCGCCCGGGCTCAGAAATGTGCAAAACTAGTGCAAGCAATTGCAGGATTCCTAGCCTGCAAGTTCAAGGAAACATCGTAACTTCGACAACATAAGGTCAAGAGCTGAAAAATAAGGGATGTATACAGATCACTTCTGATTTTAATTGAATTTAATTCATTAAACTGATTGATCTGTAAGTGGACTTGCTGTCTGTGGCTTCTGTTGGTTTTGTGTAGAGTTTATTAGAAGTTGATGATGTTACTATTGCTACAGCATTTTAGGGCCACATTGTATTAGAAAGAGTGAATAGATGTAATAAGTGATGCTCTCTGCCACAAAAGACTTACAATTGCTATTATTAGCTGTTCAAAAAAGTTCTTTGTGTAGGGAAGAGAAAAAAAGAAGGAAGCAGGCAGTTCTTTGAGGAATGGGACTACCGGAAAGAAGGAAAACTAACAACCCCAAGAGGCAGTCTTGAGCTGTCTCAGTTTTGACTGAGCTCTGGGGTTTATACAAGTGTGAAACTTCCCCCAACGCAGTGCACAGTGTCCACTCGTGCGTTCGACCCTCTTCAGTCTGAGCTGAAGTTAAATGCCTTCCACATGTGGGAAAAGTTAAAAACCAGGCATTCTTCCAGCTAGTGAAATCTTTCGCTGTATGATGTAACTGCGCTGTGCGGGGTGGGCAGGCTGGGGAGGAGGAGCAGGGGTGGGATTCTGCCTGATGAGGGGTGTCTCTGGATCCAGCAGAAGGTGTTTGGGCATTGAAAGGAGGAACATAATAGGGATCCTTCTGCTAGAAGGACAAAGTCTGAATAACTTTGTGTCTCTTTTTAACATAGACTGGAATGATATACATGCCCTTATAACTAGACATGGCCTTTAGGTAAAGTAAAACTGGCTTTCTATGTGCATGGTTTCTCTCTGTATGCACACCCACCCCCAACCCTGTGCCCTTATACTGCATATCCTGTTGCTGACAAAATGACAAAAAAAGCCCTCCTATACCTTCAGTGGGTGTATCTAGATGTAGACGTTAAAGAATGCTAGTTAATATACATTATATCCCACAAAGTACCCCTATAAACAAATGCGAGATTTTGCTGCTCCGGCTGTGGAGTCAGTGAGAATACCTTTCCATTTATGTTTTTGTGTGGCTTGTGTACGACCCAATCACCAAAGACAAATTCATCCTGAGTTGATCTTGTTGCGAGAAATTTCCCCAAATTCACATCCTTAATTGTCTTGCCACTGTAGTTTCAATTAAACTAAGGTGGGGATGTTGCCAAGTTTTCAGAACTTCCAACTAGAGAGTCCCTGTGTACGAATAGCCTGTGGCATTTTGTATTCTTTGGGTAGCGGAGAACAACGTTGCCAAGTTTGCATTCAGTCATCCATCACATATTAGCCTACTGGAGGTCCATTCTTCCCTAGCAATAGGGGAGCTCTGCTTCCTACTTAGAAAGATTACTCACACAGAAAGCTCTTTCCCCATAACCAGAACCGCCCAGGGAAGAGAAAGGAAGCTTTCTTAAATTCATATAAATGCTCGGTTTCCAAACTCTTGACAAATATGATATTGTTTCATGCTTAGAAAACATATTTCTTTTAGTAATTAAGTAGAAAGTGCAGGGTAGCAGAACAGAAGTCTTTAATACAGATTTTAGAAACGATCGCTTGAATCATAAGCACGACAAATGTCTATTGTAGCAGCCTGCCTCTTCCCTGTGCCAGGCCATAGCATCAACTGTGTGTAGATATTGGCCAAGGTACTCGGAGGGGTCTGAAGCCGGGTGCCCAGGGAAATTCCACTGCAATGATTTTGCCTCAGCTAAGTACTGGAGCATTTGTCTGTGCCTTAGACCCAGATGCACCAGAACAAGATACGCTCATAAGCCTAAAATTACAAATGCTAATTTTCTTATCGGATTAGGATATTAACTGTAATATTAATCTAAACTGTCTTTCTTGGTGGTTTTTTAAATTTATGCCCTTCTACACCATTCTGACAGCACCAGGCTCAAAGGGGATGTAAATACCTTTTTCTGAGTGTACATGAAAATTAAACTCTTTCCCTGTGTGCCCATCAGAACTAGCTAAACAGTTATTTCCACAATGAAGGAATACCTGCTGGAAAGTGATTTAAAAAAAAAAAATTGTTTCTAAGGAAAGAATTCACTTTTCATTTCCAAGAAATTAGAAGAGCTGGGAACAGACAGATTTTTCTCATCATTTTTGGTCTTGTCTCAAAGACAAGATGCAGGGCTGGCAGGTGGGAGAGCCAGCTGTGAGCTGAGCACTCTTGTGACTGTGGTTTTCTGCCTTTTTGGTTTGATGAAAAGCCTTTATTCGGACAGGAAAGGTTAGCTGTCAGTATGTGTTGTAAATTGCAGGACAAGACCTTAGTGGTTATCTCCCTTCTTGGACCGTCATGATCTCATTTTCTCAGAAGCCAGTTCGTTAGGTGTCCAAAAGTTGCTCAGTGTCGACTTTGTGCTGGTTCTTTGTTATTACTGCACCTTTTGAGAAGCCAGCCTCTTTTGGGTGTGTTGAATCCTCCTAAAGAGTTTCCCTGTGCTGTGGGACCAAGGTCTATGCCAAGAAAGATATAAAGGTAGCTTGTGATGTGGAGGCAAACTGTTCTTCTTAGTGAGATGTAGTGTAATGCATATTTTCCTTTACTTGTGACTTGTACTTCCCTCCTGCATTGCTTGTACGACAGTAATTCAAGTCTGACTCAGAATGAATGCTGCACACTGTAGACTGCGAGCCAAATAAGAACAGGATGCATATTAAGGGAAAGGTCTCAGATAATTTTTCTTATTGAAGCATTTTGGCAATGTAAATAGTTTCCAGGAAAAAATGCTGGCATTTCCCATGTTGAGCTCTCCTTATGAATGTCCTATCTATTTTTCCAGTTTGGTGGCCAAGTGAAGTGTTTATAGGAGGATATACCATCTACAAGCCAGGGAATTTATATTTCCACTGCCAAGTGTTAATTATGGTGTAGACTTAATACACTTTACAGGTTAGCAAGTCAATCACAGTAATCCAGCACTACAAGTGCTGCAGTTCCAGGTCTGATGTAAGAATGCAGAACCTAGAGAGAGTGTCATTCTGAAATGCATTAGCATTATTTGTAGTTTATTTGTCATTCTCAGGCCATTATTTCATATAATGTTTATTTGCCTTAGTAGTAGTACACTAGGACTTGATGGGGTTGCTGTCGGAAGCAAGGAAATATGGTTTACTACCAGCCAGCTACGTGTGCCTATCCACGCTTTCCCCATCACCAGGCACGATGCCAGGGCTCTTGTGTCTCTGGGAACTCAGTGTCACTGCCCCATCTCTGTTCTCAGAAGACCCATGCTTCTGGTACTGTAATGACGTGTCAGTGCTGAGGAAGCTCAGTCTGGACACAGAGTTCATTGGCTTTGATTGGGATCCCTCTAGATTTGGGTGCGATTACCTTTCCACGTTACTACTGGTTCTACTGGCGCTATTCAAATGGGTGAAATCTCATCTGTAAGAAAAGGGAGCCAATCCTGAAGTAAAACAGTACTTTCCAGGTTGTAGCCTGACTCTCTTTTGTACTATTTATGTTGGTCAGAACATGTACAAGAACTCTTAACTGTGTTTGTTTCTGCGTATATACGTAAACCCCACGCTTGATGTAAGTGCAATTCGTATAAATTTATCCTATAATCCTGATATCCTAATAGCCTATTAATATGCCCTACTAGACTGACAAAAAGGGGGAGTCTCAGTGTAAATAAAAATTCAGTCTACAGTGTCTAACTTCAGCAATTTCACCTGGGGAGAAAGCTTTTTCTGCTAACGTGAGCAATTACTATTTCACTTTGATATGAGATGTTGAATATGCATATAGCATACCTGCTTGACATTGTCTTAATTATATAGTACAGAAATTTTTTTCCGCAGAGGATGCCTTGGCCTGATCTGATTGGGTTTGTGCTCATATAGGTCACAAGTACTGCTTATGGAGTAGCAGGGGGATAAAACCAGTCTGACAGAGGGGAAATTAGACTACACCAAGCATTTTTCATGCATAGCCCTCATTGTCTACATTATTCTTTCTACGCTTCACTTCAGCTTGCGTTTCTGAGGGGATGGTTTTCTCCTATGCAGACTTCAGAGGCTGCCAGCCAAATTCTCATGTGACACAATTGCATTGATTTCACTGGAGATCTATTGCTGGATAATTGAGCTCCACATCCCTTCTTTTATTCCACGGCTCAAATTGCTGTCAGCTAAGACTTTAGCACAGACAGGTCTCAAGTCACTGTGGGTTAGGAGAACGAGGTCAAAGTGTTGCTGTTGGAGGTCTCTCAAGTCTCCCATTAGTGTAACAGTGCCCAATTTGTTGACATTTGAAGCAGCAGTGCAGATTTTTGTCTGAGTTCCGTCACCATTGTGACTAATCACTTGCTCAGGGCTGTGTATATGGTTGTATTTTCCATTACGTTACATAAGCGCCTCTGTTTTACATCAGAGAACTGAAAGAAATCCTCAGACTGGACTCTTTAGAAACAATCTCCTCTCTTTTTCCAAATGCCTTGCACCCAATTTGTTTCACATGTTGTGAATCTAATTTATATTTTATTTTGCCTTGCCAAGCCATGGTTGATTTCACTCCATCTTCACTCTTCATTATATATTTAGCTCTACTAAGAGTTTGCTATCCTACCCTAGATTGCTGAAGAGGCAAATTCTTGATGCTCCCACATCTGACAGAACTAGGTCAAGCAGATATCTAGCCTGGGGGCTGTTACTGGAAGTCAGGTTTCAAGGAACTCCTTCTGTGGTCTGGGGAGTTTGAAAAATGTGCACATTCCGGCACTTTTTGGATGCTAGTACCAAGGACAGAGGAGCTCTGGCGGGGAGGAAAAGCAGCCCAAGTAAACTAATAATTGGTTTTAAATCAAATAATTATCTAATGAAAGATTACCCATACATTTCCCCAGCTTCTTTTAAAATCATGGCCAAAGTCTGCTAATGACAGGAGGCAAATAATAATAATTCTGATCACCAAGAATAGTACAGGCTGTTACGACCGAGTTCTGAGACGTTTTTAGGGATGTAATTTTCAGTGCTTGAATAAGTATATGGTGAAATCAAAGTCAAATTATAAGCTTCATGCAAATAACCACAGTGAATTCTGAAAGCATCCTGCTCCCTGCTGACCAGTATTATCTGTAGCATTTCATACTACTTAAACACTTCTTTTTATTTCAGGCCAATATATGTGCAAATTACTTGTGCCTTTATATATAGCAAAGTCATTAAAACACAAGAATTCCTTACCACTTGCCTCTGAATGTGACATTCCTTTGGCTAAAATCAGTTTAAATACGGAAAAGTGTGATGCTGTGTGTATACAGTAAAATTTTGGCTAACCTCTTGCTTCTGAACTCCAGAAGTTTAAAAAACAGTTTCATTGGAGATGTTATACAAAGCAATGCTGTCTCAGTGTGCTTAGCTATTCGCTTGCACGCTGTGTGTTTGTTCAATATGTCAATGGTTCATGGCTCTTAGAAATGCAAAGATCCTATTTTCTACTGCATATTTATCACCAACATTTTTGGTAAATTTATTCATTTGGCATCTGCTTTTTATAGCAGATCACCTATTTATTCACCTATTCATATATTTATCAAGAGTATTGATGATTCGTTTCTTAACTCTCGTTATCTGTAGAAAATGATACCTCAGTTGTGAATTTTAGAGACAAATGAGATTGTCTAAGCTCCCACCTCCAGAACTGGCTGCTGCTTTGTTATCAGAAAGTCTTGCTCAGTGTGAAAGGCGTGGGAAGAAAATTCAGAATTCCTGAATTTCTGCTCTTCCCATCTCATCACAAAACCATCTAGAACCTAGTGAGTTGAGCTCTGGAAAACCTATAGGTAGCTTTAGAAGAAATACTGTGGAGAAGCATCTGGAAATGAAGCAGAGCTTTGTTTGTGGAATGAACATAAGTTGCTGTGATTCATGCAAAAAAGCACACAAACCTCATAGTTTGAAACTGCATCAGCAAAGCCCTCAAAATAATTTGAAGTGAGGTCTCTAGTGTCTACCCAGAAAATAATGAGCTCCTGACAAAGTGTAACTTGGCAAAGAAACTTTCCAAAGACAAGTTTAGAAAACCATAGATCTTTTCCAGCTCTGTGTCTTCGCTATGAGGAGGAAAAAGCCAAGAGACCAAGCGAATGCTTTTGCTATTAGGAAAGGCTTTATTAAAAGGTACAGTACATACTTAGGAGGCAAGAGTGATTTCTGCTGTGAGATTATGCACAAAGGTTGCTTTTGCTCTGAAAAGGTTTTTTATACTGGAAAAGGCAGTAATATAGGCTTCAGTGTCTGTGGCAGCTCTGCTATGGACCTGATTCAATTCCACATTTAACAGTCCAGACTTCTACGTGTGTCTTCAGACACTAATGGGTAAAACTCACTTCTGTGCTGGAAATACAAACAGGGGTTTCAGTGGGAAGCTAAGCAAAAGGACCGTGCAAACACATCCCTTCTGCTTTCCACAGAGTCCTTCTGAGATGACCTATTTCTATAGTTCTGTTTTTAGAACAGCGACAGTTTTTCTGAATCCATTCATTGTCTTTGTTGCTGTGCACATCACTGATGGGTCCTGCTGTTTCTAACCCACTGGTTTTGTCTAGGCTGTATCTGCTAGTGGCTCTTTTCTTCCAGCTCTGAAAGCTACAGTAAGAATAGAGATTGCTTTGCAGATGGGAGAAAAAGAGTATTTAGCAGATGCATAGTCCTGTCTTTTTTTTTTTTTTTTCCCCTTTCCCTTTTTTCTCTCAAGTTTTAGCAAATTGCTCTACTTGGCTGATTGCTGTGCACCCTGCCATGAGTCTGAATGCAGCTCAAAAGCACCCCACTGACCTGCTTGTTTTGTTTCTCTTTTCTGAGTTCCCGTTTCCAGAAATTGATGCTCAAGCCTCTGAGTTCTTAACAAAAAAACAAGTGCCAAGGACAGACTGAATTCCCTGTTAACTTGTGCCTCGTCTCAGTCACTGGGAGCTAGACCAGATGGGGTTGGTGCTAAGTGTCCCATAGTTACCTCTTCAATTCTATTTCTCTTTTTTATGTAACACCTTTGAATAACATGTCCCATAAAATAACTTGTCTGCCTCCTGTGGCTTGTATAAAAATCTTTCTGCAGTTTGAGCTCGATGTAGTATTCTTCTTTCCTTCCTTGCTGAAAGTATGAATCACTTCAGCTGTGTAACGTTACTACACAACAGTGCACACAGCTCGTCATGGAGAAACAATGTGTGTATGAATGACTCCTCTGATTTCACAAAATGTCTGGAGGCCGTTATAGATGAAAGGGCATTCTGTAGTTATAAGATAATTAGCTGGACCTGTATATTTTGTTTCAGTTGCAGATTTTTCTCAATTTTTCCGGTGTTTCTCTGTGGGTTTTGTGAACCTTATCATTTATTTTCATGGATTCATCTTATTCTAGTAATTGGCTTGGCACGTCCTACATTTTGGCTTCAGAATAAGTCTTCAATTTTCTATTGTTACCCTAGAATTTCAAACAGTCATGGAGCTGTCTGCACTCAGGCTACACATCTCTGGTCAGACTTTCTTCTTCAGTGCAAAAGACACTGCCCTATCTGTGTTTCTTTTTCTTCTTTACATTGCAGGGGGTAACAGTCTAGTTCTTGGCTTTTTATCTATGTATTTTCTGGCAATTTTATAGGACTCTTCAGGAAGATGTTTAATTATGGAAATGAGGATTTAACAGTGCCTTTCCTAGGGGTCCTTGGAGTACCTAATTCACTGGGACATAAGTTCCCTCTGTAAGGTTTTACCGGTGGATAAACTGAGACATACCAGACGATTTATAAAATAATTTCAGTGCAGGATGCCTGAGTTTCAGTCCTCAGCTCTAACCATGAGACCAGACTATTAATCCCAAGGTTGTGAGCACTTTCTGGAGCCTCTGCCGAGAGCACATGGTTCTGTGGGAACTCCACATCCAGCCCTAGCAAGCCAGCTCTATTTAGCTTCATTTCTCTCGTTACAGTTCAGAAGATTCAGATGTGGCAGATCCTTGGTTGGGAAGCTTTTGTCTCAATTCCTGTTGAGACATAGTTTTTATGGCCCTGGGAAATCCCTTCAGTGGGAGAGCTGATCATTTCTCACTTTGCAATGGTACTTTAAGGTAATGGTCTATGCCTCACCACTCCATTCTACTATAACGCCCAGGAGAACGTATTCTTCAGCTGCCCTGTATTTCAGTTCATCTCAAGCTTTATTTCCATTTTGGTTTTCCCATCAGTCAGCAGTAGACTCCCTGGTGAGTCCATCTGGTGGTTTGTTTTCCCAGTTTTCATAAAGAAGTGTCTTTAATTTCCAAAAAGATCCATCCTCACAGCACCACAAACCAGGGCTCTGCGGTAGAGCAGCAGTGAGCTGCATGCTCCCTTGCCTGCCGTCATCTTCCACATGTCCCTGTAGGACAAATCTGGAAGATACTTGCCCCTTTTCTTACGTTGCCTAAGTAGCAGGACCCAAATCACACCAACATACAAACCACTGTTGCAAATGTCAGCTGCACTAGATATTAAATAATAATAATAAAATTACTGCAAATGAACATTTGTTTGGCTTTATCAGCTCAGCATTCAGAGTTTCACCTCTTCACATAATAAAAGGAATGCTGCTTGCGCTATTCCCTTGAACTCATCCAGCGGCATCCTTTTTACATGATCTTATCCTTATATTGCCTCAAACAAAAACTGGGGGTTTAAAAAAGCAATACAGAGACATATTTTTAGCCACTGTGAATCACTGGAGTGCCACAGGTCATATTCACCAGCTGGTCTGACATGCTCAATTGGAAAAGAGAAAGTGAAGTTGGCTGATACTCCATAATGGTACAATCAAATTAGAAAACAGAAATCTCAGGATCTGTCTCCTCTTCTTCCCCCACCCACCCCTCCCCAGTTCTTTCTCCTCTTTTCCCAGTCTTTCAAGCTGTTTGTTTCACATCTTGAGCCAAGAGGGTTTCCAGCCAAACATGCTGGAGGGTGGTGGTGGTGGGAAGTGTTGTTTATCTGTAGTTACGATACTTTTTTTGTAGAATAGGCAGAACCTGCCTTGCAAACAGAAGAACCGGTGTCCTCAAAGGTGGTAGGAAAACAGGAAGGTAATTGCACAATAAGCCAGCCATCAATAAAAAGCTCGTTTGCTTTTGGACCACTATTTTTTGTAGTATTTTGCTATCTGAAAATTCAGTTTGGTGTCCTATGGTATTTTCAAATGCATTGACATGTCTTACTTCCCCACAGGCACATCTCTGCACTTTTAGAGGTGTAAATGAATGTAAGATTAATTCTCTTTCTCCTCCTGCCCTGGGATGAAGGAGAGCACAAGCACTGTAGTTTCACCGCCATAATACTTTTAACTTAGTATTTGAAGTCAGGCTGCTCTGTGTTTTCTTAGAAAAAGGAGGCTGAAGATGTGATTGAAGTGGTTATTCTTTCAGAAAGGCCACTTCGTTCAATGCAAGCCATAGCAGGAAAATTACTGGTTTCAAAGATTTCCTCAGAAAAGTTTTTCAGGGTAGGCTGGAATTTTTTCTTCAGAAAGGGAACTCCTGAAATGCTGCTGACTACGTTTTATTCTTGCTGAGTTTTCAGAATCAAATGAAAAATATGTTGTGAAAACACTTTCAACCAGTTCGACCTGTTACTTTAGTGTAATTTGGTCACGTTTCTTTTGTAGTGCTGTTTTCATAAAGCCAATCTTCGTGGTCTGTTTGGTGGCTCAGATATCCAGTGAGAGGACAGGGAAATACTGAATGAGATAATCCAGAATGAGAGGGATTGAATGAATTTTTTGCTTTCTAGTAGAGGGGATCACTGATGCCATCAAATAACTAATCTGAAATAATGTCATTCTAACGAGTACAGGCATTTAACAGCAGGTATCTTACTGATTATGTGTCTTTCAGTGCTTGCAGATAAATCAGTACAAAAGAGCTCGAGCTTTGCTGCTTTTAGACTTCACAATCTAACCTGACCTTGGGTGTGTGTCCTGCAAGGGAAATTAGTAATGATTTAGTTATAAGTCACTCTTCCCCTGCTGCCAGAGCTGAGCTGGTGTTCCTGCCACATGGTAAGGGGTACCACAGAGCATTACAAAAGTCTGAACTGCAGGATGAAAAATATTCTCATCCAAAGGGCCAAGTCTTTCTTCAAGGCAAATAAAAACCAGGGACACATTTTAATTTACCACCCCTGTTATGGAACAAAAGCCCAGTGTTTTGGTAAAGGATTTCACTACTGCAGAAGGTAGGCACTGTGTCGCTCCAGCAGTGAGAAGGATAGGATCACTTCTGGGAGGCTTGTGCTATTTGTATAGCGCACTGTGATCCTTCAAGGTGGAATTATGCACACAGATGTGTATAACTAGTATCTGTCACAGGACTGGGCTCTGTAGAAAATTTGAAAATAGATTAAGACCTTTGTTCTGTCATCTGAGAACATTGAACCCCTTTCTTGTGCCCCTTTCCCATCTTACTCCTCTTTCCCTTTTCCTGTTGTATAAACCGAAAAGAAAAAACCCCAACAATTTATTTATTCACTTCTCACTTCTGCCTGAGACTGTTGTGGTTTTTTGTGTTTTGTTTTTTTAAAGACCCTTCTTTTGTGAGTTTAATCAGATGCTTGATAACAGAAAAAGCGTTGCTAACTAACCCAGGGTACAAAGAAGCCCCTTCAGAGGAACACATGACCTCATCGACAGGATTACTCTATCACATGAATTCAGACTCCATCGCAAACCCAAAATAAATGTTAGGCTCCGCTGGCAGCAAAGTGTTTTATTTGCCTCCGTTCGGCAGGGCATATGCTTTGCCAATGTCTTCCTCAGTCCCTGGGATTAAACGTGTATGGAAATTCAGCCCAGGAGGCAGATTTTCCTGGTCTCCAATAGCCGGCCGTGCACTCCAACGCTGCTGGCTGGACTGTGCCTTTGGGCCATTGCCCTCCTGGAACCAGTCAACCCTGGCACAGGTTTGCAGTCGTGGAGCAAGTCTGGTTTTCGCTCACAGCTCCCATTGTCTGTCTTGGTTTTGTTGGGTGCCGGGAGCCTTGGCAGCCAGGAGCTGACTCTGGGAATGCTGGTGGGGTCACACACAGCACTCCCAAAACTAACGTTTTGCCAGAAGGCGGCACACATCCCTGCCTAATAAATCAGAATTGACACCATTGTACTGCCTCGATGCTCTCAGGGTCTCTAGCAGCTAATACCGAACAGCATCGATATCCTTAGGCTATCTATCTTTTTTGTAGGCACTTCTCAGGAAGTATGTGGATTTCTAGCCAGTCGCTTTGAAATCTCCATCTGGGTGTAAAGACACCACTAGCATCGCCCCTGTGAATGAAGAGGAGGGTGTGAAGAGCAGTGCAGCTTCCACCCTGGCACGCTTTTGCTGGTTAAGGTGTATCAGCAGAGACCTCAGCGTCTCCAAGAGAAGGCAGGAAAGGCTTCTGAAGTTGTTGAAGTAAAATTAACTGAAATGGCAAGATCCTATCAAGTCACAAGCTGGTGATTTGGTATAAACCATGTTATCCACAGTCATTAGCGTGCTGGAAGACAACACATCCGTAACTCAGACTGAGATGTATTATTTGTTTCTAATTATGCAAATTTAAAAGTATGCGAG
This sequence comes from Falco rusticolus, assembly GCF_015220075.1. Taxonomy (NCBI): domain Eukaryota; kingdom Metazoa; phylum Chordata; class Aves; order Falconiformes; family Falconidae; genus Falco; species Falco rusticolus. The sequence continues at coordinate 43,640,791 of NC_051195.1, forward strand.
ATCAAACACCAAGTTATGAGCATGGTCTGATTAATTCTGCGTTATTCATCTAAGCCACACAGCAATTATCTTCATTCATTTTGAACTTGGATAACTTTCTTTATTCTGATGATACCAAAAATGAGTGCTTAAGAACTTTTGATTCCTGTGTTTAATATGAGTCTCTTCCTGAGTCTAGTTGGTTACATATAACTACTACGTAATACCGCTTTGGATGCTTCTCCTATAAACAACTGTGTTTAAATAGCCATACAGCTCTGGCACAAGCTAAGAGAAGCTGGGATATTCCAGGGTTCAGCAGATGTCGTTTCCTCAGGCTCTGATCCTGTAAATGTGAATTCTGCATAACACTTGTGCTACCTGTCTGTGAGACAACAGATGTTGCAAACCCTTGTTCTTGAGGTTTCCCCACTGATTTTCATGATTGTTTTGATTAATTGAGTGTTCAAGCAGTTTTGGGAGCATCATGTTACAATGTATGCTGTGCCTTTATGTTTCTTTAAGGGACAGCAGGCTGTCTCTGAAGTTACCTGCAGGAGGTACGTCAAGGGGCAGTGGCCCTGGTGCATCACACAGGAGCTGTGCCCGGGCAGAAGGGTGAGCAGAAGGTGTGCGGGTTCTGCCACGTTGTTTGCTGCTCTGCATTACTGTGCAAAACACCCCCACCTGAAATAGAAATCTCCTTACAGTAGCACAAAGCATTTCCATACGACTAATCTTCTTTTAATAATGTTAAAACCAGGCTTGTTATTTCATTTCCGCCAATGGTAGCTGGCCTCTGGAATGGCTCCAAAGGAAGCATTGAGTTTATTCTATAAATAATTGCCTAGGTATGGCCTTAACAAGAGTATCTTATACCCAGCAGCCTTAAACAATGTGGTGGTTGTTTCAGAGCAGCTCTGCTCTAGCCAGATTGAATAATTCCCAAAGGGATCTCATTGGCTCTTTTCACCATCAATTGTGTCTACTCTCTATCTGTGGCTTATTTAGAAGGTGACTGTAATTAAACCTTATTAAGAACTGTAGCCACCTGGCCACTATTTAACATGCTTGAGGCTTCCTCTAATATAGGTGGTATGTAAAAGTGTTCAGAGACAACATCTAGCATGAAGATCATAGAGCTTAGGCAGAAAAATGGAGAGCAGGGAAAGTTTTTTCACAGGGAGACTTTCACATGAAGTAAAGTCTCTCTAGAGGAGCAATTGGAAACATAAAAAGAGGCAATTTAGTTATTTGCACTTTTTTTAGTGTGCAAATCTCCCACAGACTTATTAGAAATCAGAATGATAATTGGCTAAACTCATGTCAGAAATTAAGAATGATCTCAGACCTCACCAGTCCCAGCACAGCGCCATTTCCACACACCTGGCTCTCCTCTGAGTTCTTGCTCCTTTGCTCCTGATGGAGTAGCAAAAGCAGCAGTAGTATGTTCAGGCAGAATTTCTTTGCTTTTCTAATCATCAATCAGGTAATTCCTAAGAAATCAAAATCTTTAGGACTAAGAAACTTGGTTGTTGAGCTCAATATCCTGTTATTGCAGGCACCTCAACGCATGATCTGCTTTTCACTTCTGTTTAATTATTGTATGTTTTCATCAGTCATTTTCTCCCAGCAGTATCTCTGCCAGCTGACTCTAATTTTTCATTTAATTCATGAGACTTGCTCATTATATTTAATACTTTATTGATCAAAGGTGTTACTGATACTGGAAGAAGACCACCTCTGATCTCTGAACTTTTGTTCTGCTTTGAAAAGCAGCCAAATCTGTTGTTTAGTTTGGAAAGGTCTGTTCTGTCTCTGAGATCCTGAACAAGGATAGACCTAGAGAGATTTTCCATGGCTAAGAGTACAAAACTTTTGAAACAAAGTAGTTTATAATGGAGTAATCATGCTAATTTAACTCAAAATAGTCACTGTACGACACAAGGTTTAGTCTCTCATGGGGTTTCTTTTATGCTTATCGTTCAGAATTTACCATAGCTCTTTCACATTTTTATGGATGTTGGCTTCAGCGGGTTATTATTCCTTCCCCTTTTGTGGCACTGTCATGCTGATGGCTTTGAAATATGAGCCTTTGCTAAATTCTAAATTGTACACAAAGCAATTAATTAAAATTCCTTCCAAAACAGCCTTGGCGAAGCCCTGTCTATATGCTGCTTTTCAGCCAAGGTAGAATGGGCGGAGGCTAAAATGAATCCAAATGGTTTCATTTAAAGATGACATACAGTAGGATCTGTGAACCAGAGACTACACAGCTTCCCCAAAGTAGAAATGTCATCTAAGAGACAAAGCCAAAAATTAAATACTAACTGGAGTGAGGAGTTCATGCTTAGCTGAGTGATGTTTAATGCAGGACCTCAGGGGCTGGATGGGGCAAAAAACGTCAATGTATTTGTTTTAATTACTGTTCTTGGAAACAGTCTGAGGTATAAATCTAATCGCAATGCTAGTGACCGCCAGGATCTACTGTAGGGTTCTTTTATGGTGATCTAAAATTTGTTTTGTTTTTATTAGTCATTCCAGTGGCATAGGCAAGGCCCTCAGAACGTGCAATGGATGCATTCTGCACATGAACCCTCTGATCTATAAGAACTTAGAAGTTAATCATAAATTAACTGTGCAAATCAGTTCCCATCTCTGCATTCAAAGTGCCATTATTTGTGAGTGTGCTCACTCCTGTGAAGGTGGCTGCTCTTAGATGTGCGATGCCAGCCCTAGATGAAACACAGGTTGCCTCAGGGTGCATCCAGAGCTCTGAGTTGTGGATGCTTACCCACATCAAACACAAACTGGCGGTCTGCCCTGAAATATAAAGTATTTAAGACATAAAGGCAGAATCATGAAAAGAGGTGTGGTATTCGGGTCTGGTGCTGTAAGGCGCTATAAATGCCTTCTGGGAGGTGGTTGTGTTTTAACTACTGCGATGAGACTCAGCAAGGCTGGCTCAGCTTGGCCAGCCTTGCAGTGGGTAAAATACTTAGAGCAAAATGCAGAGGCTTCCCAGAGCTCGGCTGTCTCAGCGCCAGCCTCTCTGTGCTTCAGTTTTCCATATTTAAAGTGGAGGAATAATACTTTGCTTGTCCATGATAAATACAAACTTACAGAGAAAAGGCTTTCTGCTACACCTGCAGCACACATGGACCATGGGGCCCTTGTTCTGGGGCTATGGACATCACTGAACCATTTCTGTAAGGTAAATTGGGATTTTAGTACCTGGCCACCTTGTATCTTCAGACTTCTCTAGTTAAACAAGTCCTTCCTGGTTGTTTCCTCTCTGCCTCTCCCTCTTTTTTTTGCTGCTGTTGGACACCTGCAGACAGCAAGATCTTTTCGGTTAACGCTTTTATTTCCTTTTAACTTCTAGGAGCAGGTTCATTCTGCAAGTCTGGAGCAGGGTGGGGTGGCAAAGCTTTCAAATCAGTGCCTTGGCATTTTGCCATTTATAAAAGGGTGCAGGGGGGTATCACTGCATCCAGATCCACAGTTGTTTGTGGGTTTTCCACGTGCTGGATTTCTTATATAAAAAACTGTAGAGTACAGGCTAGATTTTTTTCTTCATGAATTGACCATGGAGGTAGAAGTGAAGCTGTTCAGATAGAGGCATTTCTATAGAGGTTTGAATAGAGGTTTCCAGCGCAGCTTGGAAGCTGGATGGGTTACAGCTCATCACACTGCATTTCATCTGTTCGAACTTTTGAGAATGAGGGAATCAGTTTCTTCCATTTTTCTTTGATAATTATATTCCTTTTTTTCCTCTCTTCATGCAGTCGATTTAAGACTCGGAACAAAATTTCCAAATTATGTGTATTTCCCTTTAGAGCTCCACATTCTAGGGACCTATTCAGATCTGTGGTGCCTAATTGGTGTTGAAACAATTGCAACATTTCTTTGCACACACTTTCTCTGTGAGTCTTGGGAAACACAATTAATTTTCTGAATCACTTAAGATCTGGCTGCCTGAAAATTCTTTTCCTTAGAATGAATACAATGTAAATAAAGAAGGAGGCGGGGGGGGGGCGGGGGCGGAGGGGAAGTAACGATTTGGCTTTGATCATTTCTGCTGGAAAGGTTTGGTAGTGATGGTTTAGGACAGTTATGAATTTCTGCTCTTTTCTGTGATTTAATGGAGTTTGACCTACACTGAGTATCCCTGCTGATTCCTTTGCCCTGTTGGAATTGGGAATGGAAAGAAAATTATTTTCTGTAGTTATGAATGTATGGAAACAGCAGTGAAAGACTATGAAGTCAGAACTGTTCGTGTTTTGGCCTGCCATGTCAAAACTTTCGGCTGCCCTCCCCAGTTCCTTTCTTTGAGAAAGTTTCAATGATCCATTTGTGTGTGAGAAGATGCCTGGAGCCTCAAAAATCACATGCTCTTGGAAAAGCTATGTTAACACTTTTTCTTTAAGAGGCTGCATCTTTTGAAGCCTTGTAAAAATGCATTCTGGCAGACAGTTTCAATTCATTAATCCTCTGTAATAGCGCTGCTTGTGTTCCTTGTAGAAAATGCACAAATTCCCCGTGTCTGCAAAGGGAGAGTATTCCAGGTCAGATCAAATTCCTAACAAGGCTCATTTGTATGGCGATAGACAAAGGGAAGAGCTCCATGATATCATGATGCCCATGCCTACACGTGCACTGCTGGATACCCCAGTCTTGAGGGAATAGATGGCCAGGTCATGCCTTGGTAGAAATTCTTGAAACATGGAGTTTCTTCGGTTAACAGATCCCAGAAAACTATTTTGGGATTGGCAATTAACAAATTTAAAAACGTACCTTTTTGTGCTTTCCGTAGAGGGCTATGGTTCTTCTCCAGCTGAGCCTTCCTCTCTGTCAGAATCCAGCCCATTGCTACTTTTATGCAGATCTTAACACTATGTGCTTAAATCCAATATATGCTAACAATATTTGATCCCTTCTTGCTGTAATGTTGAAAGTATCTCTTTAAAGGAGCATTCGTTTCCTTTTTTCTCTCTCCCCCTGCCCCCCTCTGCCTTTTTGAAGTCTAATTTCCAAGTCATGACATGTAGAGGGTGTCTGAGCAAATCTAATCAGCCTTCTGCCTCCTTTGTGAAGGACAGCTGAGATACTTTTTAACACCTCCATTTCTTCATTGCTGCAATCTGTTTTGATTGAAATCACACAGAGTTCTCATCTGCATATTTATCACTCCATATACCCACAAATCATCTCACAACTCTGCCACTACTGAATTTTCAAGAGAAGCTGGAGTGGTACACTACAACTTTAAACTATGCAAACATTAATTTAGTTTCTCACACCTGCTGGTTTCCAGCAAATATGTCTTTGGGGAAGGAAAATTTTCACATATTAACTTTGCTTAGTATTCCCTGGGAGTCAGGATTCCTGGGTTTTTTTTAAAGACTGATTGAAAATTTCCTAGTAAGAAACAAATTTCTAATTAAATGGAAAGGTCCTGAAAAAGTTCTGGTGTTGGGAGGGGGGATGTCTAAACAAAAAAAAATAACCTTAACATTTTTTCAGCTTTTGACAGCCAGACTGTGATGTGCTTTCAGATCCTCAGATGAAAGGGCTGCAGTGGAAATGAAAACTATTCCTTTTCTTTGTGCTATTGAAAGCCCATCTGACTTCCAGCACATATTATTAAGAGTAGTATTAGCTACTGATCAGGTTTTAAACAAGTGTTCTTCTAGTTCTTTTTATTCTCTTTGGGAAAACATCTAACTTCTATAGTTAGTGTTCATACAAGACAAGGAATTTTTTTCTTCCTCAATGTGTTTCTGCATCATGTGGTACTACATAGATGCCATGATTAGCTTGCCAATTCATAGTCTCTTTTTTTTTTTTTTTTTAATAGGCAAGAGACCCCTCTAAAGTGAATAATAACATGGCCCGAGCCAGGCAAGACCGAGGAGTAGAGAGGAAACAACAAGTTTAGCCTGTGGCTGGGATGAAAAAATCTGCATTATCTTCATAATCTTCCAACATGAGGGGCACAGTTCATTAGGATGAGTAATATTCTGTATTAGACAAAGTCCTTGTCAAAACCGGACACATTCTTGGTCCTACAAGCCTCTCCACATACCTGAGAGATACGGTACAAACACACCCAGCTCCTTTTTATATGCGTTACAGCAAGGCCAAACTTATGACGAGAAGTGCCATCTTCTTTTGCAAAGACTTCTTGCTGCAAGACTTCTAGGTCTTTATTGACAAGTCTGTTAATAATCTGGCAACTGATGTCTGCAAAGAAAATAGAGAGAGTATGTCTCCAAGAAGCAGGTTTAAAATACAATCTACATGAACTGTTCTGAGGGGAAGAAAATGGGGAAAAACAAAGGGACAACAGAGCCTGACAGTTGCTGTGGCTTCCATCTGTCTCTAGAACAGCCTGTTCCTGGGTGGTCCATCATGGTCTGAGCTATTGTTTAGATATGTTTGAGGAATGGGAGTTAGAGAGAAGGATGTTGTCTTTATTCTCCCAGCCAAAAATATGACTAATGTATAAATAACTGTATGAAAGTGTCTTGTTCTGTAGATCTCAGATCTAGGAGTGGAGCTCAGCTAATCATGCTGGATCCTTGGCAGATCAGATGAGAAACACCTGATGTAAATTAGCTCAGATATCACACTAGGTGTCAAAACACTGAGGTCACAGCTCAGATGCTGGGGAATGCTTCTCCTAGACCATCACAATGTTTCTTCATAAACTTCAAAAGGATGTCAGCTAAGATACATTAAGTCTTCCAGTATCATCTGTAGGCTGAGGTTTGGCCAACTCTGTTGCAGCGAGCATCCAGTAAAAGTAATGATGTTCCTGTGGTTTTCATCATCAGCGAAGGTAACAGTGACAGTGGCTCTTGTCAGAAGTATATTTTTCATTTTCTGATTTTATATTTTATATTTTAAAAATAACGGTTTGTACCATCATAAAATGATGTGTAAACTCATGTCAGTCAGCAGAGAAGCTGCAATCAATTTTCTTGGTTTGGTCAAGGCACATATCCTTGTAGACTGGGATTTACAAAAATCATAAAGAAATCGATGGTTGACTTTCAGTAAAATTCAGTGGGAATTAGGTGTAGAGCTGCTTCCAGTTTATTCCATTTTCCATTGGTGATACATCTGTCAAGCAGCCTGTCCCTTAAATAGCTGCTTGAGGATTAGGCACCAATTTTAGCTATATGACCCTGTCTCAGGGCAAAAAGTGTGTAGTACATGGAATCTCATTGTATGGAAAGCAATTTGTAAACCCTGAGTGGGAGTGCTTGAGCATAAAATCTTACCTCAAATGCTGTCCTGAACATGTTTCATGAGCTGGCAACCCAATTTAGGGATTGGCCTGAGTCACAAATGAGACCTGGATCATGTCTGCCTCTGTTATTCTTTATTAGCTACCTTGTGTTGTCTTCTGGTGCAGACAAGGGTTGCAGACATATTTGAACAAATGGGGTAAGCGTTAGAAATGGCTTAAAGCTGAATGTTTTTCCATGGCAAGAAAAAAAAGCGCCTCCGCTGCTGCTTGTTTACTTCTGGTTTATTCCCCAATAAAAAGTGAAATTCACTCTTTGTGAGCTCAACATTGTCTACAGAAAATTAACTTCAGTAAAGTGTCTGACGTATTATTGTCATTCTTCCACAAAAGCATCAGGAATAGCATGGGAAAAGAATTATCTCTACACTTTGCGGGAGGCAGAATGGTGGAAGAAGCCAGTCTTTCATCTGACAAATGAATTATCATCAAAACAGTGGTGTTTAGAGAATAAATTGCTATTTCCTCCATTACTGGCATTTCACTAGCTTACAGCTAGTTAAAACACAGTCACTGAGCTAACCGTTTAACCAAAGTTTTCTGGGTGTAGAAAGAAAAGCAAAGTTAAATCGACATTTATTAGGTGTGCTTGTTTAGCCAGTCCATTAGCTGCTTTTCATTCTCACTCTACATGCTGAGGGGTTGATTCTGCATGGAAGTCAACAGACGTCTCTTAGCTCCCCTGGCTTATATGAAAGGAACAGGGACAGACTGAGGAGGAAGAGGAAATACTGAAGCTAACTGAAAATAATCAGTTTCAGAAAGAGCTCATACAGCCCAGCCAGGTGTTTGTACCCATAAGCAAGCTACTGTATTACAGCTGATGGAAGATCAGACAATGGGAAATGTTGTCTAGTGGAAATGCGTATTGGTTGCTAAAAAGATGGTTTTACACCTGTATTGATGTATGGCTTTCTTTCCTGAAGGACTTACATACTCAAAGGATTTCTTTTCCTTGTCTTCCTCTCCCTTTTTATTGTGTGTGCGTGTGCACATGTATTTTTATTGCTGTTTATTACATTGTACCTCCTTTGTTAGAGTCTCACCTGTTGTATCTCACTACTTCTGAGCTAAAATACTGCTAGCTATGATACAGGCATTGACATCAGAACCTTCAACCTCCAGTGTTCCCCAGAGAGCTCCATTTATCTTCATGCTGTAGACAAATCATCAGTATAGTGAAACTTCTACTGGGCTACAAGCCCTGGAGTTTGGATTCCCAGCCAACTGGAATAATTTAAAGCATATGGAAAAGGTCTGCAATGACTTAGTAATGTCGATATACCTTCTGACAGCCTCTCGAGTTTCGTACGTGAGCCAGCCTTCAGTAGCCTTCAAGCAGCAGACTAATGGGTGAAGGAACTACAAACTTTTACCATCAGTTGAATCATAACAGAACATGTATTTGTTTTAGCTACCTCCATCCCAAAGTAGTGTTTTCAGTTGAGATGAAACTCAGCAGGTGTCTGCTTGAGGCAATTCCACTTGGTCTTCTGCTTGAGGTGGTTAAACCTTCCATACTCCAATATGCTTGCTCTAAATGGGAAATAACAGTAGCTTCCTTCAAGATTCGTGTCTTGTGACATTCTGTTCACAAGCACACTGAGATCTTGGAAAACAAGGTAATGCACTGATGTTATATATAAGAACAAGCTCAGCAGCTTGGGTGAAGTGAGGTGGTATGCTGAGTAGCACCCAGCCACGTTCTTTAAGGATGTCGGCCCGCATTTGGTGTCATAGGCCTTTTATTGGGTGGTGTAGCTGTGGTTCATCCCTTACACTGCTCCTTTGTCTTTTAGGCAACAAGTGCACGAGGAAAGGAAGGGATATCCAACTTGGTCTGAACTGGCTCTCCGGTTTCTGCTGCAGATTACAAAGGCCAAACATATATAGACTCCATCAGCTTTGAAAAGGAACTGACCACTGCCATGGGACTCCCCACCCAGGTTTTGGCCTGTGTGATCTTAGCTTTGCTGTCCCAGGATGTCAATGGCGGAGTCATCAAGCAAACTATCCGGCAGAAGTGGAAGGCTGGGCTAAACATGACCTTGCCAGAGGATAACCAGCCTGTGGTTTTTAACCACGTCTACAACATTAAGCTGCCTGTTGGCTCCCTTTGCTCTGTGGACCTGGACACAGCAAGTGGCGACGAAGACCTGAAGGCAGAAATTGAGCCTGTCAAGAATTATGAGGAGCACACAGTGAATGAGGAGAACCAGATTGTCTTCACGCACCGTATTAACATTCCCCGCCGGGCTTGCGGCTGTGCAGCTGCCCCAGACATTAAGGATCTGCTGAGCAGGCTAGAGGAGCTGGAGGGGCTGGTATCCTCCCTTCGGGAGCAGTGTGCCAGCGGGGCTGGATGCTGTCCTAATTCCCAGGCAGTAGAAGGTAAGGCAGACAGGGGAACTGCTCTTGAGGAAATTCTTGTGCTGGCTGTAGATCTTGTTTAGAGTAGATACGCAGATCTGTTTCAAGAATGAGCAAAAGTCAACCTGTTAAATTTGAACCGTAACCAAAACTGGGAATGTATTTGGCCAGCTTGCAAGATATGTTCATTCACAGTTTTGTGGTTTGATGAATCTGTGGGTCAGAAGTCTGCCTGGGCTGCTTTGTAGCTGTGGCACCAAGCGTGTACGACATTTGGGCAGGGTGACAGTCTATGTCAGAGTTAAGATTAAAACTCATATAGTCCAAGCTCTTGGCTCTATGTTTTGTCCCTTTGAATAAGCTGCCAATGTAACCAGGTTTGCTTCCAAGTTTTCTTTAATAGAAACCAATAAAAATACAGCAGGGCATAAGGCAATAGACAAGCACAAACAGTTAGAGAAGGGGGGAAAAGGTATCCTTCCAGGATTTTTTTTAAACTGTGGTAGGGGATTGCTCAAACAAGAGAGAACACACAGGTCTTCTCAGTAGTACTCTGTCCCTCTGAGCACAAAGCCAGACTCACGGCTGAGGATACACCATGCTGCCTGGCTTTTGATGTTCTGGAGTGAATTGGTGAGTAATGCCCTGATGGAGCAGGCAGGAAAGCTGCTCAGTCAGTTGACGAGGGATTTTGAGAAGGCCAGAGGAATCCAGCGTGCTCGTTTACCAAGTAGTTGGCAGGAGCTCTTCCCTGCTACTAATGCGAATTAAAGCATTCCTGCTAAACTAAAGCTCATTGGAGGAAGATGGAGGGATTCTCATTTAAAAGCTTTGGAGATTCTGGAAGTTATGTCCTGTAGGGAGCTTGAAAAATCAGATCCCTTTTAGGTCATATGTGCCACACTGGTTTAATGTATCCCAGACCTGAGGGGAGTAATGGGTTTTCTGGATCGTTGGTACAGGTCAGCTGGACACAACACCCTATTGCAGCGGACACGGCAACTACAGCATCGAGATCTGCGGCTGCGTGTGTGAGCCTGGCTGGAAAGGCCCCAACTGCTCTGAGCCCAACTGCCCGCGCAACTGCTTCAACCGGGGCCTCTGTGCCCAGGGCAGGTGCCTCTGCACCGAAGGCTTCACCGGCGAGGACTGCAGCCAGGCCACCTGCCCGTCCGACTGCAACGACCAAGGCAAGTGCATGGATGGGGTTTGCATGTGCTTCGAGGGGTACACGGGTCCAGACTGCAGCGAAGAGCTCTGCTCCCAGGGGTGCAGCGTGCACGGGAGGTGCGTGGGCGGGCGCTGTGTGTGCCACGAGGGTTTCACTGGTGATGACTGCAGCGAGCCCCTCTGCCCCAACAACTGCCACAACCGCGGGCGCTGCGTGGACAACGAGTGCGTCTGCAACGAGGGCTACACTGGCGAGGACTGCAGCGAGCTCATCTGCCCCAACGACTGCTTTGACCGTGGGCGCTGTGTCAACGGGACCTGCTTCTGCGAGGAGGGCTTCACTGGGGAGGACTGCGGGGAGCTGACCTGCCCCAACAACTGCAACAGCAATGGGCGCTGCGAGAATGGGCTGTGCGTCTGCCACGAGGGCTTCGTGGGGGACGACTGCAGCGAGAGGAGGTGCCCAAAGGACTGCCACAACCGTGGGCGCTGTGTGGGCGGCCGCTGCATCTGCCACGAGGGCTACCTGGGTGAGGACTGCGGGGAGCTGCGGTGCCCCAACGACTGTCACAATCATGGTCGCTGCGTCAATGGGCAGTGTGTGTGCCACGAGGGTTTCATCGGTGAGGACTGCGGGGAGCTGCGGTGCCCCGGGGACTGCAACAACCGTGGGCGCTGCGTCAACGGGCAGTGCGTGTGCCATGAGGGATTCATCGGGGTGGACTGTGGCAAGCTGCGGTGCCCCAATGACTGCAACAACCACGGGCTCTGTGTCAATGGGCAGTGTGTGTGTGACGAGGGGTACACCGGAGAGGACTGTGGGGAGCTGCGGTGCCCCGAAGACTGCCACAACCGCGGGCGCTGTGTGGAGGGGCGCTGTGAGTGTGACAACGGTTTCACGGGGGAGGACTGTGGCGAGCTGTCCTGCCCCAATGACTGCCACCAGCGTGGGCGCTGCGTTGATGGGCGCTGTGTGTGCCAGGAGGGCTTCACAGGGGAGGACTGCCGTGAACAGACCTGCCCCAATGACTGCAACAATGTGGGCCGCTGCATCGACGGACGGTGTGTCTGTGAGGATGGTTACATGGGGGATGACTGCTCTGATGGTAGGTTGCAATGTCCCTTTTGAACCACTTCCCCTGGGTAATTCCCCGTGTCCATCCACGTCCATCCAGCAGCCTCGGAGGCTCTGGAAACCTTTTCCGTATAGCTGGGCCCTGTTGCCACCTTTCTTTATCATAGTCCAAACAGCTGAATCAGAGCAGTAGCACCAGCAGCAGCAGGATCTTGGCCTCCCTTGCTTTTCAGGGCTATATTGGTGGTGACTTTTTGTGGTCAGCTAGCCAGCAGGCTGATAATGGTGATGCAGTCCATTTGTTATCTTCAAGTTTGCTCTCACCACAATGTTGCTGGAGCTAGCACCAGCTGGGGTTTGTCACCGTGACCTTTCAGCTTCTCATAGTACCTCTTGATGCTAAAAAAAAATTGCATCTGCAAGAAACTGTTCTAGCTACAGAGAAGAGGGAGATGTATCCAGAGTCGTCTTACTAGGTATTCAGCAGGATCAGTCAGTCAAAAGAATAGGGCCTGAATTTTGACTGAAGAATAAGACTTTGCAGGAATGAGATAACGTAGATAATGAATGTCAGTGAATAAAGAGCCTGGGTATCAAATGTTTCTTACAACCAGGTTCTGGTTCGCTGTCTCATGCTGGATGGATAAGAAAAGTGGCTGATTTACAATGCTATCGCTATTGTAGGAGGTGAAAATGAACCACACAGCACTGACAGTATACACTGACAGACCTCAGGGTCTCATTGGCTTTGCTTTGAAGGTAGATCACTGAACTAGAGCCCTGGTGGAGGCTGAGGGCATAGTGGAGGCAAGGCACACAAAAGCAACATCCTGAGGTGATCCGTACGGAGACGACTGCCACCATGGAACAATTGCCAGGTGTTGTAAATATTGCAGTGCAAGCTTTCAGGGTTATTACAGGGGCCTTCACTATCTTCCAATTGGCCAAAGTGATTTTTCTAACCAAAGTAAAACCTGATGTTTACTTATATATATATATTTATATAGATGTATGTGTGTGTATGTGAGATCTGACAAAAGCTTAGAGTAAAATCATGGAATCAGCTGCAGTGGAAACTTAGCTATAAAAACGTGCACTTAGTTTCCCAGTACCACTGACTCTATGGAAATTGATAGAAAATTTTGGCAGCTAGATAGTGACAAGCATTACACTATTAATGAGGTAGTTTTCTTTAGTAGATCCCAGGAGAGAGATTTTGGAACCTAAGACCTTTGTAGAGTAATCAAAGAATATTAGGGGGTGGGAACATTATAAAAGACAATGAGTACCCTTGAAAAGAAATTCCATGTTTTCATCTCCTCCTTCTGGAAGACTCCTAAACCACATTTTGTGCTCTTGTACATGCAAATGTGGAGTAATCTATTGTAAGTATTTACAAAAATAATCATGTTTTATTTTACTTTGGAAAATCTTTGCAAACCCTAGGACTTCTAGCTATAAAATCATGTGCTTCTGGCAGTTGAATTAAACATCTGAATCCCTAGGGACCCAGCTATAATAGTCTTGTGCAGTAGCCATGAACGGAGGAGCTGGAACACAGTCAGCCATAGGTTGTGTGCAAGTGTGAGAGCAGAAATTGGCTCATGACTTTTGGAGATGTCTGTAGCCTTCATCAGCTGAACATTCCTTTCTTCAAGTGCCTAATTTGTGTGACATGGCTTCCCCATCCCCTGTTGGTTAGATGATTCTTATAATCTGCTCCTGGGAAAAATGTGCAACTGGGTAAGTCATTATTTTCTGAGCCTTGAAAATTTCTTATAAGTTTGTTTTGTTTTTTTTCCCCTTCCTAGTGTCTCCTCCAACTGAGCTGACCGTGACAAACGTAACAGATAAAACTGTAAATCTGGAATGGAAGCATGAGAATCTCGTCAATAAGTACCTCATCACCTACGTCCCTACCAGTAGTGGTGGCTTAGATATGCAGTTCACCGTGCCAGGAAACCAGACAGCTGCCACTATTCATGAGCTGGAGCCGGGTGTAGAATACTTTATCCGTGTTTTTGCAATCCTTAAAAACAAGAAGAGTATTCCAGTCAGTGCCAGGGTAGCAACATGTGCGTTTAATATTCCCTGTATTCATTGTTTTGTCTATTCCATTGTATGTATTTATTTGCATCCTTTTTTTTTAGGGTATTCTTTTGTATTTTCTATTTTCAATTCATTTGCTGTTCATGTTCCTTTCTGTATCGTGCACACCACAGCCATATCTAAACACCCCAGCCTCAAAAGGTGCTCTTTGACTTCTGTCACTGTGCTCATTTTTAGAGATCTGGGGCAGGATTCATCTTGCTTAGCTTCAAATGTCCTCTCTAGGCTTCTTTGAAGAGGGTAGAAAAGGATTTCTAGGGCCAAATTCATTTTACTCTAAGGTGACATCTAAAATAGGGCAGAGAAAGGTCTCTCCAAAGGCAGAATAACTGGCTGGGAAGAGAGTTTAAACATATTAGCTGCAGATAGCTGCCTGGCAGGTAGTTACAGTGGTGGAAGGATGTCCCACCCGCAGTGCCCCGTCGATGGGAACCTGTAGCTCATGTAATGATATCCTTTTCTGTCACAGATCTGCCGGCTCCAGAAGGTCTGAAATTCAAATCCGTTAAAGAAACATCTGTCCAGGTGGAGTGGGATCCTCTGAACTTTTCATTTGATGGCTGGGAGCTGGTCTTCCGTAACATGGTGAGGAAGCAGTGTCTCTTGTACAGAGGCCGTACATAAGTGCAAGATCCTGGATTTCTTGTATTTATACCGACTGATTGTCCCATGTGTTACAGAAAAAGGATGATAACGGAGATATAACCAGCAGCTTGAAAAGGCCAGAGACATCTTACATGCAGCCAGGTTTGGCACCAGGGCAACAGTATAATGTGTCCCTTCATATAGTGAAAAACAACACCAGAGGACCAGGACTATCCAGAGTGATAACCACAAGTAAGCACAGCCTGTGTTTGTAGTGCCACCTATAAAACCACTGCTGTTTGGGGTGGCCTAGGGAGGTTTTAAACAAAGAGAAAGCCAAGCTCTACACTGTGAATTGATAGGGTGGAAAAAAGTAGTGTGGAGCTGTTAATGAAGAATACATGAGGAGAAATTAAATCCTGTCCATGCTACCTGTTAGAAGAGGAAAGGAAATTTACGTTTAGCTAGCAGGTAGCAAGTGCTATACATTTTTATTCTTTTTCAAAAAGTACATCAACAGGAACTAGAATTTCTTTCACCCTGGTGATATTTGCATGAAGAAATTATTTAAAGGAGAGTTTCTGTTGTGCAGATGGAGAACCTCTTAGGCTGCCTGTCTTTCCTTTGGCAGCTCCTAATGGTAATGAATTTTGATGAATTTGCTTCTGATGAATTGAGTCCATTTGGCACTTTCTTCAACTATAGAAAGTAAAGGAAGAAAGTAAATGAAGATAATCTTCAGTTGGTAGAAGCCACTCATTTTAATTTTGCTCTGAATCATCAATTAAAAGCACAAGAATGTGTATGATTTTTCTGGCAAAATTTCCTTAAAAAAAACTTCTTTTTTTTTTCTTTTTGTTAACAGAGCTTGATGCCCCTAGCCAGATCGAGGCAAAAGATGTCACAGACACCACAGCTCTTATCACGTGGTCCAAACCCCTGGCTGAAATTGAAGGCATAGAGCTCATTTATGGCCCAAAGGATGTTCCAGGGGACAGGACAACTATTGACCTTTCTGAAGATGAAAACCAATACTCTATTGGAAACCTGAGGCCGCACACAGAATATGAAGTGACGCTCATCTCTCGTCGAGGGGACATGGAAAGCGACCCCATGAAAGAAGTCTTTTTCACAGGTAAGAAGCTGGGAAACCAATCCAAACTTCTGGGAAGTAATGTAATCACCATTAATTTCCTACGCTATTTGTATCCTGTTGCTTCAGTTGATAGTTACTGCATCAACACAGAATCAGCACCATTATAGAGGTACATGAAAGTGGAGAATGTTTCTCTTTGCCTTATAGACCTTACTGGCTCGGCAAAATATTTAGACCCCTCCAAGTATCTAAATGTATTTTGAAAATGGGAATTATGGTATTAAGTCTCTTAGAAGCTTTTGCTCATTATACCCTAAATCTCTAGTTCAGGAAACAAATTCCTCTGGATTGCTTGTCTGTCTGCTGAGCTTAATATCTTCCATGGTTCCTATTCAATCTAAGACTTTTCTGTTTTTTCTATATGTATAACAGATTAAAGGAACTGCTTTTTTCTCTTCTTAGTTCTCCAAATGTTTTCTGTTACGCTTTTAAAAATTGACTTTGCTCCTTAGTGATCCTTGGAATGCGTTATGAAAGTGTGGGTCCTTTAACATGTTGGCCAGGTTTGAGGCATTAAGGTAGCTGTGTAAATGATACATAGACAGTTACCTCCTTTTTCATCCTAAAATGAAAAATGTGTTCATTCACAGCACAATTTGAGTCTACTATAGGTCTGAACAGTGAAAGCCTGTTGAATTTTTACAGAATATTCATCGTTTGTTTTGAGCCTTAGAGTTCCTTTCAGCCATGAATGCAAGATATTTACTGAACAGAAATTCTGGAGATGATAAATTGTTGTTTCTTAGCAGCCTTTTTCCTTTTGAAAGCTGATGTATTTATAAAGGAAAACCAGTATTTTCAGCCTAATATGTTTTTTCCACAAGCTTGTTTTGTAATGAAAAATAATTACTAAAATTGAAAATGTTATTTTTGTCCCAGGAGACATAAAGCTGAATTTCTTCCACTGATGTTTTCTCCAAAGCTAGTGAACTCTTCATTTCATGCTAAAATAAATCTGCGTGATGTAGTTAAAAACGTAGCAGTATCGTGTGAGAGGAAACTTAACTTTTTCAGATCATTTCACCTTCTAAAAATCACTGTTATAAAAGACTGCTGTCATAAGAGAATTATTTCTATTTATTTACTGGTTGATTGAACACAGACTTGGATGCTCCAAGAAACCTGAAGAGGGTGTCACAGACAGACAGCAGCATCACTTTGGAGTGGAAGAACAGCCATGCAAATATTGACAACTATCGAATCAAGTTTGCTCCCATCTCTGGTGGAGACCATGCTGAGATCACAGTGCCAAAGGGTAATCAGGCCACAACCAGAGCTACACTCACAGGTAGGGGAATGGAGATCTTGCCATTAATATTGTGCCACTACCATCACCCTAGAGCACAGTAGTGTAGTGAAAAAATGCCTTTTTGGTCACTATATGTAAGAGGTACAAGCAGAGGTTACTCATTTTGTGTACAAGCAATACAAAGAAATTAAAATACATACGATATACATTTACACACCTGCAGATGGGTAACTAGCCAACAGACGGTATGTAGCCATTTCACTTTCATGTGCATTTCTGAATCCCACTAGTCAGTTCCCCAAGTTCTAGGTAGCTACATGTCTTTGTGGAGATGGCTCCAAATCTCTGAGTTCAAAAGGCTTTTGCATATGCTAGGGATGATATTTACTGATGCCAGACTGCAACTTTTCTGTGAACCTGCAAGCTGCCTTACCAGCCTGCAAGGCTAGATAACGGTACTTTGTCTGTGTCACATGGATGTCTACCTGCTTTGCTTTGGCAGAAGTACCTACACTGCAAGCTCCGGAAAGCAGAAGCTATCTCTGATTACGCAGTTGCACAGTGTCCAAAATGCAGTCAGCCATAATTTTTATCCTTTGGCATATACATGGAAAAAGATTTAGCATCAGGTCAGCTGGAGGGTCAACTGAAACCTCGATTCTCTGCATGCACAGGAAAACATGTATCTTACCCTGCATACATTCAGACTTCCTTACTTAAACAATTGCCCGTAGGCATATTCCAGAGACAGGAACTCATGCTTCTATTCCTCATCCCTTAGGTTTGAGGCCCGGGACTGAATATGGCATTGGAGTGACAGCAGTGAGACAGGACAGGGAAAGCGCTCCTGCTACCATTAATGCTGGCACTGGTGAGTAGCTTGATCTCCCTTTGTGCTCTGGAGGAAACACCAAGTCAGGTGAAGCCTCTTCTCCATGCAGTGCCTGCTGAAGTAAATGAAAGTGAGGGAAATTTGTTCTGGTGTGATTTGTCTGTAAAAAAGAACTTCGTCACCTTCTACCTGTATCATGCAACAGGGCTTCAAAAGCTCCAAAAGGTGGATAAGACTCTGAGTTGTTGCTAGACTGCCAGTATAGATGTCACTTTGTCTACAGATGCCTAAAAAACTGTCCCAGGGCAGTTCAGAGACACCTCAACTTCACTTTTTTAACCTGTAGATCTTGATAACCCCAAGGACCTGGAAGTCAGTGACCCCACTGAAACCACCTTATCCCTTCGCTGGAGAAGACCAGTGGCCAAGTTTGATCGCTATCGCCTCATTTACATTAGCCCGTCTGGAAGGAAGAACGAAGTGGAGATCCCTGTGGACAGCACCTCTTTTATCCTGCGGGGGCTGGATGCAGGCACAGAATATACCATTAGTCTGGTGGCGGAGAAAGGCAGACACAAAAGCAAACCCACAACTGTCAAGGGTTCAACTGGTGAGTAACAGCTTTTGATGAGAGTCATGCACCAGGTCATTGGGCAATGACTAACCCAAGGACAACTTCACCTGATTTTGTAAGCCATGTCTGGGGAACTGCTGAAAAACATCCGCTGCCTGCAGAGCAGGCTTAGCTCTGTCTAACATGATAGGCTTAATGGAGGGAGAGCTGTGTACTTCCCTACCTACTGTGTTTAGCTCCATGTTCTCAATGATTTCTTGTTTATCCTTTGAGAACACTCACAAAGAACTCAGCTATTTGTCCTGCACGAGACACAGTCCTCATCTTTTGTTTTAAATGAGGCTGGTTTTTCGTGCATTGTGTCTTATAATTTGAGGGTTTCTTTCTACAGCCAAAAAATAAGAGGAAGAACAACCAGAATGTATTTAACATTGCTTGTTCCCACCTAATGAATTCTCTTCACAGCATGCCTCTACCCATCACGTGCCAGCAGGGTCAACAGGGCTCTGACGTTGCCCTTTTTCAGTTTGCTCCTCCAAAAGCAGGAAAGGCTACCGCCACAGATCAGGTCACATTCACCGTTTCCATTGCATACCATGGCTGTTACACTTGCCGGCAGAGAAGGGGTCTGTTTCTGCCATCTCCAGGTGTACAAACCATTCTAATCAACCTGTTTCAGTTGACAACTTATTCAATTCATATTCTTTATGAAACATTTTGACCCGAAGATTGTGGCATACAGAGGTATATCTCGGCATAGAACACAAGTCAGTCCTGAATCTTTAAGTGCCTTCAGGCTAAATCCTGTGAGGCAAAGCCCTGACTGCTATAAGTGAGCAGAGACAATGAAATCAGAATCAGCTGCACTGCAATTATTGTCCTTAGCAGATATCAAGGTGTTTATCCTTTTCTCCCTGAAGACTATCTACGGGTAAACACATCAGAAGCTGTGGATTTTACAAATTAATAACGATACAGCTTAACTCATCAAACCTGTTTTCATATTCCCTGGTAGTGTTTGTGCCAGCAGACTCTCTGAACACTTTTAGAGTCAAGGAATGCAGGGCAGCAGAGGGTCATGTGGTATGGGGTCAACTACAGACAACCATCAGTACTGAATTACTTGTTTGATGTATAAGTCAGGCCTGCGTGCAATGCAGGGAAAACTTCGGAAGCCTTGAGGCACACACATGACAGGAAGCTGAAAGTTTATGTGGCAGGAGTGAGCAGGCTTTGATTTTTCCAGTTATCTGGTCCCCCATCTGTCTGAAGACTGAGTGGTCTCAGAAGACGTATGCAGAGGGTGAAAAGACAGAAGCAACATACTGTGGAATTTCACAGTCTGGTCTTACCGGCACCAGCTTCCAGAGTCCTACATGGTGGCTTCTTTTTCCTGGTTTGGTTTTGGTGTTGTTTCTTTTACTATAAATACATTCATCTGGCCAGTGTATTTATTTTAAGTCTTTACTCAGAGCAGCCAGTAAACAAAGCGTTCTCTGCAGTGGGCTCCTTGGAAGCAGCAGCAGCAGTTGACATAACCTGTCTCTGTGACCTTCCTCCTGCGTAGGAGCGGACAAATCCAAACACATGAGCATGGGGAGGCAGCAGCCCTCTGTAAGCCTGTAGGGTACGAGACAAGAGGTCTGCTTCAGTTTACTTTTTGATCCACCCTCAAGTCAGTCCTCTTTATCTATGTTCCCAGTCTTGAAGTCCTCAGGATAAGCCAAACAAACGTGTTGTTTTACCCTCTCATGCAGAGCTATGGGGAGCTCAGGTCCATTGCACTGCTGGGGAGAGTATTTGGAGTAACCAGGGAGAGAGAGGAGTGATTGAACTGGAAAGTGCCAGTAGTCCAGCTAGGACTGGAGCAGCTTTGCTTGGCAGGTGCAGGAGACAGTCCTGCTGTTTAGAGGGGCATGTGCCATCCCTGCTGCCCCAAGGAGCCAGGGACTGCAGAATGATTGAGACTTTTTCCTTTCAGAGTTTCCATTGCTTCTCTAAATTGCCAGTTTTTCATCTTCTATTCTTCCCAGCCTCTTGATGGTTCAGTCAGGTTTCTCTGCTGGCAGGTACTCAAGAGCTTCCCACAAATGCTTTGTATTTGTTTGTGTAGTGAATTTTCTGCCACTGAGGGTAAAGTTGCTTTCAGCCCCAGAGCTGAGGGTCTTCTATTGGTGCCTTCCCTCCTCTCTTACATTCTGCTTGGTGTCTTTTAATGTATATCAACTCTCCGCACACAGACAACTGAAACGTTCTGAGCTCATGAACCTCTAGCAGAGGACACAGCTCTAATTCTTCCATAGTATAGAATATAAGAATAGAATAGAAGCCTTCTGTTGTTTCTGTCTCTTCATATGGATGAAGTGCAGCTCAAGTGACCAAGGCTTTTTTAACTCATGATCCTGCATTCAGGAGAAGGTAAAGATTATAAAGCAAACAGTTTGCTAAATGTTATTTTGTTTTGCTAAAAAGGAAAGACTTAATATTTCACACTGCCGTTTGCTTGTTTGTTTCTTTGTAGCTCTGCATAGCCTAACCCTAATGCAGGCAATGACTCCTGACCCAGAGGAGCTTTCTGGCTCTGGGAGCTTTCTTGCTCCAGAGGCCTCAGGGATGCAGGAGGATGCACTGAGGGACCTTGTGGTCTCAAGGGTAACAGACCACAGTTTTAGTGTCTCGTGGTATGCGAATACAGGAGTCTACAGTAGTTTTGTGGTGGAGTACAAGGAAGTGTCATTGGCAGCTGGGCCCCCTGCAGAAACCTTCCTGCCCAGAGAATCCCTAGGCGCTGTGATTGACGGCCTCCAAGCTAACACTTCCTATAAAATCAAGGTGTATGGACTGGCTGGAGAGCAGCGTTCTTCTTTGGAAGCTGTGGTCACAACAGGTACCTCCTTTCCGTTATTAACGAAGGTATCACGAACTAGGCTACTACTTGTTTGTTAGAGGACCTACCCAGCGTTGCACTAAGGTTTTGGTTCAGAACTACTTCAGAAATCAAAGAGAATAAGCCATTTTACTAGTTGGAGGGACCTTTCTGGCAGCATGTCTTGGGAATGTTACATCAGATTAACAACTAATCTGCAGGGTGAGCACGTAACCCAGCGCTGAGGAAGTTGAGCAGTCAGACTGCAGCTTTGTTCTTTCTTGCTCTGGTTCTGGAACCCTGCCTGCACAGCACAATGTGGGTCCTGGAGGAGGACGGATGGCAATACATCAGGCATGAGAGGCCTGTGGAGATAAATGAGTGGACATTAGAGAAACCAAGTGCCAACCTCAAATTCTTCTGCTGAAGGACCCAGATTGTGCAGCAACTGTTCTTGAATCGTGGATGCGATACTCTCTTACCTCTGGAAGTGAGCTGCACGTAGGAGCATGGCTTGGAGAAGTAACTTTTCCATTCTGTTGAATGTTTTTAAGAAGATTTATGCTGTTTACCAAAGACCCTTGTCTGTGCTGTGCGTCAGTCTGTCTTCCTCTCCTGGCTTCTGCTAGTCTTAGATTGCACCACCCTTTTTTATACAAACTCAAACGTTAGGAAGAATGATTAGGTGAGCCAGTTCAATGGGAAATTGCAGCGCTGACCACTGGGAAACAAAGTTTGCCAGTAAAGACTGCCCAGTTCTTCAGCTGATTCCTCTGCTGAGAGTACCTGGAACCTGACTTCAACAGGGGAACCTTTAGTGGTACCTACCGCTGCATTTCTGGCTGGTGCTGTACTGCGGTGCTTTCTTCATGAAATGCAGAGGTGCGCAGGCACTGCGAGCTCAATTTAATCAGCAGGTTGAGGAGGGGAAAGCCATTTAGCCAAAGGGTTCTGAAAAGAATGCAAATTTCTTGGTAGGCCGTCACATCTTACAGAGTGCTTGAGCTGATGAGAGACTCTGCAGCAAAACTGGCTGATAGCCCCTCTTGGCAAATCATGTAAAATCCCAGAGACAGAAGCAAGAAATAATACAGAATACTGTTTGCTCCATCCAGAGGAACTGGGGAAATGTCCTGGCAGGACATTAGCATTCTTTTTAGTAAAATTACCAACGCAGCATTACAATGGAATTCCTCAAAAGGCTAGCAACAGCATTATAGACTTATTTAGACCATATTCAGCCAGAAGATTTTACTGAAAATTATATTGAAAAGTATTCCAGTCTGAGAAAGAGCATTTGTTTGTTGTCCATTCAGTTTGCCTTCTACATAGTTTTCAGCTCTATTCAGCTTCAGCACCTACTATTCATTCATCTTGCCACCATGAATCATGCTCTCTGGCTGTCATCCACACACCTAGGGCTCCTAGAGCTCTCTTTCTCTTCTCCCCATCCATTCCCTTAGCTGCAAAGTCAAGTGTTTGAACTTCATTGTTCTTGTTATCCTACAGTTCAACTGTTTTCCAAATTTTCCATTACCTCTTACAGTATTCTATCTGCTTAATAATGAACACTGATACTACCTGTGCTATTTTTCATGTATTCATATAATTTCATTTTTCTGTCTGTTGTTTGTTTGTACACAAAGCCACATATTCCTCTATTACACATGGGCTTAATATGGGATATGTGTGCGTAGAGGGTAGACCACTCTTTCTCGTCCACAAATTCATTTGTGGAGTCATGTCATTAAACCCAGGGTAATATTCAGAATTAGGTCTGAAAAGAAATCAGAGGTAATGTAACTACATATAATTACATATGCTCCATGAGACCATCTCTATATGGCAGCTTCCCACGTCAAGGTTGGCACAATCTAATTAATCCTCTTATGACAGCAAAATTCTGAATTAAAATGCCTTTTAGGTGGTTGGTCCCTCAGTTTTTGTATGATACAGTTGAATTGCTGCTGTATTTCCCGTCCAGACTGGAGTGACCAAGTCCTTGTGTGGTTATGCTGTAACTGGCAGCAATCTGGGAGAAATGTCAGTAGGGGTGGTCAAGTGGAATGAGGGCAAGTGAGAAGATAGTTTGGGCTAATATTACACAAGGTTTTCTCGTGGATATCAGGAGCGTAATGCCAGCCTTGGGGTTTTTTTTCCCTTGCATTTTTGAATGTTTTGTCCTCAGCTTCCAACTCAGGGTACGTGCCAGTTTCCCAGTGGGACCACGACCACCCACTACCTGGAGCTGTACCTGTGCGATGTACTGCTGCCCTTTTCCCCCACTTCACGCTACCTATGCACGTCTTTTGCAGAAATATTTCACAGTAAAGCCCAGCTACCACTGTGCATGTTAAGTAGAAAACCTTAAGGCTGAACAAGCACCAGTGCACTTGCTTGATGCCATAGTTTTTTGCCTGTTTCCAGAACAGGAAAGAGCTGGTTGGCATCTAATTGCGCACAAGCAGCTGGGAATCGCAGAAGGCTGATGATTCCATTCTGCATGTCTTTCTGCTTTGTTACATGGGCTCAGTAACCCTGGTACAACCAGGTAATAGTTCTGACAGCGGGTTTACTGGGAAAGAGGGAATTATGCTAGTGGTCACCACTGCGGGTGTGCTGGTGTCATGACAGTATGGCTGTCTTCAGGTTGCAGCATATGTAGGGCCTGGTCCAGATCATGTGCTGGGGTAATTTAAGTCAAAAATATCGATGTTATATAAAAACATAAATCACTCTTTGCCTCACAGGCTTCCCTCCTTCCTGGAGGTGAGCAGAAAACAATATTTCTACATTTGTATTTGTCCTGAGAGGGTGGTTGGGTTTTTTTGAGATAACATTTCTGCATTTGTTTGAAAGCGGTTTAGACTTATTTTTCTCCTCTGAAACCTTTTTTTCTGATACATGTGTGAATTTGGAGACAGATAATGAATCCTGAGTACCTATTTGTGTTGATCTGATTGATGGTGGTAGATGACTTGCTCTCTCTTAATTGAATGCAAGTGGAGCATGAAAGCAAGACATTCACTGAGGTGTGAAATGCTGTGGTTTTCCACTAATGAGGAGATAATTCTGCATGTCAGAAAAATCACCTGCCTGTTGCCTTGCAGCTGCAATCAGAAACACGTGCCTTGTGATCTCCACAGTTCCCAGATTTTCAGATTCTGACTGTGCTACGGGACATATTCGCAGATGGTTCAGCATGCTGAAGGCCAAGCCTTTTCCCTTCCATTCCTTTGGATCTCTTTAAAGAAAGCTTGCTTGAGTTCTTGCTGTCCTAGTTTTTAGGTGAGGATGCGTGTGTCTGTGTGTGTCCCCACCTTTTTTGAAAATTCTGCATGTAACCAGATGGATAACTCCTCCAAGCCTGTTTTTGGTTGGATAGGATGAGATTTAGCATGCTTCTGCTGCAGCTGATTTCTCAGTCTGGATTTGGATATGTTTGTGATAATTGGCATGCATTCCATTTACGGTTTTTATCAGAAACCAAAACTGACACGCTGTAGTAAAGATAAAAGGCATGTTTGAGAGGCTTAGGGTTCACATCCTCACTGATGTAAATCAGCAGAAATCTTTGGAGGCAGTCAAAGTGCGCTGATTTACATTAGCTGAGGATGTGCCTATTTGTCTACTGGAAACATTTCAGCTCCTCTCCGTGTTTAATGGTTGTTGCTCTGGATCTGCTATTTAGTGTGGTCGCGTGAGGACCATGTTGCGCTTAGTGATGCTACCTCTGCTTGTGGCCTGGATTCAGTCTCCAAAACAGAAGTACTCATCTGTTTCCTCTGTTCTTAGAGCTGTTTATTAGAAAGCATACAAACTGTTCGGTAGCAGATGTTAGCTGTCTTTTGGTATGTTTGGGGGTTTGTTCTCAGGAAATTTTAACTTGTAATTTGCCTCTGTTTAGCACTTCTAGTCACAACACCTGGAGAACCAATCAATGAAACATCATTTAATCCTACCAGTCCTGCACCGACAGAGCTCAGTTCTTTAACAAACCCCAGCACTGATTCTCAGGCTCTGCTTTGGGTGCCCACTGACCCTCCCACCTCAGAAGCCACTGCTGCTCTTCATGACCTTAATATAACACACAGGACTTTCAGTAGTTTCTCCCTGTCTTGGGCAGCACAGGATGAGGTATTTGATCAGTTCTTTATCACTCTGAAAGACCTGTCCAGTTTAAACAGAATACAGGAAATATTTTTACCGGGAAACCATCGAGAAACAGAGATTACCAATCTCACAGCTGGCACACAATACCAGATTAACCTCCATGGAAGCACTCAAGGTCAGCTCTCTTGGTCCCTGGAAGCCCTAGCCACCACAGGTATTTTCTATGGATTCATTATCCATGTGTTCCTTTTCTGCTCTGAAATACAGAAGTTCATTTTCATACTGCTGTTCCATTGCAGAAATGCTAGGCTGTGTAAGTGATGCATTTCTTCTTAGCTGTGGTTTGTGGGATTTTTTCCCCCCTTTCTTCCTTTTGCATGGGATAAAACTCTTATTGCTATGGAATGAGAGCCTTGAGTGGTACAGCATGGACAATGCCCCATGCAGCTTTTAAGGTGATGTAGCATCAAGTCCCTCTTTTCAAATTGCATGCGAAGAGAGGCATTGATGCATCTGCTATTTACAAGGCACATGCAAATAGCAAGATGCTACAAGCGTTTATCTGGATTGTGGTTCAAACACCAGAAAGATTGCAAAAAGGTTGCAGTTTGCAGCATTGGCATGAAAGTGGTGATGTCAGAGAAAAAAAAGATTGGAACACATTGGGAGTATACCTTTCTGAAAACTTCTGTCTCTTATCCCTATGACATGAATTTCATGAGGAAGCAGGCCTATGGCCACAGGGCTCAGCTCAATAATGATCAAAGTACCAGTGTGTAAGCTCATGTCTGGAGAACCTAGCTGGAGGCTAATGGCTGTACCTGTCCATCATCCAAACCAAATTCACAACATGGGATAAATTATTTACATAGAAACACACAGATTATTCCACACCTACTACAAGGCTAGGGCAGTCTCATCTCTCAATGGTTTGTTCTTTTTTTTTTCTTCTTCTTCTTTTTTTTTTTTTTAAGTAAGAAACATCATCCCTTTATATCATTTGCTATGACATTGTCATTGTTTTGTCACGTATGTTGGATGCTTTATGGATGAGGCTTTTGGAGGTCTCCAACGGTTCAAGTTGGTGCATGATTTTGTATGAGAATCCCTTGGTCCCTAAAGAGCATGATGGAGTGGTACGCTCCATGTCAAATGTGCATGAGAAAAGAACGGGAGCAAAAGGGACTCTGCATCTTGGGAGCGAATGAAACTGAGCACTTTTCAGAGAATCTGGATTGCTTTTAAGCTATGATGATTACTGCATTACTTATTTCAATCAAGCTTTTACTTAAAAGATTTTTACCTTACCGTATTCTTTGGTTTAGTTTCATTAAGGAAATGTGTTTGTTTTGTTTGTTTCTGTTGCTACCAAGAGATCATTATTTCTGATACAACCAGTTCTATTTCTGTCCTGCTTTCTCCTTTTCAGCTAAACAGTGCCAGTTTGACAAGATTCATATTTTGCCTTAATGAGTCTCGTTTCTGTTCCTGATAAAGCAAACCAGCTCTGGATTCATGCTTTTTGTTGTTGTTGTTGAACATCATTGTGTTTATTTCATAAATAATCTCTTCCTTTCTAACAGGATGGGGAAAGCTCATCAAAACTTCTGTGCTCCTCAGTAGCAGCGATTTACTATACATTAGTGAATCTCACTGACGATAATTGACTGTGGAATCGGTTTTATTTTCTCTGTAACAGAGGACTTTCTATTTTTGCTGAGAAGATGACCCCAAACTTTTAGATTTAACAGCATCTCAGAGTTAGCTCTGATGGTTCCCAACTTTCTTGGCCACCCCTTGTGATGGGTTATAAGAATGTTAATTTCTGTGAAAGCAGATGTCAGTTTCTGATTAATATCAGCAACTCTGAAAATCCAAGCTTCTCTGCCCCCAGGAAGGTTTTGTGGACAGAATGATATAATATAAGGAAGATAAATCCATTAAACTAAAGACATGCAGACATGGAGGAATTTTCCCCTTCTTTATTGTTTTGGAAATAGTTTGGAAGAATAAATAGCATCTTTCATGTGGGCACAATGAAAATCATAAACATCTGAATCCCCAAACTCGGTGTCCTCCTATCCTTACACCAGGCACTGTTGCAGTATTCACAGTCACTTGAATGGCACAATGGCAAACACCGACTTGTTAAAAGCCCAGTAAAGTGGTTATAGTAATACTTGTTTGTCTCATAGGGACTCGTAATTAATGTTGGCAAAACACTTGCAGCTGTAAGATGGTCTATAAGCTGCTTTCTGTAAGCAGTCTTTTCGCATCAGTGTGGTTATTATTTGTTATTATAGTTCTTTTCTTACTGTTCTGTTTTGCCATGTCTCTGAAGAGACTTTACGAGATATCTGGGGCAGCTGAAAATGTAAATGTGTGTGTGTGCATCTCTGTGTCACTGATTGCAAGTGAAATGCATTAACGCAGAACATCATTAAATGATACATCATGGCTACTAGTCTGTAATTGGAGTAACTGACTGACTCTCTGTCCTTATTCAGAGGAGGAACCTGAGCTTGGAAATTTATCAGTATCAGAGACAGGCTGGGATGGTTTCCAGCTCACCTGGACGGCAGCCGACGGCGCCTATGAGCACTTTATCATTCAGGTGCAGGAGCCTGGCAATCCCGAAGGAACTCGGAATATCACAGTCCCGGGCAGACTGCGCTTTACGAATGTGACAGGCCTTAAGGCCAACACACCTTATAACGTCACACTTCGTGGTGTGATTCAAGGCTACAGGACCAACCCCCTTTCTGTTGAAACCATGACAGGTATCTTCTCAAGTCGCCTATCCAGCCCCAGGCCTCCCTTTCTTTGCAGACGGGGGCGTGAGCCAACGCTAGCGCAGCTTTCGGCAAAGCTTGCTCACTTGCTCGGCTTCGCCTGAGGTGCACCCAACTCATTAAAGCTTGGCTGAACATCTCTGGCATGGAAATGTCTCCTGATCAGACTTTCCAATAAGAATCTCAGCGCCCCCATGGAGCCCTTCACTTTTAGGAATGCTTCGCCCCCCACCCCACCCCATGGCTGGTTTTGTTCCCTTTACTCGCTTTTCTGCTGGTTGACACTAACAGCAAAACCCAACTGGTGGTTGTACAGGCTTGGGAAAGCCCAGGTTGCCTTGTAAAATTATAAAATTCTGTTCTTTACAGCCCAGATAATCAAAGCCTGAGAGTTTTGTTTTTATCCTTCAGAAGCTACCTTTGAAACGATGCACTAGCTTCTGTGTACATACAGACTCGGGGGTATAATGTGTGCATCTGACTCGTGGGCAAGGACAGACACCATCTATGTGGTCTGATATAGAAAAGAACACAAATTAATTCCTACCACCAGTAGTAACATATTATTAAGCCACACAAGGCTGTTAAACAGTCTGATTGGTCTGAAAAAGATATAATGCAAGAAAGCCAGATTCAGCAGAACTACCCTGGCATAAAAGTGACCTGAAAGAAGGAAGGTAAGCCCTGCACTGTCAGAAGGCTGAAAAAAACTAATCAAGAGCCACAATGATCATTTTCTGGCTGACCTTGTGAAAGATGGCAGTTTTAAATGAGAATTTATCATGAGCTTTGACTGTGAAAGATACATATATACTCACGTCTATCCTTTGATTCTTCTGAGTGTTATGATCATTGGCAATGAACAGGGTATGAATTAATTGATAGTAAAGGGGCACCAGTGGCTCTTCCTTCAGATAATTTCTTGTAGACAATATCTGCTGCCTCTGGGCTTCCTTACAGACCTTTGCAACCTCCTGTGATTATAAGATACCCAGAGCTTGGTCATATTTGATTTCCCCAAGCACATATTACCCAGCACAGAAAAGGATAAAAGTACACGTAACAAAGTGCAATTAAAACATGAAATGCAGTAGAGCTTGCTTGTTTCAATAATGCTTTTAGCAGCCTGGCGTAGGTGAAAATGTGTCTGGCACAAGGCACTTGCCTTGGGCTGTGTCCCACTGCAGGCCAGAAGTCCTGTGCTTTGAGAGTCCTGACTGTGAGCTGGTAGCAGATTGCCCGTTGAGAACAAACAAATGTGGCTAGACAAAGGAGGCTGTACATGGACAAACAAGAAAACAGACGTCATGGGTGTCCTGCCTAA
The DNA here is from genome assembly GCF_015220075.1 of Falco rusticolus. Taxonomy (NCBI): domain Eukaryota; kingdom Metazoa; phylum Chordata; class Aves; order Falconiformes; family Falconidae; genus Falco; species Falco rusticolus. The sequence goes on from NC_051195.1 coordinate 43,670,300, forward strand.
ATATGCAATGTGCTCGCTTTTTATTAACTTAATGAAAACAGCAGAAGATGCCCCGCTGAGGTTTTCCCTTCCCATCCTGGGTCATGCTCAGCACCCGGCTTTTCAAAATTTTCCCTTCTGGGGACTTCCAATTGTCAGATTTTTCTGAGCCTTCCTGTAACGCATCAGGGATGTCTACAGAGAGGAAGAAACCCCGAGGCAGCTATCACTGTTTTGCATTTTGGCTCCAGCTCCAAAATTACATGCCAGCTTTCATAGTCTTAAGCTGAAAGGGAAAGTAGAAGAGCAAACAAAACACAACCTTTTCCTTTGGCTAAAGCAATAGCTCTAGTTTCAGATTCTCCTAAAACTGGAAGCTGACTTTTCCAAATGCCCCAGGGGCATTCAGAAAAGTTCTTTTTGCATCTGCTTTTATGCTCAGACCTCAAAGACATATGGCTGCTCCTGGAGGTAAAGGGAAATAGCCAGAGCTTTAAAGCTTATTTTTCTTTTTTTTTTTTCCTTTTATTTAACATTTTGAGATGCTTTCATTCAATTTCTTGCCTTTAGTACCTGTCTGCTTGTAGCAAGCTTTTACTCAAACCCTCTTCCCCAGTGGCAGCCTGGAGCGCTGCCAGCATGAACAGGGAGATGCACGGATCTCTGCGCTGGAGGAGTGCAGGGCTGTCCCCTTCTGACCAGTGTTGTTTTCCTCCTCAGGAGTGCACCCAGAAGTTGGTGAGCTAACTGTTTCCGACATTACTTCTGAAAGCTTCAACCTTTCTTGGACAACCAGCAACGAGGACTTCGACGTCTTTACTATTGAAATTATTGATTCTAACAGGTTGCTGGAGCCCATGGAGTTCAACGTCTCAGGCAATTCAAGGACTGCTCATATCTCAGGGCTTTCCCCCAGAACTGATTTTATTGTCTACCTCTATGGGATCTCTCACAGTTTCCGCACGCAGGCAATAAGTGCTGCAGCTACAACAGGTATATAAAACCCACCTCAATGCTAACTCTCTTCTAACTCTTCCTTACAGGTTGTGCCCCTTTCCCTGCCCTCAGCTACCCCACCAGCCTACCCATTACCAAACCCTCTACCTCACTGTTTGATACCACCTAAGGAAGACCTGCCGGAGACATTTTGAACTGTGAATGTTAATCCAACATCCCATCCAGCAAAGTCAGTCAATCACATTGTGATTGTTTCATTCACACAATAAGTTTGCTCTTGTTCAAACGTTAAGGTTGGGGCAACCTTTGACAGAGCTGAAAAGCAAAGCAGATTTCCCAAGAACCAAGTGGGAAATGTTTCAATATGTTAGCTTGCAACATGTATTTGCATCTGTTGTACAGCATAGAGGAGATGCTATTTCTCTCAGATAAGCTGATTTCTAGATACAGTTTTTATCCTGATTCTCTAAACAGATTTCAGGCATATTTCAGTCTGTGAAAACAGGCTCCTATAAGGCAGACGCCCTGCTTGAATTCACCTTCCGAATCCAGTTTACATCGGATGACAGACTGAAAGAGCCCATTTGACTTGATGTTGGTCAGTGAAATAGGTAGGCATTTAGCTGTTGGTGCATTGCACATCTCGAGGTTTTACAGTTTTTCCAGAAAAGACAAGGAAGCCAAGTGTTCAGTGTGCTCTAGCCAGTTACAGTATGAAAGTGGAAGGAGAGGACTAGACAATGGAAGCAGGAAGTGCTTTTTCATAGTAGGCAGATGATAGCTCACGTGGTGAACATTTAACATCACCAAATTTTGTCTGCTGACATGATCTTAATAAGAGCTGTCATAGTTTGCCATAGCGATAGCTTGATGTGGCCAATGACATTAAGCAGAATACAAAATTTTGGTGATCAGATAATACAGACTTGCAGGTTTTAGCATCAACAGATTGTGAATATCCTCACTGAATCTTGGGTAATGTGGGCAGGGTGGCTGCAGGGGTAGTGGTATGAAACACAGTGAGAAACGCAAGTCTAGGTGATCTTTGTGAACTGTGGCTCATGTGAATTCAAACTTCTATATGATTTTATTTTGTTGCCTTGGGTTTTAATGATTGCAATACATTTCCATTTGTTTTTCTTCCCATAGTAGAGGAACCTCTCCTTAGCAAACTCACTGTATCAAATGCTACCTCAGACAGCATGTCACTCACGTGGGAAGCGCAGGACAATGCTTTTGACCATTTTATTCTAGAAGTCAGAAACTCTGACTTCCCTTTGGACTCCCTGGTGCACACAGTGCCAGGGGCCTCCCGGCGCTATGTAGTCACCAACCTCAAAGCCGCCACTAATTACACTGTCCAACTCCATGGTGTAATTGATGGGCAAGGTGGTCAGACCTTGACAGCACTGGCAACCACAGGTATTTCACTGTTTCACCTTCCAGGTTTGCTTTTTTCTCCTCTTTCTTTTGCTGTCCACCGAACTGCTCTAAAAAATGGCTCCAACTCATCATCGTTCCTTTGGTAAATTATAGGAAGATCACTATAAGGGGAGGCTGAAATATGCTGGGCTTGAGAGTGCTTGGGCAAAGGGAGATCTGAGACAATGGAAAAGGCTGAAAAAGTGCCCCCAGCATTAAGGGAGCCAGTAGTAAACCATGATTGGTTTCCTTATATATACACTTATCTGCAAGTTCTGTGTATATATAACTGACTTGCTCCAGATGGTTAATAATTTCACAGAGTATCTTTGCACTTGATCTAGAATGAAGTTCTTGTTCATCCCATCCTCACTTGCTCTGTTGTGGGTGGAAGGCCTTCATGTCTTTATCAGCCTGGAGAGGCACCTGCATGTCCTTTTGGTTCTCTCTTAAATGTCCTCCAAGACATTTGCATCTCCAGAGGGAGTTTCACGCAGCATGCTAAACAACCAACCAAAACTGCATGGAGTGGTCTGGCCACCTTATGCTGGTTCCAATGTTCTTCTCTGCCTGGTATTTTTGTGTGTTCCCAGCAGAGATCGGGGCTCAGAATGCAAGTTCAGCCTTTCTTGATGGGCAGCCCACCACTCTGCCACTTGCATTGCTACCTTTGAGTCTCTGAGATCTATCTTGTTTCACTGAATGTCAGAGCTTTTTCTGTGGTGATTCCAGGGTGGTGGGAGATCACCGAGACTTGCCTGAAGAGATAATTTCAACTTATTTTGCATGTAGTGTTCTTTGGAGTCTGGGTGTCATGGTATGAACATGCCTGAGTGGATGCAAGTGGCATGTGGAGGAATGTGGCCATTTCAGGATGAGACTGGAGAGGATCGGTCTGTCCTCTCTGACCTGCATGCGGGGCTGATGGCTCCACACTCGGTTTCACTGGGTTCTCCACCCAAGCCTGTTTGCTTTGTGGATATTTTCTCATCTCCTTCCCTGTCTTCGGAAGTACCATGCTTCATGGTGACATCTTCACTGTCAGCCATGAAGGTGTTGATGGTCACTGGTTGACAGCATGACAACAGCATGTGTCCTTAATTGGGGCCACTTGGATTCACCTGTTCCTAGACAATTCTAGATAAGAAGGTGGACTATTATTTAAAAGGCTTGCAATAAGGGACGGGAGAAAAAGTTGGAACATCTTGCAGCAGTTCATGTTTTAGTTAAGAAAAGGATTTCATTCTTTCACTGTTCTCTTTGCCAGCGGGATACATCTTTCTGACTCTTCTCCCAGCATGAATCACTTCCAGAGTTACTTTCCTGTATCTCACTGGCTGCATTTCCCAAGGTGTTCTTGGTTTATACTCAATTGGCAAGAGAAAAAGCAGAAAATCAGCCCTGAGAGCCCACAAAGGATTCTCTGACCACCTGGCTTCCAGGTCATGTTTTTGTGCTTTCTGTTCTGTAATGAATCTTTAATGATTTTATGCTAAATGGAATAGCTTTAAAACAGGATGGATAAGGATCTCTCCCCCTCCTGTAGCCTGAAGGCCAAGTTTCTCCCCTGGCAGGGGAGAGATGTGATTTTGAATTTCCTCTAACAGAAAAGGAAAGCCTTTTCTTCTTAAGGAAGTGTCCTGGCCACTGAACAGTCAGAGAGGAGAGCAACAGCAGCGTTGTGGGGTCTTTTTTGTTCATTCTATTAGATAGTCTCTGATTGTGCCTAATCAGAGGATGGGGAACACCTTCTCTGTGGAGTCCAGGGAGGTTTTGGCCTGACATTAGTGCTGAGATGATCACTGTTAGAACCGAACCCCCTCATAAATTTTGGAGTCCAAAAATAATACAGCTCCAGGCAACAGAAACACTGAACAGAAGCTGAACTGGGATTTCAAGGATGTCTGTTTTGGACTTGCCTAATTCCTGCCTGAAACCTACTTTTATCTACTTTGGAATTGCATTGGGTTTGTATTGCCATCAAATTCCCAGTGTGAGTTCCTGCAGTTTCTGTGGCTTTACCACAGGACTGCATGCTGTTGGTGCTTCTGTAAATCAGGCCCATGTTTCATTAGGAAAACTGAGTTTAAGAAAATGAAATGAAAAAATAATTTAAAAGTCAGCACTAATTTCAGTGGCTTCTTTCCGAAACCTTACAAACTGGCTCTTGCAATGCTCCTTTTTTTTTTCCTTTTTTTTTCTTTTTTTTTTTTCTTTAACCACTGCAAAACAAGGCTGAAACATTCAGCCTTATCTCTAAGCATCTATAAACCTCCGCCCCTAATTGCCCCAGTCCCCTGGAGTAATGCTGTGTCTTCACCTGTGTTCCTTTTTCCTTCAGAGGCTGAGCCACAGCTGGGCACGCTCACACTCACAAACGTTACCCCTGACAGCTTCAACCTCTCATGGACCACCAGAGATGGGCCTTTTGCCAAGTTTGTTATACACATTAGAGATTCCTATGCAGCACACGAACCCCAGGAGCTTACGGTGTCGGGAGGTGCTCGCAGCGCTCACATCTCAGGCCTGCTAGATTACACGGGCTATGACATTAACATTAAGGGGACCACCAATGCTGGTGTTCACACAGAGCCCCTCACTGCTTTTGTCATGACAGGTACCTGCTTAAAGGTTTGGAGTCTGTTTATTGGCTCATAAAGGTATATATTCCAGCATGGATTTAAAAAACAAAAACAAAACTCTCTACAGCACTGAATATCTTGTCCAGCAACAATGGTTTTGTTTGCAAATCTAGTGCAAGGATGGGTCAGACCAATTGTGTGAACTTAAAAAAAGCATTCTAGGAGGAGTACTAGTTAAGAGTTAGGAACTCTCTGGAGTCTTTCTCCCATATCGAATAATCTTTTTTAACTTTGAAGTTTGAGGGGGAAATTTGCCTAACACTAGTTGCACCTGAAGGGTCCAGAGAAGACTGGAGTTTAGAGCATCTCCTGTCCTCTGATGTCCCCTCAACCCACCTCTTATGTCTGAATATTTCAGCCAGGTTTTGACTGGGATGGATTGTACATCATACACCTCTCAGATGACCAAATAAATGCCACAGATTTGATGTGTTATGTGGCCAGTATGGGCTACTAGGGGTTGTCACACAGGCACAGGGGCACCCTGAGATGGATTAATGAAGAAATCGAGGCCTTTTCCTTTTTCTCCTCTCTTCATTGCATGCAGTGGGGACACCAGTTGCAGTAGCAGCATCCCTCTCAGCGTTAGGCTGTCCATCTCTGCCAAAGGCAAAGTCCACCATCATTTTCCTTAAGGCAAACGGCTGCATTTTGCACCAGCTCTGCTCTGCCCCCTGATGACATTCAGTCACATAAAAAAGAGCAACTCAGCTTTCAAAACCCCTGCTCTTTAGCTTCACCAGAGCACAGATGCCTCCTTTTTTGAAAATAAACCATGGACACTGGGATTCTGGGAGAAGGCTTCCCACAGCTAGGTAAACATGTGGCACTGCGCGGCAGAGAGCTGTGCCAGCAGTTCACAGAAACCTGCTGGGTTTAGAGTGGTGGTGTCACTCAACACCTATCCCAGGAAAATAATTTCGGCATTTGGAGCTTATTGCTTGTTTACTCACCCTCCCAGAGACCAAACCAAAATGTGGATCTTTGGGCTTGCATGATCAGAAGCAAGTAGGCTGCAAATAAGTCTCTGAACTGCATAAACTGGAGCTGAATCTCTGGCATCCAAATGTGTAAACATCAAAACACAAGGACTTCCAAATTATAAAACTTCAAGAGGTAATTTTTATGCTAAATTCTAACAGATTATCAGTTTCAGCAGTTGTGAAATGTCAAAACCAAACCCCAAACCCTTTTCCAGAGAAAATTCTGTGTTTAGCTAACTCATATTTTCTGAAGTGAGCAGAATTTGAGCGATTGGAAGAAGGGATGAGTTCACTGCTGAGCCAACAAAGCAAGGTTTCACAAGTAGTTTAGAGAAAAGCTAGCAATGCCTGGGATGCAGGATCAAGGCCAGGGTTTAGCAAAGCCAGCTGATCTTATTTCACTTCTCAGATTCTGAGTGAGCAAAATGCACTGAGCAACTGTCTTGTGAAATGATGGCGCTTTTTTTTCTTTTTTTCTCATTCCCCCCGCCCCCCCACCTAGAGACTTGGTGTGAAAGTTCTGAGGATTGATCCACAGCCTCTAAATTTTGACAAGTGTCATGCTGACGTGGGGAAAAAAAAAAAAAGGCACTTCACTGGAATTGAAGTTGTCAACATACCACGCTAGCAGCTGCACATGAAGCTCTTTGGACAGATCATGTCTCATTGCTCTGTTCCGCAGGCATTAGCCCCTGCCCTGAGCCAGGGCAAGTCCGGCCCCTTGCCTGTCCCCTGCAGAAGTGTTTAGTACTTGCACTGGCTGTGACCCTGGCTGATGAATGTCCTGCTCCTGGCAGTCCTTCAGGCATCTCTGACCCCTCCACCATTGTGAAAAGAAAAGCTGGAGATATTCACGTGAAGCAGAGAGGCAAAGCAGCGCAGTACAGGAGCTGTGAATGCCAAAGTTGAGGCTTGTCCCTAAAGCACTGGTGGTGGAGACAAATAGAAGGAAATAAAAGCTTCATGCATAGCATTTCTAAAAGAGTTTTGGTTATAACTGTCTTACAGTGCATGTGTAACAGAAGAAATGTGCTTCCACAGTGAGCTTGGAAGGAATTTCAATGGAGCTTGCGAGTCAAGGTGCTGAGACACCCTTGATGAAAATTAAGAGTTGACCATCTGACTTCTGGAGGCTCCACTGAAAATCCAAGTCTCGTGGTTCTGGCTATGCACTTCTATTGAATCCGTACTTTGGGGAAAAATGTGATTTATGTTTGGTGGAATCTGTGACACTTTCTAATTTGCAATGTTTTTCGCTTCTTTTTTTTTTTGTGTGTGTGTTTTTGCACCTTCCCTTCTTTTAGAGGCCATGCCCCCACTGGAAAACCTAACTGTCTCTGATATTAACCCTTATGGGTTCACAGTGTCGTGGATGGCATCGGAGAATGCCTTTGACAACTTTCTAGTAGTCGTGGTGGATTCCGGCAAGCTGCTGGACCCACAGGAGTTCCTCCTTACGGGAGCCCAGCGGCAACTGAAGCTTAAAGGCCTTATTACTGGCATTGGCTATGAGGTTATGCTTTATGGTTTTGCCAAGGGGCACCAAACAAAGCCCCTAAGCACTGTGGCTGTTACAGGTATTTTAATGTGAACAAATTCTTCTTTTCCACCTTTTCTTTCTTGCTTTTCTTCTCACATGGAAGATGTTTCATGCAATCCATTTGCAGAGCAAACTTTGGCTTTTGCATCCTTTTCTGCATCGTGGCTACACATAACTCCTGGTGATTGATAGGTTCACCAATGAAATCCTGTTCCTTCTAACTTGATGTTTCCCTTTTTGTTTTTATGAGGGATCCTGTAGAGGCGCATGATGTGGGTTGAGGGGTGAAAGTTTCTGGTATGGTCATGCAGGTACTTCTAACCGAAGTCTTTAAAGAAAAACAGCTGCATGCGGGAGCTCGTCTTGTTAACAGCTGTTGGGCAGCATTCTCCAACTTGCCAACCATCAGGACCTTCAGGAAGGGTGATGCATTTCTTGCCCAAGGCTTCCTTTCTTTCACTCTCTGGGTGGGTTCCACCCAAAGACCATCAAATGTGATCATTGCTACCCACAAAGTTGGCATGTCTCTCCAGAAAACCTTAGCTCATGTTTTCAACCTCATCATAGCTGCTGTTTGCCAGCAGCACTTGAGCTTTCTTGAAAAATCTTTGCAGACTGATTCCATAGCCCCATAACCATCAAGTCTCATCTGCATATTGCTGTGTATGCAGCAGCAAAGCTGGGGGTTACCTGATCGGAAGTTTGCAAGAAAATGAATAGGAATGTCTTTCTGTGGAAGAAAGAAGTGCATTGGAGATGCTGTAAGGTAGTAACCACTCCAGTAGCATTTCTCTAGGTAATGACGCCTGACCACACAGAGCTAAAGATATTTTGCAGGTAATTAATAACTTACAGCTCCTGGGATCCTCTTGAATGGGTTCTTTCACTAAAGCCAGTAGGTCTTGCATTTGGATTTAAGTGTGCAGTTTAAGGAACATAAACTTTCATAATTCCCCTGAGCTGCTTCAGCATTTATTTAATATTGCTGTAAAGGATTCATCTGATCAGAAGCATCACAGATGCCAGAAGTGCATGAAATAAGGGTTTTGCATGAAGAAAAAGACCCTTTCAAGGGGCTTCTATGCAGTCCTCCTAACAGAGAGAGACCTGACAACATTACAGGCATGCCTGCAGATCTATAACAAGAGCTTGTGTTTATCATATGTAAAGGTTTCACATAGGTAGCAAGGGAGAAATGCACATGAAACTTACTATTAGCATGTATGTAATTTTGCATGCCAGAGGCAAACGGTGTATGACCCTGCGGTGGATTTGCTATTAAAGAGTGAAAGTTTGAATGGGCCTGCACACACTCACATGTATCTTCTTCAGTAGGTTTATGATGCTAACAGTCCGGGTCGGTTTGGTCTCCATAGCTGGCAGGCTGTTTCCCTTTTCTTTGAACTGTGGTTGGATTTTTGCAGTGTGCTATAGCCAGACCTCAGGCAGGTCTCCAATGAACTGATTAACAAATCATTTCTTTTCCCTGCTGCTATCTTCTCCTTTTTTAGAAGCAGAACCCGAGGTCGACAACCTTCTGGTTTCAGATGCTACTCCAGATGGCTTCCGTCTGTCCTGGACTGCAGACGATGGGGTTTTCAACAGTTTTGTTCTAAAAATCAGGGATACCAAAAGGAGATCTGATCCACTGGAACTAATAGTACCAGGCCACGAGCGCACCCAGGATATAACAGGGCTGAAAGAGGGCACTGAATACGAAATTGAGCTCTATGGAGTTAGCAGTGGACGACGTTCCCAACCCGTAAATGCAGTAGCAACCACAGGTATTGTCTTTGCAGTAGGAAAAGTGTAACATGTTCACGCCTGTTTCTTTCAGCATCTCTCCTTTGCACAGCCAGCTCGAGCTGCTCCTGAGGTGTTCCAGCTGCCCGCTGCACGTCCCTTAGCCGAGTTACTGCTCCCATGTGCTGTAGTTATTTATAATCAGTCAGCTCTGATTCCCTAGTTTCATCACTGTCTATATAATGTGGTTCTATTTCATTACTTTCTTCATTTGGAATTAGGCAGCAGTCTAGCAATGAAAGCACTGGCTCTGGGGTCCAAGAAATACTTTCTTTGTATCACCCTGTTTCAGTGATTCACTGTGACTAATTGCATATCGCCACTATACAACAATTTACCTCCCCAGAAAGGGGGTACAACAAAATTAATTTGCCAGAGCTATTGAGGAGTTTATTTGTGGCTTGATCAGCAAAAGACTAAGCACCCTTAACTTGGACTGATCTTACCAAAAGCAAGATGTTCTCAGTAATTCAACATGAAGTTGAGTTTCTTGCAAAATCAAAACTTTGAACTCTCTCAGCAGAAGTTTCTATATATTCTCATTCTTGTCTATCAAAAATCCTGATGTAAATTAGCTTAGTGTCTTACCCAGGTAAAATAATCCAGAAGAAAAGATGCAGGTATGCCTGCCAATTCATACATTTTTTTTTTTAAAAAAAAATAAATACCAAGGCCTTAATCCTCAATTGCAACATGCCAGTTCCCCAAAGCTGGATTTCTGGCCTTTCATAGTCTCACATTAATGAAGCAACATTGTAAACATAACTGCAAATATCTTCTGTCTGAAGTTAGCCTAAACCTTTCTACATTTCTGAAAAATCTCCACTGGAGCAGAGCTTCATTTTCTCAGTGGCAGGGAGGAGGACATTCTTGCTGCTCATAGCTGGAATATTTTTTCTTCTATAATTTTTCTATGAAAGTGTGCAGATACTAGTCAAGTAAAAAGCTCTTGAAGTTTATGTTGAAATTCTTAAATTAATTTAAACAAACAAAAAAGGTTCATAATTCGAAGCATTTCATTTTAGCACTTTTGAATGAAGCTTTTGATTTTTTTTCCACCAAAATTATGGTTTCATTTTGAAACATATTGAAATCTAAAGCAAATGAAGGAACATTCTTCAACCCAAATTGACTCTTTTAAAAATTTTGAGCTTGCTGATATGAAAACAGTTATTTTAAATCAACCCAGTTCCTGGAGAAGGGCAAGGAGCACGAAACAAGTAAGTTCAGTGCATGAGAAAGCCAAGAGAAATGGATACAAGAGGCATTTGCCCAACTATAGCAGTGTCCTCCAGACAGCACACAGAAAAAGGACAATAATAACTCAGTATTTTCCTGAAATAGCAGGGCCTCATGATTTAACTTAATGTCTGTGGTGCCACTTGTTAGCACGGAAAGGCACATTTCTGACCAGCTCAGTGACTGGCATCACATTCCCTGAATAAACAGCAAGGGCATATGTACACTCACGCAGACATTTACATGGAGCAGAACATGCATCCATCACAAGCCGCTGTCCCCCAGGCTCGTGGGGAGCTCATAATGGAGAGGGATGTTTAAATTCAGCTGCACTTGTTAGCAGCATCTCCCCGTTTTCACTGACTTCCAGGATATTTATGGTAAACCACTAGGAGTTGTCATTTTGCTTATGACTACATTCTTATTCGGTTATTTAAGGGAGATTTAGTACATGTCACCTACTGAAGCCAATAGCCCCAAAGATGTTTGTCAGATGTAAATAGCCCATGGATAATTGATAATAGAGCTGGAGCCACAAAAATCCAGCTAAATAATTTGGACTGCAGGTTGCACAACATCGAGTAGCTGGGCTGCCAAGGCATCTAACTAATGTCTTTTTTAGGAGTTGATTATTACACAAACATATGTATATTTATAGCATTTCCAGTCTGGTTGCAAAGAAATATTTCTGTCCCTGAAAGGGGTAGCTCAGACAGGCTTAGATTCAGTCTTACTTTCTTCTGCCTGTGTACAAGTTATGAGTGAGCAAGAAATAAATTAGCTAGCAAGTCTTTAGCTTTAGTAGAGGAGAGAGTAAAATAACAGTGGGAATAAAGCTAGCAAACAGGCCAGCAAACCTAAACTGAACATATCAGGGAAATGAAGGCAGAAAAATAATCTAGATTGAAAATCCTTCTCTATTTATCACTTGCAGCTTCCCCCTTCTTACTTACCTGGGCACATACCCTTCGTATACACAAATGCAGTCTTAGGGGATCAGGTCCTCAGTTGATGTAACTGGTGCAGCTGAGGGGGTCTGGTTTGAGCATCCCAAGCCATCCTCACCGAGGGTCTGTACAGCACCCACCCGCCTGCCATGAGGAGAGAGGAAAGATCTTGCAGTGCTTGCCTTTTGCTGCCTTGTCCTCCTCTGTGGTTTCCTTTCCTTCTTCCTTTTGTAAGAAGAAGTCGGCAAGGCAGTTGATCAAGTGACAGCCGTGGGCTTCGGATGTGGAAGGGATGAGCAGGTTAGGACTGGCATTTGCTATTTTGTCCATGCAGCTTGTGTTGGTCCTGCATGGTGACTTGCCTAGAGGCTGAGATGATGTCCCTTGCTGCCATCACACCAGGAATGTGGTGTGAAACTGCTGGGCAGGAGAAGTAACAATGAAGTCTGTCTTCCCATACCCATCGCTAATAGCTCTTCCTCCATTATTTACCCATGTGTACAAGTGAACAGCAAGAGTTTTTCCCCCAGAACTGCTGATAATAATGCTGTTAAAAGGCTATCCTCTTCGGGGTGATGATGGTACCCATTCTCCCTACCCTCTGCATTTGTTTGTCACTTTAGCCTCATCAGTTCTGCTGTGATAGAAGACAATTATAAAATCACCATAGTGCAAGGCAGCATCATACAGATCTGCAGTGTCTAATCAAGTTGGCACAAGGGAGTTTGTCCTCTGATGCTCTCAGAGGGACAGTGTCTTTCCAAAATTCATGTGTATAATGTCCGTTAAGGTGCAATTCAGCCCTCACTGGGGGACCACAACACAGGTATGTGCCATTTAATATCCTTGGTCGGAAGTGTGAGTCTTGTGTTGCTACTTTCCTCCTCTTCTAATGGAGTTTTGCCACACTGTTGACGGCATTTTTTATCTGAGATGGTCACAGAACACTTTACATGCTCTTTATTACATGATAAATGCAACCTGGTGCTTCCTGTTGCTTAGGAGAAGAAAGTCAGGGAACACTCTGCTATAGTCTGTTAGGAATGCAAGAACAATTTTTTTGCAAACAAACCAAAGAGTAGCAGCTCCTTAGGTATCATGAGTGCTTTAGCAACCTCACAGGAAAGTTCTGTCTCTCCTACAGCTAATGGGGAGTGATGCTGGAGGACAACGCTAATTACCTGTGTCTGCCCAACAGATGTACTGTGGTTTTTTATAACAGAAGCATGCTGGCCATCTTTTCTGCCTGCTTAATTTTGGCTTTCAGGGAGACCAAGAAGATGGTTTCATTTGCTCCTTTCTAATTTCCCTCTGCTCAAAGGTACCACCCTCTTAAATCTCTGGGACTCGTTCCAGGACTGATGCTTGCTCTGGCGGTCCATTATACTGCCTCTGCCAGGTTTGCTCCCGGGAAAGTAGCTGCAGTTGGGGTACCTGGGTATATGGAACTCTCACATAGTCAAGGCCCTTCTTACTACTGTTTGTTATGCAGTTCAGATTCTGGTACAGAAAACAAGCACGAAGCCCATGAAAGCGTGCACAGCAGAGCCCAAGTAGGATGGATTGGGTACTTTTTTTCCTGGTAAAAGCTGGAATTCCCCATATGTATGAAAATGAACTGCTGATCCATCTCTTTGGTCTCCAGAGTCATCACTAGCACTTTTCTCTAGTCACTAAGGGCACCTACAATGTGCAACAAAATCAATGTGATTTTCACTTCTCTCTCTTTCCCAGGTTTCCTTTATGCTCTTGTTTTCTTCAGACTGTACCTAGATCAGTAGCAACTTTGTGTGCCATTGTAGCTTTACTAATCCCACCTTGCTTCCTTCATTATCTTTAATTCTTTTCTTTCTTTTGGCTTTTCCATGAGAGCAAACCCCATGAATGCAACATGTTTAGTGAGCTCCAGAGTAATAATTTACATTTCTCTTGAGAGCTCTGTTGTTTATCTTTCCCTGCCTTTCAGTTGATTTAGGGCTTTGCTGCTAAAGCTTTGGGGACACATGGAACAAGCAGCCCTCTGACTTCTTTCCCGCAGACACGTTCTTTCCAAGCTATTTCAAGCATGGTCGCTTTTTTCTCCTCTTGCCTTTCCTTCCCCTGCCCTCAGCCTGTCTTCACTGCTCTTAATGTAGCTGATGTTGAGTATCGGTGCTCTTTGTGCTAATGGGCTACTCTGTGTGGGCTGTTTATTTTTTTAATACACATCAGGGTTGTTTTGGTTACAGTCAAAAAAACAAATTGGAAGTGAGATGCTCAATGTAAACTTTGAAGTAGCAGCTCTCTTTACCGTGTCCTTCCAGAAGCCCTTTCCATGTTTTTTGCAGTAGCTTAAATAGGTCTTGAACTGGAATGTTTCAAATCAGTGTTGGTTTGCATCATAAGATTGGGTCATTTGGGCAAAACTGGGCTTTCTTAGCCCAGCTTACTGATCCAATTTATGGGGGCAATAGTAGTGCTCAGGTTCATATGGGGAAAGGTTGGGTTGTATAACAAAAATCTGCAGGGGAACCACAAGTGCCTTCTTCACAACGGTTGTACTTGGATATCCTCTGGATGTATGTGTTTGAATATACCTAGAAAATTCGTGGTCTCAGATAAAGATTCCAAGGAGAAAATCTAGTCACCTCTAGTTTGAAGCCAACAAAACTTACAGGCAGCTAGTGCTTGAGAGGAGAGACCCCTGATGAACTCACGCACCTGAGTCCAGGTCTTTTTTAAGCATCCTAGAATAAAAACTTTATGATCAGAAAGAGAGACCTCTCCACTGCTAAGGGCTGCCACGGCTATGTGTCACAGCTGCGGCTCTGATACTCAATGGAAAGTCTAAAAACCATCCAAGTGAAATTGAGGTAGAAAAAAAAATATAAACATAATGATACCTGAGTAATAGGTGGCATTCCTGTAAGGGTTCCTCCATACCTTTCTGTAACACTGAAATCTCTGTTACCTCTATGTACACAATATGCCAATATGTGTCTGGGGTATTTTTATGCTGTGCACTACTGCAACATTACTGAAAAAGGAAAATTTAGACCAAATAGATTGCTGCTGTCAGTATGTAATAACACCGTTAACTGTTTGGTGCTCCCTGCATTAGTGTTGTTTAGGACAGAATATTGATAGCATCAGCTCTTGGGGTAGGGGGTAAGACAAATCAGAGTTCCAGCACTAAGAACTGATAAGCAATTATTTACCTTTCCTTTCTATGTGGTGTGTGTGTGTTCTTTGTTCTCCACTGACAGTTGTTGGATCTCCCAAGGGAATTTCTTTCTCTGACATCACGGAAAACTCTGCTACAGTCAGCTGGACACCCCCTCGCAGCCGCGTGGAGAGCTACCGGATAACCTATGTCCCCATCACAGGAGGTAACTGTGCAGAGGGACAGGGAGGAAGGTGACAAAAGGGAGAGAAGAAAGGGTTTGTTGTGCCAATATCCATTTCTCAGTGCATCTCCCAGCTCACCTTACACAGATCATTTCTTTCTTCAAACTGCTGACCAGGAATGTGGATGTGGATACATGGTCCCAGTGAGCCAACCTCTGTCTCGGCAGTGTCCTACATCCCATGGACAAGACTTGTAAGGGTGCTCAGAGCTGAGTACTGGAATCGTTGGTACCCTAATAGGGTCATGTTCACAAAAATCTAGATTCCCCCTGAGCCTCCTAAGTAAGGATTTCTTTCCAAACTGTCTCGTTATTTTGTAGGCACTTTATGAGCTAAGCATATGTGAAAAAATGGCCCTTGGAAACAATAATCGTAGTTCATGGTTATAATAGTTTTCCAAGGCAGTGATTTTCTTAGAGCTCCCCAATGTTGTTTTATTCCATCCATTATATCTTGGTTTTAGTGTTCATTTTAAAAAACTTCCTATACTTAAACAGGTTTTTAGCATAACTTGGGGACATCTTTGAATGGAAACAGCTACACAGCAAACACTACAGATGTCAGAACTATAAAAGACATGCTATTGACTAAGACAAGTAAAGACACAAGCCTTTAGAAAATACAGTATGTAAGCATGCACACAACTTTAAATATATAGTTGTCCCACAGAAGAAAAGGAGCAATCCGCTATCATAAAGTTAGGCACTTGTCTAAGTGCTTTCCTGGAATAAACCCAGAATCTGAAACAAATATGTGTCCTAAGTCCTCACCCACATATACAGCACCTCTTAAAATGATATATACTGTATCCTTATTTGAAATGAGATGGGTGAAAGAGAAACTTCTAGCCCTTACCAGAAACAAGGCAGATCGAAGTTGCGAGTCCTGTCCTCTTGCAGGTGTATGAATTTCCATGTAGAGTACATTGTGTTTTCACCTTACATCTCATTTGTAAAATCCTATTTTTCTGAACAGAAATGTTAATTTTTTCCTTACTGTTGGCATACCATTAGGAATGAATAGAAACCAATGTCTTAGATTTACATGTCATGGCAGCAATATTTTTTCCTGAGGCTACCCTTTGACATCGGTGATTGTAACTAACTAGGGAAAATTCACCACCTCCTGTACAAGTAGGTGCATGTTGGTCAAAATGTCTTTAGCTTGAAACACATCCTT
Source organism: Falco rusticolus (assembly GCF_015220075.1). Lineage (NCBI taxonomy): Eukaryota > Metazoa > Chordata > Aves > Falconiformes > Falconidae > Falco > Falco rusticolus. The sequence goes on from NC_051195.1 coordinate 43,686,378, forward strand.
CAAGCATTTCCTGGAGTATTGTGTCACTAATCCCTTGGCATTTGGCTTCATCCTAGGTACTCCAAATGTTGTTACAGTCGATGGAAGCAAGACAAGGACCAAGCTGGTGAAGTTAGTGCCAGGTGTAGACTACAATGTTAGTATCATCTCCGTGAAAGGCTTTGAAGAAAGTGAACCCATCTCTGGCACTCTGAAAACAGGTGATAAATAAAGAGCAAATAGCAGTTTTTCCAATGTGTTGTCTGTGCCGTAGGAGAGGCTGGGGAACCGGAGCTGCAGACCCACTGAAATCCCATTTTTGCTGTCCTTTTGCCTACTCTTTCTTTGTGCCTCTGTATTTCAGATGAGACTAGAAATTGCAAGTGATCAGGCTCCCATCTGCTTAGTGCTGATGCTCAACTTCCAGTGAGACAGAGACAATTCACATAGTTACAGTCCTAATACATCAGAAAAAAAACCAGAAGCTACTTAACACTATTTTACAGACAAGGGAGCAAAGTGCCAGCTCAGCTGAGCAGCTCAGACCAGTTTTTGTTGTGGACTCAGACTCTCCCAGGTTCCAGACTGTGTGCTAAGAGTAAAAACATTCTCTCTCCTGTTTTTTTTTCTTTAACTCAGCAGCTTTAAATATCCCTGCAGGCAATGAGGGTTCACCGCCTCTGCTGACCCCACCCTGCAGTCTCCATCATTCATTCTTATTTTGGGGGGGAGCAAGTATCCAGAGAACAGAGGCAAGGAACAAGTTGACGAGTATTGGATACTAACATGAAATGTCTAAGCCCATCCCAGCCGTACTGGAGGCAGATATCTATCCTAGTTCAGGGAGAGCATAAAGCCATGTGCAAAGCAGAGTCCTGTGAGGAAGCAAGGCAGGCCGTGTGGGGATTTTGGATGGTTGGCTGCCTGTTTGATTGGTTTATTTTTAAACATGCAGGGCAAGCCGGTAGAAGGTCATGGTGGTGATCAGTTGCTGTCATATTAATTCTTTTTCCCAGCTCTGCCTCCCAAGTTTGCTCCAAAAAAGCAGCCCAGATTTCGGGGTGTTGAGAGAAATATGTCAGCTCTGACAGAGTCGTTAAGATTGACGATATCAAGACTGATCTGAGAACATGGTTATGGCTGTTCCCAGTGTTTAATCCAGACATTGACCCCCCCTTTCCAGCCGAGGCATTTGATGTCTCTTTACAGGCACTGACGTCTTTCCTGCAGAGCTCCACTATTCCAAAGGCAATCAGAAAAGCTGCATCAAGCAGCAGTGTTTGTGCATTTTGTATCATGTATTTACAACAGAGCATTGCACAGAGCCAAGAACATTTGTCAAATGTCAAATTCCTTCAATTTGTTATTCTCTTCCTTTCAGCTCTGGACAGCCCGTCAGGTCTAGTAGTGGTGAACATCACAGATGCTGAGGCTCTGGCGACCTGGCAGCCAGCGATTGCTGCTGTGGATAATTACGTTGTCTCCTACGCTTCTGAGGACGGTGAGGAGTTAGTGATGGGTCCGGGAGCTGACAGCGGTACAGCTCTCGAAGGATGCTCCGAAATGGGTGCAGCGACGTGACTCCAGGAAGATGGCAGGGGGCTGTTATTTGAGGGAAACATTTTAAAAACTGTCATTTCAGTTAGGCATTCCCAATTCAGATGTGAGCAGAGGTAACAAGATTCTTGAAAAGATGGCGTTATAATTCATATGAACACTAGAGAGTGCTAATACTTCTCGCTAAAGTACTCTGGTAGTAATTCAGAATCAGCACAGGTGAGAGCAGGGAGATGGGCTCTGGGCTTTTACTATTTTGCTCTTGCTCCCCAGCTAGTAAAAAATAAAATAAAATAAAATTAAAAAATCACTGAGTGGAGTGTGAAGTTGAGTACATCATGACATGTCTGAATAATGCTGGGATCTGTTCTGTTTTGTGTTTTCTTCTTAGAACCAGAAGTTACCCAGATGGTATCAGGAAACACTGTGGAGTATGACCTGAAGGGCCTTCGACCTGCAACTGAGTATACGCTGAGTATCCATGCGCTGAAGGACACACAGAAGAGTGAAACCCTCTCCACTCAGTTTACTACAGGTGCTATGTCCCACCTCACTGCAGGGGAGAGCAACCCTCTCCACTCAGTTTACTACCGGTGCTATGTCCCACCTCACTGCAGGGGAGAGCTGCCATCTCTTTTAGTCCCTCCTGGCTTACGTTTCTCTAATACCAGCAAGTGACCCAGCACGTTGTGCTTTTTTTAGTAGAAACCTGAATTTGGGTAGCATTTGCACCAACTTTTCTCAGGTGGAAGGCTGGCGTGACTGATCCAGAAGGTGGTTTTCTGTCACCATTTCTACAGATTCTCAAACAAAGCAGGAGCAAGAGCTCTTCTTTGGGGCTGATGCTGGAATACCAATGCTGAAGGTATCCAGCTAGTTTCATACTTAGGGCTTTCCAGGAGCATCAATGAAATCATGGACATTTCTTGTTTTCCTCACTGTTACTTGGCTTGTCCCAGGGCAAAGGAGCCAAGAGCCAAGTCTTACAAATTCCATGTTATAATTACAGTGAAGAAGGGAAGCTGTAGCCAGACCAAGTATGAAAAATTTTCCTGTCCAAAAGAGGTGTCATTGAAACCAAAGATTTTCTTCCTGGGAATATATAAATACCAATCCCTCTTCTTGTGTGAAACAATGAAAGGCACAATTTTGTTTCAAAAGACATTTTGATGCAACTGCTTATAAAGTGCCTGACACAAGCCAATACTTAGACTTAGATAAAGTAAATACCTTTATTTCAAAACTTCCAATGGGAAAATTACTGTTTGATTACAAAATGTAGGTTGTAATATTTTTCACTTTCAAATTTCTGGGGAGAAAATGTTTGCTTTCCTGTTTTAATATACTGTCCATAAAGATAGCCTGAGTACTAAACTTCATATAGTTGTGATTTTAATTGATCCTTTGTCTCCATCAGGACTGGATGCTCCAAGAGATTTAAGTGCCACTGAGGTTCAGTCAGAAACAGCTGTGTTGACTTGGAGGCCTCCTCGTGCTCCTGTCACTGGTTATCTCCTGATCTACGAGTCCGTTGATGGCAGAGTCAAGGTAGAGCACTTGTAACAAAACCAGAAGGGCTGTGCCTCAGAACTGGGCAGCAGAGATGCTCTGAAGCATCCAGCAATGGAACAGAATCATACGCCTTAAGATAAACACGGTAAAATACAAAGTGCCTGTTTCAGTGCCTGCTTGAACACAAATGCATTCCAAACCTGAGTAAGTACTTTCCTATATCACAGCCTGAAACAAGCTCAATTGCAGCCAGAATTTCAACCGTCATCTCTCCACAATATGGATAAAAGCACAAGCAGCCGTTTTCCCTCATTCCAAACCTGTACCATAGGATAAACTCAGACACCTCAAAAAATGGGATTCCCCTTTCCAAACTCAGGAGAACGCACCCCTCTGCAAGGGAGGTGTCTAAGGCAGGATGGATCTCCTTGGAAAGTGCCTCTTGCTCCCCAATAATTTTATTATGTTCCTAAATAACTAGATTACACTGGTTGCTTAAATGAGGTAAATCCCAGCAAAAAATTGCAAATAATTTTGGATGTCCAGCCTGGTACATCAGAAAGGGTTTTGAGTTTCAAGAAGGTGAATCCCCTAAGCATACTGAAAACCAGTCCTTTAAAGTTACAGAAAAGCAGCCTTTGGAAGACTGCAGTATATTTCCTTGTCCTAAAGGGTGATTATTCTTGATTTTTTATGAGTTTCACAAACAAATCTATACAATGGGTATGTTTAGGGCATGTAAACTTTTATGCTAACTTGCTTTTATATCACACAATTTATACATTATGATGGTAAACATTCATTTCCAGGCAACTTTTCTCGAACTTCTAAAGGAAGTTTGCTTAATAAAAATCTTAGAGGAATAGAAGTTTTGTATTAAATAATTTAGATCGTTAAAAATACCATAAATAATTACCACAAAAAAATAATGTGACAAACTAAAATAAATAACAGTTCTGGTCATTATGATTTGCTCACTGAGGTTTACCTGTATTATTTCTCCTCTCCACAGGAAGTCATCCTAAACCCCGAGACAACTTCTTACAGCCTCACGGAGCTGAGCCCATCTACTCAGTACATGGTGAAACTCCAGGCGCTGAGCGGATCCCTGAAGAGCAAAACAATCCAGACTCTTTTCACCACAAGTAAGGCCTTTAGAGCACACGCACAGCTGAAGGAACATATAAGTTACTGCTCTCAGGGCAGAGCAGGCACAGATCTCATAGAAGATTTTTACTCCAACTGTCAGTATGTGCTTCATTTTGCTTGTAGTGTCAGTGCAAAAGTCCCTGTTCCCCCTGAGCTGCAGTGTCACCTGCTTTCACCAGACTGGCAGGATGAAATTATTTTCTTTATATCCATCCACATTACGTCTCTAGTCCTCTCTCTGATGAAACATCCTATCTTTCCCGCGTAAAATTTGGAAAGGAACATTGCTCTTTAAAATCCCAGCTGACACCCTGATTGACCTCTGTATTGACGCATAGCAAGTGCTTAAAACAAATCAGCATTTGAAGTTGAAATGAAGCAAACCACATACACACACATACACAAACCAGTTCAGTGGTCCAAGGAGATGCATTTCTGGACAGGCTGTTTTCTACTCTTTCTGAGATCAGTTTTCATAAAGCCACACAGCATTTGTTCCAGCTCTAAGAGGACAGCTCTCCAGTGAGCAGAATGCAAGAGTAGATTGGGTTCTCTGAAGGTCACTTCACAGCTGACGTTAAAAGAAAAAGTTGTTCAGTATTAACTGTGAAACCTCACCTGTTGTTTGTCTCACTTTCCATGGTTTCCAGCCTTTTAGAACCAGCAGGACCTTCAGCCGTTCCCATTGTCCCTTCTGTCACTTGGACCGTCAGCCCAAGGGCTCACAGAAGTGCTGATGAAAGCGACACATCCCCGACCCTGCTCACAGTCACTCCTTGTGCAGAGCAGGATAAACTCTACCACCAGGCAACAAACCACAACCAGATATTGGAGAATTAAACCTGGGTGTATTTAAGCAACAGTTGGGAAACTGACCGCAAGCAGGGACTTAACGGGGTGCCTTTGCCCATACAAACAGGGTGTCAGCCGCATTCAGGCAGATGCTTAAGCCTGGCCTCAACTCGAAACATGCATTTGTGTGCTGTTAAGTTAGAGGGAGAGAGCTACTTTCCTCTGAATCCAGGAGCTGATGCAAATTCTGTAGCTGAGGCAGCGGCAGGGATGGCCAGCACTCTGGAAAGGGAGCAACAACCACCCCGTGAACAGCCACAGTTCAAACTCTCCAACAGGCACACCTAGAACTTCACTTAATTGGACCATTGACTGAAAAGTTAATAGCCTGAGTGAATTTAAAAAGTAAAAAGAAAAGCTTTTTAGGGGGTTAGAAATTGTTCTGACTGGAATGATGCTATTAGCTTGTTAGAAAGAAATGCTTAATGACATTTCCCTGTAGTTTCAACTGTTAGTGTTTGCTTTGTTTTTTGAAAGTTTTGTAACATATTTAATATTGTACTTGCTAGCAAAATACTACCAATCTTTTTATTTTTCATTGTAATCCTGTCTTTGTATTTCCCCCTCCTTTTTCTATGACATTATCAGGGTTTGGTAGGTTTGGTTTTACCCAAAAGTTGCTGTGAACACAGCTCATGCCATTTCAGTATTTAGCTGGCGGATGCATTCCCATCATAGCAGGGAGTAGTTAGGCGGCATTCACAGCACTTAAAAAGTGTAGACAGATGTGCAAAAGCATATTCAAAAGAAAAATTTACATCATCTGCTGTTTACTGTGAATCTTCTACATGTAGGATAGCAATTACAACCCCGTTCCTGCACTATGTACTTGGCTGTGCCATTGACCCCAAACAGATTTTCGTGAGTCATCTATATTCAACAAATTCCTTGTAACTGCTGATTTCTTAAGGACTTTTTTCTCTTTTTGTGTGTGTGCAGCTGGTCTTCTCTATCCTTACCCCAAAGATTGCTCCCAGGCTCTCCTGAATGGAGAAACCACCTCTGGGATCTACACAATTTACTTGAACGGGGACAAGGCTCAGCCTCTGCAAGTCTTCTGCGACATGGGCGAGGACGGTGGCGGCTGGATTGTGAGTAAGGGGGAGAGCCCCCCACCACCCTTACGTGTATCTGCCTATACTAAGGGCAGGGATAGCACATCCCATCCCTGTTCACCTACAGCATCCCTCATAGTGCTCTCTTATCAGAGTAGGGATGACTTGTCTGTAAATTTGGGGAATTTTATCTCAGGTAGGACACCTAGGTGCCTAGAACAAGCTTACCAGCTCTTTCTGTAGGTGGAGGGGGGAGCTGGAGGAGAGGAGAGAGACCATCCAAAGGATGGGTCACATCAGTGGTTTCAGCACCTAGGAAAAGCACTGATCTCTCTCCATTGGCTATAGGGGATGCTGAAATTACCATCTTAGATCAGATACACACCTTCTAAATAGCTAATTAGGTGAGAGGAGGGTGGACTGACTATTTGGATGAGAAAGACAGTGAAGGAGATTTAATCACAGGCCAGAAAAATCAGGTGTTCAGCAGCCACGGGGCATGGTGGTGAGCCCGGCAAGGGACACATCCCACCTGGACAACAAATGAATGGCAATAAACTCACCAGCTCTCTGCACTGACAGCCTCGAATTTGGACATGCCAGAGGGACCCAGGGCACAGAAAGAAAAGAAGGAGCTGGAGAAATGCATGGCTAGGGGACTGAGGGATGTAGAAAGACTTGGCTGAGAAATGGAGAAGTGCAAGAGGCTGTTAAAAAAGCAGAGAGCATCATGCAGGGAATGAGCCTGGGTACCCAACAGAGAAACTAGACACTCCAAGCCAGCAGGGAGCATTCAGCAGTCGTGGTACAACACAGCAGCTGCTCCGGGTGGTAAAGGCAGGGCAGCAGTGACGCCAGGCTCTGCGTTTGGCAAAGCCACATCACTAGTGCCCTTTCTGCCCAAGGCACTCTGTCGGTGACGCTGCTTGTGGCCATGGTTGTAGGTGTTCCTGAGGCGTCAAAACGGAAAGGAGGATTTCTACAAGAACTGGAAGTCTTATGTGGCTGGGTTTGGAGATCCTCAGGATGAATTCTGGATAGGTAAGTGTCAAGAATTTGTCTTTCTTAAAAAGAAAAGATGAAGGGCAGCCCAAAAGATTAGGAGCCTCTTGGAAGCCTCCGCTTAGCTGGCAAGGATATTTGTAAAGGGGACGGTAACCTGGCTGAGGGAGGCTGAGGAGAGCATGTGAGGGAGACTGGAACTGCCAGGTCCAAGCCAGTCCCCACAGCTGCAGGTCACAGCTGTCACATTTCTTGGGTCACCAAACATAGCATACCAGTGCTCACTGGGGCTCCGTAGAGAGTCAGAAGGCAGCCTGAGAAGCAACAGCAAACCTTCTGCCTGTACTTCCAGAACACCCGCAGCAACACAGGCGTATAACTGAATGAAGCAAAGTGGGGAAAAGAGAAGGAAAAAGCAAATTTTTTCAAAGATTGTGCTACATTTTATTTGGTTGTAAAATGAAAAGCAGCGATGATCACACAGCACAACTTTGATTGCTTTTCCCAACAGGCTACCTTGTGCCGTGGTTTGAAGGGAAGAGGTCTCCCAGCCAGCCTGGGTTTAGCTGTTTGCTGTTGTGCTAACAGCTGAAATAGCTCACTTCCCTCACCAGTCTGTATGCCCTGTTGTATCTATACAGGCCAGTATGACCCTCTTTATGGGATAATGTGACGGTAGAGAAATAAACACGGGGAGACAAATGAATTGTTCATTTACATCCACAGGCCTGGAGAACCTCCACAAAATCACTTCTCAGGGCCAGTACGAGCTGCGTGTGGATCTGCGGGACAAAGGTGAGACAGCTTATGCTGTCTATGACAGGTTCAGCGTTGGAGACTCAAAGAGCAGATACCGGCTAAGAGTGGATGGGTACAGTGGCACAGCAGGTGAGATGAAAGCTTTTTTTTTGCTTCTGATTTGCAGTTTCCTCCCAGTTGACTCAAGATAACTGTGAATGTTGCAGATCAGTGTCACAGCAGGTACCTCTGATATGTTAGGTGTTTGAAAATATAAACATATCAATATATTTTATGTTTCCATTTTAAATCTTCCAATCATTTAGGTGCCACATTTTATGGCATGCTTATGACAGAATATAAACAAGTGTATTAAACAGCCATATAACTCATTTGGCTGATGCTTGGCTGTCATTTATACAGCTAAGAATAGCTTGGCACAGCCTCGTGTCTTCTCAGCCGAATATGCGGCAGAGTCCTGCTATAACATGATTTTTAATTTTGCTGAACAAATCATCTGCCTTTTGTAATTACACTGGGGCAAACCCTGCAGCACTTAGTGAGTCCTCATCAGGGCTTCACAGGATTAAAAGATAAATCCAGCTCCAGAGGATGTCTTGAAAAGAGATTTTGCTGCTAGGTGCATAAAAAGAGACCACAGAGATGTGTATGTATGGACTCTGCCCTGTGACCATCACATGAACTTTATGCACAGTCTATAGGGTTACAGACAAAGAATATGCAGCAGTAGTAGAATTAATGTCTATTTGAGGCAAACACACTGGTGCAGAGCAGTAGTAGCTGCTATAGTTAGTAGGATTCAATTCTACTACTACCTTTTCCTAAGCATCCAGGCTGAGGATTAATGGATGGAGCAACGTAGATAGTAAGGCATGAATGGGAGCTCTGCCTCAGGCGTACACCCAAGGCTGGTCCTCTTGCACCCACCTGTAAATGGGCACCTGGCCCCTGGGAGTGGGAGGTCAGTGCTAGGCAGCCATCTCTCTGTCTGTGTTTCCAGCTAAAGAAGATGGGTGGCTTTACTGCATGGGCCAGGGAAGTGTGGAGACTCCTTTGGTCTTGATTCACTCCTTGCGGAGGTCTCTGGACCTGCTTTGTTCACACTGCCTTCTGTACAGGGCCAAGATCCAGCTTTCAGCACAAAATGCAGAAAAATTGAGCTGCATAAAAATACACTTAATAAATTGGGGATTAGAGACCACCTGGGAAAATATTTTTACTTGCTTCCAACAATAAAAATTGTCACTTCCTTCTGTATTAAAACAAGTCAATTTTTAAAAACATAGATACACAGTCAGGCTTCACAGATGGTGCATGGCATGGTCCAAACATTTTCTGTAGAACGGTCACTCCTATGTGATTTAAACCAGGCAAATCACTGACCTTGCTCTTTCTTTTGTCTCCCCCATTCAGGTGACTCCATGACATACCATAACGGAAGGTCCTTCTCCACCTTTGACAAGGACAACGATTCTGCCATCACCAACTGTGCTTTGTCATACAAGGGTGCCTTCTGGTACAAGAATTGTCACCGAGTCAATCTGATGGGCAGATACGGTGACAACAGCCACAGTCAGGTGAGTTTGGCGTTTGAAGGCTTCCATAATGCATGAGAAGAAGGGGAGTTGGAATTATGGGTCTGTCTGGTGGTTCAGCTACCCGGACATAAGAGCACCAGCCAAGCCCACCCTCCAGACCAAAGGATCATAGGGAAAGATATGGACAGTTGCTCACAAAACAAGAATTTAATGTCAGCTGGTGAAAATTTGATCGTTTTGTATGATTTTCCAAAGGAATATCCCAAGCGTGCAGGGAACAATTGTAGTTTTCAACATGTGAAGCAAACCATCATGGCATGAAAGCCGGGCAGGGTGACAGCTCCAGGGGAAATTGTGTGGGTTTGCTTGTACAGGTCACGCGTGCCAGCACCCCATGCCCCGTGCCTCCCCAAGCCCTGCTCCTTTGCCGTGCTCTGTTCTCAAATTATAAACCAGCCCGACATCTGAAACAAAAGCAGTGAAAGCTGACAAAAGGAAAAGGGAATGTGTGACCTCCCACACTTCATCTTTGTCTTGGCAGGGTGTTAACTGGTTCCACTGGAAGGGCCACGAATATTCCATCCAGTTTGCAGAGATGAAGCTGAGACCCTCCAGCTTCCGAAATCTGGAAGGCAGGCGAAAGCGAGCGTAAAGCCTGAGTGGTGGCGAAGGGGCTATGGGCAGGGTGATGGGGGGGAGGGAAATAGAGTGGGGGTGTGGGGAGAACCTCTGGCATCACTGGGGTGGTGGGATGTGAGGAGCTGGTAGTCGTACCAAAGCATCGGTGACCCGTGGCCCGACAGAGGCTTCTGCAGCAGCCCAAACAATAAGCCTTAAGCGTCCCAGTGTTTTTAGCAGAGCAGCTCCAGCTGCCCACCAGTAATGTCCTCCACACCAAAGACAACAATCTCAAGGGTTGTATGTTGTTTCATTGATTTTTGTTTTCTCAGAAAGCCTCTGGGACAAGTTTCTTCCGCAGTTTGACTATCTTTTGGGTCACCCGGGGTAAGGGAGGGAGAACAGTTTTGTACATTGGTAGTTTGTTCTAGAACCAGCCATATTTTACACACAGAAATTTGTATGATTAATTATCATTATCATTATTATTATTATTATTATTAGCTATAATTGAAATTCATTGGTCGTCGGAAAGCCTTTTTTTATATATATATCAAGTACCACAGAGAAGGAGGGGATGGGAAGGGGAAAGCAGTATGTTTTAAACTTAAACATAAGATTAATATTATTAATATAATGAAAAAGTAATAATAATAATGATAATAATAATAAGCTAAGGTTTTTGTCATTTTTAAGAGAACCATGCTTTCGGAAACACAGCAGGACAGTGTCTGATTGTAAATTTTTTTTTTATAAATAAAAGCACAATTACTTTAAAATAAATTTCTACCTTTTTTCATACATGTTGAGTTTGTGCATGTCCAGGGTATGTTACCTTAGATGGGGAAGCAAAAGAAAGGCTGAGAATGATTAGGCTGCTGAGCCCATACGAAAACTGTTCCTTGTGTCAGTGACTGGCTGTAAGTATTCTGCTGGGTCTGTAACAGTGAAATGCCCCTAAGGAATTGGTTTCTTTTAGAACATATTTCTTTTCTTTTTTCTCCTGCCCAAAAGCTTCCTACATGTTTTTTCTAAGTGTTACTGACCAGCGCTTGCTCCATCTAGGTGGGAATAACTAACAGAAGAATACAAATACAGAGTTGTTGTTAGGTACCATGGGCAGCTTTGAACACTTGTGTAAATAAAGGGCTCTCTTTTTTAATAAGAATGAAACCTATGTGTAGTTCCTCTGTATCATACTCTTCAGCTGAAGGCAATAAAAGATCTTTTGTTTTAATCCAGTCTCTCTGCCCTGTTTCAAGGCTGTACTTTTCAAACAAGACAAGTGTTTCTGTCTCCTCCTTGGTGCTCGCTGGAAGTGGCTGGGAAAGAAGATACTTTCAGTCAGAGTGGATGTGATCAGCTCTGAGTAAGACTTACCATGAAGTGCTAGTTCCTGGGTAAGGTTGGATATTGTTGCTTTGAAACAGGGTGTAAAAAGTGTGTGTGCATTGGAAACATCACTGAAAAGCTTCCAAATCAGGAGGGAGGAAAGGAAGGAAGGAGAGCATTACTTGTCTTCACCCTCAGGTCCCACCTTCCTAATTTTTTTTCCTTTTACAATTGTCATTATTTTTTATTGTAATCCTTTGATTATTGCATTTCTGAGCTTTAGCTGAGCGTTAGCCCTCGGGAATGGTTATGTCCCAGGGCTGTCTTGTTCATGGTCTTGACTGAAACTTTGGCATCGCCACAGAGGGGAGAGCCTGGTGGGGCGCCCCAGTGCTAGGGTGTGCACTGGGACCAGCTTTACTGGGAGAGAGCCCCAGGACACAGCAATAGCTGAATGGGGACACAGAAGGTGCTGCAGACAAGAGCATCAAAACCTGTGTGCTATGCTTTGCTAGTAATCCGTCTCAGCAACTACAACTCAGAAATGTCTAATTTCTGTGGATACCTGTAATTCATCTCCCAGGAACCATCTCAGACAGCCACAGCTACCTATGGCTAGGCAGACTTTAGGACCACAGACTAAGAGAATGCAGGGATGGTGCAGAGGGTTTACCGTCTGGGAACAGGCAATGCCTGGCAGGGGAAGTGGGAGACATTCCTAACAAAATTAGTAAAAACTATTGGAGGTCTTCTCTTCACACTGTTTCTATTCCAGCATCTCCTGGCACCGCTGCCCACTCCCTTCATCTGCTTTAAGCCCAGGTACCGGCAGATGGCACACGGAGTCCGTCTGTCCTGGGCTATGCCTGCCCTGTGGCAGAGCTTGGAAATCCTGCAGGTACCCAGCATCGGTCCAGGTGCTGCCATTCTTCACTGCTGTCTTCTCCAGCACTCCGAGCTTCCTAGCTGGTGGTGGTGCCTCAGCAGCAGTGGTCTTGGTTAGGAAAACTAACTGCATGGAGTAAAGCATCACCCTGTGGCCACACAGCAGGAACTTCACAAGGGCAGCTGTGGGGAAAAGTTTATTTTGGGCTTGCAGGAACTAGGTCACAGCAAAAGCACATGTCAAAGAGGAACTTCCTTCATCAACGTTATTCCATGTACCTTTAATTTCTTTCTCTCCCACCCTTGCCCCTCAGTTGAAGTTATACTAGTGAATCCTGTATGTTTTGCACAGGGATCACAAGCCTCTTTTGACCTTCCGGAGTGCTAGCAAGGATGTGAGCTGCAGCACTCTATTCAATTTATTCTCTAATTAATAGCCCCTCTTTGGTGTTTTTCAGAGCAAATGATTGGCAGTATAAAAGACAGCAAATCCAATAATGAAGAAATATGCTCTACTCTCAAGATGCTTTTCAAGTTATTAGGAAATGGCACTAAATCTGTATAACTGGGGACTTGAAAGATCTTGCAGTCTGTTTGCAGACATTCAGAGAAAGAAATGACATTTATGAAATTATTTTCTCATTTCTAGGAACATCCCAAAGCTGTCTGTATCTGGTTGTGATGTCATTTAGCTTGGCAGATCCAAAAAGGGCTGCTGGAGACGGGCTCGTATTTGTACCTCACTCCAGAAATGACACAAACACTGCACAGCAGAAAGATGATCTTGCCTGTAATTACTCACTGACAGATGCCCTGCCTGGTATTTTTCATCATTACTACTGTGAGAGAGAAACTGGCAAATCCTTGAAGGAACACGTGCCAAAGCACCCTTCAGAGCTGACACGGGCTTGATTTGGTACCAAGCAGCTCTGCTGCGGGCCACTGTCAGGGATATTCGCTTTCTGCTATTTCTCTCCCCCCTTTCCTGGTTGTCATTTGTGAGATTAGCTTTAAAACACCCCCAGTTCTGAAATTTATTTATAAACCTGACAAGGGCAGACCAAATTGCTGTCTGGTTAGTTTGTCAACTTAAAAAAACATAAACCACCTTAGTGCTGGTGTTAATAGTTAACGCGATGAAGCAGTTTAGGAGCCTCACAGGGGGCAGGAGAGGAAGGGCTTCAGGAATATTTAGACAGCAAGATCCGAGGTCTCAAAGGCAATGAAGGAGGTGTTTGGGGAAATGAGTGGGATCTATGGCGTTGTTTGTATCCATAAGGGGTATTTTTGAGACGTGTAGATGGAAAGCATCTTTTCCAGTGCCACTGTACCTATTCTGCCTCCTTCAGTCAATGTGTGTGCCCAGCCCTGCAGACACCTCGATTCATCCTGCAGTCCTAGCAAGATCTCAGACTGGGATTTAAGTACGGGTGAGGTGAGCGCTTCAGGCCAGCTGGGCAAATACAGCTGGACAGATAATTTTTGGGGACTGAGGCTTAAGTTGATGGCAGCTTTTAGGTTATTAAATCCTCTGGCTTTTTTTAGGACTTGGACTGCTAAATGATGGGGTTTTTCTGAATCCAGGCATGAGTTTTTAGCCACACTGACAGAGTGGCTAGAGCACTCCAGTTTGATGTGGGAGATGATAGATACTTCAGATTCCTCCATCTGCCTCAACCAGAGTGAGACCTTGATGTTGGCCCAGTTTGACCCCAGGAGAGCACCCTCCTCTGCTGCACCATCTCTGAGTTCAGCTGCCTTACCTCTTCTCCTGATGCTCTTCCATTCTGTTCATTGATCAAGGGAATTGATCTCACCTGTTGCTGGGCTAAATATAACCACAAAACCAGAGCATCTTGCCTGAGCCAACATTAGTGAATAAGTAGCCCAAACTATTGCAGTGATTTATAACAGAAGACACCTTCTATTTCCCGTCTTTCCTGTACAAGGATGTCACTTCAACAAAATTACAAAAATTACATACAAATAACTTCATTCAAAATTACAGAAAAGTTTTACTTGCTTTGCTTTAAGAGGAGTTGGGCATAACTGGGGGTTGAAGAGCGTGTAAAACTAGGAATCTGAGTATAGAGTGATCCAGTGGCTGCCCCAGCTACCCATTTGGTCTCAGTCTTCACTACCTGAATCCAACACTGCAGCCTTGGTAAACCTTCTCACAGCTGCCACATTAACTCTGAGGGCTGTCACTCTGCAGGAACAGTACTTTTTTTCTTCTTTTTTTTTACCCCCTCTTCTTCTTGTTCTTCTTAGCATTCTTGGTGCTTAACCTAATGAACCTTCTCTGTCAGACCTTGATTAGCAGCAGGGAAAGCTGAACAGAGATGTTTAGCCATCATCAATAAGCAGCAGCTTGATCCTCCACCCAGAAAATGTCAAGGTGGTGGCATTAGCCTGATAGGCACCTTGCCACGTCGTACTTCTGCCTTCCAGGAATGTGGACAAGATGACACAGACCTATGGAATACAGCTGGGATTGCTGAGACGATGCTTGGCTGGTTGCTGTTCTTCTCTGCAATTCATCAGGAGCTACAGGCAGACTGGAAGTAATGAGCAGATACGAGGCACCTTCATATAAATTTACAAATATAGGATCTGGACATCAGGCAAAATCATAAAACGTATTTTATGGGGAGTGTGTGTGGGGGGAATCTATGTAAAAATAAAAACAAAACAGAAGACATGAACCCTTCAACAGCTTTAGAGCTCCAGGTGGGGATATCCCCTGTTCAGGATTGCCTTACCATTTTCTTTGAAAAAAATCTGCTCAGAAACCCTCTTGACTGTAGTCTTTGTTCATATGCCTTTTTCTTGGGTATTTCCTGGGACCCTCACCAGGTAAAGAAATCTCAGCCTGTCATGCCGTAGCAGTTTTGTGTGAGTACAACATATGTTTGTCTGGCTAAACAAGGTGCAGTTTGTCACCAGGAGACTGCAAACAAATATCAGCAAAAGCTGCACATATGATCTTTGCTCTTGGAAGGCTGACAGCCTCGCTGTAAAGGAACGCACCTTCATCAGACCTTCAGTCTAGAGAATAACAATAACATGACATCTTTGCCGTGAAGAAGCAGCTGGTTTAGGTGAGAGAGACAGTTCTCATTAAAAAAAAAAAAAAAAAAAAAAAAAAAAAAAAGATGATGTAAGAACAGTTCTGGTTTTCTGGGTCATTCTTACCTGCTCACAAGCTTTTTCTGGCTCCAGCCCAAGAAGTTTAGGAGTAGCAACACAACCCTGATGACTCCACAGTGAAGAGGTTTTCACTTGACTAGCAACCTTGGTGAGGAATTTCCACAGAGCTGAGAATGAGTCTCCATCCGGGCTTGTATCAATCATGTTCCTTCTGCAAAATGAATCAGTTCTATTTCATTTTGCAGTGTAAACGACATCCCAAGTGGAGGATGGAGCAGGAAAATATAAGCACATGCAATCATTTCAACACATCTGCAATTTAAAGGAAGGTTTTCTGGAGGTAGTAGGAGTTGGAGAAGAAAAAAAGAGGAGGTTATTGCATTACAGTCAAACAAAGAGGGTGATGTTCTCCCAAGTTTACAATCTCTGTCTGTCTCTCAACCCTTCTACTCCTGCATTTAGTCACATGCACACTGAAAAACCCACTTGAGTTTTAGTCACTTTTAAAGTGTGGGGAACTCATGGTCTCATTGAGATGATATCTGAAGTGTTACTCACTTGTGCCCTTTTAAGTTACATTGAAGATACATTTTTTTTGGGTAAAAATGCCGCTTCAGGACGTCTGAAACCGCAAAAGTTTGGGCTGAGCTTTTCAAAGGGACCTTGCAACACAGGAGGTCCAAGTCCCATTCCTTAGTGCTGGTGTTTTGCTTCTCCAACTTGGCTTCTCAGAAGACTGCAGAGAGGGATGGAGGAGATGGACTTCAAACGGCAGCCCTGGCTGTGCCGTAGGGACAGGAGCTTGCAGGCTGCCTCCCCCTGCCTGGGTCCCCCACTGCAGCCCCCAGGAGTCAGCCTCAAACTGCCCAGCCTCTGGATAAGCAAGGAACCTCTGAAGCCCATGCACTGTGTGCAGAACAACCTCTGGTCACAGCCTGTTAATGGTTGAGAGGGTTTTTTTTTGGTGTGCAACATGCAACGTAAATAATAGCTGCTGTTATTCACAAGCTCAGGACTCCCCGTGCTTGGATTGCCACAGGGAAAAACTCAGGCCTCGTGTGCCTCCCACCTGCCATGATCTGGCAAAACCACTTCAAAGGTGTCTCTGCAAGATAGCGTCTCTGTCTGAAACCACTGAGGAGCCATGGGTAACGATGAAGTCAAAGGGCCTGGTGACTTCACTCGTTCACCTCTTTGTCAGGTACTTTCCTCAGAGGAAATCATTCAGCTTCCTGTGTTTTTACTGTAAATTATATGCTGCAAAGAGGAAAGAGAGAAAAAGACAAAGATAGATTGACAGATTAGGAGGGAAAAAACCAACACACGGATGGTTTCAGTACAGACAACCCCTTTCACTGCCGCTGTTGTGGCTCCTTTTGCTTCAGGCATCCCCCTTCTTTATAGTTGTGCAGAAAAGTTTAAAACCAGGAGCTAACCTGAAATTTTGGCCACTGCTTAAACTGAGACTACTTTCAGGACTCCATGTGCTCATTTCCTCCCCACCCTTCCCCTGCCTCTTTACTTTTACTTTACTTTAGTGCCTTGTCCTTCTATTTCCGTAGCTGGCAAAGAAAGAGAAGAAGAGAAATAATGTGAAAAGGGCTGTTTCTTGCCCAAGTGGAAGCAAAAATTCTTGGCTATGTCACCAATGGGCACAACCATTCAGATTTATTCTCCGAGATAATTTCCACTTTTTCATCAAACCAATTCTAAAAGTCTTAGCTTTAGGAAGAGTTGGGACTTTTTTATTAACAAGCTGTTCTAGGTTTCCAGGTAAATAGGATGCTCCTTGCAGAGAAGATACTTAGCCAAAACAAAAAAAAAATAAACAAACCTATCTTCCCTAGACAAACGTTTTGAAGGGAAATTTTGAAGTAGTCCCCACAGAGGTGTTTCAAGTCCCTTATGACAGAGCCAAGAAGTGTAACTGGCTGAGATAAACAAAAAAAAAAAAAAAAAGAAAAAAAATGTGTGGGGTTTTTGTGACCCAAGTGCAGAACCCAGCACTGAGCCTTGTTGAACCTCATACAAGTGGCCTCGGCCCATCAGCCCAACCTGCCCAGGTCCCTCGGCAGCCCCCTGCCCTCCAGCAGGTCAGTGCTCCCCCCCACTTGGTGTTATCCACGAACACTTACTGATGGTGCACTTGGTTCACTCATCCAGATCACTGATAAAGGTACTAAACAGGACTGGCCCCGGCGCTGAGCCCTGGGGAACACCACGTGTGAGCGGTGCCAGCAGGATGTCACTCCATTCCCCACCGCTCTGGGGCTAAAGAGGGAGAGTACACATGAACAGCATGCACACACACAAACACATTATATTTATATATATATAAATATATATATATATATATAACATTGCAAAGCTGGGAGCATCACTGGTATAGAGGCCCTAAAATTCTGCCAGCTCAGCATAAATGTCAGCATTTCTGGCAGCTCAGCAGGCGAGCAGAAACCACTGAGGTTTCACAGGTGGCAGCAGGTAACAGGCTCTGAGCATCAGCCTTGGTGAGCTGACAGCAACTGCCTATGGCTGCTGAGTCCCACCAGCCCCACACTACACGCAAGCAGAAATCACTAACATGCCAAAACATTTTGATGGATACCCCCTTCCAATCCTCTGTTAGGATGTGAAAAAAGCATGTTTATATTTCTTGTTATAGTGCGTTTTTAAGTAGGGGTTCTCTGTTTTCTGTAGCAATCAGTTCGTTCGCTTATGTATATGCCTTAAAGTACATTACAGAAAAAAAGAAAAACCAAAGATATGACTCTATCCTAGGAGGGAATAATCCCAGATCAGACCTTGTTTCATCTGCCGAAGGCCTGAGCAGGTAATCAAAGTGTACAGCTAGCTTTAATGAGCCTAGCTGGAAACTTTTGCTTCTCCCAGGGAAGGATTTTAACAATCTGTGCCTTTAGAACGTTTCTCCTTATTGCAGTTGGGCAACTCTCATCAAACTTCCCACCTCAATAAAGCATTGATTTGGGAGGCTTTGCAAAACACTGAATTCTGGAGACATCTGCTTTCTCCTTCTTGGCTGAGCACTGAACAAACATCACCTGATGGTGTTACCTAGGTGGATGCCCAGGGGACTTTACAGTACAGCAAAAAAGGAGACACACGGCACCTCTGGGACAACAGACCTACTTCTCATCTAAACAAGAGGCAGTAAAAAATAAGGTTATCCCCTCGACTCCATCACAAAGGCAACAGCAACCAATGGACTGCCTGGAGTTAGAATAGAGCAAGGAAGAAAATCATCGGCATGCTCAGCTGTCTGAACAGGGAGTGCCCAAATGGCGAGTGGACAACTCGTGTACACTTTGCTAGACCTGGATCTGGAGAAGAAAGAGAAGAAAGGATACACATAGCTGACAAGTGACTTTCATTCCAACTGCAAAGAAAACAACACATGATGAGAGTTTAAGGTTTCTGTAGCGAAAGATCTCTGAGCTTTGCATACGTTAGTGGCCAAAGAAACATCAGCTACTTTATTTTTTAGTTGAAGGCTGCATGATTAGATGCAAAACCAGAACGTACTGCAGGAGCCTTGCTCCCTCCCAGGTTGTCAGAATCTCAAAGTCCTGAAGGTACAGCAGATTTTGGAGGGCTGTACTGCACTTAGCATTTCTGGAACAAAGATCCCCTTGCTAAGAGGTCATCTAGAGATTTTAAAATCGTCACTGAGAATCTTACTTTAGTCCTGAGCTTAGTCCTAAAATAGGTATGCATGTGCATACAAATTAGGAATCAGACTAAGAGTGGATATATGATAATGGCATGTGCTGTTCCTGCTAGAAAATCACTTCTGCATCAGACAAGTGGGTGTATCATGATAGTTTTAAAGTCTTGTGCATGTGTGAATATGTGTGGGTGTATGTATTTTTAATATATAAATATATATCTCCATACATATGTCTTACAGAAAGATGTTATCTCTCACCTGTAAACAGCATGGCAAGAAATGTCCCATCAGCACAAATGTATCGTGTGTGATCCTTCAGAGTTAGCAACAGCATCTAAAAACAAGAATATTCTGTGGAGTTTTACGGTTCAGTGCAAACATTTCACAGAAAGCGTCAGTGACTATTATTGTTATTTGCCAGGCAGGCCTTCCTAGAATCTCCAATTGAGAAGATGTAGCCTTTTAGGGGGACTGTTGGGTAAACGTCTGGCACCCTGCCTGGTACTTAGCAGAGCTCCCCTCTTCTCAGAATAGGACCTTTGGAAAACGTAGGCAGCGTATCCTGAGCACCCATCCTGTAGCACACAAGGGCAGCTGTGTTCAGATGTTTTTCCACTGACAAATCAACTGAACGCCTAGGCTGGTGTGGCACCGCCACATTTCTTTGAAAAACAACCTCTCCTTCCAGGGAAGACAGCTGATGCTGGGGGTCAAAAATGTCGAAGAGGCCAGCTGGCCAAGGGTGTGCAGCAGTGGTGGGGAGTGGAGCTACCTTTGGTGGTCAGCACAGCTCACCCCTGGAGAAATCGATAGAGAAGCTGGAAGGTGTTGGTGTCTGCAATGAGCAAAGTGAAAAAAATGATAAAGGAAGGCAGGCTGTCAAAGAGGATTTTTAGCAGCCAGTGTTCATGTTAATCCTCTGACCTAGTTTCTGAAAGGCCTATATAAGGAAGAATATTCTCCACTGAGCAAGCAGCTAATAAGCAGTGCCAGCATTTAAGAGTTTGGAGTGCATCAGTTCTGAGATTCGTCTATCTCTTCCTGGAAAAAAATAAAGCACAGAAAACAAACACTTTTAACAAAAAAAAAAAAAAATCCACCGCCCCTTCTGTTTCTAACAAAAGTTTTGCACCTTAGCAATACTGTGAGTTGGCACCACAGCCCCAAAGACGTTGCTGTGTTTGACCACTTGTGGGTAAACTGCCAGACGGACTTCACTGGAAAGGAAAATTCCTCCCCTCAAATTACTGCAGCTTATTTTAATGAAGTTACTGCAAACATACATCCCTTTGAACCATGTGTATATGCAAGCAGCCATTAGTGCACTCTTGGCACCCTATTTTTAAGTTTCCCTGGTGGCCTCTTGCCTTTTTTAATGGTTTAAAGCTGTTGACAGCCTTAAGCCTACAACCTGTGTAGGTAGGTCCAAGTTGGGCAGAAAGGTCTCTCGTGTCAGCCAGTGCGACCACTCGTGACTTTGGTAACCTTCGTCTCCACCTTCTCCAGCCAGCCTTAGCTGCAGGACCTTGTTTTGACTCCCAGTGAGGGCTGAAGGTGCTCAGAAAATTAATATGGAGTTTATCAAGCTGGACTTCAGAAAGCAGCAAACCAAGAGATATTGTCCAAATCTGATCATTTTTGGCCAATTTTCACATCTGGCAGCTCTTCTTTCACCGCTTACATTGGTTCTAGTTGAACGTAAAGCAATAAATGGCACTGGTGTTATTTCTAATTTACTAAGTTGAAGGCTACTCAGTCAGTCCTTGTAAGAGTCATGAGATAATTTTTCACGTCATTGTCCTTTCAAGAGAAGCTTTATATGTTCTAGCTTAAGAAACATCGGTGTTTCAATGCTTCCCACCTATCCATCAAGAAAGAGGTATACCAGTGATCATATAGACGTGCCTTCCCTTCTGAGACCCCAGTGCCTTTCTCTAGGCTGAGGTACAGAAATATCAGCTCAAAACAACCTGCTCCTCAGGATGAGGATGTTTTGAAGGCCATTGGGAGAAAGTGAAAACCCATTGTGTGGTGCTGTGGTTGGGGGAAGAGAGATGGTTTGGTTCATTAATCATCTACTACCACTGATTCTATAACTTTCTTGCTTTCTTCTTAGGTGAACACTTATGGAAGAAAGCTTTCCTTATGTCTTTGCTTATATAATTGCAAAAAAAAGCATAGCCAGATAGACGTGTTCACCAGCGACACATGGGAAGAGTGAAAAATAAGAGCTACTTACTGCCATTCTGTACTTCAAATATTTTCCTAATCTTTCTTCTTCTTACATTAATTTTTAATCCTCATAAAGAAATCTACTAGAAAACACTTTCTATTGGAATGTCTCAAACACACCAAGAGGCATCAGTCCCACAAGAGATCTCCTCACGCCAGGGATTTCCATGTTATCGGTTTCAAAAGCCCAAGCACAGGGGCAGAAAATGCCCAGTTCAATACACAGAGCAAATCACTGCCAAAGCCAAAAGCATCATCACCTTCTTCCCTCAACTGCCACCACCATTGCCTCAACCATGCAAGCGCCTGCTCTTGTCCTCATCTCCCTCCTCCTCGAGGCACAGGGATCGGGATGAGCTCAGCACACAGATGGAGGCTGCCTGGCTCCTTCCTACGATGTCACTATAATAGTTTCCACTGAATGTCCCCTGTGAAATTAAAAAAAGCATCTAAAGAGTGTTGGTGGTTTTTTTTTTGCTTTTTTTTAATCTCTTTTTTTTAATTATTTTTTTAATAAAATAGCGAGCCCCAGGGGAACATATGACACAATCATCTCCCTCCTCCTGTTCTTTCTGCATCATCTTGTACAACACAGACTGCCTTGTGGGAGGACCTCTGAAAGGAACTTGCCACAGGTGCTAGTAAAACTAACCACATTCTTCTTGCAGCTTCATAACCATCCGCCTCACCGGTACATTAAATCCCTTGGCGCCGCATGCTTGCCACAGCTACAAGCAAGCTCAAAGTGCATTTGCTGTCAGGGCCCAGCAGATGAGCTGACCGTGGCAGTGCTCGTTTTTTGCCCCTCGCTAAACTTTCACAACACCAACCTGTTTATTAGGTCTTTAAAGCACTTCAGCATACTTGTGGGTTTCTGTAAAGTTGCAAAACAAGAAATGTCCCCTGATTCTCAGGAAACCATACAAAACCACACCAGAAAGCTGTCAGCTTTGTTTGAAGCGTGTTCTCACTGTGCCTGCCTCTATAGGGATGGGGGGACTAAGGCAGATCAAAAGAAAAATTGACCTGGCATTAGCTGAAAGAAAAACAAACCCAAATACCTGCCTCAGCATCTTTAACAAGTAAATATTGTTTCATTTTAGTTTTTCTTCATAATTTTGGCCAGCTTGGGTTCTCCTGCCCTTGGATGAACATCAGCTTGATGAAACATCAGTTAGGTCACCCCCCGCTGTCTTTGGTCACTGCAATGAATCAGAGCACCGTGTGAGTCAGACCAAGTAACCCCCAAGCCCACTACCCCACCTGCGAGCACGGGAGTTAAGTACAAGGTGCTTTAGGAGAGAGTATAAGTAAGAGGCAAAATATCTTAAGAGTCAGCAGAGATGCTCAGTGTTTCCCCGGGAAGGGCTGCATCCCTCTTGGCTCTGCGTGCAGTGGCTGGGGTGCAGCTCTGCCCCCCCACCCCTCCCAGCCCCATGGGGACAGGCAGTGAGTCCTGCTGCCTGCGCTGCCTCCTCCCAGAAAGCCGCAGCGACGCCTCTCCCTTTCACTGCGCTCGCTTTTCATGCCTTTTGCTCCAAATCAAAACACACCACTGGCACACAACCCCTTCCACCCATTGTCTCCTGGGGTTTCACCAGCAGCTGCCAGGGGCTGCTCCTGGGGGCCACAGCCCTCCAGGTCTGGCTGTGCAGCCCTGCAGGGGTCATAGCAAAGAGCACACCTTGCTTTTGGTTTTCTTTATTCCTTCCCATGGTCCAAGACTTCAGGCAGCTGCTCCACGGTGCAGCTGGGCTCTCCATTCCCCCGGACATTCAAGTGTCCCAAAGATGGAGCCCTTTCATCAAAAGTGGATGGCAGCTGAGGCACTGAGGAAAGACAGCTACTGCCAGGGCATCAGTCATGCCCTTCTGAAGAAGGTACATAAAATAAGCTAGACAAACTCCTTCCGAAAAGTGTCCATTTCTCCCCCTCGGTTGCAAAGTAAAGAGGTATGGAAGAGCACCATGAAATATTGAAGGCATAGGGGCAGCAAGCCCGAGTGAAATCCAGTTCTTTATCTAACAAGCCTAAAGGGCATCCCGGAAAACAAACCCTTCAAAACATTTAAAATAAATTAAAAGAACATTTGCTTTATACATTGCATGACTAAATTGTGGATTTCCTTGTCACAGTGCCTAACTGGACTCAAACAGGAATTAGATCATGCAGGTGAATGCCCATGATATTTTGCCTCTTGCTTACACTCTCCCCTAAAGCATCTTGTACTTAACCCCCGTGCTCGCAGGTGGGGTAGTGGGCTTGGGGGTTATTTGGTCTGACTCACACAGTGCTCTGATTCATTGCAGTGACCAAAGACAGCGGGGGGTGACCTAGCTGATGTTTCATCAAGTGGCTCTTATCTGCACCCACCGGTTGGCTCCAGAATGGTTTTGCTGTACGTATGGAGCACATCTTTCTAGCGCCTATTGCTGCTGCTCCTGGCATAAAAATAAAATTACAGCTCTTTCCTTATCCAGCTAGCATTGAAAGGGTTGTTGATCCCCTGCAGAGTCCAGAGCATAAGTGGTTGAATTCAGATTTGTCTAATAAGTATTCATCCTGTAAAAGCGAGTCCCAGGGAGGGAATTATAACTTGCAGTTTTCAGAAAATTACTATCAGGTATTTTCCTACCCTTTCATTCAGACCATGGTGGTCTGGTTTGTGCATGCTATTGAATAATAATGATTTCCTGATGACAGGAGAAGGTTGTTCATATGTGGTCTGCATTACTCAGAGAGAGATACCATATCTACAGCTATTATGGTGTGCATTGGTACCTTAATCAGCCAATTAATGGATGAGGAATAACGTCTGCATCACCTGGCTCAGGTTTGGGCAAGAACCAAACTTATCAGAAGTGTAAAAGCAACTAACCTTGGAACTGTCTCAAATCACTGTTCAATCTTGTCTAATTCCCGTGTTACAACACCTGCCAAAAGTTTTCAGCGCTTGTAGTTTTGGCTCAACCACCCGGCAAAATTCAACTCAAATTCATGAAGTGGCTCAGCCAACCCACAAGTGCCCTTTCCAATGAATCAATGATTCATTGAACCATCTTCTCCCAGCTTTAGAGCCACAGCATTTAATGGAGGACAGCTCTTTGCTCAGAAAGATGGCTATCACAACTGATTCCACTGTAGGAGTATTGAAAGCACAGGCTGTGGGCTGTGCAGCCGGCTAGGACTATCTTCTGTGGTAACCTGAATAGTCGTGGTACCTCCTCCTCTACCTACTTGCAATTAGTGTAGCAGATTTATTGCTACTCAATGACTGCATTCAGCAAACTATTCACCAGGGTTAAACTTACCAGCCTTTGCAGTCTCCTTATGATTGGGATGTGCTTTGATTTGTAGGTCCATCATGTGCTCTGTCATTTTGCTTTCCATCTGGCTGGTTTCCCTCCCTTTACTGCTGCACGGTTAGCTGTAGGTCAAGGTAAATATTTAGATTTTAACATTATTAAAAAAAAAGAGAGGTAAAAAGTCTCAAAGGTGGTTATAGAAATCCCTCTTTGTGTGGAGAATCACTGTCCCAACTGCTGGTTTTAATCAGAAAAATGGTCCCCCAATCCAAGCTCACCAGAGGAGGTGCCTGACCTCTGCCTGTCTCCATCCCCAGTGGTAGTTGCCTGCAAGGCTGGGCACCTGCTCCTCGTGCCCAGCTCCCACGAAGCTTGGACAAGCTGTGACCTCAGCTGTCTCACCCCATTGCTGCTCACTCTTCTCCAAAGCGGTGAGCAGCAGTGCTGAGGCTGGGTCTTCCCCACTCCTCCGAGCCTTGCACCACATCCTCTGCCTACATAGTGACTCACCACCAGTTGTACCGTCCAGCAGCTGTGCATCACCCCAGTGTCAGCTCAGGGCACACAGCCTCCACTGTCCCCACTGCACTGCCTTTATCCCCAATCACCTCTTCTTCTCTGTTCCTCTTCAGTCCCCCAATCATATGTGCAAATATCCTGTCCGGTTCTGAACCATACCCACACCATCTCTTCATCCTTGGTTTGCCCCCACTCCCCTTGATGCTCACCCCGGGCACCCCATGGCTCTCCCTCCACTCCAGCTCACTCCTCCAGCCCTCTGCCACACTCAAGTGCTGCGTCAAGAAGGGCAGAAGCTGCTCCCCTGCCAGCAAGGCAGCCCACCTCCCGTTGTTTTAACAAAGTCACCAGCACTGCAGCAGCTCATCCATGCCGTGTGGCTGCGCTGTCAACAGCCATGGCCCTGCGCTCCTTTTCCAGCACATTTAACAATGTTCCCAAGCAACATGTAGTGGTGGCAGAAGTAGCAAGCCCTGGCTCTAAACCATGTCATGGCAGACTTGTCTTCATGTAGAACATCCCTTCCATTCCCTTTGGACCCACAAACTGAATCTTTCAACCACCTAGTCCCTCACCTATTGTTAACTCCTTACTTCTCCCGTTCTTCCTATATTCCACCTACCTTGCCTGTCTGCTAATCCCTGACCCCTCTCCCCATGTCTTTGTGCACCAGCACCCAACCCTTATCGCACTGAGCTGTCTCGTTGGAAAGCAAAGCCAACCGATCATTTTTCAAAGCATTTGAAATTCATTAGATTGGCAGCAAGGGAAGTCTTCCCGAATTACTGAATAAAAGTGCTGACAGTTTGCCGTCACTGGAGAACCACTGGTCATGCAAATATTTCATCAGCAACTAGCTTTTGTATCTGGGTTGCAATGCTGCAATTTAAGAATAACTTTTATTCATAATACAAAAAAATCCTAGAAGAGTATCACAAAGAAAAAGTCCCTTTCTCCACCACTGAAGTGTAGCAAACAGAGATCAAAGGGCTTGATTTTTACCATAGTTTCAAGCTGAATAAATAGATTGAATAAATAAAACAGTATCAAGTGGAATGTTCCAAAACAAAACATTTTTATAGAAAGATGAAATCATTCTATTTCCAAAATGATGAACTTGCATCTTTCGAGCTTATTAAAATATAAGGGTTTTTTTAATTTTCTGAAAAGTGTTAGCAGAATGGCCATCTTTTTGACAAAAGGGTTTTACTCTTAATAAAACAACATTTTTGAGAGGAAGGGACTCCACTGCAATATTTCGAACTGGTTGCACGCGATTTTGGAGCTGGACTCAGAAGACCAAAGCCCTGGTGCAGAGTAGCCCTGGTGCAGGTCTGACACAGACCTGCTGTACGACTGTCATGGGTCACGGCCTTCAGGCTAGTGCTACCCTGAGAGTTAAGGTCGCCCTGAAGGTCATCTAAAGCCTGCACTGACCAGATGTATCTACAGTAAACCCCAAATATGCCATGGCACCCATAGGATTAAGGTTACCATGGGTTTGATGAACCTACTGTCACATATCTACCAGCTATCTGAGACGATCCCCCATGCCTGGAGCCCACCTGGGCATGCAGAAATGCTTGTGGGAGCCCCAGGAGCCCCATCTCCAGAGTCCCTTCTCCTGCTGGTCTTCTCTTTCCCTCACCCCAAAGCCAGACCTGCTCCCTGCAGGACCATCCGTCATGCACTGAAGGGCTTTTCTGCCCACCCCTGAGGATGCTCCAGGCGAGCAAGTGCAGTTCATGCACTTCAGGCTGGAAGGCAAAGCCTTACAGACCAGATAAGTGGTGCTCCATGCTTTAGCTTCCTATCAGACTCTGCATCACCTGTTCAGACTGCAAATTCACAAGACTGCCTCAAATGCGTGCGTACAGCAACCAACACCACATTTCCATTGCTGACTGTTACCACGACACAAGCAAGGCTTTGTCAAGGCTTAAAAAGCTTTTATAAATGAGCGCACTGGTAATCCTGCCTAGCTGCTTATCGATGGTTTTGTGTCTTGTTGCTAGTTTTTAGACTTTAAGGTCTTTGTATCTTCACCTAAGTTGTCCTTCAACAAGAAAAATGCTTATAGGAATACAGACAGCATCACAAAGCAACAACAATCACAGGCACAGACTAGCGGTTTGGCTGGGCTGTCCCTCCTGCACTGCAGATGAGTGAAAGACATACTTGGCTTGTGGCTAGCTTGTGGCTAGCTCGTACCTGGCACCTTGCAGCCTCAGCCCCTGCCTTCTTGTTCTTCTTATTGACTACTAATAATAACAACTTCTTTGCAAGCTGTTTACCATGCACATAGATCTACCCCCAGAAAACCCCAGAGGAAATAACATGAGGTAACATGCTTTTTCTATTTATACACAGAAAAAGATGATTCCCAGTAATAAACCAGATAGATGTTTATCTCCTACGGCAGAAATGTTGAGTCAATTTTTTGAAATTCCAAATGTGAAGTTTCCCTTGCTTGTGTCAAAGCTGTTTCATCTCCTCTCACAACCTACACCACCTCCTCCTTTTTCTCACTGTCTTCACCACACTCCTTCCCTCATTCCTTGCCTTGCCCAGCTGCATGTGAGGAGGCTCCGCTGGGATGGCAGGGATAACCCACTGTCACAAGTGCTCCTGGAGCTTTCCTTCAGCCCATGACCCTGCTTCTGCAAACTGAATCCAGGGCAGGAACCCATCACAGCTCTATAGATCTCACTTGTCCAGTGCATCTTGCAAAGGCTTTGGAAAGACACAGAGTGTCTGCTCCGCTACTCACTTCTCCACCCTCTGCCCCAGTTTTTCTGGCTGTAAAACGGTAGAAATCAGGTAGTTCTTTCTTGAAAAACGATTTGAGCTGTGGGGTGGCAAAGGCTGGCTTTAGGTACGTTGCAATAGGCCCACAGGCATTAGCAAGTCCTTCTGCTCAGGGTCGGGTTCAAACTTTTCTCTTCCCAAAGTGTTCACAGAAGAAGCGGACAAGCGGTGAGCATCACTGGTGGCTTTCCCTGAAGCCTGGTCACTTGCTCCCCTCCCACCCTTTTCCTTTGACCTTTTGGCCTAAGAAAGTCCAGGCAAAGTCATTCCTATCTTGTTATTAATTATTCTCCCCTCTCCAGGGATGCTGGCAGGTGGCAAGGCCATGTTGGCCCAGCTCCCACTGGGTGAGCATGCCACTTTCCTGCCGGAGCCGCTGGGAGAGCAGGACACGGTGAGTGACACGCTGGTCAGGCGGCAGATTCCCTTTCAGCCTGAGTTTTACCCACAGGCCAACCTCCTCTAGAAAAGAGCTAAAACAAAACAAAACAAAACAAACCAGCTTGTCAAGACACATCATGAAACTGCCTCATTACATTTAGAGAAAAGGAATATTTTTGCATTTGAGTGAGTGCCTCTAACTTTCAATTGTTCGCTCTGTGTTTTTGCATTTGAAGCGCTGTTTGAAGCTGCCGTTTGCAGTTCCCCATCCTGCATGTCCCGAGAAAGAGACTCTGTTACAGATTTTCTCCGCTAAACAGTTGCAGTAGCAGGAGTGAGCAAATGATTTGGGGTAAAAAAAAAATACCTTTACCGAGAGAAATTTGAGCAATTTGGTTTCTTTGTTTATCCAAACTGAGGAAAGAAGGAAATTTGAACCTGGGTCCATGTGAATTAAATTTTAAAAAAGGAAAGTTTTGACCAGTGGAAATGAGAGTTAATGACAGATGAGGTGAAAAAGAAAACCCACAAGGCTTTCCTGCTTTCTATCTTTCTGGCTGACTCTGTCAATCCAATCAAGAAGAGAAGCAAATCTGTTAGACAGAAGTTAGTTTAACATTGGCATGACTCCTTGAAAGAAACAGCAGGTCCATCATGACTTGAAGTCTTTGAAAGAAAGCTAGCTGTCTTTTAAAATGAAATATTCCAGTCTAGCTGAGTTTCCTGGTTCAGTTGTGCTCAATAAGGTAATTTCTAAGGAATTCAGCCAAAAAATCAATGCTGATGTATCCTGGATGACAGAATTGACTCAGTAGATGAGGCGCAGCCTTCAGAAATGTATCCAGCAAAAATACACACATTTGCGTATATATCACTAAAAATGCATTATACTTCAAGACAAATTTTCTACAGTGTAATGTATCTCTGGTACTGCCCATCCTTCATCTCACTCATATTTTCACTTGTCTACTATTGGACTATCATGAATTCAAGGCTGAAGTTATCTTTTGTTTGCACAGCCCTTGCTGCACCACACTCACACGCCTTTGAGTAGCCTGAGCTACCAAGCTCTTGAAGAGTTCCCAGGCCCGACTTAGAAGTTTTTATTCTCTATTGGAAGAGATAATAATTAATAAGAGAGATAATAATTAATAAGAGAGAAGTTTCCCAGTTTCTTTAAACCCTGAGATATAAAAGATGTAGACTTGTCTATGCCATGCCTGCACCATCCATAGATGTCCCACCATGACAAAGAGGATCCTTGATTTTTGTCTTCTAGGTATTATTCAAGGCTGAAACTGGACTAAAAAGACCAATACAAGGGCCAAACCCAAGTCCAAAGCTCAGGAGTCGAGGAGGGCCACTAAACCAGGCTGTTTCCACTTAAAATGAACTGGAGGTTCCCACAGCGCAGAGAAAACTTCCCAACTGGGCATCTGATAGCAACGACTTCCATTGTCAACTTCTATATTCCCAGTAGACAAAAGTGTAGAGATAGCAATTCAAAGTTTGTAAATGTGTTGCTTTTTTTTTTTTTTTTTTTTTTTTTTTTTTTCAGACTCCATGAAACTTTCATAATGAAACCCCAAAAAACTAGGTGAAATGTATGGTTTAGTCTGGAAACCATGAGCAATTTTGTGGTTTTGCTCTAGGTTTGTACTGAAACTGGTCCAAACTAGGTAGTTTCTTCTAGCTGAATTTTACCTAAAGATTTTGAATTCATTCATACCTGAAACTGAGAGCGAAATTTAGGGGGCATGAACCCATATAGTCTAAAAAAAAGGAAAAAAGGTTTGCATGAAACCGCAGGTCAGGGCTGCTCACTGAATTTAGCACCACTTTGAGTTGCTCTGCATGGTGTTTGCTGCTGACTCGCTAAACCAGGAATGCTGGCTGGTGGACCCCATGACTCTCTGACTCCTTGTGAATTGTCAGGTTGCTGTGGCAATACACAGGTACCCAAATGCTGCTGGTTTCATGGTAGCATCTCTGAAGGCATGGCTGTGCCTCACCTTGTGGCGTTTCTTCTGCTTTGCCCTAATAGGATAGAAATTCACAGTGTAGGCTGACAGGCCTCCAGTGGGGAAAAGTCTGGGGGAAAAAGGTACCGAGAAGTAGTATTGCCAGAAAAAATACTTGCTATTTGGTACAGTGGTCCGTGTTGATGGGTTCTTTTGGTTGCCCTTTGGGCATCTCAGTGCCCAACTCGTGTGGGCAGGGCGAAAAACCTGCTTTTCCATCAGCAAAAGCCTGCTGTGTGTTGTATGCCCAAGGAAGTGCATTTGCATAAAGGCATCCAAGAAAGAAATAAAGGAAATTGGGGAGAATGGCAGAATTCAAGAACGGACAAGATTCAGCATCAGCCTGCATAAATTGAGCCTGACATTGCTAAGTTTCCTGGGTTACATTAATTCAAGAGAAGCTGAAGTAGAAATGATATGAATATCAATGGGAATGCACAGAGCTTTCATACACTGTGATTGGAATCAAAGACAGAAACACCAAATTTAATTCCATGGAGGGCAAACAAAACAGGATCCATGGTGGATATGTCCTTCTTGTGGATAAGATATACAGCTTCAGTGGAAGATTTGGGTATTTTTACGGTAACTGTTCTAGTGAAAATGCTGGCAGATGCAGTATTTTGCCTGACAATCACCTTTGCAGGGAAAAAGAACTGTCACTTAAGGCTGAACATTTTGATTCTGCTTTTTCATTCTCCTGTGACTTATACATTTTCTCTGGCTTACATAAATGAACCGCCAGTGATCATGCCTTGACAGTCTTGGCTGTTGTGTGACACAGTGATACTTCAGTTTCCTTATCCTGCTGTTAGAACTTCTACCAGGATGCACCCGACGGAGATAGCTCTCAGTCCCTGGGTCACCCCTGCTTGATTATGCCCTTTTATGATTTCATTCTTATCACGTCATCATGCATCACATCATTCATCTCATTCAATACACTTATTTGATGGTTGCCACCCTCAGAAGGGTGATGTCAAAAGGTGGGTGTGATTTCTCACAAGAACCGCAATGATTAACCTCCCAGCCCTCTGCCCGCTAATGAGGCTCATGCTCTTAAATTACAAGCACCCCCAGTCATTTCCCCTGTATTTAGCTACCTGAGAGATACCTAGACCAAACAACTTGTCTAGGCTGTTTCTATAATCCCTCAGTGATATGGGTTGAGGACACAAACATTACCAAACTGATTCACCCCACCTAACTCAACTATTTTAAGCTAGGCTGAATCACTTACCAAGAAAGTGCAATCCCGCTTGCACAGATGCCTGCCTTCAGAATTGGCCTGGGGAGCTGAGAAGTATTTCATCCAACACATTGATGAATATCTTGCCCCTTGTCAGGGAGTACAGTTTGTGAGAAGCCAAGCCACTCTGAAAATTCACTGCAGAAAAATGCTCATCCAAAGCTGTGCATTAGCACAACTGTGAATTAGCATAATTGTAAATTGCATAGAGCTGGGATCTCAACAGCTCTGTTTACTGACGTGGATTGCGGCCAAGAGCTACACTGCTCCAAGGAGGGAACTTACAGCTTTTCTCATGGTGATTTTTGTCTTTAACTTTAGTTATGGGAGACTAGAAAGCAGCTACACCTTGCAGGTGTTCCACGCCCAAGCTGGTAATCAAAAGCTACCAGTACCTTCAAGCTGAACTTGTGCTAATTGCCATGAATAAAATGCTCCAGGAGACTTTCATAATTTAAGCCTTTTTGCCTTAGCAAGCACATTGTCCTTGCCTCATTCTTCAGATTTCTATCCATTCCACATCTGGAGAGCAAGCTCCTATCTCCTTGAGGAGGTAGGGCTTATTTCCTTCTTTTACCATGGATTTTTTTCTGTGGATTTTGCCAGGTCACTTAAGCTAAGATGTCCTTGGCTGCAGCTTTTCTGTACGTGCTTCTGAACCATGTCACATCAACTCTGTAGGGGTCTGGGGTCCTCCTGGACAGCTTTTGTGGGCTGAATGGTGTCCCCAGACTGGAGCACACAGTACCACTGAGCCCATATAGAGGCACTTCCAGGTTCTGATGCTTCATTACTTGTCTTTAACAGGGACATAAAGGAGAAACACCACCATTGACCCACCTCAAATAGGTGCTGTGAGGATAAACCCATCTCAGACTGTGAGGTGGCATGAGGTAGCTCTGGTACCAAAGGCAGCTGACTCTATCACATATGCTACAGTGGAAATTTTGCAAGCTCTTTCCTTCCTTGCATTATAGGGATGGAAAAAATAAACAGCTTCACAGTTTCTTCCCTGAGAAGAAGAGTGATGGCATTTTATTATTTTGAGAAAGGTGAACTACTGAAGCCTTTCGACTTGCCAGAATTATAAATACACTTTCACCCTACATTCTTGCTCTTCCCGTGATGCATATACTGCATTTCAAGCAAGTTGCAGCTTTGGCTATTTGCTGGTTCTCAAACGATTTCCTGATAGGGTTTGCTGTACAAACACCACACTGAGTACACTGTATATTTCCCTTTTTACAAGACACAGGGAGTTTTAGTAGCTGTCAAATGTGGAATGCCATCCATTTGTGTGGTCTTTATTTCTAATCTGGATACATTACACTGCCAGATAAATTCAGTCATGAATTACATCACAACTTCTCCTCTTCTAGTGAAGTTTAACCAGAGATTATGTGGTCCCTATGAAGGTTTAATTATTTTTGATCTGACCTCCAGGTCACTCATCTCTCTTCAATCAAAAGCTTTCAACACACTTCTTATGCACAGGGAACACAAATACCTTTTGACATAAACCAGATCAATTGTCTTCAGATCAGGATTCCACTCCTTACCGTGACCAATTACCAAAAGTTTCACATTCACACACAGGAAAATTCTTATTATTACAACCTATCCTCTCCAGAGCAATGCCTTTTCTGACTTAGACCCTTATATCTATGTCTCCAAAGTCATCTGAGTTCCCCGTTCCAAGAGGCACTGTCATCATTTCTGAAACCATTGCTCATCTCCATCCCCACGTGTCTACGTGCCTCATGCTCATCTTTAGGTGTGGTGGGAGGGCCACACGAGGAGCAAAACACTGCTCGAGTCTGATCCTGTCCCAAACTCAGCCCCCGCCTGATGTTCCTTTGCCTGGCTCATCGGCATTATTATGTTCCAGGTTTTCCAGGTAAAACTGTATGCCCGTTTCCTGAATAGCATGTCAGATTAGATGATCTAAAGCCCCTTTCTGACTTAACACCTTTTAATTTCTCACACAGGTTGAGTGTCAGACCCTTTTCTATGATGCCCTGGTTGCAGCTCTGCATCCCTCCGCCACCCAGGCTGGACCTGGATCCAGCTGGTGCCCAACGAAACAGAGCCAGTCCCTTCGTGTCAGGGGGTTCAGTGCTTGCGGTCATCTCTGCTGGCTCCCCAAACCCATTTATTAGAACTCCCTCCTGCTGACCCAAAACCACCTCCAGGATTTGCTCAGGCCAAGATTTTCAGGTGTGTCCAGAGACTTTAAGAACCATGCTCAGTCCAGCAAGTATGAATGTCCCTTTCCTCTCACTTAAAATTGATACAATCCTCCTCCTCCTCCTGAATTTAGAATGCAGAGTAGGTGCCAGAGGCTGAATATACTTCTGGGTGGCTCAATTTTTTATTATTCTGCTCAAATCATACAGAAATAGACAGCTTTTCAGGAAATTATGAGAACCAGGTAGGAAATTAAGATCCTGCTGGTGTTTTGCAACAGAATAACTGGAATTTCAGGTATCTGAAATCCCTACATATGCCTGAAAAGCACATT
The DNA here is from genome assembly GCF_015220075.1 of Falco rusticolus. Lineage (NCBI taxonomy): Eukaryota > Metazoa > Chordata > Aves > Falconiformes > Falconidae > Falco > Falco rusticolus. The sequence continues at coordinate 43,720,490 of NC_051195.1, forward strand.
CTAAATAACTCCACTTTTTTATTATTATCACTATTTTTAATTTTTTTTATTTAAGCTATATGTTCAGTTATCCTGTTTCTTCCAGCTTTACAATTCATGCATTATCTTCTTCATCTTACTCCCAATTAATTAATCGGAATACAGAGGGGTTTAATACCCAGAAAAGAGCTTTTCCAGTTGGATTGACCCTTACCAGTAAATGCTGCTGAAAGATACCAAAGATTTTCCAGCAAAGCAGGCAGCTCCCTACTTTGGGGAGGATGCTGCATGGAAAGAACTTATGTTTGGGAAGACAATAACTCCTACTGAGCAAACGCGCTCTCTGACAAATCTGTGAAAGTTATTGCATTTTTATAACTGTTCCATTTGTACTGTTTTATTATTGCATTTTATTATTTGTTCTAATGCCTCTGGTATCTACCTGCGCTTCAAAAGAAATGGATGGTGCATACACCTACAGTATAAAAAGATGTTTTCTCCCTATAGCAAATTTTCAGCTAATTAAATATAACTGGTTTTCTATTGCCTTACAAGGCTGAGTGATATAATTCTTTTGAACAAGGAAGACAGTTGCACAGCATGAATAAACACTATCTAGCTTCCCAAGGAGATAATACTGCACAATGGCAGCTCTAAACTTGCTTTTTTTCCCCTTATTTTCCTCCTGTCTGATGTCTATTTTTATTCAATAATTTTATTTGAGAAACAAAATGAGAAAAGAACATTGCTATTCCTGGAAACCTTCCAATATGTTGCAGGAGCAGAAGGCTTGGATGAAAGACATCATGCAGCCTCTCCCTCAAAAGACTGTTTTATAGTGACAGCCAACAATATAATCACAAGAGGGTTAGGAGTGTGGTATTGGAGCATCATTTACTTCATTCTGTGATCAGCCTTGGATTAGGACCACATGAATGGCCACAGACTATAATAAAATATAATTTTAAAAAAAAACAACACAAACCAAACCCAAAAAAACCAAAAAGAAACAAACCAAACAACTTTGTCAACGCTGGCCCAGGCACCCATCTCCCTTGGCCCAGGCTGAGATGTGGAGTACAAACATAATGCTGAAGTGCAGTATGAGACGGTGATTCATCGGAGGAAACTTAAAAACCTCCGAGAACAAGGTGATTCATACCTTGAGTGCTAATGGCATTTTGCAGTAACCTCAATTAACTGATTTTTGCATTTCCATATCAATTTTTTACAAGTGTCCACATGTGCTCACATGTTTACATGTGTGCACTCTGGTGCAACTCAGCAGAAGTTAAATAACCCTATATTTAATGAAGTCTCTTTTTGAAAATAAGAAGCCTAGTAGCATCTTTGTTGTCTAAGACCCATAATTAGGAGGGCACTAGGAATAACATATACATTATGCTGCATCTTCTCTGAGCTCTTGGATCTTGAAAAGCTAAGGATGAGGTTTTGGTAGCGAACTACATGGGTGCAAATATGAATGACGGTTTCCATGAGAAATGGACCCAGTTCCCACTGAAGATAAAACCAGAAACTTCTAAAGGAACTTATAAACCTCACACCCCTGGGCTTCCAGTGGCAGCTGGGTACCTACTCATCTTTGAAGAACTGGTCATTACTGTCTTTCAGGAAGGTTTTCAGTCCTCACAGGCTTCAGTCAAGGCCAAATTTCCATTGACTACACAGATGGGGTTTCAGTTCTCAGCAAGTATATTTCCTTTCTGCAGAGGAGTAGATAAATAAATATTAAAAAGGGGCCAGGATATTTTCTATTTTTCTACTGAAGAGAGTCGCTTGCAATATCTACCAAGAAATAATTAGAACTGCTGGTTTTGTGGCTCACTTGTTTTCTCCCTTCTGTTCTTTTATGCAAAGCTCTTTGCTGCAGAGGGTGCAGCACGTGCCAATGCAAATACAGGGCAAGCACCTGCTATTTAGCCTCTTGAACCAGAGCTTGTGAGAATTGATGCAGTACTGGTCAGAAGGCATGAAAGCGGTGAACTGTGCTCTGAAAATCAGGGTAATCAGGCAGATGGTATTATGATAGGGTTTGTAGAGCGATGTTGTTAGGAACTAGAGGGTAACAGCATTGCCCTAAAGTTGTGTTTGAAAATGCAGCACCACCTACAAGCCAGGGTGTACAGACACAGTACCCCAAGAACACCTATTTAATGGGGAAGTGCAGTGGTTTATTTACTGCCTAAAACAAAGCTACGGAAGCGTCCACTCATTCTGCAGCGTTATCTTGTTTAAAAATTACTGGCTGCCTTAACAGTATAGCTGTTTTAGCTCAGCACTATCTCATTTCTACATTTCAAGATATTTCTAGCCATCACAGAAGGGGAATCATTCACAGATCCTGCTGTGACCTGAGGCAATCGTAGGTGTTTGCCTTTGCTCTCTTGGAACTCTATAGAGCATATTACTGCATGAGTGGATGCTCTGTGTTCCTATATAGTATTATGTGGCCTTCCCAGCAGATTTCAGCATTTCCAAGTCAATAAACTCTGCAGGTTTTCAATACTGTACTAGTGGACTAACCCAATTTAGCTTAGAAAGTAACAGGCCAAATTTAATCTGGATTGCACTTACTGACACAAGGGATTAATTTGTCCTGCTTTCCCTCGCTGGTTTTCACTGATCTCTTTTTCTTGTCCAGTCCTGACTGCTACAGTAGCTGGTTGTCTACCTGTACATGTTTAGCATAAGTGTTTTATAGTTTGAAGAGCTGACCATGCACATGTATGCAACCTTAAAAGCCTACAAACCCACAGAGGACCATGCCCTCCTCATGATACCAAACATGACGTGATAGCCTTAAAACTAGACCATTATTACTCTCTCAGAAATCACCTTCCTTGGTGAGATATGGTTCTGCTCAGCCATGAGCAAGAGATGCTGGACTGTCTTCAAGAACGGTAACTGCTGCCACTTATTGCAAGATCTTTGTAATTCAGGTTTTCCCACATTTCAGAATAGTCACATTGCCCGGGAGGGTTGGGAAGCAATGATGGTGTTAGGGGATCTCCACGTTCTGCTTCCTAAAGGGTAGGCTTGCTGCTCTGCGGTACTGGCTGCTTTGAGGGGTCAAGCAAAATTTCACAAGCAACACTGTGTAAATCTTTCCCTTGAAAATCAAAATTAATTTCCAGTACAAACCAGGGTGAGTGAGAGCCACTGCTGCTAGTGGCTGTCCAGCAGTTCTGCATCCACCAGGCAGGACCCAGCAGGTGAGGATCCACCTCATCCAACCTGTCAGGCTCGAGCGACAGATCTCCTGAGGGAGGCCTGACCAAGTGAGACTATTGCCTCACCCTTAAGGAAAGGTGGCTGCTTCCCCTTGCCTCTGATTAAAATAGATTTTGCCTGTTTCCACGGTGATAAGAGATGCTCTGAAAACCAGTACTGCGGAAGTCTGTGGAAGCCTCTGTAGTGTTGTGCTCTAGTGATGTGATTAAAGGTGGTAGTAATAACAGTAAGATGCCAGGACTCTGTAACATCAGGGGTGTGAAGAAGAATTGGATTAAAATAGAAAGGTACAACTTCTGGTTTGGGAGTCCTACAAGTCCAAATCAGAAGAATTTGAGAATTACAGAGAATTACACTCAATAAATGTTCTGTTCTGATATTCTTCCTATAGCACCTCTTGTTCCTCCCTACTGAAGGCAAGATGTTAAGCTAGGTGGACCATTGGCAAGATCTTGTTTGGCTTCTCTGATGTCCTTGTATTACCAAACCTGGAATAGCTGAGATAAGCAATACTGCCAGACATTGTGATCACCCTACACGAGTTTACTGGCTTGCAGAAGACACACATCTAACTGTGAAAATCTTCAGAAACACCCAAGACTCTTTCAAGATGGACTGTCCTAGAAATCAAGGAGTCATCTCACATAAAAAATGTAGGGTTGGGAATAAGGGTTAGGGTTCTTCCACACTGAAATGAATTAGGAATAGTTCAAGTTAAAGAAATCCCATGTAAATTCTGTGAGAAGCCCTGTGGCCGGGTGATAGTCCCAGGCTAGAACCGAGGAGAGGCTTGCAGCCAGGACAGAAGTGAGCATTAATTCTCTGGCTGCAAACAAGCCAGGGCAGGGAGGTGAACACAGACACCCTCTACATTGGCACATCCCAACATCCTGCTTTCAGCTGCTTTGGTGTGACCAGTTTCTTTCTATACCTCTGCCTAGAACTTGCATCCTGCATCAAAGATCTTCCTGACACATCTCTGTGAAATACTTCAGTGAAAATCTCACCCAGCACCTCCAGACCTTCACAGGCAGTAACAACAGTCACCAAATTCACAGCCTAGGTCACCTCTGAGCACCGAGCTTTGGAGATCACAGCTCGGGGACGCTACTGGAAGTAAGAGGTTACTCTGTGCAACAGGAAGGCAGAGCTCCAGGGTGATTTACTGTACCGAACTGTAGCTGCTCTGAGTATAAAATGAAACAGAATTTGCACAGCTCTCCGCAGAAAGCCAGTGGCGGCGTGGGGGATGACTGATCTTGGTAACTGCTCACCTTCTGACATCAGAAACCTCCGGTGCAGCATACAAGACTGCCATCGCGAAATCCCTGATCAAGAACATGAAGCTCCTTCCCCTCTTCACAGCTGCGTCCTGCTTCACGCCCCCAGGTCCCTCTTTCTTTGTACTACAAGTGATGAAGTTTTTTTTCCAGATCACATGAGGCAGGATGAAGGGGGAAAATCCTGCCAGGAACAGAGATGGGCTGCAACTTGAACCTGATCGAGGGGAGATACAGAGCAGTACCCTGAGAGCTATATAAGAATGTGCTCGGTACAAGAGCAAACACTTTTTCAGGTGAAGGACTCTCATGAATCAGCCATGCATGTGAATGAAGACACCGTTTCAAGGAGGCTTGGAGCCACCAACAAAACATGTTTGTATTGCATCATCGCTACCCTTGCTGTGTTACTCGTCTTTGCATTAGCCACCATCATGGTCTTAGTCGTTCAGAGGACGGTAAGAAATTTCTTACTTTATTCATTGGCTTTTTCTTACTTGCTTTCTTCCTTCCTTTCTTTCTTCTTGCCTTCCTTTTTTTCTTTCTTTCTTTCACCTACTGCTTTCCAAAAATTATTCTGTGGCCAGAAACACAGTCACTGCCTCCTGTTACAAATGCACATGCATGAATTAGGGGAGAGAACAGTGAAACAAAGAGGGAGAGAAAAGACCTTTCAAAAAAAGACCATCTTTCTCCATGGGCAGAATTAATTTCTATCATGCAATTTCTAATCTGTAAATGGAAGTGGAAAGCTCATAAGCCATGATGCAAGCCATTCTCTGTCCTGCCTAGCTAGGCAGAGAGGTGGAGAGAAGATAGATCAGTGCCTCAGTGTCTGCTACCTGTTTTTACATATGTCTCCCTTCATTTCTGTGGAGAGCAGCCAAGATGGTCTGGTCTGGTAGCATCTACATGTGTTCTTTTGAAATACTGATACATTTCAGTAATGGACATGACAGAGAACATCTCTGTGTGTGGCACTGTGTGGTGCTGTCTGCTGGGATGCACTGTGATGTGGTGAAGCAAAGCGCTCTGGAACTACCAGAGCATTTGATAGGGGCAAAGTAGCTCACTTGTGCTCTCTTTTTCTCAGATCTGTTCCTGGGTGTGATTTTTAATGCGGAGTTAGAGCTGTAGCAAGGATGACTGAGGATATAAGTGAGGCAAAGTCTCACAAAACCAACTATTCTGTCTGCCTACAGACTTTTTTTCTTTCTTAAAATAAAGAGGACTGCTCTCACGTAGATCTGGGGTTGGATGGGGGATCAGTGTGACAGTTACAGCCAAGGCAGAGACGTACAAGTGGTTTTGAATATAAAAAGTGCATTTCTGATCTTACCAGGAACCTTGGCATGAACTTTACCAGGGTAAAATGCCAGGTTAGAAGTTTTACAGGCTTTGAAATCTTTTTGCGAAAATCTAAGTGCTGAAGTACCTCCACTACTATTCATAGTATGAAAACACCAGTGTAGGGCTGCTGGAGGAAGTTCGCCATGGAAAACAGAACATGATCTCTCAGCTCAGTATTTTCTCTTACTAAATTTACCCTGTGCAATGTGTGTGCCTGTGTATGCACATTACCCAGAAATTAAACCATGAAGTCTTGACAGTTACTTCTTTAAGTTGCACCAGAGAGGAGTAATTTACCTGAAATCAGCATTCTTCCACAAGAGAAGCAGTTTGGGCACAGTTAGAATGAGACATGGGCATTTTCAAGTGATAAACAGAGGGACATTTAGGGAGATCTTTAAAATAACAGCTTGGGTAATTACAGAATTGCCACAGCTTTCCTATATAATGAGGCTTTCATTTGTACTTATTATGAAAGTAAGCATTAAATTACCTTTCCATCAGGATAAACACAGTTACACTAGTTGCCAGAGGAGTAATATTACACAAAGAGTCAAGGTTTTCATTTAAAAGAGTAATGACATTATTGCAGCTGCTTCGGAAATGAGCTTGGCTTAAGGAGAAAATAGGAAGCTGAGGTGTGTGAGAAACAACAAATAAAATCGAGCAGCAATTCTATGCTGTGAGAGGAGTTTGGCAGTAAAAGCACAACTTGTGTTCTTGCTCTCTGGGAGCTGAAAGACCCCAAGTTCGGAAGCAGCATAGTCTTTCTCCATCCATGCCTGGCTTTGAATTTCCAGACCAGGGAACAAATGTTGATTTTGTGAGACGGGTTCATCAAGAAAATCCAGGCTTCCTCCAAAAACACTTCAGCTCATGGTCACACTGTCAGTGTAAGGCTAGGCACAAGCTCCTTCGGTAAAGGAGTTGTGGCTGGGTTGAACATCTTGAAGTGTTGATTGCAGCAGCTCCAGGACAGAGGGTCTGGGGAGTTCTTGTACTTGGAGCCCTGTGGATATTGACCCGTGTTGCTGTAGGAATTAGAGCATCATCATCTGGCTTAATTATTTCCTTTGTGACTCCTGAAGAGAGGGCCAACATTTTGTGTGATTGACCTCTTGGGAAGATCTGGTTTTCTCTCCAGATGCTGTCAATTGGGTTATGTGAGTGGTCCTTGACCACAAGGGCAATGGTGGCAACTTCATGCTCCCCCTATGCTAGGCTGCGGTAGAAATTTTTATTTTCCTCTATTCAAAGGAGTGTTAGAGGGTCTGTGGGACAATGCAGGCCTTGTGACCCATGCCTCAGGTACCACTGCCTTAAGAGGAGGCTTCTGGTGGCAGGGAGACCACACAGTCCCCTAGCCCCTTTGCAGGTACATGGAAGCTGGTTGCTTGTCTTCCTTTTGATTAATTTACACTTGCCTCGTTTAAGATGAAGGAAGACATATTGGAAAGGGCAAATCAAACTGTGTAGAAGCAAGGCATTTGTACTACCCAGCATCTAGGTGCTCTGAATAAGGGAAATCCAACATGAAAGATCAAAATAAAAAAGCAACTGTGATTCCAAAGCTGCTTCTCTGAATCTAACTGCACTGCTAATATACGTTATCCAACCTGCTCCTGCATTTTCCAACAACCCAAGGAATTTCTTTACACCTTGTTTTCAAGAAGGGTGGCACAGCTTATTAGCATCAGACCTGGGAACTGTCATTTTTTGGAACTACACTACATTTTTTGGAACTAACTACATGCACTACTGAAGTCAGATCATTTCTTCAGCTTTCATCTGCAGAAACCCTTGGCTTCAGGCCATTCACTTGTCTCCATCTTTCACAGGTGACTTTATTTTTCTCTGGAAAAAGAATAGTCGCTGTCACTATGGTCTGTAGCCTTCATTGTTCTTCTTAACGCTGTTAGAAGCGTGCTAAAACTTCCACCCTTCTGCTTTCATTGCTGCTGGATATAAATATATACACACACCTATGCAGATACTTATGTATATAGAAATATAGATGTAAAATCAGTGAAAGTGTATGGGACAGGATGGACTAGGCAAATTTTAAGACACATGGACCCTAGAAAATCTTGTGCTGTACTGCAAGGTATGCTGTAACAGACACCTAGGTCACCCGCCTCTACGAACAAATTCTGTGTTGATGTCCAAAGTCCATAATTTGGGGCAGTCTGTCACTGCTTTGCATTTTGTAGACTTCATATTTTTAACCTCCAAACTGCATGGGCAAATCTTTTCAGCACAGTTAAGGCATCAGTGTGGCAAATGCTAACAGTCAGTGTAGGTTTTGATATTTGCTGATCTAGTCTTCCAGGCTGCTGGAGTTAAAACTGTAAAACCCCTTGTCATGGCTTAACCCCAGCTGGCAATTGAGCACCAAGCAGCCGCTCACTCACTCCCCCCGCCCTGGTGGGATGGGGAGGAGAATAAGGTAGAACCTGTAGTAAGAACAGTTTAATATTTGAAATAAAGTAAAATATACTACTACTACTGCTCATAATAATAATAATAGTAATGAACAAGGGGATAACAAAAAGAAGAGAAAATAATAAAACCCAAGAAAACCCCAGTGATACACAACTGCCCACCCCCTGCTGACCGATGCCCAACCGGTCCCCCAGCAGCGATCGGTGGCCCCCGGCCAGCTCCCCCCAGTCTCTGTACGGAGCATGAGGGCCTGTGGTATGGAATAGCCCTGTGGCTAGTTCGGGTGAGCTGTCCTGGCTCTGCTCCCTCCCGGCTCCTTGTGCCCCTCCTCACTGGCAGAGATGGGAAACGGAGAAGTCCTTGGCTCAGGGTGAGCACGACTTCGCAACAATTAAACCATCGCTGTGGTATCAACATCATTCTCACACCAAATCCCAAACGCAGCACCGTCCTGGCTACTGGGAAGAAAAATTAAGCCTATCCCAGGCAAAACCAGGACACCCCTTTAGCAGTGGGACTGCCATAACCAGAAATGGCTACTACAGCATCTGGCCTGTTCCTGCCCGATCTCTTCGTGTCTCATACCCACGGTGCAATAACCCTGCGTGGGCTGCCCCACTCGGTGGCTATTGGCCCCCTCTGGTGGACACCCTGACAAAAAGGAAAATAAACGGGAGGGGGGGGGGGGCGGGGAAACCAAACAAAACCCACTGAAAATTGCCCCCGAAAACAGATTTCCCACTCATTGAACACCACAGGAAAACCACTGAGACACTTTAGAAGCAAACTGCACTGTTCTAACTCTTGCCGCCGGTATTCTGTACAGTGACAGTCACCTGCTGCCCAGAGGTGTAACTTCAACAGGTTTTGTCTGTACTGGAAAAACTGAATTTCACACGGGGCTGTTTCCTGTGATGCTCATTACTGGATCAGCTGTGGGACGGTGCTCCACTTTCTGGAGTTTTCACGTCTAGTTTCTACTTTTGCCTCTTGGCAGCTCAGGGTCACCTACCTAAAGTGCCACTGCCTGCCTTCCCCTCCACCAGACCAGTGATGATGGCCTGAGGCTGAGCAGAAACACGGGACAGCCTTGAGGTTTTTTTCAAGCTGCAAAACCTTCTTTCAGGACAGCAGTCCAAAGAGCTCATCCCTGCAGAGCTGCGGTGCGAACACACTCTGGAAAAGCCTTTGACTTAATTAAGCTGCTCCCAGACCAGTTTCTGGGGGACTCGGCATGGGGGGTGCTTTCTTAGGCTTTCTAAAGGCAGACACACACTTCAGAGATCTCTGAGTAAATGAACATTCACAGTTCAGACACAGGACATTAGAATGACCCTCTAGCAGCACTAGACTGTCTCAGCTTAGGAGAATTTCTTGCAAAACGATTAAGGGAAAGAAGAAAGAAATGCCTTTCACTGGCACCTGATTATAATTTTCTCTAATGAAGCAAACTGAAATTATTCTGCTCACTGAGTGGAGACCAAGATCTTTCACCAGCAGCACCCAGATCACTCCAGATGGGGTAAAATGCATTGTCATGAATTCTCTCTGAGCTGACACTGTAGAATTTAATATTTTGGGGCTCCTACTGTGTGCCTCTCTGCATTCCAAATTACAGCATTGCATGCACTATTTTTGCTGTTAGAATAGAAAGAAGCAATGTCAGTAATATTTCAAAGCCAGCTCTATAATTTTATTTGAATATCTACTCAATTGTCATTAAAATAAATTGCATTAGTGTCTGCTGATTTCACCCACTGGGAGACTTCCCAGAGAAGAACACAACACATTAGTACGTCTTAATTTGGTTTCTGTGGCCCTGACTACAAAGCAAGCAGCGAGCCACCAGCCGTGTCCCACACACCACCTCCGCGGGAGGGCTGCAAGGTGGGCACCTCACTGCCGATAATGTCTCATGGCTTTACCAAACACTCCTCTACAGGCAGCGGTGGGTCTGCCGCCTGATTTCATTTAGCATAACCTAGCTAGGGACACAGCATCCCCTTTCCCTCACAGAAAAAATGCCTTTAACTCTCTGCAGAGGGCAGAAATGCTCACCCATTGCATTGAAAAGCGGCGCTTCCCGGCACCGAGTGCATGGAGGCAGGACAGCCCAGCGCCAGGGTGCAGGATGCAGGATGGGAGCGGGGAGGCTCCAGCAGATGGACCTTGGGAGCGCTTTCAGCTGAGGCTGTTCTCAGTCCCACACTTGATTATACGCGTGCATAGGATCCATGAGAGTTTGCAAGGGAGGATGTCGTGTAGGGGACCAAAAAGCTCGGAAATGCCTGGCTTTTTTTCAAATTACAGCTGTAAGTTCCCATTCTTCTCCTAACCCAGCAGCCTGTAAAGCTTAGGAAGATCACCTGGAGAAATACTGTCTCAACAGATAACTTCTGCCCGTCTTACATAGGTGCAGGGAAAGAAAATGAACAAATCAATATTACAGATATACAGACTTTGAAGCACCTACGCCATCCCCATCTGCGGGACACATTTTGTCATTAGACCAAAGGATAACATTGACTTGCCGGGAGCATATGCAGCTCTACCCCTCAGCCATGGTTGAAAACATGGTCACATTAGGCCAAAGTCTAATTAAAGGTATTCTTAAACATTTAAGGCTAGAACATATGTACCACAAACAGACACAACGTGACTTCTCTCACTGTCTAACCATCTTCCTTCTCCCCACACCACATATTGTCCTATTTACACACAGAAAATGCTGATGGTTTAAGACCACTATGGATGGAGTTGTCTTCCACCACATGCATGGTGTGCCTCACCTCTCCCAGGAGACATTAGATGGCCTGCTAAAGCTGGTAGCAGCTTCCTAGCTTTCTTCTTCTTGGACATCCTGGTTGGTCACTGGGACAGGCTTCTCAGGGAAGCGGTCACAGCACCAAGCCTGTCAGAGTTCAAGGAGCATCTGGATGATGCTCTTTGTCATATAGTTTAGATTTATGTAGTCCTGTGAGGAGCAAGGAGCTGGGCTCAATGATCCTTATGGATCCCTTCCAGCTCCAGATATTCTACGAATCTACACTAAATTGGGCCTGGCCTGGTTAGCCTGCACACTTAGCCCAGCTAATTGGTATCCAGATAAGAGGAGCTGGTTTAGGTTAGCCTGAGCAAAAAACACTCCTTGATACTGAAATCAGTGTGGGATTGTCTGGTGTGTGCGAGTGAAGGGACATGACACAGAGTTTCCAACACTGAGGCACTCTTAGTACCTTTCCTCAGCTGCTGGGAGAATTTCTTTATTCCTTGAGGGCATCGCTGGACGTTTATGAGCTGTCAGTGACTTTCCCTGTGTGGAAATAATCTGCAAGCAAGCACAGGCCTCGGGGTTCTGTGTTTGGATGGCAGAGAGGTGTGAAAAACAGAAGCGAGACCGCAGATGAAACATACCATATTTCACATGTGGAGCTTGTTTCCTGAGAGGTTCTCAGGCCATGCTGACTGAGGACAGTGCCCTGTGCCATGTTAACCTTTGGGTTGACATCCCAGCAAGAAGTAGGGGGAGAGGTGAAGCAGGACAACACTGTCACTCTCAGACCTGTGTTGGGGCTCTACAGCCTGTGTTTTCATCCAGTTAATGGCTTTCTAGGGACATACACTGGCTCTCAAGGGTGCTCAGTCCCACTCTGTCCTACTTGCTCCAAGTTTTGCAAGCCACAGACTGAAATTTTCAGTGTTTGTGTCTCCAAAACAACCCCAACAAAACCTACACACCTTTCTTACCACACTGAAAGAACTGCTGGCTGTGTCAGAAATGTAGCTTTTTCTATGATAGAAAAAAAGGGCTGTAACAAGGGATGGCAGAGGATGATACCTGGATGAGTGCAGAGACCTTGCCAGAGCTGTTTCCTCCACACTAATCCCTCACTGACCTGTGAGGCTCCATAGGAGCTATACACTGTAGCACCCAGCACTGGCTCCCTGCGCATCAGGCTCTGTATTACCTTCATGGCTTGCTACAGAAGCTTTTAAGATCCATATTTAAAGCATGGATGTACTTGAACATGGATATGCCCTGCTCCCAGAATAACCACCCCTTGTCTTGCTTCTCATTCAGACAGCTGATCCTGCCACAGAGGGCATCTCAAAACCTATCAGGACAGGTAAGACACCTAAGCAATACATATGATTTGCATCTGTAATGCAAATATTGTCCAGGATCACAAATGAGCCAATTGTGGACATTTTATCATTTCACATAAGGTCTATTCTTGGTGAAAAGCCAAGGTAGCAGGGTGGGGTGGGGAAGAAAAAGCTTTCAAATTACTCGGTAGCTCCGGAAACCAACGCATGGCTGAGGAAATAACAAGTATGTCTGAATCTGCCCTGAGGTGTCTTTGCAAGAGAGCTTTTTTGCTAGAAAATGTGAACATCAGTCCGTTAGGTTTCATTTTAAGGGCTAGCTCTTGCACATGTGGGCATAACACCCCGTCTTCACAAGGCGTGGGTGCAAATGTGTTGGCACATAGTTCAAAACAACTGAAGCTCTTCTTGTACTGCTCTGGCCTGGAGCAGTCATATGTTTCCTACTGGTTTGTGGGGAAAAGGGAGGAGGGAATGGGTAGATCTAGAAGGGATGAGTGGAGAACAGCAGCAAGAGCCACAGAGCAAGGAATTAAAGGCAGAGTATGACCACAGGGAGCCCAAAACAGGAAAAAACTGTCTAACTGGACTAGCAGAGACTGTGTACCAAGATTCTGCCTTTCCTTAGCATAAATCAGGAGGAGCACCATTTATTCCATCAACATTGCTTCCCTGGTTACACAGCCCTTAGGACCAAGGATTGTGATTTCTTGCAAATACAAGTTCATACTCGGTCCCGCAGGATAGGAGATACCGTTGCTTCCCACTGTACAGGTGAGGAAAATGAAGCACAGTGTTCATCTAGAAACGAAGGCAGAATGGGAAATTGAAGTAATCTAATTTCAAGGTCCAGAGAGTCCTAACCACGCAACCAGCTTTCCTGCAGCTGCATTTCTGCACACAGGTGACATAACGTAGCATTTGGTCAACTCATACTCTATCTTGGATAATTTTTGAATCCAGGACTGTTCAGTATTGAGCTTGTTTCACAGCCCACAGGTCTCAGAGTAGTCCCTGCATGTCACTGTGTCCTTCCTGAGAACCGCACATCTTGCCTGACCATCAGTTTTTTATGTTCTAAAATTCCCCCCGTAACTTGGAGGGATTTTCTTTTCCCGGACATCCTAAGCATGTATCACTTTCTCTCTATCAACCTAAGTAGCTCCTTTAGTCTTTTTAAGTTTTTTAAAAAATTTCTAGTGGTTTATATTGTGCTTGAAGTTCCTCAGAAATAAAGCAAGGTCAGAACATACAAGGCAGATCTGAGTAAGGGCGCTTGGACAGTCACACTCCAGCCCTAATCCAGTGAGTCCCCAAAGGTGCCCCAAAAGGAGCTTTGCAAACCCAGCGGAATGCAGAGCATCAGCCTTGCTGTCCTCGGTCCACTGGGACGATGGAGAGTCACCGGCAGCTACGAGGCAGTACAGCCCCAAAGCAGAACCTGCAACCTCTTGTAAACCAGCCTAACATCAGAGAAGTCACCAGAACCAGGCTGGCTTTCAATGGCTGAGTTTTACCAGCAGTTAGGAGGAGGCAGGGCAAGCTGTTGGTGTTGAGTCTAGTGGTTGACAGAGGAGCCACAGAGACTGTATCTGTAGGTCAGTATTTTTCAAAGCAAAGCACAAGTGATACTGGCATTCCCAGGGCAGGAAAGAGAGCTCTCACTAATCCAAAAATGCATTGATTTAGATATTTATATTTTATTCTCTTTTTTATTTCATATTCATATCTGCCAACCTGTGCCAACTGCTTTTTCTCCTCATCAATAACTGGCAGGTGCCAGGCAGGAGGGATTCACTCTTTCCAGGAACGTACAAGATGCTGCTTCATTAGCCAGAAACTTTTCTGCTTTGGGTCGATAACAATTACAGGCACCTTCTAGCTCTGAGTTCTGCTGCTAAATCGGAGATGATGCCATTAGGAAAAGACAAAGCAGGGAATGACAGAGAAACCCCACAAGGCAGGAAGAGTTGCTAAAAGCTGTTTGCACTGCGTGTAAGTGCTCTGTCAGCCCACCCTGCGCTGCCGACCAGTCTCGATTGTACATCTCAGGCAGGCTAATAGAGCATTTGAAGTGTGAGCCAATTATAACGGCCTTTTCTTTTTCTTTTAAAATGCATAAAGCAGGGCTAATTGATTAATATATCCCAGTGGGTAATTTACTAAAGGCCCCCTCAGCAGGAAGCTCTGTCATGTGTTGCCAAGAGTTGTGGCGACTGCTGCAAGGTCTCTTCCAGCAGCTGCAGAGCAGCAAGAACCAGAAGCGTAAGAAACACTGCAGGCTGGGGACTGCGGGGAGGCTGAAGCTGCTGGGGGTTTAGATTCAGATCTGTGTCTGCCTCTCAGGCAGCCCAGATGTTGATAGCATAATTTCAACACATTTTGTGCCCAACTTGTTCAAATCAGGACTTCAAAGCCTTGCATTGTAAAAATGGGCAAGCAAGAATAAATTAGCATTGCCCGGCTGCCAGCTGGGCGCTCAGCCCTGCAGCAGTGCCTTGCTTGTGCAGACATCTCGGAGGTGCTGGTGGGGATGCAGGGCTGTGCTAGTGGGAACAGCAGGGTTCACTCAGGCAGAGATCGTATTGTAATGCAAGTGGCCAGGGGTCCAGGCACAGCTACACCTCTGAATAAATTTTGTAATATTAAAGCAGAAAAATCACGATGATTTAATTTAGATTTCCAATGAGAATATGTTCTATTATTAGCTACACATCAGTGGGCAGTAAAGCAGATTGATAGAAGGCTGACATTCCTGACTCAGCTGCCAGTCCTCGATGGGTTTGCAGGACTCCATAGGCAGTGGCTGAGAGCAATGCAATGTCAGCTAATTAAATGTTTGTAAGAAAACCAGTGCCAGTCTCCTCAAAGCTTCTGTGCCATTGTCAGTAGAATGCCTGAGCAATAGGGGGAAAAAATTAAATTCCTCATGAACTAACTGTCTGTGGAAATACTTCTCTGCAGAAACTCGTCCACATTTCATAAATATCAAATTATATATTAGTATGGGCCAAAGAGGTATTGTTAGGTTCATATTTTAGAGGGAAAGCTATGTCACAGAGAAATTTATGACCTGCCAACATCTGGAGAGGTTCAGCCCTCATCACCTCCTTGTCATCCTCTCCAAACCTCATCTCTCCATAAATGTTGTCACCCTGAACTGAAGGCTTTTCTTCTTATTTTGAACTGCAAAGACATGATACCAAAATCTCTTCTCATTTATAAAAGGAAAAACCTGCGGGTAGATATCTGTGCTCACACACACTATTTATAGATATATTTGTCTGGCAGTAAGATCTATTAGCAGCTGATGGACAGACCAGGAAAGGAAATTCCAACACCCCATTCACATTTGCAAGGGAAATAGGTTCTCAAATAAAAATCTGGTTCTGAGAAATTAGTATAATACAGGCGACATTCACGTCCTTGCTGCCCTAGAGTAAGTGGGGCTGAAGCCAGTGAAGCAAACAAGCCTTTCCAGATTTGCAGCAATACCTCTGAGTGCAGTCTGGTCTTCTGCAACTCAATCTGGTCTCCTCCAGCCTGGAGTTGTCCCTGTGCAACACTAAAGATGCTGCTGGGTTGTCAGTCACAAATCCCATGATGGTTGGTTCTTCAGAAACGGATATCTCACCTTTAGACCATATAGATATTTGCCTTCTCAGCTTCAGTACATGTATGTGTTCATGCACATGTATGTGAAACTGTAAAAGGTCCTGTCTGCCCTTGGGAGGTCGGGGCAGATGAGCTGTGTTTCTCCGTTTAAAAAAAAAATAAAAAAATTTGGCAAGCCTGGGCTTGCAAATGCTAGAAAGAGCACACGAGCATCCTCCTAGGTAAGCATCCCGAGGAAACTGCAGCTAGACAGATTCCAGTCAGTCATAATGGGGGCTGGTTGCTTATTTAATTAACAATGAGATAATTGGTATTGCTACAAAATACTGAATGTTAGATCTTCCATCTCTCCAATACTTAAAACACAACTTATAGATGAACCTATATGTGAAATTTTGTGACCTGTGCCATGCTGACAAGCAGGCTAGAGACTTAAATAGCTTTGGCCTTAAACTCTGCAAGTTTTGCAGTAGCCAGGTATGCAGTGATGAGTTCATAAGAGGTTCCTACATCTGGAGGAAAGAAAGGGATGCTTCTAAAGTTAATACTTTCAGAAGGAGGTAAAATTGGCAGCTGAGTTCTGTCCCCTTCAAACGCACAGGGCCAGAGTGACAGCCCTTGGGTTCTCAAGAACCAAAGACCCTGGTGCATGTGTGACAGGCACAGCCATGAGCAGAGCCCAGCTCCGCCACTGAGCCCAGGAGAGGACGTCACTTGTCCTCTTGTGGCACTTGTCACAGCATGACTCAGCTGGGACTGTCCATCAGCGCCAGCTGGCAGCTCTTAGCAGGACACTAAGCTGGAAGGAGAGAGTTAAAGATAGCTACAGCGACTTCAGAGCGTGGCTGCTGAGAAATAGAATTAGGCAAGTTCTGCAGTTCTGCTAGCGCCAGCATGCTGACAGAGACGTATGAAATCACCTTGCTTAATTGTATAAGCACTTAAATCGGTGTGGGGTACGCAGGAATTGAAAGCTCTTTGTTGCCTGCCTGTACTTCTTTACTTCATAAAACAAATTCAGGGTTTTGACCTGCTCTTGTGCCTGTCTACGCTCAGCCTCCAGTGAGCTGCAATGCGTGTCCACGCTTCAGAGGCATCTCGCTGTAAGAGATGACTGGTAATAGGAGAAACTTCAGAAACCCTATTTGAGGGGCTTTCCATGCCTGGGTAGCAATGCTTTGGTATCTGGCATGCCGCTTTCAGATCTTGGTTTTAGTGCCCTTTGCCTGTGCTCCCGTTATACCCATCTTGGGTGGGGAAACTGAGGCAGCCAGCAGTGTGGAGAGTTTCCCAGGCAGAGTCACACCGCCTTGGATGAGGCAGGCAGCAGCCCATATGTCCACGTGTCCCAAAGCCCGTGTGTTCCTCCTGGCTGGACAGAGGCCTATTGTGTTTCAATGAGACTCTTTCCATTTGGCACTGCAGGTGGAAATCATGGGAGCGTCAGCGAGGCTGCAGCTCCTCTCAGTCCCATCTCACAGTCCTGTGGTTCCCCCCCTTTGGCTCAGTGGGGAAAAGCTGCATTAAGCTCATGGAAAGAGTCTGGCCCTTTTCCTCAGGGCTGCACCCTCGGGATGCTCATCCTATGTTAAAAGGGGTCAGGAAGACAAAAGTGTATTCTCTCTTAATAGCTTCTTCACAACAAAATACCCTAAACAGCTTCCTACCAAGACTCCCTCCTTATCAGCAGGCTTCCTTAGAACAGCCTGATCTACAGCATCCATGCATCACAGCAGACCACGAAACCAGTGTGGTCTCCTTGGTCCTTAGTCCCAAACATGCTTTCTTCCCCTCCTTCTCACAGTATTTTTAAGCTCATATAATCCTATTGACTTCAGTGGGATTACTTCTGCTTTACACTGTTCCTAGTGCAAAGCCAATTAGGCGATGTGATTGAACGTATCCATCGATCAGTCCCGAAACTGTAGTAATTTCAGCCCCTCCTGGCTTGCACTGAAATATTTCAGATATAAGAATCAACTTGAGAAATAAAAATAGAAAACAGTTACAAGCTGCCTCAGCAGAGTGAGAACCGGAAACATCTCTATAAAACCATTTTTTTCCTCATAACTTGCCTTCTCACAAACACAGCTGATGTCACCAAATAAATGGTTTAAACACACACACCACACATAAAACTTGCTGACACCAATAAACGTAACTACAGCTTTGGAAATGCAAAATGCAGCTGGGTCAGTGAGGGGTAGATCCGGAGAGATGCCATGAACATCCCGAGGCAGCTCATGTCCCCCGGCAGCACCAGACTGGCCGTGCCAGCCAGCTTCCAAAGTCTGCCAGAGCAGCAGGGGATTTTCTGCTTTCTATGGTAAACCCCCGAAATGGCATGGAGTTTCTGCAAAAATACTGTCCCTTCTTGCAGGACACTTGTAATACCGGTGGGCTCAGGATGCTGACTATGCATCACCAGCGCCTGTTGCTGCTCCCCTAACAGCTTTAGTCTGAAAGAAGGGCCAGAAGGGTTTTCTCCTATCCTGTGCCATTTCTCCACATCTCTGTAGTGTCTGTGCACTCACTAAAACATTACATTAACATCAGGAAAGCAGGCTTTGGTTTTTCTTTGGGGATTTCCAGCATGGGCAAGGGACTTTGATACATGCCTTACTCATTCTTGGAGTGCAGTGGGCACCTGCTTCCCTCAAAAGTGTTGAAACTACTGTAATGAAAGATTGCAATTCTTTCAAGATACCCACAGCCTCCTTTCTCCAAATGAGTGCAATGGGTGCAGTGTTAGAGATCAGCAACGGGGGGTGGGGGGGTGGGGCTTGTGTGTAGGACCAGCTTCCCCCTGATTTATCCATCCTCCTGACCAAGTAGGTCTTCAAAACCAGGCCATGCAGATACCACAGGGACTGGAGGTTTGAATCTCTGGTTTGTACCCTTAGTTTCAGGAATCCTATGAAACTTAAGATGCTTGTCTTACTGCATTTAGTAGATTCGTTGTTCATGGAAAGAACAAGAAATATGTCATCTGATGTCAAGTAATAGCATCAAGATTTAGCAGAACTTAGTTTAGTGTGTTAACTGATCCTTCAGAGACTCTTTTAGGGTGTGTGACTTACACCAATTTTATAAACTGACTCACAGGAAAACTTAGGTGATCTGTGTACCCAGGGAGAGGGGAGTATTTATTGGTAAGGCTTTACTGAAACTCCTTCATACTCTATTCCTGGTATTCACCTGTAAAATAAAACACAGGAAATTCCCGGTCTCCCACCTGAGCTGCTACGCATCCCTTCCCCAGCTGCAGCAGGGCCAGGAGATGTAAAGGAGAGCCAAGGGAAGGAGAAATACCATTCATCTGTCTGGTTGCAGCCACTGGGATATCCTACACTATTTTCCTGAGTCTGTATCTTGTCCCTGTGTCCATACGTGGGCTGCACAGGGAGGTACAAGCTCTGCTTTGTACAACCGCAAAATAATGGAGGAACAGTCAGTGACACGCACTGAATGGCCAGTGAGGCTAGAAGTGGAAAATCTTACACAGAGCAGATGGGAAGGTGAAATGTGGCTGGAAAGGAGGTGAAATGGAAGGGGGGGTGGTAGGGTGCAGGGTCCAGGATGCAGGAGCTGGGACATCGGGATGTAGTAACTGGATGCAGGGACTGGGGCACTGAGATGTGGTGCCTGGATGTGGGTGGGAGCTGGGACGCCAGGATGCAAGGATGCGATACAGGGATGTGAGGGCTGGGACACAGGGATATGATGCTGGGATGCAGGAGCTGAAACAGCAGGATGCAGTGCCGGGATGTGGCAGCTGGGACACTGGGATGCAGTGCCAGGATGCAGAGGCTTGGATACCAGGATGCAGAGCCGGAATGCAGGGACTGGGATACCAGGCTGCAGTACTGGGATGCAGGGCCTGGGACATTGGGATGCAGGTGCTGGGACACAGCGGTGCAGTGCCAGGATGCAGGGGCTGGGATATCAGCTGCAGTAGTGGGATGCAGGGGTGTGGTACTGGGATGCAGGGGCTGGGACACAAGGGTGCAGTACTGAGATGCAGGGCCTGGGACACTGGGATGCAGGGCCTGGGACACGGTGGTGCAGTACCAGGATGCAGGGGTTGGGACACTGGACTGCAGTACTGGGATGCAGGGGCTAGGACACAGCGGTGCGGTACTGGGCTGCAGCGGCTGGGACACCAGGATGCAGTGCCGGGATGCAGGGGCTAGGACACAGCGGTGCGGTACTGGGCTGCAGCGGCTGGGACACCGGGATGCGGTGCCGGGATGCAGGGGCTAGGACACAGGGATGCGGTACCGGGACGCGGAGATGCGGTGCCGGGATGCGAAGCCCCGCAGTGCCGGGCGCGGCCGTGGGAGGGCGCCGTCCCCGCGTGGCCCCGGGCGCCCTGCGGCGGGGCAGCCCCGCAGCCTCCCCGGCGGCGCCCGGCCCTGGGGGACAGTCCCCGGCGCTGCGGGAGCCCCCCGCCCCGGGCTGGGAGGAAGCTGCGCAGGGCTGTGCCGGCCCCACTAGCAGGCAGCCTTGGGGTCCGAGCAACCAACAACCTCGCCTAAAGTCCCGGCGGCATCCACACTTCACCCGCGAGAGAACAGAGCGGCGTCTCAAAAGCACCCAAAGAGCCGTTTTCAGGAGTACGTTCCAGTTCAATGTTTAAAAGCTGCTTTCTGTAATTGCACCGTACAAATAACATGGTTAAATTCTGCTTACCTGCACATAGAATCGATTTGTAAGAAGAATAAGAAACACCATTTTTCGCACTGATAGCTGCAATCCACCAGAGCTTTCACCAGTTTAAAATTTACCGGTCAAGTTACGTGATTCCCTGTGCAGGTCAGATGTTATCAGCCAAGAGTAAGAACCAAGTCTCCTATGTGCTGTTCTAGCTACTGCTGCTTGTCACGTTGGAGCTGCCACTATGGAGCTTGTCCATAACACAGTTAGAGCAAATAAACGAGGTGCCAAATGCTGACAGCGTTTTGCAGTACAAAAAAAAAAAAAAAAAATCAGGACTGGTCACCTAATCTGTTGTTTCTTTCAGGGAACACCTCCGAAGATTATTTAAGAATCCTACAGAATGTCCCGACCAAAAGAGCGGCTGCGTACATGAGAGGTCAGTGGGGAGCCCCATAGAGGGCAAGAGCCGGTGGAGCGAGGCTGCAGAGCTGGCTGAAGAGCAGGCTGTTCATGTCACCCAAACTGGTTTCAGTGGCTAACAGCTTTCTGACCAGATGGGCATTTTATAGGAACAAAATCTTTAGCTTTCCTGAAATGTGGGTGTATTTGGTAAACCCCCTATCTGATCACATAAAATTTCTTTATCTAAACTTGATCAGAAAAAATAAAGATAGACCTTCTGCACACAAACACACGAATATACACCTCCATTATTTCCCTTCCAATATTACAGAAACCCATTTACACCCCACCCCCCTGCCTTGGGTTTCCCAAGGGCTGTGTAAGTCCTTGGAACTTTTAACACCCGGCTTCCATGTGTGAATCCCAGCCGCCTGGCTGGGGCATTTTCTTGAGCTTCCTGCAGGAAAACCACTGCCCAGGCCCCTCCATTTCCCAGGAAGCTCACGGCCACCCCACAGAAGGCTGAAGTCAGGTCACGAGAGCCCTGTGGCTCATTGTTAAACATGTTTCCTTTCCTTTCTAGTGTCCAGTCCAGTCAACAGGTCAAAACTGAGCTTGGTCGAGAAGGGTGTTTGTGAGGACATCCAGTGCAAGAAAGAAGAGCTGGTGATCAGGAAACAAGGCCTCTACTTGATCTATTGGAACTTGAACTTTCATTTCTCCAGCTGTTCTAACAGCCCCACCGACCTGAAGATAGAGCTCCTGGTGAACAACAAGGTCCACAGGCAAACGTTAACCACATGGTGCGCGTCAGAAACGTGCCAAGAAAAGACTTTCAAGACCTTGTTCCAGCTCCATTTGACATACTTGAAGGCGGAGGACCGAATATCAGTAACACTTAACCATCCTAGATTCTTGAATGAAATTTCCCTTCCCAATGAAAACGTTCTCGGGGTCTTGAGGTACAGAGACAAAATGTGAGCAGCTCTCTGGCTTCCCACTGCTGCCCAAACTCACCTTTCCCTGAACAACAGCTTTTCCTCAGCAACACCTTGTTTTGAATCTCCTATTTTACCTGGTCACTAAGGTAAACAAGGAACTTTGTGAGCATCCCAGAACAAAACCTAAACCACTCCAAGACCCACACCCGACAGATTCCTCTGGTTTGGCTCAGGGCAGCACTGTTGTTGGACTATCCAGCGTGTAACCCCAGACCTGCCGATGGTTCCTCAAAACAGCACTGTGTAAACACAGATTAAAATGTAAGCAGATTAGAGGAAGAATACTTTTTAGCCCGTGGACCGCTGGCAAGGTGCCTGTGCTCAGGAGATGGGGAAATCTTTCAAACTGAATTCTATGGAGTAGTATTTTTAAGTGTTTTTTGCAAAAAAGCTACAGTCAAAGCTTGTAACCAAGGCTTTCTTTACAACCAGAGTGTGCAACTGCAGCTCTGGGGTAGGTTTATGGATAGACTGGACAAAAGCAAAGATGATGAAATTATTGACTCTCAGGCTGGTAGCTAAAACTCTGGGGCAGGACGTAGGAGATACGGAACTTACGGGATATTTCTGTGCTGCATTCTGCTATAGACTTTATGCAATTTACTTCCAAGTGTCTTCCTTTTCACTACTTACCCATCTTTTCTATTTAAACATTAAGCTTTTTGGAGCAGAGATTTTGTCTATGCACAGTGCACAGCCTCTGTTCTCACCTGAGGTTTCTAGACCTTTTTGTAACAAATACTAAAATAGTAACCTAGTTGCAAATCCATCCACATAACAAAGTTAATTATCACACATTTTCCTTGAATCCTGCCCTGCCTGTTTGACAGTTCCCTGCACGGCAGCAGACCACACTGTGTGTAAATACACTTCTAACACCTGCACTCCCTGAAAATCCAAGATTTAGATCTGAGGTCCAGAGTTTCCCTAAGCTAACCTCAGACCTGGCCCTCGGCTGAGAGCTGCGGTGCTTGGGCAGTCCGGAGGATGATGTGATCTGAGCTGCTTCAGTTTACTCAAAGGCTTAGATAATGAAGGATAAAAGAGTAACCTCAGGCCCTCTTATTCTATGAACTGCACTAACACAGGCATTTATTGGAAATTTAATTCTTACAGTATGGGAAGGGAAGGGACCAAAACTTTCCAAAGGCTGGTACCAGTTTACTCTTTCCTCCTTTCCCTTCATCCCTGAGATCCTACTAAGGTGTATTTTCACTTCTTTTCAAGTTTTTCCTCTTGTGTACCTGTACCTTCTGTCCTTTACATGACTAGAGCTGGGTGAACTGTCCACATCAAAACATTTAGTCACGGATCTTATTTCTGGCTTCAGAAACTCAGTGTTTTATTATTCAGGCTTAGCTGATGTTTTCAGCTGATATAGCTTAGTTTGTGTAAGCGCATTCAAAATACTCCTAATAGTAGTAGTCTGTTACTTGTGTTACATCACCAGAAACCAATGGTACATACTGGTGAGGTTTCGTCCATTGATCAGGTGACTTCAAAATGCACAAGAACCTTTCAAAGAGTCATGAGGAATTGGTTCAATTCATTGCTAGAGATACCAGCTTTCCGCTTGGATAAACATGGCTGAAAACAAAAATTCCTTTTGCTATTAATGGTTGAGGGGGAAAAAAAAAAAAGAAAGAAAGAAGAAGAAAACTAAATCCGTGCTTTCTTTCTTTCTTTTCTCCTTAAAGATTTTTTTCTTTTTTAATAGGAGTCAGCTTACCCTGCCTATGACATTGTAACCTTCACTGGGATCTCCTCACCTCTCTGGATCCTATAAATATCTCATGTCTCTGAATAGGGTTTTTAATCTCTATCTGCCTCCACCTCGATACACATGACTCATGCCCAGAGAAGTTTAAGCAAGCCAGGCAGTCAGGCATCATAGCTTCTGAATATAGAAGAGGCAGCTGATGAATGAAAATATACATTTACTCACACATACCACCACTCGCACACACTCCTCGCCGCCTTTTCTGAAGGCTTTGAATTGAAAGAGAAAGACCATTCTTTAAAAAAATAAAGAAGCTCTCTGCATAGGATGATTTTATTCTATTATTTTGCCAGATGGAGAAAATCCTGACAAAGCAGTGCTAAGCTTCTCAGCCCCAGGCTTTTTAATACCACAGGATAAAGCAATCTGGCCTCTACTCTGTTGCCTCTGAGAAACAGGAATAAATTATAGGCATAAAGAGAGCCCATTAATAGTGTGCAATTTTGCCATCAGTTATAAAAATGTTAAATAGCTTTCACTGAAACAAGGCCTTGAGCCAAGCAGCATCCTCCATGCTTTCCAGTGGGCTCCAAGTCCCTTCACTCTTTCAGCCTTTTTTCTTTCACTTATTAGTTTTTTGAAGCAGGTCATTATTGACAACAACCCTGTGCCAAAAAAAAAAAAAAAAAAAAAGTCCAGGCTGATCCTTCACACAATGCCGCATCTTTTCAGCAACACCACCAGCAATTCCCCTTGGGGAACAGCCTGTTCCCACGCCTCAGCCTCCCCGATGGGCTGGCAGCATACAAGCTTTTCTGCAGGAGGGTCCTCACCCTCCCGAGGAGCATCGCAGACCTACGGACCCTGCCCTGGTTCCCCACCGCAGGGCTCAGTCCAGGAGAAGGGAGCACTGCAGAAAGCACTGAAATCACAGAAAAATGTTGAAAATTCCTCCCCTCGTCCTCCACCGTGGCCAACCTGCAGCGTCCTGCGCGTACGCTCTGGGCTGACTTCGCCAGAAACAAGCAGCATCAGCAATCTCACAAGCCAGGTTGCTCTGCTGAGGGTTCTTGACCCTTCTCAGACACTGAAAAACTTGCCCCCTTAAACTGCTTTCTGCAGCGCCTATGGGAGTTAATACATGCCATTATTCATACTCTTGGTTGATAGGCGAAAATGCCTATTATTGGCTTAATTCTGGTTGTTCATTGCTACAGAAAATGTGAATAGAGAGTTAAATAGAACTCAGGACAATGCAATTTACTTCCATCCAAGCTCATCTGGGACAGCAAACCAAAACCAGATAAAGTTCACTGTCAGAGATATCAGAGTTGGATCTGAACTTCACCAAAGCTGTGAAGACTTTGAAACCAGGATTCTAATCAGACTTCACAAGGCCTGATGACAGTTCCCACCAAACTGGCCTCAGCCGAACTCCTCAAAGCTCAGATATGACAGTTAGGTCACAGCTCATCTGACACAGACAGAGGCTATGCAAGTGCTGACTGAGGGAGTTTTGCATTCACTTCACTTCTGGTTTTGCTTCATTTTATTTTTTTCAGCACTTCCCACAGGGAGGCAATAACACAGTCACTTAGAGAGAAATCCTTTACCGTGCCGTGGGCCAACCAGGGGCTGGGTGCTACCTAAAAACATCCAGCAATCCTATTTTAAAGATCCCACTTACATCAACAGTGCACTTCTGCAAGGTAACTACCTGACTGCACACCTCTTGCACACCTGGATTCCTTTGGAGAGCAAACAGCATTCTGCAAAATCCTTGGCCACTTGCTTGTGCTCTTAAATGAATATTATTGTTCTTTGTAATGTTCTTAGATGCAAAAACTACAAACAGCTCTATTTTTTTGGAACACCCTATCCTGAAGTTGAAGAAAGAAAGGCACTACTCAACACAAATAACGAGCCGAAAAGCAAAATAAATAAAAAGCCATTGCTTTTGGGGACCTCTAACTGGGCCTTGCTCACAGGTCTTTAAAAACTGGAAGTGATACAGCTTGTGTTCGGTGAGAGACAGCAAGAGAAAACCTCAAAGGCAGCTTCTGTAAGAGGAATAACTGTAAAAATGCAAATTATGATGAGCAACACTTGTGATAGCAAGCGTTGCACTGAGTGACCTCAAAACCTTTTCAGCCTCAGCTTTTTATGGTTATAATAGGCTCAGCTTCAAGAAAGTATGATGGGCTGTGACGATACAGTCTTGGAAAAATGTTTTGGAAAAATGTTTTGGAAAAGTGCATTCTGCAGCCATGACCCCCTGCTCCCCTCTTCCCCTCAGGGATGCTCGGCCGAAGTGGTTCAAATTCCTGATTTCTCCTTTCAGTACTGATCCCAGGACCTTGAAGATTTGGGGTGGAGGAGGGTAAAGACCAAACAAGGACAGCACGGCATATTCTGAAATTCACGTACTGAGCCCCCAGAGCCGCCATTCGCATCGGGGCTGGAGCCTTCAGCCCCTCCACACTCAGAATCCCTCTGGGCTGCACAGGGGTCACTGCAGGCAGCAGCCACCCTCCTCTGGTAAGACGACAATGTGGTACAGGATGGGTGAAGTCATCAGTGTTTCCTAGGGCGCCGTATGCTGCAGTACTTGTACACCATTTCCCTTCAGACCTGTCCACAGCATCTAAATTTAGGCTCCCTATTTCCCTCTATAGCGAGCGTGAAGCAAGAACTGCCAGGAGATGAGTCAGAGCACCCAAAATAGCTGCCTAGATAAGACACCAGCAACAGCTGGGTGAGTCTTCACTCAGTCCACTCACCGCGTCCTCAGTCTCCATCAGTGCAAGACACAGAAAAGATTATTTCAGCTGTGGATTGATAATTTATGGACACTTTCTACAGCTTCCCAGAGTGCTGCCTGTGCTTGGAGGCTGTGTGTGGCTCACGGAAAGCCCACGGCTCTCTAGAAGAATAAGTCTGTAAGGTGAAACGTAAATGCCAGCTGAGCAAGCTGTTAGATTTATGGATGCAAAAGAATAAGATTTGCCTGCTTAGGTCATCTTCATTCCCACAAGCACCTATTGCTTAGACTTGTCCAGAACTAACAGAGGGAGAGCAACATTGTGGAATTAGGCACCAATTCAGTACTTAGATTTTGAAGTGACTGGGTTTTGCCATCTACAACCGGTTAGTAAATATTTGACAGATTTTTTTATTCCTTCAGTTTACGTATTTTTAATTTCCTTTTTTTTTTTTTCTATTAATCTGCTTCTTCCTATCTTTTCTTCTATTTTCCTCTCTGCATAAAATAGATGGGAAAAAGCAAATAAAGGGTGGGGGGAAGGTGGGGGGGAAGGAAAGAAACCAAAGAAGCATGAAGAACTGGGGGGAAAAAACCCACCTGCTTGAATAGTTACATGAGTGCTCCAAAGACGTGAGTGAATATTGGCAGATGCAATGATCTGAAAATAGGTATTTTTACAGTTTATGCTTTAGAGGAAGATTAAGTTTAATGCTTAAAAAGGAGAACTTTAAGCTTTCTTTTAATACTTTATATGAATGTAATTCCAGGGGCTTCAACCAAGTTCCTCAAGCTTGACAGTGGTAGAAGAGCAGAACTTTTGCCTCTGGCAAGCAGAATTGTGTGCAGTATAGCAGAGCCTTTATATTTAAAGGGTATTTTTTTGATGTATAAACCTGACTGTGTTGTGAGACAGTTCACTGGGGGCTTTAGCAATAGACACATATTAAATGTCCAAGTAATTATATCATGTAAAATGAAATTGTTCTATGTTAATTATTGCAGTTTAAATATTGGGGGCATGGGTGTTTTCCTGAATAAACACATCTGATTCATAGCACAGGGGTGACTGTGTCTTTAATCATTGCTTGACACTTCACAGAGCGTGTGTACAAGTAGATCCGCTACAGACCTGATCCTGCAGCCAAACAGGATGTAGGACTCCTTATGGGCAAGTTCACCTGATGCTCGTCCACAGCATCCCTCTGGACCACCCAGGGGGAAGGGGGCTGCAGTGAGCATTTGCCCTTCTCCAGGAGCACAGACCCCTGTAACACCTGCAGTAACACGCATGCACGGGTCTAGTTGGCCTTTTACTGACTAGAGGCTGAAGGCCAGGGAAAAGCTTATGAAATTTTGGCTGCTTTAAATACATTGTGAGCTGAAATACACCTTGGAGCGAATGGGTGCTGGGTGACTGGTCCCCTGATGCACAGCTCAGACCTGCAGCAGTGGGATGAGGTTGTGCAGCAAATTACTGGACCAAGAGGCTGGATCTGACTCCAGGCTTGTCTTGAGTCAGTGGCATCCCAGTAAAGACGACTGAAAGGATCTCAGTACTCCTGATGTTACAGGGTAGTGATGAGAGACAGGTCTGGCCCTGACACTGTAACAGCTGCATTTCACAGGTGCAGAGAAGTTTGCAGAAAGTTAGTAGGATCTTTCAGTGCTTGGAAGGTTTTTGTTTTTCTCAGATGAGAATAAAGTCTGTATGAAGATCTAATGATGTAAACATTTTAGCTGAACAGTAATTAAAGTCTTGGAATTCAGTCCTGGAAAGTGCTCAGTACTTTTGCTCTGATTCAGAGGAACACTTCAGTGTAAACCTCACTTCAGGCAGGTGTTTAATTACAGCCATCAAGAGGCTCTGATAATATGTGGCCACTTAAATGCTTGAGTATTTTTAAGCAGGAGCAGACAGAATGCATGTGTTTAGGTGCCTGAGCAATTCTGGGTCATGGCATCATACAAACAATTCAGTAACATAAGTTTATCTAGCATCAATATTTTTAATGAGTCACTTAAGCTTTTCCTGAGATTTTGATCCTTGATTACCATACAGTTTAGGGGGTACGCTCCAAATAATTTCAATTTAAAGTTTGTAAAACTCCATAAGCAACAAGGATTTCAGAATGCATTTTGTTTAGATATTATGTAAAGTTGCTCAAAGGACAGCAGGAATTGAAATGCCAAAAGTCAAAAAAATTCTTAAGCTGATTTTCTTTTTTTTAATTAAATAAAACTAATAGAAAAAACTGCAGCAACTACAAGTTGGATGAGAAAACACAACAGACACGACTCGTTCTACAAGTCCTCTTATATTAAATTCTGTGCAGGTAAGACAAAGTCACTTCCTTATTGGAAAAGATTTTGTGAAAGATATTGTAAAAGAAATTAGAAAATAAACCATCCCATAACGTATATGCCATGTACAATTCAAAAGCTTTGAGTTTTTTGTTTTACTGGTCTCAGTTTTACCATCAATAAGTCTGTAATGAAACAAAAATACAATTTATTGTAGCAGATTCACTAGGATGTTATTAATTATCGAGGATATACTTCATTAGCGGCACTGCCAGCTAGAAGACTGATACTTTTTGAAAGGTGAGGTAAACCAGTGTATGTATTGCAGAAGAAGGCAAAACTTGGTGGCTTGAGTCAAAACAAAAATCCTCTACCCTGGCACCCCCAGCGGCCCGTCCCCATGCACTGCCCCATCCTACAGCAACCATGGAGATCACCTGAACCTCTGACATGGGATTTTTCAATTATTTTTAACATGCTGTATGTATACCAACAAGTCATCACTCTTAAAGATCACACTAAAATCTTGTAATTCACAAAATTCCTCAAAAGCAATAACCACAGACCAACTATTCAGAAATGTGAGGTGGGGGGTGGGGTGGGGTGGGGTGGGAGGTGGAACAGATCTTTCTGCTGGTTTTTGGTTTGGACCCTTTATATCAGAGTGAGACACTGCTGCCTGGCTTTGGTTAGTTATTGTGTTCCCAAAGCAGAAATTACTCACGCGTCCCTCACTCAAAGTATCATAGCTAATTTTGTTTTATTTACAGTCCATTTCTCATGTTTTCTCTCCTCTTGCCATCTGAGCCATCCATGATAACAAAGGAAAGCGGGTAAATGCAGGGAGCTGTAACTCAACTTGTGAGATAATTCAGCTAATCTGGTTTTACAGACTGTAAACGTTTCCTGGAAACTATCTGTTTACCATACGCCCCAAATCCTGTCAAATGGGCAAAATTAATGTGTTCAACAACAGTACAAAATCCAGGAAATAAAATTCAAATCCACTCCTGTTCATTAGCAAAAATTCTAGCTTCTAACAGCAAGGATTTTTTTTTCCTTAATGGTTTTTAGAAGTTCCTATGCTACGGTTCATTTATACTACAGGATTCTAAAATATTCTGAGCCTACTCAGATAGGATATGCATCCCTGTTTGATGGGGACCTGTATTACTGAATACATCAACTCATATCTTCATAATGGTGGGGATATTTTCTGAAACAGGCTCCAAAGAGGAAGAAAAAGATTTGTTTCTCAACTCTGCATTAGCAATTGCCGACCAGAGAATCAAAATGAACTGATTATGTCAAAGGCAAAAGGGAATATCACATAAAAGAAATAAAAATCAGTAAATTTCACACACACACACACACACTTTTTTCCCAAGGCTTGCAGGGCTTAGCCCCACAAGGAAAACCAATGTCCCAGAAAGTACAAGCCATGAATTTTTCAACAAAGCCACATTTTTTCTCTCTTTTTCTGGAAAGTACCAGTTTCACCAAAATGCATGTCAGCAGAAGTTGTTAAGACCAAGCTGGAATTTCTAGTCAAAACCACAGAAAGACCAAGACACTAACACAAAACATCCAGAGGACCTGGCTCTTCCCAGAGGCAGGAGGACGTGGCTGCAAAGCCCTGTGCCAGGTCCCCTCTGGCAGACGAGTGCCCCCAGCCCCAATGCCCGATGCTATGCTCCCCGTTACCACCACCACCAGCCTAACTGCTCACATCTCTGTCAGTGAATTGCAAGGAATTTATCATGGCTGATAGCATCCTGCTGGGATGCCCCTCTCCTTTTTCTGCAGAGTAGATGCCTCCTTGCTAATAACAGGTTACTGCTGAGAATCCGCAAAGCGCTAAGCAAGGAGCTGAGTGTGGAAGAGCAAAACTGGGAGCCACGGCTCCGGGTGGCGCAATAAAACTCTGCTGGAAGGGCTGGTGGTGTGAAACCTGCTGATTTCCCCCAGGGGAACCAGAATGCCTCAGCCCTGTATCAGAGGTCTAGTAAATGGGTTTCAGTTATTTGGTTATGGGTTTTGAAGGTGATGGGAGAAGCTCTGGAGAAAGTCCTGGGGAGCTGGAAATACTTGCAACACATAGGAATGATTTTCAACCCAGATTCAGCATCTACAGTCTGTAGTTGGTGTAGTCTTCTGGAAAAAGCCATTGCTGTGTAACTCCCCAAAGGAGGCAGTACCCACTCCTTCTGAATTTTGCAAAGCATCCCCTTGGAAGAGCACCTGGAACAGCATGTCAGCTAAGTGGCACCAAGAGTACTTGCCCTCCTTCACATACTTAATTTCCAGCTATGCCTCACTGTCTTCTTGACATCAGGATCTTACTCCTTTCTTAAAAACAAAGAAAACCCTGAAAAATGCATGCTAGGCTTTTGCTTTGCTATTTTCTTTCACCACACAGAAAGGCGCGAAGTGCAAGGTATTGACCAGAGCTTCCTCTTCCCCTTCCCTCGAGTACATTTCTCTCTGGCACTGCCCTGCTTTGTGCCAGCTACAGTCTCTGCTGCCTTCCTCTCTGGCTGCTCGGGGAGCGTCACGCAGCTGATGTACCCTGTCTCAAAAATGGAGGCAGCCAGAAACTCTTTAGTAGAAGGGCAACGGGACACAGCTGCCTGCTTCCTCTTCTTGGGAGAAACTCTTGTGGGAGTTAAAGAAAGAAGAAAAATTTTTTTGTAAGTTGAAAAGAATGATCATTTAACTTGCCAGAGCTCAGGATGGATTTTGGCTGGGTTTTTCCAAGGACTCCAAATCAGTGAATGCACAACTTAGAAAATCACTGACATTTGAATAGCAGCTTGTTAAAAATACCATATTCCCAGGCATTCCCACCTCTGCCACTGAGTCAGTCTGGCTGTGCCTACATCCACCCAAGGGCAAGGTTTGTCTTGGGCATGGTGCTGGCATTGGGCAATGCCAGTGTTGAATGCTACTGGTACAACAACCCATGGGGGCGGGGGTCAGGGTGTGACACGTCCCATACCTGGCCATCCCAGGAAGGATTTGGGGACCAGTGATGCTGCTACAAGGCAGGCAGTGTGGCTGGCCAGGCTCGCCTCTAGGCAGGTGTTTTCCTGGCCCAAGTTAAGGCTCACTTTTCCTTCCCATCCCTTTACCAAGTCTTACACTGTATCCTGCTGCTTGTTTCAGTTTTTTTCTCAGACCATGCACTGACAGCATGGGACAGCAAAGCTGGACTCAGGATCCAGTCAAAATCCACATCCAGTGTGTAAATGCACCCTCTGCAAGCTCTGGCAAGTCAAATGCAACCATTTCAGGCTGTCTCCATTTTCACAAGCCCCACTTGAGGTGTATCCCTGCATCCCCCATTCTCCAAAAGCATTTGCACAAAATGAGCTATCATCTATGAAAAAACATTTGCCCCTATCCTGTGTGAGGTTTGTTTCCTGATCCACAATGAAACGTACCTAACATTACTTTAGCTCTGTATCATCAGATAGATGCTTCAAAATTACAGCAACGATGTCAAAAGAGAAACATAACAATGACAGATGCATTTGTAGAAGACACTTTAAAAGTCAAGTTTTCATTATTGCACAGGTATGAATGACCCCCATGGGATACAGCCCCTGAGATGAAAATGATGTAAGGCGGTTCACACAGCATCCCCGATCACAATCCAGATACTAGACTATGAAAACAGAACCAATCCAGCATGGCAGTTTAGATTTAAGATAATCCAGAGACATTTCAACCGTACATCACATATCAGATTATGCACTTCAACCACAAATAAAGATATGTCTTCCAAAGAACAAATCATAAGGAAAAGTTTCGTATAGAAAGAAGTTTAATTCTGCTACTGTCTGCTGGTTTTCTTAGGCTGAAAGTTTAATTGGAGTGCATTCCTCTGGTTAAAGTGTTGCTATTTAATTGTGATTTCTGATATTCAAAATATTTCAGTTTGCTTGAAATAATTTAATCTTACATGTAGGGTATCAGAAGCTGGGACTCAATACAATGAGATAGAAAGAATGGGTCAAAAAATCTAACCTTATGCTGGAAAATAATTATCTGTATCATATAATGGAAAGTCATTCAAATCGTCTTCTAATTATCTTCTAGAAAACATTAAGAACATTTAATCACAAGTCATAAGCAATCATAAGCACTAAGAAGACTCTCATCAGCTTCCCCTGGAACAACTGAATGTCCTAAACCTTGCAAACCACATTTATGCATTTATTCATATGCTTCATTACAAACATTACTTTTACTACTTTCCTTGCTCTTTGCTTTTCCTTTTTATTATGCAAAAGGAAAGGCACCACTCCCTTCACAGTCAGCAGGCATCCAGCACAGTTGCCCAGCTCGAGACCCATGTGGGTTGTTACTGTCCCTCACACGGAGACCCAGTCCCCCCAGCTGGTGCCCCAGCACCGTGCAAAGCCACCCCAGCTCAGGCTGCAGCCCAGTCTAGAAGAGCACCTTGCCTAGCTGGTTCTCAGCTGCCACACAAGCTCAGCACACTGTTTGTTTGTGGCAAGGCACTGATGAAGTCAAACAAACCGATCTGCATTAGTCAGGTCTGGACATACCAAGGCCATGGTGAGGAGGGGAAACCCCTAGAGCTGTGCCTTTCCCTACCCCTGGTAAGCCAGATGCCACCACCCAGAGAATTTCTCGGGGACTGCTGGCATTTCTCCTATCACTGTTGTGGCTCTCCACAGCGGCAAGGAAAGAGCTTTTTGCACCCTGTCCCCTGTACACGTCAACAGGCGCAGTGGATCAAATGGAGCCCCAAGGTTAAGTGGCAAATCTTATTTACCAGTGCAAGCCTCTAAAAGAGGATCTGTAAGTTTCCAGACAAACCAACGAAAAATCCAGGCTCTGATTCATACAGTGAAGCATTTCGGTGAGGAATGCGAGGAAATCACTCAAGGTAGAACACTGAGCAGTGATTCTATAGACATTCTATCACGGTCAGAGCCCATTGCAATTCAACAGCAAGGCTTTTGTGGCAACTTGCACACCATGCGGGAGAGGACACTGCGAATCTGTCCAACATCCCGGATCATCTCAGCGATGGAAAGAGGCCAATGACCAATTCTTGTGCAAGCAGAAGATGCGTTTGAGTGCAGGCACTGAAGAAGGCTACAGTAACGTTTGATGTGACCAGGTACTACTCCACTTAAAGCAAAAAGTGAGTAGAGAATGAGTGTACCTTATGAGACGTGAGCCAATGATCGCTATTCAGTCTGCTAGTAGGTTGGTTAAACATGTGCGCTCTTTTTCAGGCTTTATTCTGTGACGGATGAGGCAATGATACCATCTTAGCCACTTCATTCAGAAATTGGGCAAGGAGCACCATTACGAAGGAAGTGGGGTAAGAAGCATCCGAGGGAAGACCTCAAGCCCAAGAGCTAAAACAATTTGTCTTACAGTTTTCACACTCCCTTTTTATGCCTGGCTTCTTGCTCAAGATCAAACAAAACAACTTACGTAATGTTTTAAGAGCATGGTGACGCCCTCACAGTGCAGATCTTGCTCATTCCCATTTCACATGTGTTTAGACATGCCTGTGAGGTACAGCATCTAACGCCTGCTGCCTTCCACCACCACCACCACAGTGCCCTGAAACACCTTCTCTTTACAAAGGGCTTGAAAAGTTAAATTAAGAAGAATCTTTGCTTTAATCAAAGATGCAGAGGAATAGCCAACAGCCCACTTGGCATTGTTTTACGTTAATATTTTCACTAACGTCAGTGCAAGACCTCAAGGTCCTATTACATTTCCCTTCATACTTTCTTTCATTTGTGCCTAAACCTGATCTGTGCACGTTAAGAGCCCTGCACATGCTTTCTGCTGCTCTTGGTCTCTTTCTGCAACACACAGGCATTGGGCTCTTTAATCAGAAAGACGACATTTGATCAGGCACTACCAGATATTGCAAAATGAATGGGATCTTGCCAGGGATTTGAATGATTCCAGGACTTGGGCCAATCCAGCAAACAATTAGCCTTTTTTGGCAGGAAGGGAAGATGGGATTTTGAGAGAAAAACTTTAAGAAAACAAAGGCTAAACGTATTTAAATAAATGCCTTTACACAGCCCTGGGGTCCAGATCCTTCCTAAGCAGTGTGACATAGCTCAGCATGCACCTGCCAAAAATTAGGGGGAAAAGCAAAAGGGTATTTCAGCTCTATAGACGTGGGTTTTGCTGCCTCACCTGATCCTAGTGCCCCTGCTTGAGCTGCCAGAAATGACCAGCCTTTTCCACGCTTGCTTTCCTGCAGAAGGGACCTTGATTTGTGGGTAAGCACAGATCTGGAAGCACTGTGGGTAGGACTGGGGTTCCCCTGCCCCAGTGAACCTCCTTCTCCTACAGCTCCACTGTGCTGTTGGTGACAACCCATTTCCACATCTGTCCTGGGATCCTTGCAGGTCCTCACTCTCATGTGGCTGGGCTGCTCTGTCAGCCGTATCTGGCATGTGGGCTCCTATGGCAGGGAAGTCCAGTTGCCACCATGCAGCCCACATGTTAGGTGAAGCCTCCTTCTTCCTTGGACCTGTACCACCCTTGGGGAAGGCTGTGCACGGTCTACATGTAGCTCAGTAGCAACACAGTGAATATCTCTCTTGACCCAAAAGAGGTCAAAAGGAGGGTGAGGTACATTGTGCCTTCTCAGCCACTGTGGCCCAGGGCACTATCAAAGGCCTCATTTGGCCCCTGGTGGTCCTCTGCATCTACCAAAGGGTCTCTGCTGCTCTGCTAGCAAGCTGTGCAGGCAGGGCTCCACTAAACCCGTGTTCCTGGTGACTCATGGCAGCTGCTGTTACTGTTCCTTCTGCTTTCTCCATTTCTACTTATGGTCATCATTTCAGAATTAGAAAAATGAAACAGTGACGTGTATAATGTTGCATATTGCTGCCTACCCTGTTAACCAGTATTGCTTCATTCTCATCCTTGCTCTCTCTTAATGGCATGTAGCCATCTCCCCTCTTACACTGAGCAATTGTTATCATTGCAGATATATCTCAAAAGACACCAAAACCTCTCCCTAGAAAATATCAGCTAAAGCAAGTTATCCGGTATATAAACTTCTCTGCAATGATAACTGGAGCTATC
The DNA here is from genome assembly GCF_015220075.1 of Falco rusticolus. NCBI lineage: Eukaryota > Metazoa > Chordata > Aves > Falconiformes > Falconidae > Falco > Falco rusticolus. Next base: position 43,756,466 of record NC_051195.1, read on the forward strand.
CCAAACCAATAAACATGTGTGTCGAAAAAGCACTGTTTTGCAGGTCACTTCTGACAATTAAGCTGACCAAAGCCGGAGGATTTTAGTGCAGGAAATACCAGGAATTTGGCGGCATAACCAAGGACTGTTTTTCACTTTGCACAGTGTCTGAGATGCAAAAAACTTGATACTACAACAGTGCTATTTAGATGATTATTAATAACATCAACTTCTTTAATTAATGTGAGTACTTGGCTGGAAGAATGTTATATATATCTGCATGTATGCTGGCTGAACCAGATCTTTGGGGATCTCTAGCCCACCCTCCTGCTCAAAGGAAGACTATCACTGGCACTAGGTCAGGTTGGCCATGGCCTTCTCTAGCCAAGTCCTGCCAGCTTCCCAGGGAAGGGACTCAGGCACGTCTCTGATGGCCTGTTCCTGTGCTGTACCACCATCTGAGTAAACAAGGTCATCCTAACATCCGTCATCAAGTTTCTAAAGTGCAACTGATGGCTGTGAACGGTTCCTGGGCATAATAATATATATTATCAGTAAGCCTAGTTTACTGAACCTGTCCCTGCAGGTCATATTGCCCAGGACCCTGAGAATCTGTGCAGTCCCCATAGGAAGCGGAGAAGGAGGTGCTGATCTTTTCTCCCTGGTATGCTGATAGGACATGGGAACTGTTCAAAGCTGCATCAGGGCACGTTTAGACTTGACATTAGGAAGCACTTCTTTACAGAGTGTGGTCAAACACGGGAACAGGTTTTCTAAACAGGTGGTCGACAGCCCGTGCCTGTCAGTGTTTAACAGGCATTTGGACAATGCCCTTAATAATTTGCTTTAAATTTTGGTCAGTCCTGAAGAGGTCAGTCAGTTGGACAGGATGATCCTTGTAGGTACCTTCTAACTGAAATATCCTGTTCTTTCTTCTTTTCTCCTGAGCCAAAAATGGGCACCGTATTCCAGGTACAGCCTCACTCTCTCCAAACCAGAGGGTGCAACAATGCCCCTTGGTCTGCTGGCCACACTCCTCCCAATTTTTGTCAAGATATAAAGAAACCGTCTTGTTTTGTCATCCACACCTAATTTGGTGTAACGAGGCCCAAGCCAACTCTTTGTCAGAAGCTGTAGAACACCCTCCACTTATTTTGCTAGATTGGGATCAGGCGCTCATATCTTACTGGCATTGCCACAAACTTGATGACACCGCCAGCTGCCCAGAGAGCATGAGTCTGAATTCATCTCCCCTGGATTTTGGTCTTTTACCCTCCCTGGACCAAATGAACAGTGTCCCTGCCAGGATTACGGAGAATGTTATCTCTCACTGCATTCCTTCCAAGCATAGGTATGTGGAAAGCAGTTTATTTTAAATCCCTTTTTGCTTTGGCAGATACAAAGCTCCCGGCAGCTGCAACGCCCACGTCGTTCCTCGGTGCCTTGTTTGTCAAGAAGATGCAGCGCAGTTTCTCTGCGTGGAGGTGGCCTTCTCTTCCCCCCCAGGCCACGGTGGAGGGAAGGAAACACTTTGCAGAGGGTGTGTTGAGACAAGCAATGGGACTTTCATCCCATGTGGTCACATGCGTGGGCTTCCAGATTAATTTTGTTTTTCTTTTTTTCCCAGCTGTGTCTTTATGCAAACCTTGTACAGAGGTAGAAGTAGGCATTTTTCACTGGAAATGTGAATAATAGTGCAAGGACATAAAGCTTGGTCATATTTCTGGAACTTTCCTCTCCTCCTTGGGAATTCTTCCATCATGGCTGAAGACCTTTATAAATTAAACAGGGTTGCCCCTCCTCCCTAGGCTCCTCTTCATCAGCAAAATAGGAAAACTGAATGTAGGCTTTCAACCATAAGAAAATTTTAATTTTTCTTAATCATTTTCTGACTTAGTCGATTTTCTGATATGTGTTAATCATAGCCAGCAGCCTCACTAGTGGCCAGATAAATTCCTAGCACACTGTGCTCATCAGCTTTGTCCCCAGAGCATTTCCTTCAGCAAATGTGAATGGGTGGCTGTCATGAAGTGTTCTCCCTGTAAAGTTCAGGTTGCTCAAAGTGACCACAGGGACATTTCTGATGCACAAAGGCTTCTGGTTCAGCTCAGACATAACCCACCCTCAGATGGTGCTGAACGGTGGGGAGGAGCACTGACATGAACTCATGGCACCTGTATGGAGGCAGCTGAAGGGTGCTGTGATGCTGACCTGAAACACCATACCAAAGCCTCAAATGACCTCAAAGGTGGACTGACTACATGTGACTTGCTTCAACACAAAACTGCAACCAAGAAGTCTTGGCACTCCTGGGTTTCCTAAGGAGCAGTGCAGGCTGCTAGCTGTGAAAGGAGGTGGCCAACACCACGTACGAACCAAAAAGGAGGTTTTTTCTCAGAAATTTCTCAGCAAAAGCCCTGTTGAGGACCACTACACAAAGATCAACACCCATCAGTATCAGCAGATGCACTGAGACAGCAAGTTGCGTACTCTCAGCGTGCCCAGCTCAGGTCACGAGGTTGTCCCCAGCTTTGCTTGCTGCAAGCACAAGCTGGAGAAGCCTTCATGCTGTTGTAGCTTGCCAAGGAGGGTGGATATGCTTGACATGGTATGGGGGAAGTGTTAAAAGGTAAAGCAATCCTCCTCTGGAAAATCTGATGTGTGTGGACAATGCCTGAGTCTGAACTCTGGAAAATCTGATGTGTGTGGACAATGCCTGAGTCTGATCTCAGACCCAAGCTTTGGCATTTCTACATTTAGCCATTTCTAATCTAGGCTTCTCCAGAAGAAGTTGTGGAAGGCCAGATGAGAAGTGATTAATAATTAGAAGTTAAAATGTTCACTGGGATCAAGCCCAGCTCTTTGTCATAACCTCAGAGGACATTCAGAATAGCTCAGAATGACAAATATGAACTAACAGATCCATAGGAAAGAACATCACGGCAACACATATGTGACTGTTCCATTGGGTTCATCTCACAAACATTCTGTCAATTGCGTCGTATTCATATAAAATTTATCATGGAACAGCTTAAAAATCTGCTTCTATTTTTAGCACACATCTTTTCTAAATAAATAAGATAAATAAAGGTACTGCACAGGAAAAAACTGAAACACTTGTTTCTGACCAGTGAAATCAAAACATAGTAGACAACTCTGGAAATGTGCTTCTGTATATTGTGCACAAAATGCGGTTTGTATTACAAAAAATACTTTTTTTCTCACAGAAACTGTCTCATGCTATGACACCCATAGTTTTCAGTTTGTCACTGCTAAACTGAGATGATACTTGGAATTTCCTTTCTGTGGGAAATGCTCAGCTGTTTCACTTTGTTATCTCCCAGTACAGAATGATAAGCTAAAAACTTTCTCCTGACTAGTATTCCTTGTTTTTTCTAAGATTTATTTTTTCTATATTTAACTTGAGAAGATTTGAGCTGCTTCATAATTTTCACCAAAAGGGAGAAAAAAATTTGATTAGATTAGTTTAAAATTAAGTCAAATTGAGTTGAAATGACAAATCAAACATAATTGAAATCTATGGATGATTATTCGTAATGACAAAGGCAGCATCATTCCTCCTCATTCAAACAAAATTTCCTTCCAGAGGAAAAATACTTTCGTCAGATATATTCTGGCCAGATCTGACATGGCTCAAAGTGAAGTGTCAAGGGATGGATGTGCCCTGGGGTGGAAGTTTTGCATTTCACCCTCCTTGCACTAATCCAGCTTAGCTCTCCAAACTACACAGCAGCAGGCTCTGCTGTGCCTCAGTCTATAGTGCCAATTTTCTCTGCCATTTCCAGTTTTTTAATTGGGTGCCAAATGAGCTGATCATCCCAGCACATGGCAAAGGCAGCAAGTGGCCTGCCTGGAACTAGGCAGATTTCTCTCTTGAACTCAGTGAAGGGCTTTCCACTCACGCCAATAGAAGAGATCTGTGAGCTAATTGATCTTAATTTGCAAGAAATTTCCCTTAGCATTACCAGCCCAAGTTTCCTTGCAGTTACTATCACCCCTCTGTTCCTGGACAAGCCTCCTGCGTTTCCATCCCAGTGCATTTTTTTATTTTCACGTTATAATTGCACTGAGCAAAGTATAATCCTTCGGTGCTGCAGGATTTGTGCGCACAGCATGAAATAACCTCCATTCAAATGGTCTTGCAGTGGACCTGAGAGGTGATACACAAATTTTTCGAAGCTGAGCATTAAGGCAGAGACCATTGTGTGGCGGCTAGACTTTTTACAGCATTGCAGCACCTATTTCACCGACTGCGGTCAAGCACAGTTTGCAAAAGCAACTAAATATGCTACATAAGAACCATTCCAGATGAGTGTCACTGCATTAGCACCAAGGAACAGCTTCGCATTAGCCCAGCTGGTTTCCCAATAACATAAAACAACAGTACAAACAAGAAAAGAGTCCTCTAAAAAAAGTTGTGTCGCTTCCCTTCTCCCCACTCGTTACGGCAGACAGCGTAAGTTTGGTGTTACGTGACCTGGGAGGACTTAGAAAGTATTTCCGCACTACAGCTGCAACCCTAAACAGTACAGAGATTAACTGAAACAACATTAATGTTACAGGTGAAAAAATTATTAGCATTTAAGAAATGCCTGTTTACTGAAGAAATCTACTTCAATAATATTAACAATAAAAGCAACAGTAAAACTAGTAATAATAGTAATAACAGTTCCTGATGAAATCCTCAAGTGCTTCACAGACCAGAAGCTCCATATCGTAGCTCCTGTTTTCCTGTTGTAAATGCAAAGCCCAGACAAGCAAAGCAACTGGCCAGTGCAGAATGCACGGGCTTAGGCTGTAGGTCAGTGCTCTGTCCTTTCCCTCTGCTTGAGGGCATTTTATATAGTAACTGTAGCCAGCCCTCAAAAAAAGCCTGTAATCATCTTTTAGCCACACACTTCATCTACGTTTATGCCTTATGCTGCCTACATTCTCCACACTCATAGTAATCCTTGCTGAGTTTTCCTGGAACACATTCAATTGGGCATGCTGCTACAGAGATGCTAGAGACATACACGTGACAGAACTTCATACTGTTATTCAGGACCATCTTTTCCATGGGAGCACAATAAAAATCCTGAGACCAAGTGCTCAGCAGCCTCGATAGACACAGAGATGTCCAGCTATTTCTGAAAGTCTTTTCCAAGGTTGATGGTCCCCTAAATGCCGTGCCCTGGCAGGGATGTGAACTGTGCACCCCAAGTGCACCCCAAGTGCTGGGCTGGCTGGGGAGCCAGTCACGCCAGCGTGGGAGGGCAGCCCTCGCCTTCCAGGCTTGCTGCATCACTGTCCCCTGGCACTTCAGCAAGAGGTGGCTCACGGCATGTGATTACGTGCCGTGGGTGCCAGGGATTGTGCAAGCAGCGCTGGTGATTTCCAGGAGCAGGACTTCCCTGCCGTGAGCACAGGCACTACAATGAAAGCCATTCAGCCTGGCTGTATCAGCTGGCTGCTGTGAGCGATCCGGCACAGTTCAAACCCATGAATGAGGACGGGGGTGGGTTGCTCGGTACCCGCAAGAAGCCCTCTTGGTACCTCAGCGTTGAGACATGCAGCCAAGAGAGGCAGAGCAGAGGTGCTGTAGCCTCCTGGATCACACCTGTGGCAGTGCACCTGGAGGAAGGCATGGAGGGAAATGAAAGAACGAACCAGTTGTAGACATGAAAGAAGCCATTCTACCTTTACTTGCCAGTTTTTTGCCTACCAAAGGTCTGTGATTTGCATTAAAGACAATAGTTACTCATTCCTTGTACTGATACCACTTGACCCCAAAAGCCCTGTTGTTACTCATTCTAAAACACAGTCCTAGCTGATTCATCAAGGGAGATTTTTCCCTTGAATCCCCAACACTTTAGGTAACTCCTGCAAAATCCAGAGGGGTCAGTGGTGAGACATCACACTGGGCGTTTGGGATTGAGGACTGAAGGATGGAGGGAGAACATTCAGTGTTGTAAACAAAATGTTATTATAATGAGACAGGAAATAAAGGAGAAGGGAGGAAGAGGGAATGGGAGGAACTTGGGAAGGCAAGGGAAATGGTGTGACTCAAAAAGCTGGTGGAAAGTTCAATGGAAAAACAACACAGAGGAGCCTAGACAGGGAGACAGGAATAGCTTCGTGATTCAAGCTCATTCCTTTCCTCCCATGAGGTGGGAAAGGTGGCTCTGCTAAAGACCCAGTGGAACAGGACGAAAGAAGCACAAAGGCATCTTTCATCCAGCATCTGCTCCAAATGATCGCACACAGGCCATTGATTTCTATCAAGGTTGTTTTGCTGAAAGCTGTAGAAGACACAATGACCCTCCTGTGGTTTTCTACAGCTTCATTACCTTAAGATCATTGCTTTTCTCAGCAAATGAGATGATTTAGGATGTTTTTCCCCACTTGCTATACTTCACAATTTTAGATAATAGGTAAAGTTTCTGGGAATGGCGTGGCAGCCTGCATAGTATTCTGCAAATATAAGAGTTTTATTACACATTACAGACAGATGTTAAAGCTTTCCACAATAATTCACTTTCCAACAACTAAAAAGGAGAGTTTAATCAATAATAATTACAAAGAAATGGGCATTAGTCCTTCAGCTACAGCCAATACCATGCAATTGTACTTGACTAAGAGACTAGAACACGGGGCAAAGATTATTTTGAGGATTTGGGAGAAGCCATGTAATTTTTGCTTGATCCACCTATGATAGCATGAGAGAGAGAGTGAGGGTAGGATTTGTGCCACTTCTCTCATTCAAAGCTGTTTAGTAAGTTATACACAACAATTCCTTTCCAAGTACTTCAAACTGAACCCCTAAACCAGTGTTGCTCGGGGTTCTCCAGGTATTTCTGAAAGTCCTTGTGCACATTCTTGGAGTTGGTAGTGGTGAGACTTTAGGACAGAAAAGAGGATAAGGAAAAAAAGGCTAAAATCCTTCTGCCTGCATCTCGTTTAATTTGCCACGGCAGCTCCACAGCCCACTCGCAGTCCATTTGCACTTCCCTCCGCCACCCCGTGTAGCTTTCCTCTTCCCACTTGCCAAGCTGGGTGTAGCAGGACCCACCACACAGCTGAGAGGACAATACATGTCCTTGGGAGGTCTCTCCTGCACCCAGAGGAGCAGGACATGTTTGAGTCTCAGGTGCCTCCTGGAAGGCCAGATCACTGCTATCTCATAATATGGACAGAATACTTTAAAGTACCAGTGTGTAAGCTGTATGATAGTGGTATGTAGCAAGGTGAAATTAGATGAGGAACATAAAATATTTCTATCATGTTTCTTCCTTTATACCCCAGAAAACTTTGCCTAATAGAATTATTCTTTTCCCCCACCTACAGTCTCACCTTGCTTCTATTTTTAGATTACCAAAGCCAGAACGTTACTGATCAATGTAGAACGGGAAGTGATTTGCCTTTAACAACTGAATGGGAGAGTATCGGGGAACAGCCTTTCTGTATAAGAGATCTGCATGTTATCCATGACATATCCACCTCCCTTCTGGCACGCCTCCGGCAAGCCTCCTGTTTAACCTGGGAAATGAGATGCGCATGCAGACAGGAGCTATAGGACTAGGTATAATTTTGTGAAAAGGCACAGACTGTGCCATTTATTTGAGCAGCTGTTTTTCAGCATTTTCTCCATATACTTTTAACCTCAACTACTGTTCTTTTGGTTTTGCCATACCAGAGAGCTTGCAAGTGAGAAAAAAGTAAGATGTTAGTGCCTTTTGCTTTCTCAAGTAATTCTTTAATCCCAATTTTTTTTTTTAAATGTGACTTTTACAGCTTGATTTCTGTATAGGTTAACCTATAACTTCTTCTAGCAGCTATAGCTCAGAGTTCAGCTCTACAAAAATAATGAGCGTTAATGAAATCCGATCAGTCTTAAAGTCAAAAGTCAAAAAGGTTGAAGTTTTGACTGTGGCATAGTCACATCCTGTGTTAAGCGATAGTGATCCTTCTAAGAGCTCCCGCCGCACTGCAGCAAACCCATTATTTCATCCACCGGAAATCCTGGCTCCAATGCTCCGTGCATTCTACCTTTCCCAGAGGTCATTGACTCACTGGCTTTGCCCACACAGCAGGACTGGGAGATGAGGACTGTTGCATCACCCTTCCAGGCTCATGGACACAGTGCAGCACGCGGTGGCTCTGCCTCCCCACTGGCATGCCCATGCCTGCATACCCCTGAGCGCTCGGGGGACGATGTGGTCCCAGCCCTTGCTCTGGCCTGCAGTGTGGTCATGGACTGGGAACACACCCACAGCCCAGGAACAGCGGGTACAACGAAGGACTCCTCATCCCCCGGGTGAGATTCTGCCAAGAGATCCCAGCGGAAGAGACGAGGGATACAGAACTGTCAACAGGTTTCAGGAATTGACTCATTAACTTCCTTGGCACTTGAGAAAGGCCCAATTAAGAAGCAGCAAACTTCTGACCTCAGAAAGCAGCCAGACACATTAGCTTTACAGAGCTCCTACCTGGAGCCTGCATATGAGGCTGGGCTGTTCCAACAAGTCTCCTTCCTCACCCACTCAAGTTGTAATTCAACTCATGAAGCTGACAGAGCAATAATGCCTTTCAGTGAATTGCCTCATCAACCACACCCCGGTGTGTTACCAACCTTCACTTGTGCTGAGAAGGCTCTTCTCAATGCTCTTCCCCTATCCCAAAGAGGTAGACTTCAGAGGCCCAACTCCGCCCTAGTTACACCATTACTTTTACTAAAACCCGTGTATATCGGAGCATGCTTTTTCTGGGTGCATTTAAGCCTGCTCTAAGCCAGTTTCTTGGCCGTGACAGATCCAATTCCCCAGCTCAGGCCCCCTAAACCTAGATCCCAGTGGCTAAGCCATTACCAACCTCCACCACATCCTTCTGCACTGACTGACCGTGAGATTTGGCCATCATGCCTTCCACAGATAGTCTTTCCAGACTGCTCTCTCATCCTTCTGCCACATCTGCCCACAAAGCCAGATGTGTTCATAGCTCAAGCCTGTCTCCTGTCCACCTTAAGCACTCTCCTCTTGTGATGGGAACCTCACTGATCAGTTCATACCAGCACTAGGCTCATACAACCCCTCTAGGTACTAGAGTCCTATATATGTACTACCTCTAGTAGTGATCTACTCAGACCCCTTGAGAGGTCCAATCTTATTACTCAGTTTGATAGATGGCAGTTATATCTGATGCAGACAGTTCTCTGCCTGGGCAGCCCTTGGGCAGCCAGCCCTCCGAAAGCACCATGAGCCATCACAGCTGTGTGCTGTCCCAGGTTAACAGCTAGCCACCGTGAGCTGCAGCATGCTTTTGCAGTTCGGTATACTCTTCCAACAAATCACGGAGGGACCGGATTCCCAGTTCCCCAAACAATTCCAGTTATGAGTCTCAGATCAAAATCTTAAATCAAATTATGGATCTCAAAGCAAACAAACTCAAAGTAATTGCACTGGAAGAGATGCACGCAAGTACATAGCTGTCCTGGCAGGAGACTTCCCGCCGCAAAAATGTCATGTCAAAAAACCAGGAGGAATTTCCCAGCTTTACTCCAGTCCAAATTGTGCATCTCAGGAATGCACCATTTTATTCTTTGGGGAAGCTACAGTTTGTCAACTTTTTGGGGCATCAGCCTGAGAAAAATAGGCCTAATCTGTCCACGAACACCAGCTCCCTGGAGCTGTCTGTATGATACCGGCACTACACAGGTGCTGAGAGGCACAGTGAGTTACCATTAACAGAGCATTTGAGAGTTCTTCACAGTGAGAAACCACATAAACACTCAAACGCTGTGTAGAGCTAATCAGATTCTCCTGGTAATCCTATAAAGCTCAGATGATTTTTCTCTTCTGTTCAGAATTTCATAGATGTTTATATCACCCCTGAAACATGAATCTGTTCAGCATTAAATATAGCAAAGCTTAAGTGAGTGAAGGCTTGGGTCAGTCCCTCCTTGTTCACATTTGTGTCACTTCTGCATTTGAAGGCATGACCACAAACTTTGTGCAACACGAAAGTAATGCCCTCCCTCCCGTTGTAATTTCTTTTCCCCAGTCCCACCTCACCTCTCATCCTCGTATGAGGTCGTGGTTTTCTTTGCTCACCATGGGCAGCAGCATTTGTCCACTCACAGCGGAGGCTCATGAGACCTTACACAGTGTCTGCTGTTTTGATTTGCATGTCTTGTGCTCTGGGCTGAACCACCCTTATGAATCACAATGAACTTTATCTTATATTAATTCAACAGAGCAGCTTATACGTTTCAATTTCCAGGGACAAAAATCAAGGTCAGCCCTTTATGGATAGATGGAAAACAACCTTAATGATGGCTGACAACTAGCCTCAAATCATACACCAGGTCATATAGGCTAAATTTAAGGATAGTTTTGCAAAAGAGAAACATCACCCTCCATGGATCCAAACACATATCTACATACTTATCAAAAAGCTGACCCTGAGAAGTCACTGTCCCCCCAGGAAGAGCTGAACATCTCCCATATGCCTGGCAACACTCCCAGTGTTTATTAATCGCTCTTCAGCCAAAAAAAAAAAAAAAAGAAAGAAAAAAAAAAAAAAAGGAGAGAAAGAAAGCTTTCAAGCACAAAAGAATTTACCATGATGCTTTGTCATGGACTGAACAATCTAGTGTTTCTCATCTTTACAAAGCAATATTTGGGGTCCACTACCATGAAATATTTGCTTTCATGGACAAATAAGAGTATTTTTTACAGGTGGAGAATCAATAAACAATAAGCAATTATCCCGCTGCAAGGTAAACTATATGAGCTGGAGCCTGGCTGATATTAGTGCCTGCATCTTTTTTTCAGTGTCAGAATAATAAACTACAATTGCTTGTCTGTACTTCACAACAAAAAACTACCTGTGGTGGGTTAGTAATCTGTGTCAATAGAAGTAAAATCCCTTTGTATTAATGAAAACACTGTAAGATCATGCAGTCTCATATGGGGCCTCTAAGAGAAGGGGGCTGGAACGGTAAAATCAGCATTAAAAAAAAAATAAAATTAAGTCATGTACAATCTTCATGCCTTTTTCAGCCCGCTTCATTTCTGAAACGTGTGTTTGCTTCATAGATTTAGAAATGTAAAATTGGTCTTGGAGAACTTCCCCACGCTATTTCCGCCTGACACCCTGACATTGCTCCCAATACATCATGTTTCTGAGCGCGTCGGTTTGAAGATCAGCTCCTGAAGATCAGACCAGAAGCATCGGCAAACCGCCTCTCCAGCCTCTGTGGAAGTTGATTTATTTCTTAATCCCTAATTCCATTTGAGGTAGGGAAAGAGTTTTGTGTGGGCAAGCTGGTTCTGCAGAAGTGCAGCCAACAGAGAGGGTGTGTTGGAGGGTGGGGAAGGGCGATACAAGCGAGGAGTCTCCCACGCCAAGCGCGGCAGGCAGCTGCCAGCAGCCCAGCTGGGCACAGGCTTCCCCAGCCCACCTGGGAAAGCGTAGAGGTGTTATTCAAATGACCAGTTTTCTGGAAAAGACCGGTAAGTGGGCTGAAAGGCTCGGCTCAGGAAATGTGTAATTAAGACGGATCAAAAGAAGGAAGCAGACTGAGCAGGTCCTCCTTCAGTGTGGGCCCCCATCCCTTGCCGGTCATAAAGGTGTATCCACACCACCCCCAGCTATAGCCCTGGGACCCGGCAAAGTAACTCCACCTATTTCCTCCCATTGGAGCCACGACAAGTTGCCAGTATCAGAGAGCCATGGTGGAGTAATTTCCAGAAGTGTCCCAGCACAGCAGGCAGTGTGGAGATCTACCACGAGGGCATTTCCACAGGCATGTCCCAAATCTCCCCCACCCTGAAGCACAGGTAGATATACACGGCAAACATATACAACACTTCCCCAAAACATTCCCTCAGCTTCCAGCCACCGGTTGCCCAAGGACTTCCTGAGACACAGAAATTCTGAGTTCTCCATCCCCACAGAGAAGTCCTCTTCTACGAACACATCTAGGATGTGCTTGAACCCATGTCAATTTTCAGCATCCACAATATCCTATAGAAAGGAATTCTACAACTTAAATGGAGGTGGGGTGGGGGGAGATGTTGCTTTCTTTGGACTTCTCTCTTGCTGGTTTAGATTTTCAGTAATGCTAGAACTCATCCTAGCATTAATTTAATTGGTTCAATGACGGTGGCCATAAAGACCTGGCAGTGAAGGCTGATCATAAAATTTATGTGCAGGTTCCTGTGATGTTCACAGAACCCAGCATGAACCAAGCTGTAGACATTCACACCAGTAATATAAACCGTAAAATTCTGGTCTGTGGAAGATTGGGCATCCTGCCCAAAACCAGAGAGAGAAAGACCTCACTGGGGTTTCTTCTTGTACAGTTTTAAATTACATTCTGTCCATCTAAACAAGTGCTTTCTTGGTATCATGATGCCCACTAACAACTTTTATTTGGTGACAGGCCACAGGTCAACTCATCTCAAAACTCACAAGAGGTCAGCTGCTTCTCCTGGGCAAGCTGCTGGTTTTCTCAGAGTCCTTCCAACCCCCCAGCACTGAGACCCAGGCGGGTGGCTTCCCCTCCCCTCCCCCAGCTGTACAAAGCAGCGCTGCAGCCTCTGAGCGCTGGTGAGCCCATGCCACCCTCCAGCCAAGCTCCCAGCACCTCTCCAGTGGGGCTCGAGGTGGCTGAACTGTGCCAAAGGCAAAGCCAGCCTCCGAGGGCCATGCTCAGGAGTCACAGCCCCATTGTGTGTCTAATGTAAGGCTCTAACTGCTCCTTTTCTACTCTCACACATACCCCAGGACAGCAGGGTCTGGCTTACTGGCTGGGGAAGGAGAGCTCTGAAAATAACTGTGAGTGAAGGGTACTGGCCCTGGTGGGAAATGGTCCATAAAGCCTCTGTCACAGCGAGCCATAAGGCTACTAGAGACTGGCATGAAGGGCAATGTATTTGATAGCAAAGCATGGCAGGAGGTGTGTAAATGATGAATCAATACATCACACTGTTCGTTTCGAGAGAAAACCAAGGTCAGATCAGCACCAGGAAATTGTCAGCGCATGGAGTGACATTAATTACTCTCAGATGCAAAAGCTAAAGGCGGCTATCCTACCACATGCCCAGAAGGGCACTTGCACAGCAGGACAGAGAGATCCTCAGGTGAATCTGTGCTGACTTGTCTTTCCTCTCTCTGTCCTTGGCCAGGGCCTGATACCTGGGATGAGGTTAAGCGTGACCATACTGACTTATGCAATGTGATACAGTATCCCAAGTAGAGTCATCCTTCCTTTTCAGCACTGATAATGATCTGTTCCCCAAAGCATAAGGATTAAGAGCTGGGATTTAATTTTTTCTGCACTTACTCAGCCAGAGGGCTCTACCTTTTGCAGAGATACTCCCTCTGTGGCCGCACAGCCACCTCCACTGCTGTACCACTGAGTCAAGTCTGACATCAGAACCTTTTCCTTTGTGAATAAGTTTTTCAGCACTGGAGAAACTCTGCAGCTGAACCACAAATACAGTGGAAAAGACTTGGATCTGACACAAACCTTCCAACATAAACTTCCTTAAAGCACATCTAGAAGACATCTCCCTACGATCCTGCTTTATCATGCAAAGATCTCTGTCTCATTGAGCTTCGTCTGAAAACAAATAGGATTTGCTTCCTGTTTTTTTCTCTCTGTGAAAGTGTTCCTTCATGCTTTGGCAAAGTCCCTGTGGTTCAGAGAAGCAGGAACAAGGGCAATGGTGGATATTGCTCCGTGGCTCTGCTCAGCTCTGGCACCATTTGCCTGGCACACAGCCATGCCACTTGGCACACCAGCACCATCCTGCCCCAGCATTTCAGCCATGCCTGAGGCTATTTTGGCAGACTCACTGCTTATGGGAGCAGCAGGCCTTGTCTGAGGAAATGTGGGGCATCCCTAGAGGGAAAGAAGACTACTCCTACCCTCCAGGTTTTTATGGCATGCACTTCATGTGTTGGTGGCAGCTTAAAACTCGAAGCCCTGTCTTAAAAGTGAAACAGGAATTATTCAAAAGTGTGGCTTGGCAGACTGAGCCTCAAGGGTTTGAGAGCATATTAGGGCAATACAGGCCAAGACCTTGAGCTGAGACTGTGTCTCCACTGCCCTGATGGGAGAAATCTGGAGTCTCAAGCAAATGAGCACCAAGATCCCATTTCTCACACCTGCCAGTTCCTGGGCTGCATTGTTCCTGGAGGAGGCAATAGGAAAGTCCAGCTGCAACATATAAAAGGAAGACAATGACAAAGTCATTCTTCCCCCAATCCATGCCATATAATCCTTTCTATGAAATAACCAGGAACTGCACTGTATAATCAGATTTTCTTTATTTGTGTTTGCCACACAGAAACCTGCATCACTGGTGGCGTTTCATGTATCCTCAGCAACCTTGCGATGTTTAGACAATCACTAGCTGTGTTTGCTTCTGACAGACTCACAAGCACGTAGAGCAGGAGGCTGGTGCCGAGTCAAGAGCTCTGCTTCACTGGACCATTTCCTAGGGACCGTCAGCAGTAAGGAGGAAAACAAACCCTTGGATTCATGAAGGGAACACTTTACAGAGCCAGCTTCCTTATATGCACTGAGACAGACGGGAAAATGGGCACCTAACCTGTCCCCAACAATACAAATGCATTTTTGCAAAACCTGAGCAAGACACCGCTCCAGCAACAGAAGGGAATGAGCAGTGTCTCTGCAAACACACCTTGTACTCAGTCCAGGAAAGAAAGCGTTATACATCTGACCTGATTATATTATTTCCTGCTGCTGTCTGTATCCTCATGCACGAGGATACAGAGTTCAGACCGTGCACCCAGGCACAGGTACGTTGTGTGACCCTCACCCGAACAGCAGTGGGGAAAGTCCATCCTCAACTCACGTGCACTGGTGTCACTCACTGATTTCAACTGACCTGTACCAATGGGGTCAGAAGTAGGGCATCTGCCCCACAGTACCTTTTTGAAAACCTTGCCTCCTGGAGTTTGGTTAAGAATACTTTTCTTAGCTCTGTAATCAGCTGGGCTTCAGCTATGGCAAATGTAAATGATCTTTTTGGTTGACAGAACGATGTTTTCCACTGTTTATTTATGATGAGCTTTCCTCCTTATCTCTGATCCTGGGAAATCTACCAGGAGAAGAAGAAGTATAAATAAAAGGAAGGAGTGAAGACAGCAAAATGGTTTCAGATCACCAGAAATTAACTTCCAAAAGAATAAACCACCTTGTGCTGCTGAGCTGCAACAACTCTTAAGTACGTGCTAGAAGCAAAATACCTTGGTCAAATGCAGAGAGTTATCTTAGATGAGAGCTAGGGATCTCTGCACCTGACCTCTTTGGCTTCAAGAGAGATTTGAAAAGAGTGACAAAGGTGATCTTAGTGTCTTGAAGATCAAGGTAGACACTAAGGTGCTCTCCGTTGTCGAGTTGGTTCTTCCCTGTGTCATGCCCCAACCTTATTCCTTAGTCACCTAAACACTCACTGTACACATTACTCCATCCTGGGCTTCAGTCTTGGGCAAACCAACTAGTCTCCCTGGTGAGAAATCTACCCACAAACAGAGGCTGAGTTCTTCCAGGGTCTACATAGCCCTGGGATCATGCTGGATTTTGGTCCCTTTGCTCAAGACATTGCATCAAAGCATTCTAGGAGTCCTTGTGCCTTTATGCTCCCCTTAATCCATCCCACTTTGCCCCAGCACACTCAATGCAAGTCCAGTACAGTGCAAAGTATCCTGTGTATTATTTGCCTTTCTCTCCTTGAAGTAAAGGCAGAGGGGCAAAGAAAGCTTACTTGGGCACCAGAAGAGACTAAAGCTCTGGTCTCCCTGTGTCTCACCTGGGGTTTCGCTGCTGGGAAAAAATCTGCTGGCAGCAGCAGTAGAAGGTGAAGCAGTTCAGCATGGCAAACAAATGCGGTGCTCAGTGCAGCCACTTCAGATTCAAGAAATTTGAGGCTGTCTACATCATACTGACAAGCACCTTGCAACATCATACACAAGGGGATAGACCAGGATTCACCCTGAAAGGTTCTCCCGGAGTCCCTGCCTTGGCGCAGCTCCCATCTCACAGCCCCTGCCTCCTCCGCAGCCTTGGGCTGGAGCCAAGGACATGGGAGCAGCACCCCTTTGGGCCATGACATTCCTGCAGCTTCTGACACCACGGGAGTACCACCCAGCTGATTGTCTCACTTGGTGTGTGTGGGAGGGGAAACATCCTCACAGGACCTGTGCCATGTGGCAGGAGGAGGACTTCAGCAGCAGAGAGGTGGAAGGTCATGGCAAGGACACAGTGGCTGGAGGTGGGGAACCATCCTGTACCCTCCTGCACCCTCCCACTCCTTCCCGTCACACATCATCCCCTAGCGAGGGGCAGCTCAAGGAGCTGGTCCCCATCTCCTGTCTGGTGACAAACCCAGTCTAACTGGGTAACATTTCCACATAGTGACCGGTTACATCCTACTTCTGCTTATTGGTGGTCAGGAGTTGCGTAAGAGTAATGACTGACCTGAAAAGCCCCTCCTGACACATATCCGTACCTGACCATGCCTATGGCAAAACCCTCCCACAACGCTTGTGCACAATAGAAGTCACGGTTCCTCTTCCAAGGTGGTGGTGGTCATGCTAAGATGAGCCTCCATCCCTCTGCCATCCCCCCAGCCCTGCTGTTCTCAGCAACCACAACCAGCAGCACTTCAATTTGTCTGATGCCCATGGGCTGACCCTGGTGTAGTAGAAATTTCCACATCACTATCTTTCCCTGCTTTCAGCATTCCCCCTGCCTGGCCCCAGCCATGGGCTGGCAGCAGCAGGCATCGCCCATTGCCCCCCACGCAGCCACAGCAGAGCACAGTGAGGAGCAACCACCAACCACTGCCAGCAACCAACAGCCACAGTGTCGAGGCAGCAGCAGCAAGAGGGAAGGACGCAACGCCAACCTGGGAAGTCATGGATGGTGCTGAGAGTGCTCAGCGCCAGCTACAATCTATCCATGCTGCATCTCTGTACACATGACATCTTTGGTGGGAGACTCCTGACAACTTGGTGAAACACTGAGCAGGAAAGATATGGCAAGATTTAGAGGAGCAAATACCACGTCCCGGTTCCCCCTCTCCTCCCAGCTGAAGGATGCTCTGTGCTTTGTCTTTCTAAGGGGAATCTCACAGGATTCAGCTAGAAACCTTGCAGATAAAACATTAACCATTCTGAACATAGCAAACAAAAATAACTTTGAAAACTCTTATCTTTGAATGCTAAATTACTTTTGTCTCCATACTCACTGCAAGCTTAAAAACTAAAACCGCATCCATTACCTGACGTAGACAAGGAATGAATAAAGATGCAATATGCTAACGATCCTGCATGCTAGACAGAAATACCTGTAATACCAGCCACCCTCGTGTATACTGCTTTATCTTCACTATACACATGATTCAGCTGACTTGACCTCAGCCAAAATGCTCTCATACATGTCATACAAAAGCATGTAGTCTTTTTCTTCTCTTTAAAAACATCTCTAAGTCCCATATGTTTAACTCCACAGTAAAACACCTGCCCTCTGTAAACCTGTTAAACCGCAGAGGTGAGCTGCACTGGGAACCCTCGCACATTTCTCTATTCAGTAGAAATTAGTCAAGGATCACTGACATGTCTGACACGAGCAGAATGTGCCCCCCAGTCAAGGCCCAGAACTCAGCTGGGGAAAGTGGGGAGCAGCAGGAGAAAGGCGAAGAGTGCCATGGCAGCCGAGCAGGACTGCCCCTGCCAGCTCCGTTCAGGGGACAGATGAGGCCATAGTGGCCACCAAAGGTCCCCATGGCTGCTGTGTGGCCAGGGGCTGTGCCCCAGGCAGGGGTGCCTGGCATGATGTGGCACAGCCACCGTGGCCACCCGAGCCCTGCGCTGGCCCAGCAGCTCGCAGACTCAGCCGCATTCTGGTTGCCGTGAAGCTGCCTTCCTGAGCCCTCCAGGTGAGTCACCTCCTGGCAAATAAAAGGCACGCCATGTGCCAGATGCACTTGCATTCTGGAGAGGAAAAAGAAATTTCTCCGTCCTTTCTTGGGGTTTTAACAAGTTCTCAGCTTGGCCCCACGAGCCGGGTGGAGAGCATAAACCTGTTCCCAGCTCATCTCATCTTCGCTTTCCGAGGCTTCATCTACTCATCCTCTTCCAGCCGAAGCTTTGCTGGTCACACACCACTGCAGGAAGTCTCAGGCCAATAAATGTTCTTATGAGCTGTTTTAACTCAGAACTGACCTCTCTGGAATTCCTTTGAAAATAATAATAATAAAAAAAGTAACCTCCAAGAGGTTTGGTAGCTTACAGATTGGAGATGTCTGTGGCTGGCTGCTTGTGAGGCGTGTGCCTTGAATATATAACGAGCATTTTTTGGCACTCACAATGAAGAGAAAATAAAATTAGCTTTGGAATTCATGACCGAAAGATCAGTATTGGCTTTTTAGTACTCTGCCCTAGAATAAGCAGGTGGGACCTCAGGGGAAAAAAAATAATTAAAAAAAAAAAAATAAAAAATAAAAAATCACATCTCTACACAGCACTTCCACAGAATTATGAATCTTCTTTTTACTGACTTTAGCAGCACCTTCCAGCCCATTCTGTTTTTTAAATTTATGATAAATGGAGCCATACCTGCCCTGAAATCAGTTCTAGGTGCTATAAAAACAGAGAGTAGTCCTTATCCTCAGGGTTTTACAGCTTAAATAAAAACAAACAATGAATTAAAGAAGGAAACAAAGTCAGTGACTAGCCTAAGGTCACAAAGGAGTTACGCGGCTTGGCTCAGATTAGAGCACGCATCCTTTGTTGCTTTATGAGCTCTCTTGCCCCATCTCCCTAAACCATACTGGGTTGCACTGTTCCTTGTTTTCTCCTTCAAATTTTCTCTTTCCCTGGCCCATTCTGCATCCAGCCTGCTGGCAGGGGTCCCTGCCCCACCACCAACAGCCTCAGCCATCCTCACTAACTAAATCAGACTTTCTGCTCAGTGCATATTTTCCACTTTCTGTCTTATCTTTCTATCTATCCAGATTTCCACTATCCAAAGCTGCATCAGACTATTGTCACAGGGAGGTTCCCGGCAGCGTCATCGAAGTGTCAGTGATGACAACCGGCTGCATTCTTATCAGTGGGGGTTGTAGGCAGACTGGACATGAGAAAATGTGTTTCTCTGATATTGTGTTGTAGTAACACAAATCTGAAATGTTTTTCATGGAGGGGTGGGGGAATCCAAACCTTTTTGCTCTTTCACTAAAAACTAAGTAAGTTTCCACCCTGTTTCTCTACCCAGGGAAAAAGGAGAAGTTTCTGCACACCAGTGTGTGTGCTTGTATAAATCAAAGACACTTTCAGTTTTGATGAGAATGATGTTTTCCCAGGAAAAAAAAATTCCAGTTTCAACAATCTGGATAAGTCCACATGGCAACATCTCCAGTGATGACTCCTTCCTAGATGCTGGCAAAGCCAGGGGATGGAGGGTGGGCTGCTGCTGTAGGCATGCAACTAGCCTTCCTTGGGCAAAAGGGAGCCCCTTCGAGCCCGACACCAGCTGCCATCTGAGCTTCTTTCTCCTAAATCAGTCCCTGAGCAGCTCCTGAGGTGGTCAATAGGTGACAGGCCCTTTCATCAGAGATTGCAGCTATCAATAAAGTAAGATGGCATACATTTTTGTGCGATAGTCATGGCTTTTTGTGCACTAGCATTATATAAGTGCAATAGTCATGGCTTTTTGAGGCACTGATAACCGGCTCACGTGAAAGCACCACTACAAGGGGGTTGGAGACGAGCTGAACACCCTGCTCAGGCCTGGCTGGACTCTTTGATGCAAAAGGTACCTCGAGCAACCTGCAGCCCGCTGCAAATTCTGCGAAACACATAGGAACGGAGAAACATTACAGAGAACCAAGCTCCTTCTTTGGGGTCTTGCAATTCCCTAAGAGGCTCTCCTGTTTTCTTCCCGGGCTCTGCTGCAAGTGCTGGGCTCTGGGCCACCAGCCGCTCGCCTCTGCCGCTTGCTCTCGCTCTCCCCCTGCTTCTCACTTTCACTCCCGTTGGTTTCATGTTCCCTTTGCCATGCGGAAAAGCTTTCAAACCTATCCATCCCAGCAGCAGGGTTTATCCTGGTTCCACCCACTGGGACTTTCCTAGCTTCCTTCTGCACGGCGAGAGGGGGAAAAAAGCCAGACGGCAGCAGGCACCTCGGGGAGCTCGGGGAGCCGCCGTGCTCTCTCCCTGAGCTAGGTTTCTATTGTAGGCGGTGCATTCCTTGGGAGGGAGGGTGTGTGTGTGGCGGTGCCTTCCCACACTCGGGGCAGCTCTTATTTAATGGGGGTCTCCATGCAGGGCAGACGCCAGAAGAGATTTTGCCGTTCCCAGTTCCCATCCAGGAACAGCAGCAGCTCGCATGCCAGGCGCTGGCATGGACCGTGTGTCCGAGATAACCCTGGAAGAGGAAGCTCCTGGGATCAGCCAAGCCTCCAGGATGCACCTCAGGAAGGATCTGAGGAGGATACGGTGTGCGGTGCTGCTGTGCCTGCTCTCCATGCTGCTTCTCATGATGCCCACTGTCTACCTGCTGGTTGGAAACCTCAGAGCTCCCAGCTCCTGCGCCAGCCAGGTAAGAGACTGACGGCCGATTTCTGTCCTGCCGTGCTAGGAGGAGGAGAGCACCCCATCCTGCATCTCCAAGGATGGGCTTGTTTGGTTCTTTTATTCTCTTTATGAGTTTCTCACATTTAAGGGAGTGTGAGAAACTCGCTGTTACATTCCTTTTTCCTTACGCAGAGCAAATCTGCCTCGGACAAGTCTTATTCTTTGGTCTTTATAACTAACGGTTTCTGTTCCTCTTGTCTTAATTTCACCAAGGTCACAGTACAATGTGCTACTTTAAAACTTTTACTGGCGGGCTGCAGGAAATGCTTAAGAAAAATCCCTAATTGATGGAAATCAGTGTTTCTGCTGATTTCAGTGGAGGTTTTGATACTATGGCTCGTTTTCCTCCCTTCTTTTGGGTTAACTCTGAGACTTCCCCACCCAGCATCCTATTTCAGCAAACATCTGCTGACCGCTCTCATGATGTCAGTGGGTCAGCCGTGCATCATCCATTACTGGGCAAACAGCTACAGCTCTTGTATATTATTAATGCAAAATCCTGCAGAGATATGATTTCGCACAATTAAAGTCTGACCCTAATTTTCACATCCCATTTTTACTCCCCACAAAACTTTCCCTAGACCTGGAAATCATCTCAGAAATTCTCCTTTGACGGAAAGCTAAACTCACTTTGCTCCTCGCAACACAAGCTTGTTGCTGTGGCTGCTTCGAACACTTTTCTATGCTGTCCCACTCCTCCTCATGCCAGACTGCAAACTAGTGCCTGTTTCCATGGTAGGCTATGAATTCTGCAGGACTGCCCCATGCTAGAAGCATGCACATATGCGTATAGGTCTGAAGAATTGAGGTTCGGATTTTAGCTTCAGGTCTGAAATTCCCCAACTAATTAGCCTGCTTGTTGTACGCTCCCTTAGGAAAAGCTGTGTTAAGTGGCCTCGAAGGCAGTTTTCCTTTATCCTATGGGTGTGTAGGGAACACGACAGCTGTGCCCATGGGTGCTCAGAGATGTGCCAGCCCCTGCCTGACCCCAAGTCTGCACGGCTGCATCTCGTACCTGGGAGGTACCAGCATCTGGCTGCAGCATCATCTGTGTTACCTTGGTTACACCTCCGTGCGAAGCTAGAAGGAGATGCAGCAGCCCTGCACAGTGCCTCAGGCTGTGAGATCTGCCCATCTCCGTCCCTGTGCTGACTCTGTCACTGCTGTTCAGGCCAGCTGGAGCGGGTGCACACAAAGTGAAGAGGCACTTGAGCCAGCCTCAGCTGCATCACTCTCTGCTCATGTCCCGTGAGGTTGTACAGAGCAAAACATCTCAGTTCTTCAAGTGATCTTAGAGTGAAATAATAATCAAATATTAGCCTGTTTGATTAGACTGACATGTTCCTGGCTCTTGACCCTGCCAGTACAGTTAGCACAGAAAAGTTTTTTTGTGAGTGGCTTTGGCTTCTTAAGAGGAAAAGACCAATGTAAACCATTAGATTTGCTCTGGGCCTGGCCTATGCTAATGTGTTTCCACACATATGCACTGAATTACTAGCACATAGTATTCCACAGTGATGTAACGAGGTGATCAATGAGTTACAGCCTCTTTGAGTCCCAGTGAGGAAGAGGAAAATGACGGGATCTGGCCAGCTGCCTGCTGTCTCCATGCCAAGTCCTGTGGGTGGATGCCCAGCTGCAGCTCAACTGGATCCTGCATTTTCTGAATTTTTCATTCACTCTGTTGGTGACCAGCTGTACTGCCAGTGTTGTCCAGCAACGGAATGCAGATGGGGGGATTTGTCTGCCTGTGTAGCTTTCTGTTAATTCCCCAAAAAGCCGTGTCACAGGCTGAGCTCAGCATGTCTGTAGCTGTTTCAGTCCATGGGAACATTTCTGGGCATAAAGACTCTCGGGAAAATGTCTTTTTGCATTTCCTTCTGCATGTGAAGTATTAAAACTGGATTGCTAAAAGATGCCTTCCTCATGTGCCCCCCTGGTAGCTCAGACCCAAAGGACGAGGTTGGGGCCAGACACGTGTGTTGGAGCTCTCGGTGGCACTCGTTTTGGGGTGTGGATGCCCTGGGCATACTGACAGCAAGTGAGCAGAGCCGAGTTTGCACCAGGTGTGGATTCGGCTGCTGACTCTTGAAGCAGCTAGCCCACAGGACAGGCACAGGACCAGAGCTCAGCCCACACGTGCCAGATCAGCAACTTCTTGTGTGCTGGGGACAGTCCTGGGAGTAGGGAGGGACTCAGCAGGTGAGCAGATGAGAAACAAACGTAGTAAATTCCTGAGACCATCCTTCCTGGAGCACAGAGGAGGAGAAGGGGAGCTGGGGAAGGTTTCACCAACAGGGGTGTGCCTCCGATTTGCCCATTTGCCCGCAGGCTGAGGCAGTTCATTCATCCCTGCTTTTGTGTGGGTGCACATGGTATCACATTCTGCCTTTGAAGGGATACAAACTCATCTTTTCCTCTGGAAACATCCCAGTCAGGAAAAAGCAGGGCAAGTTATGTCATTACAGCCACAGCTTCCTCTCTCTCTTTTTCATGGTATAATATGCCTTGCATGAATAATTCAGATTTGGTGATGGTTTCCCTGGACACCTTCCAGGCTCACTACACTGTTTCCCTTTTGGAAAGCGAAATCACTTTCTTTTGTGCTTCAAGGCAGAGCGAGGTGAGGAAATGGGGTTCTTTAAGCAATAACACACGGCTTGTGTTATTAGCAAAAAATCTATAAAAGGCTCTAGTTGTCACTTTCCAGAGGAAGGTCCAAGACTGCCATGCAGCCTTCCCCCAGGGGAAGCCAAGGTTCAGTTTGAGTGCACAAATCTACCGAGGGAATAGCACAGCCACCACGAGAGCATCTCTGGCTGCCTTAGCAACCTGCTCAGCTAACCCAATAACGCAGAGCATCAAGTCCTGTTGCCTGAAGATGTTGGTACTTCAGCTTATTTTCATGGCGTCCTTGGCACGGAAACCACAACCAGCCTAAAGGGAAATTCCAAAACCTGTCCAAAGTGTTGCATGTGAACCTGTGTGCTGTGTCAGCTTTGTAATGGAGAAGGGAGCTCTTGCAGTACAGAAGGGGCATTAAAGTCCTAGCAGCTCCACCTGGATCCTGCCTACAAGGATGAAGCCAGAAAGCAAGCAACAAAGCTTGAAAAAGCACTGCCAGCACCACAATTTACACAGAGCCAGAAGCCCTAATGGCCTGCCCATAGGGGACAGAGAACCTGAAATAGCTTCCTGATCTGTAGGGAAGGAGAAACACAGGGAGCAGCAGGGAACATTGCACCTAGGCCCAGGTGTGTGGGACTCCCCTTCTGAAAGCCAGCAGCAGTAAAACCCCTGACTGGCCACTGCTGCTTGATGCACATGGTCCTTGTGGGCAGACTGTGCTTACACTGGGCACTACAGTCTAGCCAAAATACTCCCATTGAAGCTGTTTTTTTGCTGGCACAGGACAGGTCCCTACCAAAAATGCCCAGCCCAGTCCATGCAGCATCTCTGGAGCTAGCAGAATTGTGGGTGTATGTACCGTGTATGACCTGCAGAGACCCTGCCCATAAAATAGTGTTTTGTGCAGAAAATGGAGTGGATGGAGGTGCTGGGAATATTTTGCTTATTAACCTCTCTGCCTGCAGTGCCAAGCTGCTTTGCCCATGCAGTTCTCTATCGGATACCCCTGGCTATTCCTGGACATGCAAGAGGCAAAGCACATGAACAGGGGATGTTCACCCCCTCTTTTTGGCTTTAGCAATATATGGATGTAAATGCATCGGGGGGGGGTTGGATGTTCTTGGTACCGAAACAATATAGAAGTGTTTGGTGTACCACAGTATTCAGGGTAATTAGAGCTGGCTGTCCAAGATGTTGTTTGTTTCTAAGTCAGCTGTAAGATGGGATTTTCGGCATAACTCAGTGCTGGTTAGTCTCTCCACAGTAACCAAAGGGAAAATTAAAGCCATGCTGTGAACTTCTCAGAATCACAGCTAAGCAAGAAAGGAAAAGACAGAAAACCAGTAACTGTGTAAATGATATCTCTATTGCCTCGTGCTGTTTAGCTCTCGCTCACCACCTCATCTACACCATCAATTTACAACATCCGTGCCTATTTAGGGCAAATACTACAAATACTTGGTCATTATGTGGCATTGCCTAGTACTAAAATATTTTCTAGAGGAGGTTCAGATTTATATCCTTATCAAATAGCACGATCAGGTAAAAAACTACATCCCTACTTTTGCCAAAAAAAGGATAATTTCACACCTTGCAGCACCCTGCTCTATCTACTGCATCACACCGTCCTTTTGCGTCTATGAAAGCAACTCCTGCACCCGGAGTTTCCCTCTGGCCTTCTTTGGAAACAAGTAAATTGAGGTTGCATAAAAAGCTTTCCCCCAGTTTTTAGTCAAAACCCTTTTGTTACTTTTTTTTATAACGAAGCAGAATTCTTTATAACCTTCCCACTCCCCCATTACCTCTGTTGTATTGCAACATCTGCATTTATATATATAAAGCACTTCAGCACAAAGTTAGGCTTTAAATACATAAACAGTCCCACTGAAGTTAGCTGATTAAATGTAGGTCTGTGATTGATTTGTAGCTCATTGAAGTACTTAGCGTTGTTAGAAAACATGTCACTTGATAATTATGTAGGAAGTGTCACATAAATAACAGTGTAAATACACTCATATGCATATACCTCTGGCCAAAGGCAAGGGGGAGTGTTTGAGGGAAATCCTCCACACCCGTATTGTGCATCCTACCAAGGGAAGGACAAAATCACCTTGCTACAACTCTGTATCACATCAAAAGTACAGTCACAGACACCACAGCAAACAGACAGGGCCTTGGAGAAAGTCATTACTCATAATGAAAGGTCCCAACAGCTCACCGACAGCGCAACACCGTTTCTCCATCAGCCACACAGAGAGCTTTCGCACCGCTGTCTCCTCTGGGTGACAATTCCTGCAGAACAGGCGGCTGCTCTGGCTGGGTATATTTGTGTGTACAGGTAGTGGGGAGGAGAAAAAGAAAAGGAGACTTTTCCCTGCAGTTTTCCTTCTCCATTTTTTTTTCCAACACACCTGAGCAGCTGTTTTAGAAATTATGGTTTTCTGCAGGAGCACACGGATGTTTGCTGATTTAAGAGAACATTAAAATACTTTTGAGCTCACTAGGGTAGTTAGCAGTCCCCAAACCCAGGCAGCTTGACCCTTCTCCCACACACACTCTCCTTCCCCTGGCCAATATAAATTATCTGTTTTCTGCTTTTCCCAGTGTATTTGAAGTTGTGTGAGACACAGCCACCAGGAGATAGTTTCAGCGCCTACATACCAATACTATTTCAGCCTGTTTAGTAAGCAATGTGCATCAAATCCTTCGCTGCAAGCTGATCAGAGGCAATTTATTCAATGTATTTATGTAGCTGTCCATAAAAGACACCAGACCAGGCCAGCATGCTCCTGACAAACACTGCATGATGGGGGATCCTGACAGCCCTGAGCTGGCTGCACAACCCAGACGGTCTGCTTTCTGCAGCCACATGTTGGCCTAGACCTGCAATGAAGTTTGCCCTGTGGAAAGCATAAGGGGTACTCCTCACACCCCAGGGGTGCCAGATCCACCATCAGCATCCCACAGCATCCTCCGGCGGGGAGCCGTGCTGCTTTGCAGGCTGGTGTAAGAGGACTGGCACTTGGCAGAAGCCACTGGCCATGCCCAGGTGTGACTCAGAAGGACCAGCCCTGGTAGGTGTGTGGCAGCCAGGCAGCAGCTTCCCTTTGAACTGCTCGACCTGCACACCAGGAGCACTTGGCACGGTCCAGGGCCATGTCCTGCTGCCATGCAAACGCCTGTTGGCACGGGGATGTGTTGTGAGTGTGCTGGTGTGCAGCTCTAGAGGAGAATGTAAGAGGTGAGGAAACGTGAGCCACCCTGCCTTCCCCCTGTGGCCCACAGACCACTTGCCCTCGGCCAGCTGCGCTCGCTGGGCTGCTCGGCTCCCCTCCGCCTTCCGAGCAGCCCACCCAACAGTCAGGGCAGAGCCGGGCAACACAGTCGGAAGTAACACAGATGAAGAACAGCAGGTGTAGCTGATCCACCTCCATTAGTTTCTTCCCTGGTGTTGCAGATGAACCTTTGCACCTGCAAAGGCTCTGCTGAGTCCCGAGGCAGGGAAGGATTGTGCCCCTTGCTCTGTTTGCCCTGTGCAGACTGAGGAACGGGAGAGTCTCTAAGCAGCAGAGGTGCTCCAGCAGTTCTGAATGGAGTCACCATCCCAAAGGGGTGGTGGCGATGGCTAATTCACACCAGCCATTGCCAGTCTCCCCCAGATATGCCAAGGGCTTGTCCAGAGTCAGGACAATACTGGTGATTAACACAATAACCACCATGGGAGCTCAAGTCCTGTCCCTAGCACCCTTTCAGAGATGCAGGCGGTTTCAAACAAACAGCACAAAACTCTTGCAATGAAGCAGAGCCGTGTCAGGACTTGTCCTTTTACACAAAAGCTCTAGCTGAACTCGATAACATTACTGTAGCATATTCCATTCTCTGGGATAATGCAAACGAGACCCTCTGCGGAGGTACCGTGTGCCCTGGAGCCTGGGGCTAACTGCTGTAAATCTCTCCTGCAGGTCACAGAAGAGAGGGGCTCTCGCTTTCTGAAGCAACGGGCAGTAGATACTGGTAAGTTTGCCAGTTCTTTCCCCCACCCCAAACACTTTACTGAGGTTTTGCATTCGTTGCCGCAGCATGCTGCTGGCAGATGCCTCCCCACCTGCCTTCCACTCTCACCACCCACATCCCTCCCCAGCTGAACAAGCCAGGGCAGACAGAGGCAAACTTGGGTGACAAGATGCAGGGAGGTAACAGGCCAGAGCGAAAGTGCAAGCATTTCTAACCCCAGGGCTGTGCAAGCTTGCTCCTTCTGATGCTGGCACAGACCTCCCAGCATCTCTCTGAGATCAGTATAACTCCCCAAAACACGGGTTCGGGAGCCCATGCACACCACACTGCCCCTCGGTCCACCCTCCAGCAATTTAAGACACGGCTGTGACATGCTCTGTCGACCCCACAGCAGCCTGACAAGCTCCCTCATTTGTAAAGGGATTTTATTACCTCAAGGGTGGCAATAAACAATCCCGGCAAATGACTCCTGGCTCAAACCTATGCAGAAATGGAAAGGGGCTGCACACATTGCCTCGGTGGCATCGATCACCACTCACATCTCATTGACCTGAATAGCAGCAAAGATCCTTAAACACTTTTTTTTTTCTTTTTTTCCCTCAGTTACAGATACACTTTCCAGCACAGAAAAGCCAAGAGCACACCTGACAGGTAATGCTTGTTCGAAAATGAAGCGTTTCCTGCGGGTATTGCAGTAGAAGTTGCATTGCAATGATCTTGGTTTATATGGATCTGACAGGATCAGGTGTTGCAGAGGGAAAATAATCATCGCCTTTGCCTTGTTGACCATGACAGACTGACTGTAGCCTGTGTTTGTAGAAAAAGACCCACAAATGAGGTAGTTGACAGAAGTGTTGCCACTTTCCCAAGCCATTTCTTTGTTGAATAAGCAGCTCTTGTAACTGAACTTATATAGGTGCCTGGTATCCTAGGGATCTGCTGAATCCCCTAGGAAAAGTGGGGGAAAGGGTTCAAATGGATCCTCACGGAGCAATGAATTGGGAAGAACTACCAGTTTAGTAGCAAAATAAGACCTCTTCAGACCTTAGTTTTCTGCAAGGCATGACTCAGGTCACATGTACCATCTTGCCATCAACTCACCCTGTTTCCAGTAAGACCATCTCTAACACACGTCGAAGCAATCAAGGGGAAGGGTATTACCAGAGAAAGGGACAAGGTTCATGTCTGGTTCCCATGTGGATGGAGTTCAGTGCGGAAAGGCTCTCCAGTTGCTCTGACCAAAGGCAATTTCTACCTCTGAGAAACACAGCTCACTGCAGAAGCACCCCAACACCCTGTGTGCTGTCTCAGTGGAGCACTTTTGTTAACTTGAAGCATGCAAGAAGTGGTGTGATGCTTCACACAAATTCACCTACAGGGTCAGATCAAACAGTATTTCGGGGCTGATTTCTTTCCCAGCATAGTTTATTCTCCCTAATCAGCACATTCTTTCCTAATGCACACCCTTAGTCCCATCCCCTTTTGCACACAGGTTGCTAGAGCTCCAGAACTGACCTGTCCTTGTTCAAAATCACACCTTCACTTAAGTGCAAGTTTGTAAGTGCAAAAGGAGCGTGTCTGCTGGTGTAAGTCTCTCTGTCACCCCCAAGTCCCCCCCAAGGCAGAGAGACCCAGAGGCTCCTGGTGCAGCTGACTCAGAAGCACAGCCGAAGCACTGCCCTGCTGACGGGAACTTTCCTGGGTTGCACAAAAGTCCATTTGTTGCAGGGAAGCACCCAACGGTTTTCTTCAAATTTCCTCAGGCCCTTCATCTGCAAAAATTCCTTCGCCATCAAACCCAAGCAGTCTCCCTGGGATGGCACTCGTCCCCTTCAACCTATCACTTGGGCCACTCACTGTTGGCCATAGCAAGGACCATGCAAAGGGAAGAGCTAAGGAGTTTTTATCCCTCTTTGCTGTGCAAAAAGGCTATGCCCAGGCCGCTGTGCTGTGTAGCCATCAGGGAATCTAATTTCTATGAGTTTATCTTTGACTTTTCTTTAGACCAAGTGTATTTTTGGTGCTGTACCCTGCAGCAACAAGTTCCCAAGCTTAATAGTGCATCACAGACCGAAAATATTTCCTGTTATTTTAAACCTGCTGCATAATAATTTCTTGGGTGCCACCCTAGCCTTCCCTTCTCAGAAACCATGACTCGTGCATAGAAAGTGAAAAAGGAATAATTATCCCTGAGATCTTTGTTACAGTACCCCACCTCAGGTACCTTTTCCAAAAAAAAGGTGATAGACTACAGACTCTCACTTGTGGGAAGTCTCTGCCAGATCTATATGCTCTGTCTTTTCCTAGGTTTAGGCACATATATTCCAAAGGTGAGAGGAGCAAGAGGAATGAGAACTAACCACAGTACTTTCATGGGAAAGCACCACTGAATTAACAGCAGCAGAATGACTCAATGTTCTGGCCCCTGTTCCTTTGTGATGAATCTTCCGCCTGCTTTTGGCTATTTTAACACACAATGAGCATTTTGAACTTACCCAATCAGGCAGCAAGATCTGCTCTCCCTGGGTGGCTATAGCTAGTGCAGATGGCACAACGTGAATACTGAGCTAGGACTTTCCTCCATCCCCATTCCTCCTGTACACTACTGTACGTTTGGTGCTGGCAGACCCGTGCCATGCCACCATCCCTTCTCCAACTTGCTTGGCTGCACTTGGGGTCAAGACGCAGACTAATGCCAGCTCCTTCTTGTCACCAGCCTGTGCCACAGCTGGATGGACTATGCTGCAGAAACCTTGTCAAGTACCTGGCTCACACTTAATTGTGCTGGTATCTGGGTGCTCCGCTAAAACTGGGTAGAACATCACTTTCTGAATCCACTGGATTGTTGGAAGCAGTGAGTTTGTAAGGGCAGTTATTAAGCTCCCAGGGCATGATCTTGAGCAACAGAGACCCTGCAGCCCCGGGACTTTCAGTACATGCTGTATGACAGGAGACCCTGTCTCCAACCTCTTGCTGAGACCAGGAGCCTGGCCTCAGGGTGCAGTGTTCAGTACCAGGTGCCCACACCACTGAGTGCTAAGAACTGTAGAAACCCCGTAAGTTCAGCAATATGCCACAAAATGTACCCAAAAGCTGCCAAGCAACAAAGATTCTCCAGCAAGGGACTAAACCAAAAGGGATTTGGGGAAGGGAGTAATTTCATATGTAAGGGATGCCAAAAATTTATAGTGGATGGGAAGGCTGAAGGAACTGTAGCAATGAATCCCTTACTAAAAGCTGATTGTTTTTACTTCAGGAGTTAACATAAGAGGTATATTTACAAGAAGTATAGCTCCATATATTTATGAAACAAATAAATGACATGTACAAAGTACAACTGCTGCTACAAAAGGAGCTGTACTATATTCAAAGGCACTTAAACATGCATTTTTCCTCTTGATCAATACTGAAAGCACGGGAAAAATTCATTAACTTGAAAAGAGAGAGCATCAATAGAGTGAGGTTTATCCTAAAAGGGAGGTTATAGCTGTAAAACTTAAGTTGCCTAATTCTAGAAGTTATGAAATCATGTACTTCATTTGAGATGCCTGTGAGATATAAAAAATATTGAAGAATTGAGTGTCACTGACATTTTAAAATGCGTCATTCTACACGGAAAAGAATATTTCACATGCAGCTTCTCTTCAATTTTCCCCCAAAATTCCCAAGATGGAAAAAAGCCCAGGACATTTTCTGGCAATATTCTGATCTTTTCTGATCCTTCCCATCTCAAACAAAATTTCGTCTGCTACCAACTAGTCTCTGAAAGGTATTACTCCAAGCTCTTGTAAACCAAATGCTACTTTAGTCTTTGCCAGGACTCAAACCAGTCCATAGGCACCAAAGAGGCAGGTGAAAATGAAGGCAGACCATGAATACTTTCCCTTCCTTTTATTCCTCTCTCTGTATCAGGCAAAGCTGTATTGGCTCAAGGCCTCGTAGTTCTTATAACACTTCAATAATTTAGCTTGGCTTGCTATCACAATCCCTGTCTGTCGCTCTCCCACACAGAAATACTCTCCTCACGTACTTTGCCTCATGGGGGAAGATCAGAACGATTTGGTACTTCAGCAGCACTGACAGGCAGCCTGAAAAAAAAGCCATTATTTTGTTGTGCTACTTGGAGAATATGCAAGAAATTGTACTCCTAACACCTTCTTGTCTCCCTACAGATTATTTATTGCTGGAAAAGAGAGGGAAACGGGTGCCACTGGGAGCTGAATATATTAGTTTTTCTGAATCTCATTTCACCCAGGAAAAAACTAATAGTTATTGCAAAGAGAAATTCAAAGCTTTCCCTTACCTGCATTCTGTTTGCCTTTGTGTCCATGCACACACACCCTGTCCCCAGATACTGAGTCAAAATCAATTTTAAACATTAACTCAGGCTCGTGAAGAAGGTCTCATTTCCTAGAAATCAGTCGCCTCAGTCTTTCTCAGCTTTCCAGGTTCATTTTAATACCTGGCAGAATCTTAATGGGTTTTATCCTCTTCCTTTTCACTGCCTCAGCTGCTCTTTTACCACAACAATTTTATGTGGCAATCAATAAAAAGCAGAGCAAACCCTTGCATCCCTGCAGAAAAATGAGTAAGTGCTAGGGCTTTGCTTATTCTGCTGGCTGTTGTGTGAAAGAAATTAAAATGGTGAAGGGAATAGGGCAGCAGTTCCCTGATTCTTCTCCTGAGACCCCTGCAGCCTGGGGAGCATCCTCAGCTTGGGTCACACTCATGTTGGGGGTCTGGATTAGAGATTAGAGCTCTGCTTGAAATCAGCTAATCACGAGACTGGGAAAAAGTCTGGAGGAAAGCTGAGGCTAACATCAAGCTTAGTGTTTTCTTCCAGCAAAGCATTAAAAAAAAAAAAAGATATAAAAATGGTTTTAAATATAATGCGTTGCTTTGGAATTGGGCCTCTTGAAGCACATGGGGTCTTCTGAGCCTTTGGTAAAATCAAATGACACTGGCAAACCAAAGGCAATTCTACAGCAAAAGATTTCTCTGCAAACACTCAGGAAGAAAAGCCTGTCAGGGGCTAACAAACCCTGCCATTCTTCAGAAGCAACTCAGCAGGAAGAGAAGTTCAGGTGTCTCGGTGCTCGCGGATAGATCATGTTCATTATTGTGAAACTTTTGCAAGCACAGTAGCGTCTGTCTAAGAACATAATTGTGATCCATTGCTACTGAAGAAAAGGATGCTTTAGAAAATGATGCTTCTTATTGCTGTCCCAAACCATTGGTTACAGGCATGGCACCCATGTGTACAACTGCCCCAGCACTGGTTTCACTTAAGGACAAGGTTTTTACTCTGTAATTAGGTAAGACAGCACTCCAGACCTGCAGGGTAAAGCCATCTGCATTGCTCCACAGTGCCATGAGACTCAGCCTTTAGGAAGGACAGTGTCATCATTTGGGATCTGGCCCACTACCAGGACACCCAGTCACAGCTACCCCTCCAGGCAGCCTGCACGGGCCAAGGTCTTCTAAAAACATCCTTGGCTTTTGCTCCTGATTGCTCAGATCTGGACACTCTATGGACACCCTCCAAAAATATCACTGGACAGTTGGCCTGCAGCAAATTGACCTCGGTTTTCTGAGGTTTCTGTCCTAGCATTTTCATTACCCTATTTAAATTGCTTGCCCTTTGGAGTAGAGATCTCACATTCAGCAGCATATTGCCCTTGCAGCAAACTAACCCGCCTCTCCTCCCTCTCTCTTTCTCCTACAGTGAAGAAACAAGATCTCACCAAGCCCATGGGAAGCCATCTGCCCATCCTGCAGTGGGAAGACAAACGAGGCTTGGCCTTTACCAAGAACAACCTGAGCTATTCCAGCAACGCACTGGTGATACCCGTGTCTGGGGACTACTATGTCTATGCTCAGGTCACTTTCCGAGGGCCCATTGAAACTTACAGTAAAACAAATTCTGTCACCGAGATCATCACCAAAGTCACTGACAGTTACCCTGAGCCCACCCAGCTGCTGACCGGCACCAAGACCCTCAGTGAAAAGGGAAACAGCTGGTTCCAGCCCATTTATCTGGGCGCCGTCGTCTCCTTAGAAGTAGGAGACAAGCTAGTGGTCAACGTTAGTGACATCAAGCTGGTGGATTACACCAAGGAGCACAAAACATTTTTTGGTGCCTTTTTGCTGTAGGTCGCTGGCAGCAGCTGGGGAGGGCTTCCCTTCAGGGCTCTGGTGTGACCTTGCTGGACCTTGGCTTTGTGAGCATGCGTTGGGGTATGATTTTCTGTGCTTTTACCCTTCTTCTGTACCGTCACTCCTCTGCAGCTCCCTGCAGCCTTAAATTAAGGGGTAGGGAGAGCTGAAAGCACAAGCTGAATTGAAACAAACAGCAGGGGAAAAAAAAAAAACAAAACAGAACTAGGAAAATGAAAGTCAGATTGGAGGGAAAAGAGCTTTTTTTTTAAAAAAAAGTAAAAACTGAGAGCTCTTCACAACTTTGTAAGCTAGGGAGGAACAGTTTTGTATCTGTGGGTAGGAATACTGATCGTGAATGTTGCAGCTAGGCTACATCATGAATTCCACCTCTGAGGTACGATTTCCTCAACTCAAAACAGTGTTTTGGACCTTCTCCAGCACTTCCACTGTAGTTTTGCATGACTCTTCTTCAGATTCTCGGTTCTAAAAGGTATGACTTGTCATCCTTTCCTTACAAATAGATTTGTTCAGTACTTTGCACTAACATAAAGCTCAGATTAATCATTAACTGCTTAATTAATCCCTTCCAACTTTCCTGTAGATTAAAATTACATCATGTGTTTTGAAGAAGCTACTTGAATTTTTTTTTCCCCAAGGAACTGTTTACAGTTCTTTAAGTCAATATACAGCCTCAAAGCTTTATGCAAAATTTCTAGGCAAGACACACACACACTTTCTGTTTCAGCATGAAAGTGAAATCCCCCCACCAGGTCTTAACATTAGGAAAACAGAAAAGACAAGGCAGAGAGATGCAGCAAAATTTTCCGCAGTTTTTAAAGCAACCACCAAAATTTTGAGAGAAAACCTCTGCAATATTTTGCTTTCCATTACATTTAATGCAAAACAGGTGCAACTAAAGAAATCCCTGTCTTGGCACTCCCCCTTGCAGCCATTGCCAATGCTACAGCAGTCCCCCAACCACAAGGAACTCCCCAGCCTTTCCCTGGGTGAAGGCTGGCAACCAGTAGTCCCTACACAAGGTCAAGAGACCCAAAGACAGGACCATGGCATGGCACAGCCAGGTGTGGAGCTTAAGAACGTTTTGCTTCCCACCTTGCACTTATTTATTTTCATAGACCTTACTGTCTCTCAGGGAAATTCCCCAGCTTTCCTTCCCCTCCCACAATAAACACATCGCTGATGGTGACTAAGGCCATGTTCTCATAGATTTGGACTTTACACTCTTTGGTGCCAGCAGGTGTCACACCCGAGCACCCACCACCCAGCTGTTCTGCCACAACCAGGCTTCACTCTCTGCAACTCTCTCCTGCCTCACCTCACTGGATTTCCTTCACTTTCCACCTCTTGGCCAGAAGCACCAGCAAGCCTTGGTTGCCCAGCTAACATTTCTGCTCAAGGCCACGGTGGAGCCCAGAACACACGGTCGGGGGCAGGGCGCACTGAGGCTGGGCGACATGTCGCCCTGGGGATGGGGGGTTGTAGCTGAAGAGCTCAAATGGGCAGAGCTACAAAAGACCGTGTGTGATGTTGCAGCCCAACCAGCAGTGAGACCAGGCTGCTTCGCCTGCAGCGAGCCTCCTCCTAGCCAGAGTACATTTATTGCTGTATAAAGATCTGTTTGAGCCAACAGGGAAAGGTCAGTAGCGCGGCTGAAGAGTAGAGATGGAGAAAGGCCAAGGCAGATGGGGGGTGAAGGGAGGAGGGGAGCACAGTAGGAGGTGGGAGACCCAGGCAACACCAGGATCTTTGCCTCTTCAGTAGTGGAAGCACCTTCATGCTGTCAGCTACCTCAAACTTCACAGGTCTTTTATGCAGTAAATCATCTCAGAAAAGGCAGCCTTTTGGCCGTCCTTCCCTATTCGGCAGTGCCTGTGTCCCATAGCAGCTCTCAGTCCTTCACTGTTTTAGCCACCCTGAGACAGCATTAAACACATCATAAAAGCGAGGAGATTGCCATCTTGCCCTGCCCTGCTTTCCTCAGGGGGCATCTTTCTTGCTTCCAGATTATCTTTGGGTGTTGGTCCATTGTACAACACTGCTTATCCAGGAGATGTTGACAATGTCCCTGCGCCAAAACCTCATCACAGTTTGGCTTCACATCCTTTCTTGGACTTGTCCTTCATTTTCCCCACATCTCAGCTGTCCTCTTGATCCCTTTCTCCCACGAGCACCTTCCTGCCTTCTTGGCCCTTATACCTATTAGGTATAAGGACACCCCTTTGTCCAAAGCTAGTTTTCTACGTGCAACATCTCCCTTACAGTCACCCTAGTGCACACAGAAAACCACAAATAGCTCAGGATGGCAGAAAGTGAAGGTAACGGTCCTGCTAGAAGGTGCAAACACTCTTGGACAAAACAAATGCCCCTATTAGCTAGATTCACTTTCACGTTTAAGTCCCTACTCCTATGTTTTCTCCACCTGTTCAGCCTTTTCTTTTAAGCTGAAGCTGGCCGAGACAGGAGCAGTTATTCGTCACATATCGGTTGTACTAGCACGTGCGATCTGGCCTCTTCACTTCTCAGAAAGGGTGTCTGCTCATTCAGCTCCTTGGCAGGGCTTTTCTTACCGCTCAGAACCCACCACCACCACCACAGTAAAATCTGGTGAAATCTTACACTTTTGGCAGCTCAAGACAAGGTTATTCTCTGGGAAATCCTAAGACTTCCCATATCTCAGATTGTTTAGTGTTCTCTCCACACTCCAGAGTCCTTCTGAGCTTCTGATCCCTCAGTGTGTGCCCAGAACATAAAAACATGGCGTTTGCAGCTCTTGCAGACCACCACATAAAGAACTTTAGGTAACTAGCACACGAACAATGTGATAAATCTTATAAAAGGAAAATCTAAAAGTGATGTGTCCAGGGCAGGTGTTTCTAAACAACTAGGAAGGAAAGCTTCTGTGAAGTGTTATATAGGATGGATTTGATTTATCCTTGGAGAAAATTGAAGTGCAAATCCTAGCTCTTCTGAGACAGTCACAGAAGTTCAGAAAGCTCTTTATTTCTACAAATGAGATGATGTAGCATTCTTCTGAGGCCGTGATGCAGTCCTGATAGGCTTGTACAGCAGATTTCCGTAAAAACTGTATCTAAAGTCATCATCACGTAATGCTTGGTGCATTGAATGATGGTAAATACAAGATCTAGGGGAGCAGAGTGGTGAATGTGGTATCTGGTACACAAGGAAAGAACCTTCTATAGGATATACACACATACATACATAGACAGACATATATTTGTGTATATTCATAGAAGTTCTTGGAAGCCCACTGGCAATAATGAGCCTTTTTTACCACAAGGCACATAATTTGTGTCCACTGTACACTAATGATAAATTTCACAAGCAAAATATCGCCTGCTGCAGCTGTTACAGATGTAACTCTTGATCCATTATCCATGGCTCAAAACTATTTATTTTAGTCCATTTAGAGCAAGCTTTTGCACCTCGTTACACACACCAGCTTTTAGCACATTTAGCACACTAGCACATTTTATATGTCATAAAGTAATATATCTGGCATTACTTGTTTTAAAGTGGTGCAGGCACATTAATCCACACATCTACCCTAGTGGAAATTCTCTCTTCCTCCCTTTTTTTCCCCTCTCAGTGCTAATAATGTTTCTGTAATAGTGACCAGCAAATATAATAAGAACGCAGGGGCTGATACTGACCCTGTTGTAGATCAGCTATTCCTCCACAGAAGGTCAATGACATGAAGTCAGAGCAAAGCCACTTGAGCGAGACAGAGGTCAAGCTTAAAGGGAGCGATCTCAAGAGTGAACTCAAGCTGTGGATTCTCAGATTACTCCAAAGCTGCATAAGGACAGAAGTGTTCTCAGAAATCTGTGCTTGATTTTGAATTGGACATTTTTTTAAAGTAAATCATTTCTGGAGATGTGAAAATGCATATGCGTCAGCATTTTCAAATGAATGAGAAGATGACAAAATCTGGTCATGTGAACAAGTGACCTTTCAGTCGGTGGTCAAACTGAAAATATGTTTTGTTTTGGGTGGATGTGAAACTAAAACAGTTATAAGAAAAAATCCGAGCTGGAGAAAAAGGGTGAAATAGACAGCTCATGCTAAATGAATAAGAAATATATTATTTCAGGCTTTGACCCTTAAGTTTCTTAGGAAGAAGGAAAAAAAAAAAAAAAAAGCACTTTTCAGAACAAAACCATTGAAAGAAAAAGTAACAGATTTTTTTTATCTGATCAAAATATTTTAGTTCTTAGTAATACTCTTCTTCCCTAATCCCTTTGATCCCCTCAAAACTAACACTAAATATAACCCAAATACATGAAAATGCTCACTTACCTACCGCTTCCCTTCTCCTTTAAAGCTAAGTATCGGTAAATAAGCGTTAATTTTTTCTCCATAAACATACAGAAGTAAATTTAAAGCTGTAAGGATCACAGCTCAAATCTTACCAACATATACTTGTGCTGTACTTAGCCCTGAGTACATGGCTAAAGGGGTATCGTAAAAGCGAGCTCCGTTTTCCTATTTGGTGCATGGCAGGAGTAAAATCTTCATTGCTTAAATTAAAAGCAGCTAAAATGTTTTACCTGGTTTACCCTCAACTACACAATTATAGGAGCAATCCTCCAAATCCAGGAGTACTTATGTGGACCATCTCCAGCACGTGTATGTTGGCAGGATTAGGGTCTAGAGGTGTAAAGCTGGTGGTGTTCCTTAGGAAAACGCAGCCCAAATGATGAAAAGATGCTGCCGAGGTGGTTCTGGATGTAGCAGTTCAGTGGGCGTTAGGAAGAGCAGACCCCTGGTACGAGGGGGCACTACCAGGCTACACTGAACTGCTGCACAGAACAAGGAGAAGGGATGAAAGTATTCACTTGCAATTTTCAACAAAGATATTTCAGAATTTCAAAGGAATCTCATTCTTCACTTCTGTTTGGTGTAACTGACCACACTGTGCTTTGTTTTATTAATGTCCTGAGTGGCCCATCATTTCAGATGGGAAATGAGGAGAAAATTCATTCTTTAGAAGAATCAGAAAATGTCAAGAATTTTTGCCCAGATCTGGGTACAAAACACCAGTATAGCATTTTGCTATTGTAAGGAATTTTATATAAGTGACTGTATATTGTCTTGTGCTTTGGTACCAATGTGTGTCTTTACCAGTAGAACTGACTTAGCTTCTTGTTTCCAAGTTTTATGATAATAAAACTGCAAGTTAATGAATGTGACAACTTCTGATCCTGGTCCCCTTCCAAAAACACTAACCAAATAACACACTTTAGAGCCATCACGCAGCCAGATAATGCTGATGTATGAGTGACCTATTTTGTGGCGTGTTAACATGTGAATGGCTTATTTTCTGCACAGTTGAAGGTCCCTCACCAGAGTGAACTGGGGCTTACACAGCCTTGCTGTATAAGTATATCTATATATATATATACACAGTTACCTATATATGTAAGTCCCCCAGGGGCATATAGAGACTTGCATTTCAAAAGGCAAAACCGTAAAGGCTGAGCAGATTTTCATTTTCAGTCCCTTTTCCCCTCTGCAGCGTGGGGAACAGCTGGTTCCCTCTTTTTGTTATTTCATAGTTTATTTTGAAAAAGCAAGTCCTATGGAAAAGCAGCGTTCATCAGAAACTGCATCACAGCTGTACCCTCAGCCTGCTGAGTCGGGCACCCATAGCTCCCACCGAGCGCCCAAGGGAGACGGGAACCACAGTGTCACCATCTGGCCAACAAGCCACGTTGGCCCTGTCCGCAACCACACACAAGAGCACCTTGGCAGCTTGGGAACTGAACGTTTCTGATTGCTGAGCTCCTGGTTGCCAGGTACCACCCAGCTAGGAAATCAGGGTCCAAGTCTTGTTGGAAGGCAGCAGAGCTCCAGGCACCCTTACCCTGTTCTAGCTTGAGCTTTGCTGTCCTTACACTTTCAGCATAATAAGCAACATCCACTGGATACGTATTTCTTATCCTGAGCGGTGTTATCTTCAGTTTCTCTGCTGCCAAGAATGCAAATTCTTTCTTTCCACTAGCAGAACTGAGAAACACTCTCCCATGGGGCATATTATTTTCTAGTTCCAAAATTTATTTTGTTTTCCTGGCTTGAACTCAGAGTAGCGTATTTAATTTGTTTCAGGAGAGGTTTCTGGTTAAGTGCTCTGGCTCAAGAAAGGTTTTCCCTTGAAAACTCTGACGGAGGGCATAGGTCTACCTACAGGTTTCCACCCACGTGCAAATACCTGAGATGCTTTGTTAGCAGCCTCTGTAGATCAGCCAAGAGTTAATTAGACAGCACGAATCAGACTGCTTTCTCCTGTAACTCCAAAAATGTTGGTGGTTTTTTGTTTTTTTAAATCCAATAGCTACCTCACATTTAAAAGAATAGCAAAACAAAATTATAATTTTATTATTATTATTTTCTATTTTAACTTGAGCTGAGCAGAATTCACTTTTTTATTGCCATTTTACTGTGCTTTGCACATACAGGGTAATAACTTGAGTTAACACCTTCTTTGTGGTCTAAATACACTGGCACATACAGTTCCTCCATGTGAGTGTTTGCCTGCCTTTAATTATACAGAAGGTGCCCATGCTCAATAGGGTCCCTCTGTAGCGAGGTGGGGGGAAGAGATGCACATTTCCAAAAGGCTGCTCATGCTAGAGAAGGTGGGGATAACAGAGGTACTTCTCTCCCAGGGCTACAGAGGGATGTACATAGTATTTTTCTAGCTAAATGCAAGTAAAATAACAGCAGGAGAGCCTGACTTTCATACAACGAAGCTGTGGCTCCATGAAATTCATCCCGCAGAGCAAGGCACTACCCACGAGAGTTTGATGTTCCCAGCTCTGTCAGCCAAGGTGCCCAGCCACTGCTGGATCTGCTAGCTGTCAGCTTTGCTTTTGCACTAAGATCGCTTGTCCAAGCTGGGGGGAAGCTCAATATCACAGTTAACGCATCCAGCTTTGGGAAGAGCTTTGAGTTCACTCTGGCAGGGCACGGAGACTTTGTCTCCTAAGCACCCTGCAGGATGCAGCATAAGCTAAGGTGAAGTGGAAGTGATCTGCGCTCACAGGAAGGTTCCATGCTATAAAAATTTCAGCTCACAGACAGGCAGCTGAATCGAGGATGCATCTTCTAACACACTCAGAATCTGTCCAACAGGTTCTCAAAGGAAATGAGGACTCCACTGTTCAGTTTCTTTTTGAGACCCAGTGCCAAAGCTAGCACAGTTCTCTTCAAAAAGTGCAAAAACAGGAGCAAAGTTTGTCAACACTGACAGTTCCAAACTCATTTTGCCTATTATTATTATTGCTGAAGCCTTTGGAACAGCATGAAAGACATTGCCTGCGAAGTTGTGACCTTGTTTATTAAGCACCATAAGCCAGGAGTGTTCAGGGGTTTTGCTGAATAATGAACTAAACTAGCTTTCCAGACACTCTCATTCTTGCGCAAATCAAGATATATTCTTTCATTGATTGTAAAGTTTTATATTAAAACATCAAAAAAAGCACTGAAAAAGATTACTGCATATTTATTGGTACTGTACATATAGATGTCTTAATTTTATGTAAGAGAGACTAAAAATCATGGTATAAAATTTAGATCTATTATACTAAACTGCTATATTTTTTTTTTAGAAAATAGCTCTGATGCCTTCTGTCAATGAAATTTATAAATAGTTCTTTAACATGTGCTTTGTATCTTAAAGCAAAAAATAAAAGCATTTCATTTTATTCATATTTATTCCTGAGTCTGTCTTTATTCTAATAAGCACCCACCAAGTGTTCATATTTACAGTCAGGAAGCGTATAAATTTCTGCATGCCA
The DNA here is from genome assembly GCF_015220075.1 of Falco rusticolus. Taxonomy (NCBI): domain Eukaryota; kingdom Metazoa; phylum Chordata; class Aves; order Falconiformes; family Falconidae; genus Falco; species Falco rusticolus. The sequence continues at coordinate 43,797,757 of NC_051195.1, forward strand.
AAGGGGTTGAAGTGTGCTGTGTATTGCATATTTTACATGTTTTCTCAAATATGTAGTGTTTTTTTCTACATAAGCTATTAATCACATACAGAATATACATGCAGAAAATTATTAACACTAACATTTCAAGAACAGTGAAATTAAGCCCTGCTCATCTGAGGCCAAGTTACAGACATTTTCATGAGCCTTCATTTTAAGGGCTTTAATTAAAGAATTTTGTCCCAGTAGTATATGACTGAGTTCCAAGACTGTAATTTTCAATTTCACACAGATTTGATTTTTTCTTTTGATGTGGCTGAATCTCACCTTCATTTTTAAATGTTCCTAACTCCACTGACAACATCTCCTCCCACCCCCCCCTCAAAAAAAAAAAAAAAGAATCAGTGCATCCCAAAGATGACACATCTTGCTCAAGAATTAAAAACTCCCATTGAGCTGCTTTCTGCTCAACAGTATTATTTAGTAAAACCTCAGTGTGTTTTGAGATTTCTTTAGAATTTCAGAACATTGGAGCACAACAGCATTTATGATTCAGAAAACCAGACTTCATGTGGATTCCCCGATTCTCACGATAAGATCCATTTGACTGACCCCATAAATTGCAATTTCTGCCAAAACCCCAAAGGGAAAATATAATTGTGTCTTCTAGAGTAATAAATCTTGTTCATGGGAGCCAGCTAAAGTTACAGGGATGGCTCCAGTCTGCAGCCTGCACGTCGGATGTTACTCTGGCTTCTTCTAAATTCCAACGGAGATGCGTGAGCTTTCTCTCTTGGGGCCATCTCCCTTTCTCTATTAATTCCAGAGAACTTGGAAACGTTTCAGCACAGCTGAGGTTAAGGAGTGGAAATCACAGCCTGAACTTCATTTCCAAGCCGAACAAGTGCCTGTTCAGATGACCAGCTCTCTCTGTGGTCCCCAGAAAAGCCAGCTCAGCATTTCCCAGAATCAGAACCTGAAGCTGGCTACTGCACCAGCCCACGTGACCGTCCTCCCTCATCAATCAACATGACAGCGAAGCAACTGGCTTTCCCCCTTCTCTTCCTGCCTTATTTGATGAGAATAAGCTCACTAGTTAAATGAGACCATTGTCCTATATGCCAGGAGGGGAGGAGGTTCAGCATTCCCTTCTGATGGTCCAGCCAGTTGATGACTGTAAAGGCACACCAAAATCTCCCCAAGTTTTGAGTTAGTCCTCGCAGACAGGATATAGAGGCACATTTCTGCATGCAGAGATCAAAGTGGAAGAGATCTATCAAGACATCATCAAGCAAACAGCTGCCAGGGCACAGTTATCGGTGAAATCACACAAAGATGTTTGCTTGCCACACTTCCCTTCTCTCATCAGTGCCTGAAAGCCAGGGATGAAAAATGACATCCTTTCACAGAGATGGTTAGCAGCAAGCGCTGCCCGTGCCCTGTGCCCTAGCCCTTTAGCAAGATGACTTCACTTTTTGAAGAAAAGGAAGTGGGACATCTGTATGTAAATCAGGGGAATCTCTAGAGCAAAAACAAGGAGGTACGAAACAGCTTTTTGCTAGAGCAGTGGGACTGTTCCTCTTTGCTGCTCAATTAGCTGGTGAGAAGGTAGGAAAGATATTACAGCATGTGGAAAACTCCAGTATCTGGGTACAAACTTCTAGGTCCACTGAAACTAGACAGTCCCTAGGGCTCTGCTACCACTGCCTTATGCATGGTGGCACCTCATTAACTTACCTTCAGAGGTCACCCTTTTATGCTTCTTCAATAGAGGAGGTGAAGTAAGGAGGACTGAAAAGGACCTTGCCTTTACCCATCAGCCACAACTAATTTTCACATAGGCTAAAAGCACAGGACTGATCTCCTGTGTATCACGCTATTACTGACCCTCTACAGTCATAAACTAGACTTTCATGCTTAATCACGAGGCACATTCTGCTGAGCAAACCTGCTGTTCCTCACCCCAGCTTCCGAATTATTCCCAATTTCAAGGCAGCATTTACACACCCGTTCAAAGCCAAATGGGTAACCACAAACCATTTTTTTTGGCAAGCACAGCTTGCTCTGGGAGTATTTTCTTGCTTCAGCGGGACACCATGGTTTCAAGTTGTAATTGTAGCAATAACAACAGTTCTTTAATGAGGTTTTACTTTATTTGTGGAAGGTTCCCAAGACATAGCTGAGCAAAGCCCCACTATTTTTAGGAAAACTATGTTGAGTAAAGAAGTGCTGCCATGCTTGCCACAAGGAATTTTCATGTCATTTCTTCCCAGAAAAGTCTTAATGCATCACAGGGTGGATCTCCTAGGCAATAAGGCAAACTATGATACTACACTAGCACCTGCTCAATACTTTCTGGAAAATCACAGGGAGCATGGCTGCAGTGAGTCAGCTGTGACAGCAGCACTAGCAATGCCCTGCAGACAGGCAGCAGGGACTACTTCCACCTGCTCTCTGTTTTCCTGTATTTTCTGTAGCCCAAGTCAGATCACCACACACTCAGAGCAAGGGAAAGGGGACACCAGGCAGGTTCCTGGGCCACCACAATCCCAGTGATTCTGAACTATGCAATTTTTCCACCTTCCCTTTAAGCATGTACGTTGCCAGGATGCGAAGCTTCAAATGTTAAAGCTAACTGTCTTGATGTTGCAATTAATGGGTTTATGTCTTCCTTCTGGCAGGCTAAGAAGCTACCTGGTAGCTTCCTATGCTGGGGCTGTGGTCCCTCAAGATAGTAGAGGAGTAGAGAGTACAGACAGTTCCCTCCAAAGGATCCCAGGTTCCCCCTGCTCCCACACAGGACACTTTTCCCTTCGCAGACAGGATATAAATTAAACTATTTTACCTTCATTGTACATTAAGGCCTGTCTAATGACAGATCTGGTGAAAACAAATCAAGGCTCATTCACTCAGGTTTATGCATACTTAGCTTAGAAGTCAGCAGAAGACTAACAGCTTCAGCTCGTGCTTCACAAAACACCTTGTCCTCTCCAAAGGGCTCCAACAGCCTGTATCAGACTCTGGCATCACCACCCCAGCATCTGGGAATATTCCACTTTTAGTGGCTTTCCCCAGATTCTGGATAAGCAACCCTCTGCCACTCGGGGAAAAAAAAAAAAGCACCCCAAGACTATTTTAATCCATTACGAGTACTGGCAGCAGGCAACGCATTCAGCTCAGCATTCAGCTCCAAAACACCACTTCGGCAAAATAAAAGCTTGGTGGGAGGAAGCGGCAGCTTCAATGGAAGTTCTTCGGAAAGGTTTCTCCACCTAAAACTTAAGGTTTGTCTCCAATATCCTGGGGGACAGACAGGGCCCTCACAGTGCTGGTTGCTCTGGCACAAGGGTCCCTTTCCAAAAGGCCTAACCATGCTCCAGAGATGCTCTCAAAGCCCCTGGCAATTCCCCCAAGGCTCATGGCACAAGAAAGTGATTCTTCTGAGCTGGAGTTTTCTACATGACAAGAAATGTAGGAGGCGAAAATATTACATCTACGGACAACAGGTGAGCACTGGAAAGGAGTACAACCCAGGAAGGAACCATTTCCCAGCTCCACCCAGCCTCTCCCCTGGTCTGCAGGGGAAGGACATAGGTGCCAAGGGAGCAGGCAGCAACTACAGAATGCTCTGCCCAGGTTTCCCAGGGGGCACACCGTGTCTCCCTTTGCCAAGCAGTCCAGACACAGCCCATGCTTCCCAACAGGCCTGCTGGGATTGATGCAAGCCATGCTGCCGGTCAGCAACCTAGCAGACAGAGCATTCTCCCAATAAACCAAAGACTGAAGACCCTTAAAGGATAGGAAACACCCTAAACTATCAGGCCAATGGTCCGTTGAGGCCAGTACTTGAACAACAGTGGCAGAAGAAGCTGTTCAGGGAGAACACAGTTGTCTGAGGACTATTTATTTTGTTTCCCTCCTATCCTGTTGCATCCACGCTCACATCTGCCACAGCAACAGTTTCAGACGATACATCCATTCCTATTCCCTTTAGAGTTAAACTCATGAGTAACAGGTCCATGAAGAGATTAATCACTTTCTAAATAAGTCAGCATTATTTATTCCTTCAGTTTCCTGTGGCAGAGTCTTTAAATTCTTTGCCTGCTGCGTAAGAGCACACTTGCCCGTTTCAACCTGAGAACGAGAACAGCCCTTGAGCCTGGGGCTGCAGCACTCACCTGGAGCACAGGAGACGTGAAATCACTCAAGTCTGGGACAGGTTCTCCTTTTTGGCTGAAGCTTTGGAACACGACAGTTGCATGTCAGCATTCATGTTTCCAGTTGTTCATCATTCAGCAACCTGTGCCACATGAAAGAAATCTCATCAGAATCCACGGTCACACCCTCTTGCCCTCCCATGTGGATACAGTGGCCAGCCTGTGTGCCTTGGCTACCAGACCACCCCTGGAGCCACAGGAATTAGCGTGGATGCTAAAAACCTACAGACTGGCTGGCTATACTGCACCGTGAGGCCACCCCCAGCGAGCAGAGAGCTCCCTACCAGCACCCTGTGTCAAAGGGGCTACTGGGACAGCTTTAGTCAAAAGAGTCACGAGTAGCCGACAGCATCAGCTAGGTTCCAGACTCCAATGAAAATACTACTAAGTAAGTGTTATTTCTTCTAACCCTGCCATCCATCACCACCATTTTTATATGGCATTAATCTCTGATCGGTGAGACAGACAGAAAATAGAGATCAGCCAAGACATTGCTGGCTTGTCATTATTTTCCCCTTTGTTGGCTTTTCCATCTGGCTTTTCAGCAAAAATACTTATTTATTTTCTTCCCCTTTTTCCCCCCCATTTACTTCAGGACAGGCAGTCACACAGCCAGGGAGAGCTGGGAGCCCACTCCATAGTTCTTTTGAGAGCCATGCTCCAGGAATTAGGGAAGAGCATGGCAAAAGGCTGCTATCCACAACAGCACAGCCTTCCCACACAGCAGGGACTTACAAGGAGTTTCAGAAATCATGCCAGTAGGTTCAGAGAGTACAACAGCATCTCCTCACTCACTCTGTAGTAATCACCATTGATGGCTTATGTGGGCAGGCACCAAAGAAAGTCTTTGGCTGAAGCAGCAAAGCACTAACTCAACATCACACAAACATTAGCCTAAGCAATTGCATTACTTGAATGTTTTTTATCAGGTACTTAAAGGAGCCAGAACTAAATAGTTAAACTAAAAACACAACCCTATAAGCAGCGAGGCTTGCTTAGCTTCCCTTCCAACCACCCCAAATAATAGATTATGCCTCAGCTCCCCCACCACCACCTTCAGAGATCAGCATCTCCAGGCACATGAGCCCCCACTACACACAAAAAGCACCTACTACAGACACATCCCCAGCATCCAGCCTGCAACAACCCACCCAACACACAACCACCTCCCTTTCCCACTCCCCCTTTTATCTTCCCCTCCAATGCACACACCTGCAGGAACAAGGCAGGGTTAATGGAGTCAATTAGCTCCAAGCAGATGTTAGCTGTCCTGTCAGCCCACCTGCATGTGGCACTGCCTTGGGAGGGCTTCTGCAGCTCAACACAGGCTGTCTGTGTCTCTGCGCTCTACCCTCCTCTTCAGGAAAATACAACAGTCAACAAAATGACACCAAAATGCTTAAGCACTGCCTTCATCCTTTCCAGAGCCTTCTGAGATGTTCAGGATCCCTCTCCTCCACTGCATGAGCCCAGCCCCCAAGCCACAGGCAGGTTCTCAGCCCTGTAATTACTTTTCTGCCTGCATGTTTGCTCTCATGTTGATGCAGTGAAGAACCTGCCATTAGACTTCTGCACCTCCTTGCAAATGATGCCCTGATGCCCATCCACAGATGTGAAAAGTTTCTCCCTTCACAAGTGAACTCTGTGCTTTCAACAAGAACATTTACTGCTTGCATTGGAGAACATATTACTTGTAATTTACTCTTTGTTTTCTCTGTCTTTACAGCCTGTCCTTTATCTATTCAAGGACCCAAAGCAGCACACTGCAATACAGCCAAGCTGCAACATCCTATAAATGACAAATGGAATTAGTTATCAAGAATAACTTCCAGACAGCACCGTGTGTGCTGATGCAGTGACCCAAAACATTACTTGTTTTCTTAGGAATAACACATGTATTCCCAGAAAAACAGGACCTTTTTTGGCTGTTTGCTCAGAGGAGGTCCTGATTTAAACGGACTCAGTCAGTCTACATCAAGAGAGTATCCAAGGCTCGTTAGCATATTTATCCTTGTCTCATTCCTATGAGATAGGGAAAGTCCGTCTTTGCAAATGAGGAACCGTGGAGACACTAAATGACTCGTCTGGAGTCACACAGGAAGTCTGTGGTGGGGAAAGAAAAGGGAATCAAATAGGTCTTCCAAACTCCCCCACTTGTCCTTTAACCTCTTCCCTTTCCCCCGGTACCCAGTGAGGTGTTGCTGGTCAGGGGACACTGAGAGCCCCTGCCCATGTAGCCAGTCCCACCGAGACTGCGAGGAGTTCCCCCTCCTACACAGGTTGAGTCAGTGGGGGACACTGCTGTCACCCTGCTCTGCAGCACGGGCTGCACATCCACCCGCCCCTGGCCACTGGAAAGCATCGCTTGAGTGAAGAAGCAGGAGCAGGCAGTGAAGGGGCCCAGGAAAGCCAAGCCCAGTCTCCCTGGGGACTGGCACAGAACCTGGACCTTCACTGCGGTTCCCTGGTAGTCAGTCAGCAGCAGTCGAAACACATATGGAGTGGGATGTCTCCAGCCCAGCTCCAGGATGGGGCTGGGACCAGCTGGCTCCGCAGCATGCACGGGCTTTAGACCTGCTGCCACTGAGAAATACTTGCTGCTGGGGGGAATAAGCTGCACTCAGGAAAGCTGTCATACACCTCCCCAGTTTGTCAGCTGCCTCCGCAGGGTGACTGCAGACAAGGTTGGCAATGTTCCTCTCTGGAGGAAGACACCCATCGGCTTCTGGAAACATTGTATTAGTGGAGGTGAAAAAAAAAAAAAAAGAAAAAGAAAAAGAAAACAAATGTGTATTCAAAAGCAATTTTTCCTAGCTACTAAATTCTCAGTCTAGAGGGTTTTACTTTGAATTAATATGTGCTGTCTCTGCTCTAGGATTAAAGTTATTGATCCAGTCCTTGATTACTGTCATCTGTCTTTGTTCCTGGACTTACTATCATCCATGCAGTCTCTAATTAGGGACTGCAATTTATGCTCTTACTCTAGAGAGTCACCAGCAAGGAAGCCACCAGCATGCCAGCTGGCTGCAGCATCTTCAGGCCAGCTCGATTAGGGGGAGCAGTACCACCCCGGAGCCTTCAGGTGGGGGGCACATGGAGCCAAGCAGTCACCCAAAGCCTGCAGGGAGGGAGAGTCTTGCAGAGGTCAGGGCTTCCCCGACATTTCCCTTGGGCTTCCACAAAACCACTGGAGTCACAGGGGCAGCAATAAATCCCACTTGCCATTTCTTCGAGTACTAAATATCTGTCCCAGCCTCAAGACTTGTTGTGATGTGAGTTAACTTTTTAGAAGCATTTATTATCTAGCCAAGTGGCTTAATTTACTTTTAGTAATCCACATTTCCTCGCGGTTATCCATTACCAGTCCCCAGGGCTGAGCTGGGAGTAGCACAGAGCCAAGGAGAGAGCAGGGTGTCCAGGAAGAAAACTACTGGCATGAACCACCTCTAACAACTGTTGTAACAAGTAGGAGAGATGTGTGCCAGTGAATAATTACCAGGGGCTGTTCAAGAAAGCTGCGTGAAGTCCCCTAAATAATATTGCTATGAGTATCATGAGTGCCTGCACATCATACACCCTTACCCAGAGGGGACAGGCTGCTGGAGCCCACATGCATGCATGGCTGTCCTGCAGAGAGGAGCCCAGATCCTTTCCTGGACCTCGTGCAATCCCACTGGCATCGGAGGAGGTTTTCACACTGATGCAGGCGACTTCATGTCCACCCATAGCTCCCCTCACCCGGTTTAGTGGGAAATGCAAACTCCAGCTGTTGCTGCTGTCTGCCTTAAGCATCCAGGTAACCACCCGAGGAAACCACAGTGGTTTTGAGACAGTATTTATTCCTAGCTGGGCTTCACCTGGGTATGATCTCAAGGTGTGACTGGGTTACACCCTTGAACCTATTAATTAGACACAGCTTATGGGACAAGAAATGCTGTTGTGGTGAAAGAACACCTCCTGTAAATACTTTGAGGCAAGGGAAGACTTGGCAACTTCTGCACTCAAGAAATCTGGGAGAAGAGCTGAATTAGCACCCCAGTTCCTGTGGTCAGCCAAACCAAAAATCTGTGTTTACCTGTGCTGCCCATAAACACCATACTCTGCTCCCAGGAGAGCAGCCCCTGCTCCTGATACGTCACAGCCAGAAGAAAACATTTCCCTTCTTGGAGAACCATCAGGGAGGGGAGAGGGAAAATCATTACAGAGGAGTCTGCCTTCAGGGCTGGTGGTGGCAGGACAAACTCACCTCCTGTCTCCTGGGAGTTTTATCCAGACTGTGCTCTGAATTTTCTGATTATTTTTTTTTATTTTATTATGATTATGTGTCTGAAATATTTTTTTTCCTTGGTGATCTTCTTTTATTTGCCCAATCTCCCTTTAAAATAGAAACTACTTGAACAATGTCTGGCAGAGCCATAAATCCCTCATGCATTCAGTATGATATTAAGGTCGTTATTCTTTTGGGAGTTTTGAATGTTGGATTGAAGCTTTATTTTTGGCAAGATTTGCACCAGAACAGACTGTCTAATGCAGTGAGTAAAACCTGGTTGACTGCTGGAGGGCTGGCTGAACAACAGCATGACTGGTGGCTCTGGGCCATGCAAAAAGCCACCTATACTTTATGATCTGCCCCAACTGCCACACCACTGGCAGCTGGGGGACATGCAAAATGGACTAACAAAGAAGGTCTGTCCGCTAAACACTGCTCTGAGGAGAGCATTGCTGAGCCTCGACAGTAAAAATGACACGCAAAAAGCAGAAGGTAACTGACAGGCTCAGGAGAGCACTGATCATGCCGTAAAAAACATGAGGATGTGGGAAGGATTCCCATTTTCCATCTGGTTTTAGCCTAAACTGACCAAGCGTTCATGCACAAACGTTCTTGTACAAGATCTCTCCTTGAGCAGCTCCTTGTCATCAAATTTGTCCTCAAGTGTTGGTGTTTTGTTTTTTTTAAAGGGTAAAATATTTCAAGGCATGCATCCTTCAGATGTTTCAGGTTTGACTCAGAGTCACTAAATAAACAAAGCATGCGGAGAAAACCCATAAACCCAAGGACTCTGGGGCCCCATCTGTCCGTGTTGGATGCACAGACAGACAGACAGACAGACTCTTTGCAGTTGCCCCAAGGACTAAGCACTGTAGACATCATCCAGGGCCTCAGTGCGAACTTTCAAACACTCTCCCTTCCCTAAACTGCCTTAAGAAAAATTAAGGACTTTTGTTTGTTAAAGTTGGGGCTGAGACAACTACACAAAGGGATGTGTTGAGCGTGGCAAAGGAGGAGGAGAGGTGAGGTTAAGCACAGCACAGAAATGCATGGAAATGGATGGGAGAAAAGACACGGAGCACCCGGTGGGCAGGATCTGGGAGCTGAAGCACAGGGAGAGTAAAGCTGCTTCCACACTACAAAATAAACATGAAGAAAAACCAGGAGCTGAATCTGAGTTCCTGCTTCTCCTTGAAACCAGTCTCCCTGAGTAAACTGCGATTTTCATTTTGGTGTTTTTGTTTTGGGGTTGTTGGGGTTTTTCTATGGGTTCCTTGCGATGGGTGACTTCATTCAAGTGGTTAGAAATCGCATCAGACTTCCAAAATGCAGCCTGACATCTGCGATACCTCTCCTTGTGTCACTGAATTGCGGAACAGGTAGAAAGTTTAGATCTGATGATTCTCATCAACCAAAAAGCAAGAGGCTCTGGAAACACGTGTGGTGGCATGGATGCTGGGTTCGCTTGCTCACTGGAGCAGAGCTCTGGGAAGCCCTGGGCAGTGAAGAGCATCGCCCACCTCCGAGCTGCTCACCAGACCTGCCAGCAGCTGCAGCTGGATCCTGGTTTCTCCATCTCTGGTGGCACATACAGGAGGATCCTAGTGAATTCTGTAGCCAAAGTTACAGAACAGCTTTTTCTCCTGGGAAGTTACCTCTGAACCTCCCTGACATGCTCAGGGCTGGTTCTGTGTTGCTTTAGTTCAAACCTGGCATTTCAGATTTTGAGGCTTGGAAAAATGTGGTGGTCACAAATAGATACTGGAAACCTGACCGTGCTGGCATCCAGGAATCCTGCGCCCTGTCCCCACCTCTAGCAGGACTCTGCAACCTCCATCTGCAGCTTACAGGGTTCGCTTGTCCTCCTTCAAACCCAACTTTGGAAAGTACAGAGGAAAAAATTCTAAAATATCTACTTCTTTCTGTATTTATTCCTCAGGTAAAAGTCCTCCCAGCTTTGAAACATTTAACTTTCAAACATACAAAACTATTTAAGCAAGGAGGGAATGACAGGTTGAGCTCCTACAAAGTCAGTATTTTTTCTAAGCAAGTGTAATGATGGGAACACTGAGAGACTTGTGACCTTAAAGTCCTTGTCTACCACATTAAAAACAGAACTTGCACCCCAGGGCAGTTTCTGAAATTTGGGCTTTCTGCCTCAAAGTGGAATGAAAACTAAAAATAAAGAAGTTCACCAAATAAAGCCATTCAAGAATTTTTTCTTTGAGAAAGATGAAACAAAAACTTCTGAAATTTCTAAAGAAATAAATTCCTTTTCCAGTGTTGGTGTTTCAAAATGTCTCCTCCACAAGTATTTCCTTATCCTAAAACCAGAAGTTTTACTCTGAAACATTATGCTCCCATGAAAAAAAACCCAATTCAATATATCACAAGGTCTCATTAGGATTATTGTTGTAGATGAAAATTTTTATTCAGCCTTTATTCAACCTAGAGTTCAACTTTAGATCCTGAACCCTAGTTAATGGCTTTCTTTTAACAAAAATTTTCAAACCACTGCACAGAAGCACCTAACATGCCACAGAGAAATAAAATTTACAGTTATAATCAATTTAGTAGCCTCAAAACGTGTCTGTATTTTGGTACCACACCATCTAATTCATGCAGAACAGCAATGAACAAACATCGCAAACCTCGAAGGAAAAGCTATTACGCCACGGGTGAGGTATTTGTTAGCTTTACGCATGCTTTTGCCAAAGACAAGAAGCCAGCAAATGACTCACATGATTTGTCAGAGGAAGAAGCTTACAGCTGAGGGCCCTGAACATCACATAAAGAAATGAAATGGGAAAGAATTGGGAAATATATCAGCAAACAAAAATAAAAATTAAAAAAAAAAAGAAAGAAAGAAAAACTTCTGAATTTTACAAGGTAGTTTCCTCCAGAATATCTTTTATGTCATCAAAAAGGAAAAAAAAAAAGAAGTAGAGAAACTTTTGGAAAAACAAAGGTGAGTGGGCAGATGGGAAACCCAACCACAAAATTCCCTGTTTTCTCTTTCAGCTTGTTTTGCATTGAGCAACATACCAACTCACAAGTGTAAATATACCACAGCTTGAAATTTTGGTTAAAACAATGAGGCAAGTGTAGCCAAAGCGTGCAAAACCTGGCAGCTGGATTGATTCCAACCTCAGCAAACTACTGACATTGGCTGTAAAGGTGGGAATGTTTTCCCCCACTTTTTGAATACCGATATTAATGTCTGCTTTGACTTTTAACAAATAACATCTCCAGCAGTCTGCTAATCTGCAGGCATCAAGTGTTACCACGAAATTTATCTTCTTTCTTTTACTGTGTCCACCTGCAGCCTGTAGCAGAGCTACTCCCTGGACTGAAGCCTCTACACAACCATAAATAATTCCCTTGTCTTCTGTCAAACCTAACTGCCTTCAGTTTGCAAAGAATATGATGTTCGTTTCATTATTCCTGACTGAGTATTTTTTGCTTAGTGTGCTGTTGCAAGATATAATTCTATGATTCTATGTTCCTGTGGAAACACTGCTGTAAGAAAAGGGACCTTAAGAGAAACCTGAGAACTTCAGAGTTTTTCTCTGTTTACTCTTATCCTCATTTTATCAATGAAATGGAGCGGGGTGGTGTATTTATAGTGCATGAAGATACAGAAACCTCTTCCAGATGGTTTTCCTCAGTGGGTTTGCCTAGTGGACACTCAGGAGTCTGGCAGACTCCTCCAGCCGCTGACGGATGCCACATGAAGTCAGAACACACCAGGGAAGTCCTGCATGGGTGGGAGCTCCAGCCAGGCCCACTCGCTAGATGGAGAAGTGGGATGTCCCAGCCAGCAACAGGCAGGGCGTCAGCCCCGCACAAGGCGGTGGAAGCGCTGAGCTGAAACCTCACACTCAGTAGGGAGAGGACAGTGTCACTGCATACTACCTCTTTCAAAGAAGAGTTTCATGTTAAAAAAGAAATCATGAGATTACAGATTTGGCGGATAACATTAACCAGAGTTAAGACATGAAGGTCTGGGGGGGGGGGGGGGGGGGGAGGTTATGGTTTTTTTTTTCCTGTCTGTGTCAGTGAAAGCAAAGACCAAGGCGCTCAGTGCATGACCCGCATCCTGCTGAGGACACCTATCCCCCCACCTGTAGGGTGTAGCTCCAGCACAGGGACTTGGAGGCACAGGGCTGTGAGCAACCCTGGACACATGCTCAGCTGGGGTTGGTCCTGCAGCTTCAGTGACACAGCGCCAGGCAGGGCCCCAAGGCACAGAGCAGCACCAGCCAGCTCCCCAAGGACAGCCGGAGGAAAGCTGATGGGGATTGTTCACCCAGGCAGCGCATTTCCTGGGAGGCATGGCTGGAGGAACACAGACCTGTCCTCTGCCCCACAGAACCTGAAGGAAGATGGAGAGGTGGACCTGCCCGCTCTCCCTGGGGCTGAGGCACTAGAGACTGAGCACATGCTTTCACCATGTGCACAACAGAGAAATGGGTGTGGGGATGTGTGTTAGTATTATTATTATTTACAGTGGTCCTTGCAAATTTCCACTGAGATAAAGGCTACAACAAAAACCAGAGAGATGATAACCCTTCAGACCTGGGAAAACCAGCCCATTACTCAAGATACTGCCAGGGCTGCGTGCCAAACCTGTGGCACCTCTGCAGACATCTGGTTTTAAGAAGCTAAACACCCAACCCTTGCTTACCTTCAGCCACATTTACAGGGCCTGGTGAGCTCCTTCACTAATTGCTAGTGACTTGTTCACAGCCTAAGAAATCAAAAAGGTAAGAAATAACCAAAGCAGAAGCAAAGCAGATGGTCACAGAATTCATCCATGCCAGAGCTGGATTAGTATTGAGGGCTCATGACTTGCAGGTTTAGTTTCCAGTGCCAATTTCCACTTTTCAAGCTTTATAACATCCCTCTTGTGCTGCCTTTCTGCATCTAGTCCTGAACTCCATCAACCCCAGCAGTGAGCCAAGCTTCCTGAAGCTGATGCCATCATGAAAAAGCAGTGAAAAAGCCACCCAAGAAAACCTGATAGAGATGAGTGAGGGAGAACAGCTTTGACCAGCTTCAGGATACTTTATTGCTTCAGGAACATTGCAAAATATGAGCAACTTTGGCCTGAAACGAAGATGCAGGGAGTAAGGAAATCACATGTACACATGGAAACTTGACAACCTGTAAAGACACTATCTCTCCCTCAGCAGTGGGGAAAAAACAAACTCAGAAAACAAACATGAATTATTTTCTTGGCTGGGAGAAGCCGAAACGACTCTCCAACAGCCCTCCCAGAACAGTTCGTAACACTGTATTAAACAAGTGACGCAAACCTGCTATTACACTGGCAGCGCTTAGAAGTAAACATGAGGATGCTGGCTGGGGTCTGAAGGGAACAGAGGGACGGTCCGCTCCCTGTGATCTCTTTTGGACACCAATTACTAGCTCAAAATCTTCCCAGAAGAAAACTGAGCCTACCAAAGAGAGCATGAAGTGCCTCTTAACATCGTAGCGTTCGTGCCTTTGACTGGGGCTACTGAAGGATGCCAGAGCCAGGACCACCTGTGTAGGACAAGGCCTCAAGGACAAGAGTCCAAGTACTGATAGCCTGATGAATAGAGACCTGTTAGAACTTGTAGGGCACAAGCCCTGGGAGCAAAGGAAAAAGCTAACAGCAGACCCCTGAGCCATCACAGTTGAGGAGGCAACCAGACGGACAGAGAAACAAGTAGCCAGATAAGGGAACGGATGGCGCCAATATGTAATTAAGAAAGCCGCGTAGAAAGAAACTCCCTAACCTTGGAATAAAAATTATTGCTAGGTCAAGATAAACTAGTAAGTATCTATTGTTCTAACGGTGTGCCTTAAAAATTAACCAATTAGTGTTTTTTACGCTTAAGATTTAACCGATCAGTGTGTAATATGTAGAAGGTAGAAACATATATAATTGTAAGAAAATCACTAATAAATGGACACTTGCTTGCATCAAGCTGCGTCCCGTCTCTTCATTAGCCGCACACCTGCTCTCCTGTCCCCCAGTCAGAGCCTCTGGATGCAGGGGTATAACAGCCCCCAGCGCCTGTAGCCAGCCCATTTCTACTGAGAGGCCTTCTGTCAGGCACAGAACAATGTTTTCAAGGAACCAAGTACTTGGTCAGTTCAATCTGACTCTTAGGGAGCTTGGACTGAGTTCAAATTTCTGGCCATGGAGTTCAGGCTGCCCGAGAAAGCTAACCAAAAGAGCCGTCACTTCTGTGACACAATAAGAAAACCCTTTTTAGATAGCAAATTGCCTTTCATTTCTCGTAGATGCCATCAAGTGATCAGCAGAGGTTGTGATCAGCAGCCATCAAGAGATCTGGTCAGAGGCCAGAGTGATGGATGATGCCCCATTCCTCCATCAGTTCCAGGAAGAGACTGGTTTTCCCTCAAGTGTTCTGTTAAAACTGGATGGAAGTAGGTAACCCAATGTTCTAATTGCTAAGAAACCTAATGCAATTTCTATATTAAATGCCAGAAGAATCAATCGCTTTCCCTCTTGATCCAAAAGCCTCACCTATCTTCAAAATTACCAGCTTGCACAGCCATTTGCTGAGTATTCTCCTCCAGAAACAACATACGTGATTTTGGAAATAAAAAAAAATAATAATAAAAATAGTATCATTTATGCATTGCTTATTTAAATGATCCCACTATAAATACTGCTGCGTAGGTAGCAGCAAGCACACCTTGCCCTGTGGGCCATCCTGTTTCCTCAACAGTATAAACTATTTCAGGCAAATTACACACAGAAACCTTAAAATGAAACATTCCCTATTCCACAGTACAATATTTGCAGTCAATAGATTACATAGCCTCTCCCTTCCTGTTGCAAACAGCATCCCACATAGGGATTAATCATTCCTCAGGCAGAGCACAACCAATTGCAGAGGTATTGGCACCTCTCCCATCTCATCAAAACCAGAGAATGCTTGACAGAGCTTGAGTCATCTTCCTCGTAGCTCTTTTCAAGCCTATACTCATCGGCTTCCAGGTGAGCGGACTCCTGATTTTCAGTTGACATGACTTTGGCCTCTCCAGTTTTGGCCAAACCAAGCAGCCTGCAGAGGAGGAGAACATCTGGCTGCAATTTAGTGCGAGCCTCACCCCACTCCAGCCAGCATGGCTGATCAGGGCACAGCAGAACAAATTGATTTGCTTTAATAGGACATCTTATATCTTTTCATATTGTCTGGAATTTAGCAGTAATATTCAACTTTTAACAGAAATACTAAAACCAAAACTAGAATAAACAACAACATCAGATCACCAGTTGAACTGACATTCAACTTTTAGCACCAAATCTCCTTTCTGAGAACTTGCCTATGAAATAAAATAGTTTTCTGGCCTGTCTGTCTGTTTTGGATGTGTACTTACAAGGAGGGCCATGGCAAAATGCCACAGCTGAAGCAACAGCCTTGTCCTTGTGCTTGACCAGGAGCTGCGCTCCACGCTTCTCAGATCCAAAGTGGGTAAGGTCAAAAATTATTTAATAAATAGGCCATTTAAAATGGAAAGGGCATAATTTCACTGCCTATTTTCTTTTTCCAGATGTGATACTGTGTTTTTACTCGCATCCTAGCAAGATCTGGCTTTATGCAAAAGAAAGGAACTTGTAGTTGACTGAACGGAAGGAATAAGAGAATGCAATCGGGTTTCAGCAGTGCATTGAGGCCCCCGACCTCAAACACCCAGCTGATGAAAACACTCCCCTGAGCAGAATCAAGCCAGGAACTGAGATCTAAACCAAGTCTGAACCCAGACAGTAGTGTACTGTTCAAAAAGTACAGATGGATGGACAGACCTTTGCTCAATAACTTACACCCCAGCCCTACACAAGCTAGATATTCCCAACAGCCTTCTGCGGTGAGCTCAATGCCCTTACAAGTGTCCAGGTTAATTCTACTGAAATAAAACACAGGGGACTTTTCCATCAGGGTTAAGTAAAAACAACTACACAGCTGAAATTAGATCCAGAGCATCTGTGAACATGAAGTTGAGGTAAGTATATAAATTTGAATGCTGTTCTCAGTGAAGCTCTACCAATGATTCACCTATGAAAGGCAGTCAAAGGCATAAAGACCAGAAATAGGTATTCAAGTCAGGGACCCAAAGGCAAGTTCTGCTCACATCTGTAACCCAAATCAGGATCTATCATAAAGACAGCTCTCACTGGTGCCGTTTTGAATTTCCACGAGAGGTGGCAATTTTAAAAACTACATTGTATAAGCAAAAATTTCTCAAAACAGGTTTGTGTCTACTCATCCCTAGCGTTCACTCACATTAAGTAAGCAGCTTCCCTTGGCTCGGTCTGGCTCTTGCATTACTGCCATTATGTGTGAGGCAACAACTTGAATCACTTCCAGATGAAATTACAGAAAGCTGTGCATAATGACATTTCTACCAACATTAAAGCAAAGGATTTAGTTTTTATTATTCCTGCAGGGACTTGAAGTTCTTTACCGAAACTTAGAGAAGGGAGATAGACTGGCAGAAGAAACTTCTGATCAACTCGACTATGTTTCTACTCAGCGTGGAAAAATGCTTGTGTCCTACTCCAGAGCACACCAAATAAAGCTCATCATAATGAAGACTTTTCTTTTAGAGCAAAGGCTACCGTTCGGCATCATATATGATCTCCTCAGGATTTCCATCTATTCTTGCCTGCATGAGGTCCTGTCATTTGCTTGACTCTGCAGTTGCAGCACGGCTCTGCAGCACTGCTTGACTCTGCCACATTTTAGGGTGAGGATTCTTCAGACGACCAGTACATGCAGTTTTCCAATCCCAAACTGAGAGGTTTTGTGGTTTGTTTAATGTTAACTGTATTACCAATAACATGGGGTTTTCACACAGGTAATAACAAAAAAAGGATGCGAGTTTATGGGAGCAGAGGATTTCTACCCTATATATGCCTTTGGGTCTGAGAGCAGATACGCTGTGGTACACATCCCATTTTGGATTCCATGCCAAAGGCACGTTTTAGATTCATAAGGCTATTCACTACAATTGCATAGACTTAGAACATCCTACAGTGATATAATAGTGGACTACAGCAAATAAGTGATTAAAGTGTACAGCATTGTATATTACAGCCTTAATTGTCTCAGCATTATTAAGGACCAGCACTGTGCTTTTAAAGGGGTAAAATTTTTCCAACAGCAGCTGAAAGAACTGAAATAATTCTATACTCTCTTAATAAATTATTGGACTTTGAAAATCCAATGGATTAAGTGCTGATTTAGAATTTTTTCTTTGCTCAACTTTTGTTGCTTTTTAATCTTTCAAATATTAATTCCATCCTGCTGGAGAGTTTCAAAGAAATTTGCTTTTCTTCTGTGGAAATCTGCACATAGCTAGCAGGTTTTCTTTAACAGAAACTAGGAAAATTCTGCATGCAGTAAATGAAACTCACTCAAAAGGAGTCTAACACCCACCCCGTGATGGAGCAGGCAGAGGACCACTGGCTCATGGACTTGCTTCCTTGGGGCACTGCCCTGTGGCTATTCCTCCTTGTGCTGGTTATGGGCTCGAGCTCAGTTCTGCTTTGGCATGAAGGTGGAAAACCACATTTCTTGTACTCCTTAAGGAACTTTTCTGTAATTAAGTGAAAAGAAGCACCAAATAACCAAGCATGTGTCTGGTATCCATTCTTTTGTCATTAAGCTGTTCCTGTTTCAATCCTGTAGTAAAAAGGAAGCCAAGCTCCACTCAGTTATTGTTCTCTAAATGCTTTACAAAGGCCAACAGATGTCAATGAGAATTACAGATCCTGGGGTCTCCTTTGTAAATAGCTTCTAGGAGGAATTATGACATGAGATCAGCAGCACTGGGAATCCCCATATCAAATGAAGTCCAGTGGCTCTTCCGAAGCCAGCAGAGCAGAGGCATAGGAAGGGAGGAGGGACATGTGGCTATGGGCTGATAAGAAGCCAGGTCCACCTTCCGAGAAAAGCTTTCCACAGATGGACACAAGGGGGAAGGAGAGGCAGGGAGACAGGTCCAGGGAGGACAGACACAAAGGGTGAGTAGAGAAGCCTGCATCATCAGGAGAGCTGGCTGTGTTGTAATCACAAAGCTGCCTCACCCTTCACCTTGCCCCAGGACTTCCATACCTGGTGGCATAATTTCCACGTTCCTTTCAAATCAAGCAGTGTCTTCGATTCCCAGGGTTGAGTTTGCAGGAGAAAGCTCATGGAAAATTTTAGGTTCTTGCCCATAAATGAAAAAACAGGCTAGCTTAGGGAAGGAGGGTGGGAACCAGATAAGCATGCCCAAAGCAATGACTGATAAGGAGGATAGGCAGCGGCAAATATTTAGAGCTACTCAAACAGGAAAAACACAGGAAAGCCTGAAGGAAAGTGATACATTGAAAATCAGGAGGCTTTCTAGTGTGCCATTTCAATTATTTTCACATGATATATAATGCACTGAATTGATGCTCTCTGAAGTGATATGATGAGTTAAAATTGTATGTTTTGTTCCTTTTGCCATAAAGAAACTGTATTTGTCAGGGTCTCAGCCTCTGTTTGTTGCCACATGGAATCAGGGTCCATTATCAAAAGTGATACAGAGATAAGAAAATGCTGAGAGGACGCAAAATCAGTGCCTTCCAAACCACAATGATTTACAGCTGATGTGGAGCTGGGCCAGAGCTACAGCTGCTCTCTCTGGAATAGCCTCTTTCCACTCACTGGGGGCACCAACCCCAGATTTCTGTGTGGGATGGGAAGACTTGGCTGAGTGTGACCCCCCCTCAACCACAGCCAGCCACTCCTGCCCCCTTTGCCCCAGTTATATCCGCAGAACAAGCACCACACCACTGGTGTAACAGATGAACTTACTATGGGAAACGAATAGGGGAGATCAAGAACATCTCTAACAACTGTGAATCCCCAAGTGACTTGTGCAGTTCTCTCAGCAAGACCGAGATTTTCGGACCCATCTAGTGCCTTAATCCTCAGCACAACATCCCTCTAGGTATTGACATCTGCGCTGATGTTGGATGTGTGACAACAGCTTCCATCACTGATATGGCCAAACGTCCACTGCTACCCGGAGCCTGGGAAGCCAGGGTCTGCAGGCACCACAGCCACAAGCCTGCTGGGCTCTGGGTTCCGCCGGCAGCAGGACGTGAGCTGAGCCTTCCCCGAAGGTGACTGTCAAAATGGCGAATGTGCACCCTACAGCTAGCAAAGTCCAGGCTCCTGAGCTGTCCATCAGACCAGAGAATGAAGTATCATGTTATCCTTGAAAGGAACATCATCAAAGTGTTTCCAGTAACCATGCAGTGAATCAGCACTTCCCAACAAAAATGACCAGTTTTCTTCCCCCATCACTCAAAATAACTGTGTGGCCTCTGGCCTTTTGAACTAGAACGTATGTGTGAGCCGTTGGTCACAGACCCCTCAGGTTTTCCATGAGCAATCCTGAAGGAAACACAATCTTGGGAGAAGTAGGTGTGCTCCTGGCACAGGAAGGTCATCTGTCCCTGCTGACCACAGAGCAAAGCAAAGTGGGACAGCCAGGAATCTGTGACACGGAGCTAGATCACGGCATGAGCTTATCTGCTCTCCTGTTAATCCTTCTAGCCATGGGCTGGGTTTGGAGACAGGGTAGGAAGACTTCAACAGGCATCCAGCTACTGTAACATCTCTGAGTAATAAAAGCTGCAATTTTACTTGTCCCAGACAGAACGTCTGGACACAACAGAGGTTTTCCTAAAGAATCTTAGGAAAGGAGGAAGCATGGCATGATAGAAGTGATAATTCTTGTCATGAGGTCATTAACAAGATTACAAAACAATCTGCCTGGTTCTTAACCTTTAATCCTAGCTGAAAGAGGGAGGCAGACCATGATGCTCGTCTGCAGCTGTGTGTGTTCTGGGTTTGCTCTAAGGCCCTGCCATCTGGGAAGACGTGCCAGAAGATGCAACCCCGGCCACAGTCCATTCTCCCTCAGCACAAGGGTTCCCAGGGTGGTATCCAGCTCACAGCACACCCTGGGCTAAGAGGAGGGCGAATTGCTACTGCCTGACACAACTTGCCAGTGGCAGGAGGCTGTCACTTTCTTCTTCATGGGGATGGAAACATAAGGAGATCAGAATGGTCCCCAGCCTTTGGTGTGATTCATTCCCAGAAAGGAGACATCACCTCGTCTTGGCTTGGAAGTCTCATATCAAAAGATTCAGAAGTATCCTGAAGTTTCCAGGTGGTGATTTTGCATATGTGGCAAACCCAGGCAGCCACAGCCATGTTAGCAAGTCATCTCAGACTCGGAAAACCTGAGTGTGTTTAACAGACACCAAGACTTGTAAAACAACTGTTGTTGGACCAAGTCCACAGATCGGCAAGGGGGTGAATTTCCCAGACCTGCTCAGGCATGACGGACAGCAATGCAAGTGAGAAGGTGCTCCGTCACAGGCACCCGGGGTCTGGGGGACACGGTGACACTGGCACTGACCTTGTCACAGGCGTCTCCAAGAGGCATCGGTCAGTCATGCACCATGGGGCTCAGAACCCCTTCAGAATTTGCAAGGGGATGCTTCGTTCCCCTTCTTCTGAATTTCAATCCGCTAACTTTGGTCAGGACCTCGTGAGGCACTATTCAGCCATGTTTACATAGTTCTCTCTGAGATGTCAACATCATCGCTGATATTTCCACTGTTACTAGCCCTCTGAAGCACTGACTTCCCCCACCATTTGGTCACAAATGTCCACAGAGTTTCAAGAAAACTGAAGAGTGTTAAGCTGTGACTGCTGGAAACAACATTCCCTGCTTAGCTGGACTCAGTTGCAACATCCTCCAGGAGAGGAGAACAAAGCAAACAAAAGAAGCATGTAACATTTGCTGCTTTTCTGATATTGAAGATTAAGAGAGAGCTCCCACTGCAAAAGCTAAAGCAAAGCCCTGGCATTTTAAAGCCAAGACTACGGCACACTGCAGGTAACTGAAGAATGCAAAAAGAAAAAAGGTGTTTTCAGGATAACATTTTAAAAGCGTAGGGAAGCTGGATGCCTAACTCCTTTCTGTCCCCCTTGAAAATACTAAGCACACTGTTTCCACCTTACCCTTTGCTGCACCAGCCTGCTCCCAGGACTTCCAGCGTGCGGCACTGGGACTGCTCCCGGGGAAGAAGGTGTCCTCCCAGGCAGGTCTGTGCTCCAGGCACAGCTGAGCTAGTGACCCCTCAGACTGCCGAGGCGAGTCACGGACTGACACCCTGACACCATGTCATTCTTGCGGTGACAAGAGCCTCGCACGAGGAGCGGTTGGTAACTGCGGGCTGGAAGGAAACTCTGAGCAGGGGACTGGGACCTGAGATGGCTTAGAGAGTCCCAGGGACAGCTTCCCATGCCTTCAGCTCTGGAATAAGAGGAGAAAGATGGAATTTGGTTAATTGACATTGGGATTCGGAGCAGGCAATGTGGAACTTGCTCGAAGCTCCCCTTCTCTGACACCAAAATCGCAGCAGCCCCAAAGAGCTTCAAGACTTCATTTTGAAATGGAGGACACCTTCTAGCAACGCCTACAACCTTATGTAACCCCTCTGCTGAAGGTAGTGGTCCCTTGTGCATCCCACCGGGGAAACACCCTGCAGCCCAGGGCCAGGAATGATTTGTGGACAAGAGCTACAGCATGAATAAAGGCTTACAGACAAGGATGGGTGACAGCCACGCTTGTGGCCAGGCTCGCCCAGCAGCTGTACCTTGTCCCAGTCCGCAGGCAGGAAAGATGAGAAGTAACTGCAACAGCTGTAAGGAGCAGCTGTAAGGAGTCAGGGTTGCAAAACCTCTTAAGCAGAACTGCTCACTTCCCAAATGCCTCTGCCAGGCAGTCAGCATGGAAAGGGGAACCTGGCTGCAGAGCACAGACCTGGCAAACTCAGAAACACTGCAGAGAGGGGGAAGAGGTGAAGCTGAGCCAGAGCCATCCTTACCCTGATTGTCTATGCATGCTGCTAGGGGCTTGCGTGAGGAAGAG
This sequence comes from Falco rusticolus, assembly GCF_015220075.1. Classification (NCBI taxonomy): domain Eukaryota; kingdom Metazoa; phylum Chordata; class Aves; order Falconiformes; family Falconidae; genus Falco; species Falco rusticolus. The sequence continues at coordinate 43,820,230 of NC_051195.1, forward strand.
TAACACAGCCTGAAAGACTTTGCCAGTCAAGGAGCGGGTTAGTCTGGCCAGGATTGAGCTGAGTTTTACTGGATTGGTCCAACACGTGATTAAATGTGGGAAACATGGTGCCCTCACAGTTACTCACAGCACAGGGACAGGAGTCGTTACAGAGGGAGAGGTACAGCAGGAGGTGCAACTTGGCCATCCATCAGCTCTAGGGTTAAGAGAAAGGTGATGGAGCCGGATGCTCTGCAGGCTAAGGAAAATTAAATTAAGTCATCTCATTCCTTGCAAAATGATTTCCCCAGCCCTGCAGCACAGGCTGCATGTTCCAGCAGTCTTTGTTTGAACCAGGAGGAGCTGCTAGCAAGAGGAAACTGCTAGGAAAAGGCTGAGTAACACCATCCCCACAGCTAAGTCACAGGTCAGGCATTTTAAGGCAGTAGCTTTTCAGCTGAACTATGAAGTGTTTGAAATGTTAATGGCAAGGGTGTTGCTCAGTACCCTCTCTATTTGTCACACCTAGCCACTGCCACTTGCCTGCAGGTGGGTGACCAAGCACAGAGGCCCTTTTGCTGAGGGCACATCCCAAGGGGAGAGCAAAGCGTCCTCAGACACTGTCTCAAAGAAGCCTCTTCTGCTTAGGTGAAAAGAAAACAGAAAAGCAAACTGTAGTAACCAGCAATGCAAACCCTATTGGTTTTGGACAGTCACCTGATAATATCCAGGCAGAAGAATACTGTGCATTGGGATAAAGTTACAAACTGTTTTTTTCACTCATGTGTCCTTGTAGGACCCTCTAAACAAACAGATGCCTTCTGCTGGAAGGACGGGAGCAAAAGTGACCATTATGTTTGTTTCTTGGCAATCAAATTATAGTGTAATGATTGAGTCCCTTTTGTCTGAAGTCACATTACAGCCTTTTCCTTCAGAGCTTCTTTATGGCACAAAAGAATTGAACAACAGCAGCTCGCTTTCCCTGGCACATCCCCCAGAGCAAAGGTGCACACTCAGGGGAGACCCTCCCAGCTCAGGGGGCTGCAAAAGGGAAGAGGAACAAGAGGCCAAGCAGAGCAGCTGAAGCAGCACTGACAACATGGCCCTGGCAGGCAGAAGGAGTTTAGGAGGCTGGAAGTGGAGCCAAGAAGCTATCAGGCCTTCTTTGACTCCTCGTAGGCTCAGAAAAACAGATTTTGATGAATAGCCATCTGTTTGTCCTTTTAGGAGAAGGAGGCTGGCTGTGCAAGCAGAGCACGCGTATCACCCTGCCTGCCACAGCTGTACCCACTGCTGCTGTCATCACCTTCACCTCCCATGGTCCAAGCACCATCCGGCTTTGGGAACCTGCCTTTAATTTCCAGTCAAACACTACAGGGAAAGCCACACTGAAGTATTCTGGATCGTATAAATCCTGGAGGCCTTTATCTATTCCTCCCTCTCCATAGTCACCTGTGATGTTCCAGTCAACCTCACAGCTCGGCATGGGGTGCATCCGTCTCAGCTGGTGCAGTACTTGATTTCATTTCTTCACTGATTTAACACCGTCACATTGACATGGCTTAACCCCAGCCAGCAACAAAGCCACACAGCTGCTTGCCCACTCCTCCCTGGTGGGATGGAGGAAGAGACCCACAAGAGTAAAAGTGAGAAAACTCATGGATTAGGATAAAGACAGTTCAATAAGCAAAGTAAAAGCTGCACACACTAGTAAAGCAAACCAAGGGATTCCCCCACCGCTCCCCATGGCAGGCAGGGGCTCAGCCATCCCCTGGATGGCTCCATTGCCTAATGGTGACTTGGGAAGGCAAACACCATCACTCCAAACATCCCCCCTTTCCTTCTTCTTCCCCCAGCTTTACACGTTGAGCATGATGCCACACAGCATGGCACATCCCTTGGGTCGGCTGTCCCAGCTGTGTCCCCCCCAGCCCCTCGCACCCCCAGCCTCCTCGCTGTGGGGTGGGGTGAGGAGCAGAAAGCCCCTGGCTCAGAAAGCACTGCTCAGCAGGAGCTAAACCATCCCTCCCTTACCAACACTATTTCCAGCACAAATCCAAAACGGAGTCCATACTAGCTACTGTGAAGAAAGTTAACTCTATTCCAGCCAAAACCAGCACACACGTATCTTAGAAACAACTCAGGCAGCTAAAAAAAAAACCAAACAAGTCAGGAGGCTGCAGCAACTCTTTATTTTGTTCCTGATTCTCACCTCAGCTCATAAATTGGCTGCAATAATATTTTAGTTATGAAAGAATGAAAAGATAACATTGCCATTGATCTCAGTACTATTTTGCTGAGCAACAAACCTACTGCTTGCCACTGAGCAAAGAGGAAAAAGCAATTATAAGAGATGCCTGGATGAATCTCCCGATCTGTCAATATTTCTGATGAAGATAAATTTTGTTGGTAAAAGCAAAGTTCCAGGCCTAAGAAAAAGGAACCCAAGGCCATCAATACCAGTAGAAATCAGCCCACCAGACTCATGCAAGGGAAGACATATTCAGGAGTGGGGAAGGATGGAAGGTGGAGAGGCTGGAAGAGAAGCTCCATAGGTCTGTAGAAGAAATCAAAAGAAAGGGAAGGGAAAAGGAAACTGTTTAAGGGCAGTATTTAGTAGGGCACTCCTCTGGGAATTAACCCCTCATCAGGCACCTGGAAAAGGATGGAGTTAACAAAGACCTGATGTCAGAGTTTGAAAATCAGCCCTTCTTCGGGTCAGTAACCGGCATGCAAAGGCTAGGTCTTTCATTAAAGGCTCTGGGGCTGACTGGGAGGTGGATGGCTTCTTTCTGAAGGCCCTTGATAAGTGCAAGTTAGCTCTTGCAGATGCCCTAAACTGGAGACAACCCTGGGTCTCTGCCCTAAATTATTTCTGTAGAGCTGCACATGAATGCTCACCCCCTTTCCAGGTTCCTCCTGGTTCTGCTGCATTAGCCTGCAGAGCTGGCTGGGTTTTCTCCAGTCTGCTGGCAGTGGGATGAGCACAATTAAGAATTTTCTATGAACTAGGTTCTGAGAAGTCCGGTGCATGATGCTTTCTGCAAATATGATGCAGATAGACAGTGATTTCACAGCACAAATGTGCAAAAATTTTGTAAAAAGTACCAGAAGACTAGCAAAACTTTGGAGAGTTTTGTTTGAAGCCAGACTGAAGGCTGTGTGTACCTGCTCATTACTGAGAAGCAATGAAGGTGATTTCTCAGTCCTAACTGTACCAAGGAAAAGAGGATCCATTTGTTTTTCCCTATTTCCTTCCCTGACAAAGCCACTTTGGTGACCTGAACACCGCTCTGCTCCCTGCCTTGCAAGTTTGACACTGGATCCATACTGGATCTGCTCCACCTGCTCCAGCAAATGGCTCTTTCCCTCCTGTCCCTGATGGCAGCAGGAGCGGCAGGTCAGCCCTGTCCCTGCAGCAGCCAGACTGTGCCTGGAGCCCCTCCTTTCCCTGCCCCACCACGAGCCCTGGAGGTTTAGCTGGAATTAGAAAAATCCATGAGAAATCTTTGGGTTTGCATCTGACTACTTTATTTTGCAGGTGCAGGGCAGGGATGCAGTGTTACATTATGACTCTGGGAAACAACTGCATTTGTGACTCAGTTAATAAATTTATTTTTTCTATCTGTTGCAAAATTAAGGTCAAACCCACTATAAACTTATTTTCTTCCTAAACACAGAATAGAAAAATGAAGCAGGAGGCAGGGGTGGGGTATCAGATTAAATGTTCTCATGGGAATTAAACTCTTTATCTTTTTTTTTAAGCAAAAGGTATCTAAATTGAACATTTAAGCACTATTTTTAAATGTAACATTGAAAGACTTTATACCAAATAGTGTTGAAAGTTAGCACTTTGGTTTCAAAAGAAAAAAAAAATCAATGCAGAATTTGACAGAATGTTTTGTTTGACCTAAATCTGAAAATTCAATGGATAATGGATTCATTAAAAATTCTTTCCCAATTCTAATTAACACTAATTGTTACCATCAGTCAGGTGAAATAATTGCAGTCTTGAGCTTTGAACAAAATGCAAAAGTGAAATAACTGCTAACGCAAACAACTTTAAACAGACTCATAGAAGTCTCCTAGCCAGGATGTCACAGTTTCATTAGCTCTCCATCAGTTTTCACATTCCCAGAGTAAAAAAGAAGGCTGCTACAACAGTTAAGGACAATGCAATTTTTTATAAGCCCTTTCAGACCTGATAAAGAAGCAAGGAAGGGCACAAATCCTTAGTCTTTCCCTTGTGTTGGTTTTCTAACATCCTTAGAAATGCTGATGGAATTAGAAAACCACCAATAAGCAATAAAAAACTTAAAAAGAAAAGCCCAGCATTTTAACAAATTGCTTACACAGGCGCATGCAGTCCCATGTAGATCTTCCAGATGGGTATGCAGGTGGAAATGTCACAGCCTATTTGGGTGAGCTGGCTTTGCTGCACCTTCAGGGTACCAGCCTAGGCAAGGGCTCTGCACTGTGGCGCCAGGGATGCTGCGCCCATCGGAGCTGCCTGGGTACCACAGGCGGCGGTGCCCAGGGAGGGATGGGAGCAGGATGCAGGCTGAGGGACAGCCCCAAGCCTCTGGGCTGGAGACCATAGGGAGGGTGGCACTGCTCTCACTTCAGCCTCGGTCATCAGCTGGAAAGTAGTCACAACAGTGAATGGGGATGCTCTCAGTTCAAATGTAATCAGCCTTGTGTTGCTTTCATTTAAGCAAATTTGATTAAGCCTCAACTTAAACAAGCAAACCCAAGCAAGCCATACACCATTTTGAAACAGGAGGAGGAACTGATTCCATTGAAGCAGCTGGAAATGTCAGGTCTCTGGAAAAGTTCAGAGCACCTGTAAAGGTGGCTGTAAGGGCTGGTTTACAAATCATTTAAAGGAAACAAATGCAAGTTCAGGAAGAGAAACCCCATACTAGATGGGCAGGACAGCTACAGGACGGCCCCAAGGGGCAAGGAGGAGATCTTCCTCACCACAGTGAAGCTCTACAGTTTCTATCCTCTCTCTAAACGACTCAATCTAAACACAGATACACCATGATAGATACATGGAGCTATTATTTCCCACAGTACTTTGCACTGGTGTATCTGGTGCTTGCTTCTGGCTTATGTGAGATGAAGTTATTTAGATCAGACCTGTGCCAATCCCAAAAGTCCCTCCGTGTTTCTCCCAAGCCATTGCCAAAGCCCAAGAGCAGTGGGGATGGCTGGGAATGAAAAAGGTGAATCACATGCAGCCCTGGAAATATTTAGGTTCATTCCTGAAATGCCAGAAAATGCATGAACCCATCCCATCCACATTGCAGACTGTTGAGGAGATGTGCGCAGACATGAGGAATGTGTTCAGGTGAAATATTCCTGAATTTATATCAGTTTTACTCTCTGCAAACACGCCAGGGGCAGCTCTTTGGCAAGGCGTGTTCCTGCGCAGGGCAATGTGCCACATGAAGGAAACCCCCAGCGCTCCTTGCCAACCAGGTACTTCGTTTTTTTCAAGGTGTTTCCCTGAATGACCCTTTGGGGGAGTCGGCTTTAGATTTTATATTTATTCATAATATAAATTTAATAGATAATATGTCATAAAGGAAAAGAATAACCTCAGATAACTGCCACCTACTTCTGTGAGAGTGAATCCTTGTCCTTGATGATTAAAACTTCCATATTGTTATTAGCAATGGTATCTCTCTAGTCTCAACAGTCCTAGCACCAACTTCAGCTTCCCAGCATGACAGCGAGGTGGGCAGACACCTCTCACAAGCTCACCTTTATTACTATTTGCTCAGCTGTCCAGTTCCTTGGTGGAAGAAAAAAGCCAGTCTGGCTCACAGTCCTTTTTAAACAGTAAAAAATGTAAAAAACAGCCAGAACTTGGGCTATCATTTCCCACAGTATTTTGCACTGGTGTATCTGGTTGCTTCTGGCTTGTGTGAGATCCTCTTGTTCAAGCTGACAAACCCAGACACAGCTTAAAAGTGAAAGAACCAGCACTCACATGTGTTTTGAAACAAAGCAGTTAACTGTACCAATGAGCAGGGGCCTTGGGAGCTGGTGCCCCAGCATCTGCTGCCCTGTGAATAGTATCTATGTCCCACACTTTCTCACCACAGAGCAAGAAACCACCATGCAAAGATCTCCTGAGCCTGGCCGAGGACCTTGCTGGGTGTCCTGTCATCACTTCATTCACAGCTGGTTGTGTGAGAAGGTGGTGGGATGCTCCATGAGAAGACAGTTCTGTTTACCAGCTTGGAGGGAGAAATGGAGAAAAACCTCTGAAGGAACACCTCCAGAAAGGAAGGCAAGATGCTGAAGGGTTGATTATAGGAACAGAGATCTCATCCTGAAGAACTTCATTCACTCTACACAGCGCCAGGAGAAACTGTGTGAGGAGGCTGCAGTGGTATTTCTGTTCTCGTTTAACTGGTGGGTTTTGTGGAAGCAAGGCTGGCTAAACTTTTTACTGTCAAGAGCTGAGGCTGGTTTTGCACCGCTGCATGCCCTTTGGAAGAAGACGGTGCATCTGTGCAAACCGGTATCAAATCAGAGCTTTCCACTTCCACCGGTGGGAGTGTTTTGCATGCATGTTCTGCCAGTACCGCTCAGGGCAGACAGGCAAAGTGCTGCAGTCAGGCTTAATTTTCACTTTGGGATCAATAAGTCACCTCTCAGATCTGTCTAGGTCTCAGCTAGCCTGTTCCCAATGGAGACCTGCTATCTGTGCGGTGTGGATGGCTGTGTGAATACGTGTTTCTACTCCCTGAATGAATGATTGAAACCGTGTAAGAAAGCTACACTGAGATAGATAATAGTTACTTGTGCTAATATTTGTAAACAGTTTCCAGTCTGCAGGAATTTGTATGCCCTATCACAGGCAACCGCTGCTTTCATTTCTGACAAGGCAGGTAAAATTTATGCAGCTCAAGATTATTGCATGTTCTTTCTAACCACGGAAAGCAGACTGATGTGAGACCCAAGAAATTCCCTTTGTTATTCTGTGCAGAAAAGTATGTTTCAAGGGCAAGCATCTGCAAACTTTCCTGCCTCCTGTTCCACAGCTTGGACATAGCAAAGTGTAAGCTATCCAGTGTAACTATTCGAAAGAGACATCTTTCCTTCAGAAGAAAATTGTAAGATATATTTCTATCTATTCTAGAGATTACAGAGCACCCAGTAACTGGAAACAGAGAGTTGTCTTTTCTTGGATATACATAGATATATCCCAGTAAATGGAAACAATAAAAATAGGGAATCTTGTGAAAGCAGGGCTTTGCAGTTCTATACTTTGCTTACACTGCAAATTGCATTTCCAGCTGCCTGTTCCCACTCAGTAGCTAGAAGCTCATCTGCTCATCTGAGATATTTACATCTCTTGGGGTTCAACCTCGATGGCTTTCCGTGTGCCAACTGGAGAGGAGGATCAGCTGTAGGATGGCAAATCCTTGAGATGAAACATCACCAGAAGCATCCTGAGACAGGGAAAGCTTTGTCAAAGGCACTCACACCTGCTTTTTTGAAGCTAGCACCCTCTGTGTGCACAAGGACTGCCTGCACAGAGCAGCCATGCCAGCAGCTTGGTTTTCAGGTGCCAGGACTGCAGAGAGGTTACCACCAACTGTACTTCTTGGAGTGACTTTGAAGTTGGTTTTACGAAGAAAAGAAGAAGGAAAAAAAATAAACCACCAAACCAGCTTCCCTGGGAACAGACAGAGAGAGATGTGACAGTGTGGGAGGCCAAGCTAAACCCAGCAGAGCAGGCAGCATCAGCACCACACAGCTCTCATCAGCACTGGGTTAGTCCGATCACCATGTCACCAAGGGTGACACCAGCAAATAATCTTGGCCTTGTTCTCCAGGATGGAAGAGACTCTGGCCTCAGCACCTTTTACCCAGGGTCTGTAGAGACCAGCTAAAAGCAGGGCTTGAAGGGGAAGCAGAAATGGTTAAAATATGAGAAGGAAATGAAGGTAGGGCTAGAGGGCTGAAGTCAGCAACTGGGCTTTACAGCTGAAGGGGAGCAGTCAGAAAAAGTTCAGGTAAAGTTCAGAGCAATGAGGCTGAATGGTGGGCTGGCAGCTTTATCCCAGCGCAACCCCAGTTTCCTTTTGGAAGGCCACCACGGAGGTAGCGCAGGAGCATCACAAGTGACTTCGGAGCTGAGGAGCAAGAAAGCAGCACCTTGCCCTCATGCAGCTCCACCAGCATGTGCAGGAGGGTGTCCCCAGGACAATCTAGCACAGAGGATGAAATAAGCTGGTACTCTTACAGAGCTGAAAGAGCAGGTATGGAAAAGAAACCATAAGTAGTACAGGTTTGATCCTGCTTCTGTTGGTATTGGTGTAAATCAGGGACAGGTCCATGGTGCAAAAGCAGAAGACCAACAAACTCTGAATCATGGTGGAGATCTCAAAAAGAAAAGAAGAAAAAAGAAAAATTCAAGAACTTAATAAAAAGAGAGACTTCATGAGACTTTTTCTTTGCATCCTGCTATGTGGTACACCTGGATCATCACAGAAAAAGAGGCAGTGCTTGGCAGGGGTGCTCACTGAAGCAGCAAATGCCCAGGCTAGTCACTGCCAGACATGGTTGCCAACCACCAAAGTCAGCAGAAGACCAAAAGCAGCCTTGCTGCTGCCTACAAACATCATCCCAACTGACACTTTACTGCCTGCAGCCTCTGGGCATCTCAGCTCCAAAATTAAACCTTCCTTAGCGGATGTTTGCAAAGTAGGGCACAGCCACTTGGATTAAGAGAGCTCTGAGTCAAGTGAATGGTGGCTGCATCTTGTAATGGAAAGGATATTTCTCTAATTGAGAGAGTTTCCTGGCTCTGACGTAACTGGGAGAATTATTTCTCAATGTGTCAGCTTTACTGTCAAGCCACAGCCACATGCTCACCATAAAGGCTTGAACTTGTCTCGCTGATGCCATAAGCATGACAGCTATTTATAGCTGGTGTTTACACAGCTGCCACTCCCAGAGCACCTGAGACCTTCCTGATTTGAGGGTGTTCCTGCATCCTCCATCAGGGATGCAGCCAAGGGATGGAGGGACATAGGGGCTCAGACTCAGCCCTTCGCCCAAACTGTGGCAAATTAGTTATTTCCATGCCAACCACCTAAATCCCAAACGACTGCTAGCTTTTCATCTCTGTGTGCTGTGGCTGAAGGTAGACAGAAGTGATGGGAAATGACGAAGAAGTGCAAAGTTCTGGGCCCTTTGCATGTTTACCTGAGCAGCAGAATTTTCTAGAGTTTGCAAAATGAGTCCGGAAATTGCTCAATGACAAAATTTCTCTTGCTTTCTACTTCCAGTCAGGCTAAAAATAAAATAAAACCTTGTGCCAGGCTCATTTCTGCTGCAACCACACTCATCTCAGGGTTAGATGCAGGCAAGGATGGGCCTTTACCATGAGCAGCGCAACTTCCAGTCAGCCAGAACAGGGAAATAGAAACCAGTGGTGAGCCAGCCAGCCCCAGCACCGCTTCCCCCTGCTCCTCCCCGGCAGGTGCCCGTGTCCCCAAAACTCACCCATCTCCTCCTGCTCAGCACCAACACCGAGGTGTCTGCAAGGCAGCTTTTAGCAGCTCACGTTTGAAAGTCCCAAGGCAAGACCCAGCTCGATCCCACTCCTACAAATTTCCAGCTTCGTGTTTGGGCAGGGTCTGGATGCAGCTTGAGGTGGTTTGAAGCTGTGTTGGTTTTGCAGGGTTCTGTCCTGCAGCCTTGCCCTTCCTCAAAATTGGCATATTATCTTGGTTTTGTTTGGCTGGAGATGATTCATTTCTCCTGGAAGTCCCAGACAGCATGTGCATGTGTGGAAGAAACTGCTGTTTGACAAGGGCAGGAGGCAGTGTTGATCAACCTGCTGGTCAAATTGCACGTGTTTCTGCCCCAAGCAGGGTTACAACTATGGGTGTGACAAAGCTGGTGTTATTCATGGTATTCCTGACCATCCTGAGTGTAGTGGTAGGAGCTCAGAACATGGGATGCCACCCAAGATACAGGGCTTCTGGCTGGGTGCTCTTTTTCCCAGCTGTTTCTCCATGCCAATACAGTGAGCTCCTCCAGAGCGCTATTTTTGCACCTAGGATACACATCCCTGCAGAGCTCGGAGGAAAGGGTAAAGCCCACAGCACGGGAATGTTCTGCTGTAGCAGACCCCACAGACAGTGATAGGAAGGAGACTTTGAACTCTGGTAGCCCCAGCTTCTGTTGGGAACAAAGCCTGAACAGCACAGGGGAAGGCTGGCTCCCACCCAGCAGCTGTGCACATCACAGAAGCCACCAGAATATCCTTAAGTGTCTCCTAAGAGCATCTGCTGTGTTGAGAACTGGCTGCATCACTGATATAAGGGGAGAAGGGAACAGGTCCCAGCTTGGTGGTTTTAAAAACCAGTGATGGGGCAGCTCAGGCAATCGCCTATAGACCTCTCTCTGCTGCCGGAGGCTGCGTGCTGAGCCTTTCCTGAGGCCAAGAGCAAATATCTAATGTGACCTGGTCCAGCAAAAGAAATCAGCTGTTGACAGGTTCTAACCCAGTGGAACCTATTGCTGTAAACCTTAAATAACTTCAGCCTGAATCTTACCTGGCTCGGTGGAGGCACCTGCCTGCTTTCTGTTCTTAAAATAAGGGGAAGCCACAAGCACTCCAGTATTGGAGCTCAGAGCTTCAGCCAAGAGGTTTAATGGTTTGTCTGGTGCCAAAGCCCCACTTAAGCTCAGAAATAAGAGTAGCCCCACTAGACTGTGAACTTTCTGCTTAAAGTTTAGACCAAACAAGAGAAATGTGCCTCAAGAGGATTGGACTTTTACTCTTTAACAAGCATTTTTCTGAGAGGTTATTGCTCTGCACTGCATGACAGCAGAGCAAGAACTAAGTCAATTAAGTGACAAGCAAATTTCTAACAAACGGGAACAAGCCTACGTGGGCTGTGTTGTCAGCACACTGGAAGGAGATAAGGCTCAGCTTGCACAGCAGAGATTTCATGAAACTTGATAATTTTAAACCCTTGCCATGTCTAGCAGCAGTAATTATATTTCACACCTCAGCTGAATAGAGAAGATTCTCCAATATCTTACGGTGTCTCTGACAGCATGAGCCCTGAGCTGCACGTACCCCTGGTAAAGAAAATACTGGATAAGGTTAGAATTTCTCCAACTTCTACTTATTTTTCTAATCAGTTCTGAGCTGGGAAGGAAAAGACATAATCAATCATTTGAAACAACGGGCTAGAAAGCTTCCTAAATCAAAGGAGCTCAACTGGGGCTCCTGCTTGTGCTTTGCTGAGAGCGTTGTGCTGTCAGGATGATTCTGCAGCCCTTGGGAAGTCCCTCCGCCGGCCAGCTGGCAGCAAGGCTGAGATCTCCATCCTTCCCCCAGCTGCACAGGCCCTGCTGCTGCTTTCGCAGCGGTGCCGTTGCTGCTTTGAGGCTTGCTGACACCAACAGCAGAGGGCTTGTGCCAGGCCCAGAATTTCTTGCATTTGGTCTCAAACCCGCTTCCCAGCGGACAGCTTTGTGCACATACACTGAGCAAGGCCTTATAGGTGGCACCAGCGGTATCACTGCAAGGACACTGAGTTTATGCATCCAAAACAATAGTGTCAGGACCTTGGGAAAGTCACGTAACTGGATAGTTTCTGAGTCTGACGCCTCTTACTTGTTTACCGCAAATGACTTCAGCAGTACCCATTAAATCTTCTCAGAAAACGCATGGAAATATTAAGCAACACAAAAAATTCCACCCCATCTTTCCATTCAGTCAGATATACATATATAAACATATTTTTGGCTGTAAAAAAGCAAACAACGAGTTAAAACGTCATTTGTACCTTTGCGGTCCTGGTAAAAGTCCCCCATCCCTTTTTCAGCCCTCTCGGTTGCAAGTTCACAGAGAACAGGTTCAGGGGCTGAAGGTTAATCAGGAAATTAAAAATTAGGTAGCAGGGAAATTCGACAAACAATGTATGATTGTTCTTCTGAGGTTAGGTTCGTCGCCGAGCCTTGGGACCACTTCCCAGCACATCGCGCCATTGTGACCTTCAAGATAACCGCACGAGAAAGGGCTTTTCCGCACTCTGAATCCTGAAATGACTGACTCTGCTTACTCAGGCAGCATCCTCCTGGGCAAATTACTCACTTTGTCACTTGTTCTGGTTTCTTTGCTTTCTCATTCTCTCTGCAGAGTGACACTGGAAGGCACCGCTGGGTCGGGCTCTGCCGTATCTTCATCACCATCGTGCTGCTCTCTGCTCAAAGGGCACGTTAGTCACTTGGGTAGAGAAAGGATTAAGCCCAAGGCTGCAGGACAGGTTTGTGCATCCCAGTCTGTGTTTGCTCATATGGGGATTTCTGTAAAGATGCTTTATTTTCCCAGCTATCCTTAGCAACTCTTACCATTCGTCCTTTCCCAGAAATCCACCTGATCAGGGAAATACACACAGGCCTTGCAACAACGGCTAATGCATTTGTCTCTTCTGTACCTCTGTGAAGTGTGAATCTCTCTGCCATGGAGAAGGAAGAGGAGGTTTTAGTGGCAGAGGACTGGGGTCAAAGAGCAGAAATGAACCCTTCCCAGACATCCCACCCAGTCCATCCTTGGCATTGACCCAAAATCTCTGGGTGGATCTCACCTGGGACCCACCAGGACACGGGGCTGCAGCACAAGTCTGATGGGGAGCAGCTGAGGGAACCGGGGGTGTTTAGCCTAGAGAAGAGGCAGCTCAGAGGGGACCTTTTTGCTTTCTACAACTACCTGAAAGGAGGTTGTAGGCAGGTGGGGGTCAGTCCTTCTCCCAGATAACAAGCGATAGGACAAGAGGAAACAGCCTCAAGTTACACCAGGGTATGTTTAGATTGGATATTAGGAAAAAATTTCTTCACTGAAAGGGTGGTCAAGCACTGGGACAGGCTGCCCACAGAGGTGATGGAATCACCATCCCTGGAGGTATTTTAAAAAATGCATAGATATGGGTGCTTTGGGACATGGTTTAGAGGTGGGCTTGGCAGTGCTGGGTTAACGGATGGGCTTGATGATCTTAAAGGTCTTTTCCAACCTAAATGGTTCTGTGATTCTATGATTTTAATGTACTCCCTGGAGAGCTCTGCAGACCCCTCTCCACCAGCCCCCTTGCCTACACAGGGCTGCCTGGAGGAGGCTCCTGCCCCACACCTGGGCAGGGAGGTGAGCTCAGCCCCCCATCACAGGGAAATGCCTATTTCCTAATAGGTAGTTCATCCCTAGTCCATGTTATCAGCATGTTGGGCACTAATATCACATAAAAAACCTACCAGCTCACACCAAACCGATTAAATCTACCATGAACCTTGACTTTGCTCAGGCATCTCTCACCACCAAGGCTGCAGGGAGGGAGCTGCACAAAATCTGCCTGTTCAAAGTCAGCTGCTGCCACAGAAGCCTTGTGCTCTCTTCCCTCTTTTACAGTAGTGCAGTTTTGCAAGTAGAAAGGCCTAGTCGGGATGATCTAATCAGTTTACCTCATCAATCACAAGATTTTCCTAATTTTGCTGAGATTTGGAACTACCCCAAGGAAGTTGATATATTTTTTTGTTTGGCTTTCAGTGCTGGTTCAGATTCTCTAATCAACCATTTTCTTTAACATGAGCCAGAGGTGTCTGAATATTTACACACGAGATACCTGAAAGGCTGATATACAAGCAATTACTAATCTCATCTGCAAGATGTAAATCATGCCTGTGTGCCTTGTTACTTGACAGTGGCAACTCTATTCATCAGCAGCTCAATTATGCTAAAAATGCTCATAAATAACTTCCCTGTTTATTATAATTAGATATTGGTGTGGGTGTGACTTGTCTAACATGCTGGTGTGCAAGACTATTCATCTGATATGAACTTGGGTAAGGTTCTTAAACCTGACTTTTAACCTTTAGCTGGTATAAATCAGAGATAATTCCCTGATAATTCCACCCAAGAAGATTTGTTTTAATCTATTTGCCTTTATAGTTCTGCATCTGTTGTAAGTTTTGAAGAACTCTATGACTGCCCTTCCTTTCCTGTCCATTTTGGTTGTTTCACCATCCCCAAATGCTGCCATATCGTGTGGGACCCACAGTAACACCCAGGTACCGCTTGGCTGCCCCCTGGAAACCTGCTGTTTGAAAAGCACGGTTGGTCTAAAATACTACATCTCACTGAGGACCAGGACTGACCTCCTGCTTTCATCACAGAGTTCCTCTGTGAGCATAAACCAGTCGCTGCTCTTGGTGCGCCCCACTTTAACACATCCCCCCATCCAGATCATCGATAAAGGTACTGAACAGCACTGGCCCCAGCGCTCAGCCCTGGGGAACACCACGTGTGACTGGTGCCAGTTTCTCCAGGAGACGGGGAGTGCTGTGGGAGACAGTGTCAAAGGCTTGAGTACAGTCCAGGTAGACAACATCCACAGCCTTTCCCTCATCCACTAGACATCCATCATCAGCCCAGACAAAAGCAGGACCACATTAATAACATATGGTGGCTAACTGAGGTTGATTGATGGGTGACCAAACAGCACTGTGGAGAAGACAGGCTGAGTTTTAACTTGAGTCAGTATCACCAAAGCAGCCCATGGGAGATATGGTACCCATACAGTGCAGGACCGGGACCCCTGTGGGGCACCAGGTGCTCCCAGAAGACCTGAAGCTGTGACAGTACCTCCAGGTAAGAAACTTTTTAGTGCTTGGAGTACATCCTATCAGCTGTACGTAACAAAAAGAAGAAACGGCACATCCTCCTTTTGGATTTTAAAGGTGTCAAATGGTCTTTTTGGAAGTGGTGGTCTCTCTCCCTACGCCAGCTCTCAGTCATTAAATGAATATCACCAGCACCACCAGGCAGCTCTTGTACTAAAATTCTCAGCTAACCCTCTGGGATGGAGGCAAGTCTCTGCTCTTAATGGTACCCTTGCAGATACACATCTGGGCACTTTGCTAAGAGTGTTTTTCAGCAGCATTCAGACGCTGACTTGCAAAGGTTTGATAGGATCTACTGGCCCCCCGTACCGGTGATATGTGTGACACCTTCACACAGAGCTGACATGCCATTCTCCCACTGCACCGACGGTACTTGGCATTTCCCTGAAACTCCCCCACCCCCCCGTCTTTTCCTAAAGAGGCTGATTTTCCATGTACCCAGCTCCTCTGGACAAACACTATCAATTTGTGCGGAGAAGGTTTCCCTTCTCCAGCCTCCTGACGGTGCAGCCTTATCAGCGCTGTCTCACAGCAGCCCTGACCTGTATAACACACCTGGACACGAATGTGCCAGCGATGCTCAGTGCACTGACGATAAGGCTAATAATAAACACCTCATGGGCTAAACACACAGGGATGCGTTTATCACCCATTTCCTACAGATAAGGACCTGAAACACAGATCAGCCTGGTGTGCGCTGGAAGTCCCCCATGCATCACCCGCCACCACACAAGTGTGGTTTGCCCTGCTTGAGGAGTGACTCTGCAGGGCAACTTTTACTTTTTTAAAAGCATCTGTATGACTCACTGAAAGCATCCCTGAGCATTATGTCCAGTGAAGCATCATCAGTCCCTCGGGGCACATTTCTTTTCCAATCATTCCTCAGGGCCAAAGCCTAAGGAAAATAATGTTTAAAAGGATGGCTTTGCCCTTGTCCCCTGTGATGCAGGGCATGCAGCCTGCTTACACCAGCAGATCCTGAACAGACCTCTGCTCCTGCAGCACTGCCTTCAACCCCTGGCTGCATCGTTAACCTGGGATTTCTGCTAAAGCGCAAGAGCTATATGAAACCCTGCTTGTTTGTTTTTCAGACTTAATAAACAAACCCCATTTCCCCGACTGCTGTTTTGATGAGCCAAGTGGAAGCTGCTGTTTGAACAGTAAGGTGCTTATCTGAAAATGTAAAGCTCTTGAATAAGCTATTCTGGAGTGGCGAGCTCAGATCCAGTAACCTGGGTGATTTTAAAGTCTGTTTTATTTAATGCAGCTAAATTTTCACACTAGCCCAGGAACTCAGTGCTGGATCTGGGATATAAATAGAAATCAATCTAGCAGGCTGCTAAAATCAACCAGTTGGAGATCCTGGTTCCAGCTATCTGCCTACAGCCCTCTCTTGGCTCCCGGACAAGCAGCCAGTTGGGAGGAAGGACCTCAGCATCACGGCTAATGATACCGCCCATGCTGACGCTTGGCTTTGCTCGCTGTAAGCAAACCAGCTACGGTGAGGTCACCTGTTTAGAAGGAACAAATGTATTACTCAGACCAAGAAGAGGCTTTGAAACTCATCCCCCACACAGCTTGGCAACCTGTTTGGGAAGAAAAGGCCCATGCGTACACCAAACTCTGTTCCATTTCTGCTGCAAGCTTCTTTGGCTCCCAGTATCCCAATGGGAGGGACTGGAAACCTCTGGGTGCTAAAGCTCCCTGCTTCCACTCGGCCAGAGATACACAGAGAAAAGGATGGTGGGAGAAAATCAAATCTGAAAGCCAATGCATGCCAAGCATAGAGAAGAAAATATTCCTTGAGTGTGGGACCAACGAGAACCGCTGAATTTCATCAGCTTCCCCAAAGGCCTGGCTATTTCAACAAGCATGGCTGCTCAGAGGATTTATTTCCCTTTTCCTAAATGAGAGTAAACAAGGATGTTGCCAGCTGGCAAGCAGGGAGAAATCTCCATGGGGATATATCCACCCAGCAGCATCCTCCAAAAAAG
The DNA here is from genome assembly GCF_015220075.1 of Falco rusticolus. Taxonomy (NCBI): domain Eukaryota; kingdom Metazoa; phylum Chordata; class Aves; order Falconiformes; family Falconidae; genus Falco; species Falco rusticolus. The sequence goes on from NC_051195.1 coordinate 43,836,921, forward strand.
CTGTTTTCCGGAGCGCAACATGGGAAACTGCTGCACTGGGCATGCTCCGGGCACCTCCAACCTGCTGCTGCCACGCACGTCGCCTGCACTTCCCCAGGGCTCCCACCCGGCCCCACGAAGGTGCTTGTGGGTGGGTTTGTATCAACGGCAGTCAGGTGCTCCTGGGTCCCCTCCTCCTGCTGCGCCAAGCATCAGAGGTCTGGGGGGCGAAAGCGGCGCTGCTCCCTGCAGAAGGCACACAGCACCCATCACTGGTTTGGGTTTACTGCCCCTGGAACACATTATTTGCGCTTCCCAAGGACCAGCCTCTCCCTGTTCCTTCTTTGAACTGGCACCTCTCAGCCCAGCCAGCTTTTCCAAGGGCTTGCGGAAGGAAGTAGTTAAAAAAGGCCTTAAGTGCTTTAAATGTTTTGCAGGTGGGATACAGTGGGGGAGGCAGCCTGCATGCTCCGTTTCAGAACCAGCAAATGGAGAAGAAGAAAATTTAGCCATGTCCCTGTGGTCAGCATGGGCAGAATACCAAAGCCCCCAGCTCACCCACAGCCCCAAAACACGGGGAGGGTTTTGAAAGCAACTGGTCCATCATCACAAAGAAAGCCTGGATAAAGCCTGGATGGAGCCCAAATTGCCCAAACCCCTGTAGCCACAGGGCTCTGCACTCCCTGCCATCAGCAGCTTCAGCGAAGGAAACGACACTGATGAGTTGACTCTGCCTTTCAAGCACGTTGCAGTAGCTTCTTGCCACAGTAATTTGTAATACGGATTTTTCTATACAATCTAGGCGTTAATGCAACCCATCTCTAGTGCCAATGGACGTGATACAGCAGAGCTGCTGGAATGGATTAGATATAGAGCTTTTTACCAGCAGAAATATGGATGAATGCAAATTTATAAAAGCCCTCTATCTAGCAGCTTATCATAGTAAATGAATTCTAAAGCATCCTCCAGGAAAATACAGTGTTGGCAAAATTCATCAGAGCAATGTTTAATCTCCTTGGTACTCTGTCATTATTTTATCTCATTTCTCAATATTTTTTTTTTGTTGGGTTCTTACAAAAGAAGAATAAGAACAATAATAGTGTAAGGAAGCCGAGGGAAAATGTGAGCTAGCTGGGGTTATTTCTATGAACAGTTACAGTAATGGGCTTGAATATACAGTGAAAGCAGATGAGACAGTAATTCTTAACAGCTATACATTTAATAATCCAAAGTCTGGAAGGAGATGATTAATTGCCTTTGTAGGGAATTATTTATTAAGATTTATACTGAGGAGGAAACAACATTTTCCTGGAGTCAATGCATCTTTACTAGTATGTTAACAAAAAGAAATCAATAATTTTGGAGATTCTCTTTTAACAAAACCTCTAACAGCCCTAGCCACATCAGCCACGTCACTCCCAACCGTGCCCCCTTCCCCTCTCCCATCCGAGTCCTGCCACACTTGTTGCCTCTTGCTGGCACCCAGGACCCAGGGAGGGGGCTGCAGGGCTGTGCAGGGAGCAGCAGCAGCACCCCAGAGCCTCCAAGACCCTGGTGCTTGGCATCCCACGTTGGCAGGGATGGAGACTGGCAGCAGGGTCCCTGCCACAGGGCACGGCGAGGCTGTGTGCCACGTGCCCTGGGAGCAAACTCCTTGCACAACTGCCCCAGGCAAAAGCTGCAGCCTGCTGAGGTTTTTTTATCCCGTCAGCTTCCTCCAGCCTCTCTCACAGGGGATGCTTTTCCTAAGTAAATATATTTATTTATATATATTCTGGTCCCTGCCCAGAAAAATGCCTTAGCTAATCAAATGTGAAGGAAATGGAGAAATGAAGCCTCTTGCACAAGAGCACAGCGCAAGCAGAGCCAGGAGTGGTGCTGGTCTCTCCTGCCCCACCCCAGGCACCTGACAATTGTGCCCATATAGGAAACCTCCCACACAGTTTGTCACATCCTCCATGTCTCGCTTGGCTTATGGTGAAGGAGAAGAGTGAGTATTAAAAAGGAGGGTCGGCTCTGCAGGGGTGCTTCCTGGCTCCACTGAAAAGCTGAGCACCAGGACGTCCCCAGGCTACCTGAAGAGCACCCATCCTGCACCCACTTGTGCATCACCAGACCATGCCAGGCAGCAGAGGCCTTTTGGCATTTCTTTACCCCAGGAGATATAATCTGTCCCTTACAGGGGTGACTCCTGAACATCTTTTATCCCTGAACTCCCTCACTCCTGTCTGGGAAAGCTGGTTCTGGAGAAATCATCTTTGACATGGAAATCAGATACAGAGAGGAGTGCCTGGATACAAATTGCTGGGGAAGCTGAAGGTGCAGGTAGCGAGAGGAGTTACCCCGTGATGATCAAACACAGACCTGGGACAGACCAAGCGCCACCCAGCCTCCAAGAGCACAGCACAGGTGCATCCCAGGGCACTGGCACATCCCAGGGCACAGATCTCAGCCTTTTCACCCACCTTGCCATACTTAACCCTAGCGGTGAGATTTCGACTACCTCTATTGGGCTGTTCGCTGGACTGGCCCTGCGGTGACAGCCTCTGCTGTGCAGGTGGGAATCTCTGCTGGATTTCTTCTCATTACCCTCAATAGTTATTAATCTGTTTTTCCTAGGAATGCTTTACTTGGGCACACTGGGAATAGATTCCAGGATCAGGCAGAAAGTCCTGGCTCTATCACCCCAGCCCAGAAACTGCTGCAGAGATGGGACAGGCACCATCAACCTCTGTTACCTGCAAAGGAGCTTTTCCTGCCATGCAGTAGGGAGAGCACGAGCAGGCTGGAGCTGGCCCACACACCAGCAGCTTTGACTCAGCAGCTGCTCCTCAGCAATCTGGAGCAGCAGCACTGTGTTCCCTGTACTTGCGACCAAGCGTGACCGATGCATGCCTTGGGGTCTCACTGAATCCCACCTTCCTGCCCTAGCTCCAATAAGCAGAGCATGACTCTTGCTCAGCCCAACTTTTCTCACCTAACAACAAGAGGTCCTGTTTCCTCAGACACCGGGCTCAGTTTCACACCACCAAGTTTCAGATGAGACAAGCATCACAAGCCATGCTGACCATCCCTTCTGCAAGACCCATACTCACCTCCATGGGCAGCATTTCCCTCCGCATTTGCAAAGAGGCAAGTGGCTGCACCCAGCATGGGGTAGGCAAGCATCAGGTCTCCTCTCCATGGTCACACTCAGCATCATCGCTGCTTCTCTGGGGTCTACCTGAAATCTGTGCAAAATCTCGGAGTTGTGACTATTTTAGTGAATTTTCAGCACTTCCCGATTCTGGTCAGGCAGAACATCTGACGAGAAGCAGCTTTCCTGCAGTCAGCCTTTTGGTTTCAGGCACCGTGGGATCCCCAGACTGCAGGGCTGAGGCTGCTCCCATGCCCCGGGTCACTCGGTGGTGACGTGCTGGACATGCATGCGGGGGGGAGCAGCTTCTGTCCCACTGCTTTGCTCATGTACCCACCTCCTACTGCCACGTTCCTGTGAGAAAAGGGATGCTGATTTAGCCAACAGAATTTAGAAAGTGGTTTAATCAACTTCACCTCCCTGCGCTAAGGCTGAGTCACTTGAAAGCAGCTCGCTTTATAGGGTTAGTCAGGCTTTGTTTGAGATTTTCAAAGCCTCACAGCCCACAACATGAGTCTCGCTGGAAGTCTGTTAGGTGGTTCTGAGAATCCCACTCTCCATCCGCTCTGAGATTTCAGTATTGCAGAAGATTTGGCTGTCTGGGCTTTTTGCAAAGACATTAATTTCACCCTCTAATAGGCACAAAAAAACGACCTTGATTTCAGCCCCACTTGCAATGTTGTAAATCCAGGCTAACCACACCAAAGGCAAGGAAGCTGACGCTGGAGACCTAAAACTACTATGAGTAAAAGTCACGTTAGGTCTACGCAGTCAGCAGCCTGACCTACAGCCACGCTGGGCTGATTTGTAAAGCAGCCCAGAGAAGTTTTTCCATAAATGGTCCATTAATACTAACAGCTTAATCCCTGGTCTGGTCTAAAAACCTCATCCCTGTCTAAATTTGTAGCAATTGTTCTTATTTAATTTGCTCCCAAGGCTGACAGACCAGACCATCAGTAGCTGAAAGGTGATGTAGTTCCCTTGAAGTCAATCACATTTATTACTGTTACTAGCAGGGGTATAGTTAGTACCGTGGCTGAGGATCAGGTTTTTGCACCATCCCTCTTTCAAGATACTGGATAAAATCTGATCAGAAACTGCCTAAGACCTCAGACTTCTCCCTCAATTTTTCATCTAAACATCACCTAATGGAAAAGTCCCCATGAGCCTGAATTCTAGCGGGTTATTTTCTCCTTCAAGAAATTACTTTTGAGGCTTTCTAGTATTCTCCCACCACTTAAAGAGTTTTAAGTAAAATGCACCCTGAAGCTGATGCATTGGTCCTTGTGTTACACCCAGCACATGGGGTATGCTGGCAATATCCACCGAATGAGGCAGCTTATTAGTAGGGAGAGAGTGGCCAGTGTTTTTTCCCTGAGCTAAAGGCAGCAGCTCAACCAACAGCCCTGGTCCATCCTGCACCTAATAATCCTTTGGCACGGATTTCCCGGCAGCTCCCTGTGATGGTGAAGAAGGGCTCAGCAAGGTGCAGTTCGCCCCACACCACTTCAACCTTCCCCAGTCCCTGACTAACCACATCCCACACCTGACTGCCACCCAAAGCCATGGTTTCAACTCTGATGAGGAGGAGGATTTAAATACCATTTCAGGTAAATGGTATTTACTGACCCAGAGGGAATTTGTTGCCTTGGCAAGAGTGCCCCAGCATTTCTGATTCACAGCCCAGAGGATCTTGGTCTCCTGTTTCGCCTGCCCTGTGAGCTAACCACCAGACTGCATGGCCCTGGGCGTAAAAAAAATGAACCAGGAGCTTCAAATGGCTATCACTGATGGCTCCTGGTGCAGCTTTCTCATTGTTTCAGCCCAGGGAAAAAAAAATAAAAAATCTGTGGTTTAACCACATAACACCACGCAGTGTTTTCAGGCGAGACACTTCCCTTTCCATCCCTGCTATAGTCTCTCTCTTATTACTGGAAGCTCTGCTGAGCATTGTGAGCCATGGCTTATTATTGGAAATGAACCTGGGGTCACAGAAAACCTAAAGTCAGAATTCGCAGTCATAAGCCAAACTTCCTTTGCTCGTTTGGCTGCCCTACAGCACTGTAGCATGATTTAACCACAGACCCGATTCTTTCCTAATAAAAAACTGCATCACATGAGCCTCGTTGCAAACACGGTGGTAACAGCCAAGGATTGTGGATAAGACGTTCTGCTTGAATATTTAAGGATCCCAATACTACTTTTGGCTTCAGTCAAAACCAGTTCATCTCTTGAAGTCAGCAGCTCTTGTTCTTGGTGATAGGTGCACCTGGATGCCAGCAGGGAGGGAGGAAGAATCCTGCCGGGCACCCTGCCATGGGGTGCTCCAGGCAGCCTGCCCACCCAGCCGGCGGAGGGACCAGGGCTCCCTCGGTCTCCCACATCCCACTAAATCCACCCTGGGCCCTGCCATGTGCTGCTGTGCTTGCACGGATGCCCATGACGAGGGAAAAACACAGCCACAGCTTTTAGAGAGCAGGGAAATTTACATTTCTAAATTGTTGCAGATCATGCGAACAGTCAGGTTTAGTTTTAGTGCATAACATGAACCGAGTGAAACCAGAAAGTGACCAAAGAGAAGCAGAAGAGCAGGCAGCTCAAAAAAGAAAAATAAAGGCACAATAGGAAACTGCCCCATGCTGAAAAATACAAAGTGTCACAAAGAACCAGCACAGCTGCAACAAGTCTTTCAGAAAGTCAGAATGAACAATACATTCCATTACTAATATTTCTAATACTAGAAATGAGAGCTACCCATGAGCGGCACAAGTATTTAGTGATAAACTCAAATGCTGACATGCAAACTGAGGAGTAGATAGAAAGGGCTAAGAGACACCAAAAAAAAAAAAAAGTTTTCTGCTTTCATCACAATGAAGAGGAAAAGAAAAGGGAACAGCAAGAGCCACAGGGAAAGCTACAGTATTATGCACCCTTATTGTTTCAGTCATCAGAGAAAAAAAAAGTTTAATTTTCACCAGCCCAGCAATGAGGCAGGAATACAGCACAAAATAAAGACTGTATAGATTTTTTAAAAAAATACATCAAATATTTTGTAGTATTGAAAACTCTGGTATTTAATGGGCAAAAGACTCTGAAGTGGTAACAGACATCCCAAAATCTCCTTGAAGACAGTGGCGACCTGGGGCCAGAGGAAGGGGAGAGACGAGCCAGTCACTCAGCAAGGCAAAGCAGAGCGTGGATGGTCAGAAGATGCAACATCAGAGGGCTGAAAAGGCTCTGTGTGAGCCCTCTGGGGACGCCACAATGGCAAGAGACAACCAAACAGTGTTTCTCGAGAGCAAACTGTGTCACGTAACAGCCTTCCTGAAGTGTGTGGATAAGATGGAAGCAGATAGGTACAGTTTCAGCAGGGCTTTGAAGCACTGTTTTACCTGCATGCCTTTTTTGTATGGGTTTTTAAGGCTGCCTTGCATGCCAGCAGGCTGCTGAAGGAGATACACACCAGTCCTGGCAGCTCTGACTTGCATGTTCACTCATTTATGTTCATCCAGAGAAGATGCAGGGGACAGTGATCTCTATCCGTGCTTTGTGGGCAAATTATCTCAAAACACTGTTTCTTCAGAGGTTGCCAGTAATTGCTAGAAATGCCCAGCCAAGAATGATAACCACAGCAAGGCCAGGCCAGGTGATGGCTCCCGTGTCATTAAAGCAATTAGCAAACAGCAGGAGATGAAATACACCCCGAGGGATCTTCTTTGTTGGCTCAGCTGCCAGTATTTGCTCAGAGTGCCTGGGGACGAGCCAAGCCAGGTGGGCATTGCTACCACCTGTCTGCCCTTTGCCTGAGGGACAAACCAAACCACCACCTCTCCCTGGGGCTCTTACAACCCACCCCCCATCCTCCTGAGACCCTCCCCATAATGGCTGGGCACTTTGCATGTCATGGTTATTGATTTCTGAGTTGCCTTGGTGTCCTTCTTCCTTCTCAGCAAGGATGTCACCTTGCCAAGGGCTGGGAAAGGCACAGGCAAACAATGTTGGGAGTGTTTTGCTGTGAAAGGCTTGCATTCACCTTCATCTCTCCTCAGACTTGCAAATGCCAGGACCAGTTATTCAGAAATATGCTTTTTACAATGGCTGTATCCAGGCTGGAGAGGAAGCGCTGGGCTGGGCCAGTGGCACGGGCCCACCAGCAGACATGAGCACCATGCTACAGCGAAGAGGTCACCAAGGTGCCAGTCCCACCTGAAGAATGTTTGAACAAACAGGAATTCCCCGCCATTGCTGCCAAGAACAAAGCATCCGGAAAAACACAATGCTAACTTTGGCTCCAAAAGCTTTTCCCCATCTTGTTATCCATTGTCACAAATAATTGCCATCGCAGGGGCCTCACCTGCTCCTGCACACCAAGACCCCTCTCTCCCTGCATGCCAGATCTCTGGAGGAAAGCCTTGTTTGGACTTGCTGGCATTTTGCTTATGCCTTGGCTCCTCCTGATGCCACTAAGGTTTTTGGACAGAGCATGTCAAGGTTTCAGCACTAAAGTGAACCGCAGGAGCACCATGTTTACAGATGCCCATGGAGCTTCTCTGGAGCAGCGGCCACGACGCTCAGCCCATCTGCAGCGACCCAGCCCCCTGGGTGCTAAATGTCACCTTCCTTCCTTCTGAACTGGACCAAATCCCTAAATTCGTCTCGCACAGTTTATTTCCTCCTAAGCAAGCAGGTGTTCAAGGAAAGGTGCAACTGCGTAGCTACACTGAGCTACTGGAAGAAGGGCAGGTGTAGCAATGCTGAGGGTAAAATCCACCAACAAAACTGGGAAAATAGCGGGCATTTAGCTGTGGCTGCATCGCTCCCTGTAACCGCTCGTTTCGTTCACACTAAAGGTATTTTCAGGTCTTTCCGCAGAACCCACAGGTCACAGAAGTGGCTGCAGCCGAGGTGCTCTGCAACAGTTGGACTGATGGCTGGAGATGAGGTGTCTCATTAATTTCATGAGTTAATGTTCTGTGGTCATGGGCAAATCAGAGGTTTTCATGAATGACAGGCTGCCTGCAGCCCATGGATTAATTTGACAACTAATTGCTTAGAGGGACATGAACCTTTTGAGAAGGAAAATCAAGAGTGAGGATTCTCATCTTCAGAAAAGCTCAGCTTTCATGTCAGCACTTGGATAATTGCCCTGTTTTTCCCAAAATCCTGAAGGGCTGAGTATTGAGCTTTACAGAAAACGTAGCCTCAAGTAGCCCAATATAAACTGCCAAGTGCTGAGCACTTATGACCATAATTTGCTGCTTACAAGGGGACTGAGCTGTTCTGAAAGCCCAGCCCAGATTACGGGCTTCAAATACTAGAAAATCTGTCCCTGAGGTCTTAATCCAGTTTATGGGCTCATCATGAATGGAGCTGAGCCATTCTTGGAAGGGAAACTTGGCAAAAGCAGCCATTCGCCGCTGTATCAATAGAAACCACGCTCAAAGCTCAGGCCAGCAAATCTAGATTGGGGAGTAATTAAAACCTGTAAGAGCCTTTCTCCACGATGGAGGGAAGCGGTAATATTGGGGCAGCAGCCAGAGCTAATTGCACAGGAGCAGGACCGACACCAGAACTCACTTCTCAGATTGCTCTCTAGGCCACACACCTAGACAGGAGCTGGACACTCCTCGGCTCTGGACAAGCAAAGCTTGCTTGTGTCAAAGAGTCATCTTCTGCAGCCCTACCAAGCACAGCAGGCTGTGCCTTGATCCCATCAGTGCCCACAAACATCTTTTCCCTGCGCAGAACTAGGCACAGGGAGAGAAGAACTGAGCTCGATCCCCATCTCCCAGCAGCGGTGCCACCAGTACAGTGCTATTGAGGTTAACAGAATTGTTCTTTCCCTAGTTATACCTAGCGGGAAGAAAAACAGACCTGAATGTGGATAGTCTTTTTTAAAAGTCTTTTCTAACAATAGCTCTCTTTGAATAGCTTATTTACCACCCATCTGTGACTCCAAAGTAAAATCTGTTCAGCTGTTGATCTAAAAGACTTCCCCTTCACAGCTAATCCTCAATGATCCTTGCTGTTCTCCGGCAGTCAGGGTGAATTCTCTCCCAATTGCCCACATCAATAAATCATACATTATCTATGCTTGAATTTGGTTAAGATTCTGGCTAATGATGCAAGGACACAGCTGATGTAGTCGTAGTTGCCTTGCTCAATAGAACTGGTTGAAGTGGAAAAAATTGCTAAGATGAATTTTTGCTGTTAAAAACCAACTTGTCTGATTTAGTGCATGGATAGGAGCAGCTGCACTGATTAAAATCATGATGCATTTGTGGAGTCCTGTACATCAGCAAGGAAAATACCAAGTGGAAGAAGGGCCTGAGAAGTATTTGCTGCAAACACTGAGCACCATAGGAGAGCACCCGTACGAATGCATGGGTGCGTTGCTGGGAACAAGCAGAGCGGAGATGTTCTCCCAGCCCAGGCAGGAGACCTCAGGCAGCGCCAGGCGTGCAGAGGCAGTGCACCGCAGGACCTTTTCTCCAAAGCGTCTCGCCACCCACCTTTTCTCTTTAGCTTAGCACCATCTAGAGGGACCCATCTGCAAACCCAAGGTGTCAGCTCCACAGCGCACGTTTGGCAAAGGATAAGGTTTGCAAAACCTGGGGTGAACCAAACAATTGAGAGCAAAGACTCAAAAGAGTCGTTTACTCCTCCAGCTGCCTTCACTATTTGTTAAAGCACACAGCTGTGGTGCAATCACTCCCCTTGTCCTGGTGAGTTCTGCAATGAAATGGGGAGGTGGGTCCTCCAGAGAGGATTGGAGCTTGGGGAGGGTGTTGGGATTGGAGCATTTTCCCCCCTGGAGGGGGATGCTCAGGAGGTGAGGGGGGTTCTTGAATTATATTTTTTTTTAAACACCTACAGATCTTGCATCACATACTCCTTCACGCTCCAATGACATCCATCTGATGATGTGACGGGCAGTCCTCTACAGTTTAGAGCAGAGGTCATTCTTCATGTCTGCTCAAGCCTTTGCCTTTCGCTCACACCACACAGCAGCATGACAGGACACCAGCTGAGCTAAACGTTTGTACGCCGCATTTATGCAATCCAGTGCATCAGAGCTTACTCAAATCTCCTGACACAGACCACCAGAATAAGACCAAGGGTGGGGTAGGGCGACATTAGCTCCCCTCTGTCTCACACACTGACCTTGCACTTTCTCCTGCAGCAGCCCAGGCTGCTGACTTGCAGGTGCCGTGAGATGCAGAACCTGCAGTCCATCAACCGCACGTCTGGCCGACCGTATATAATGCCAAGGCAAGGACATCGAACCAAAGTCCGACCTGCCTGAACCGGCGAGTGCTTGGTTTGGAGATAAGAAGTACATTGCCCTGGTCAAAGAGCTTTCAGAATTCACCTGACTGAGATTAAGGAATACATACCATGCATAAACAGCAGCAAGGTTTTGCAAAAGATGTACAAAACCTGCGTTTCTGTAGTAACTGGTTGCAGTGACCCCGAGGACAAAAATCAGGCAGTGGTCTGGAGGCGGGCAAGGACTCCAGAGAAACCAAGGCCAGTGCTACTGCCTACACGTTGTCTGCTGGGGATGTCACCCTGACCTTCCCCTGCATACAACGGGATGTGGTATAAGAGGATTTGAAGGTCTGGCTGGGGGTGGGGAAGGACGTTCTCATTCCTGCAGCATTCAGACAGCAGCAGGAAAGGAGGTGCTTCTTCACCCTTGCTCCATACAAAGTGCACGCCGCAGCGACCCTCTCCAGCTCAGCTTGGAGATCGCAGTGCCAAGTTTATCTCCCCACATCTCAAACCCACGTCCTTCATCAGCCACAGAGCACCAAGAGCAGCTCCTCCAGCCACGACCAAGCCACCTTTCCGGCACGGTCGGCTCACCCCTCAGTGCCATTGCCCGAAGCCAGTGCCCGGAGTGCTTTCTCCCTCCAGGGAGGCACAGGGATGCCGTGCCTGGCTTGGCACAGCCCTGCCCGAAGGCAGCGCCAGGCTGAGCCTACCTCCCCGCACGTGACCCCGTGCAACTGGAGCAACATCCCTGCGGGAGTGAAGGAAGGAGGCGGCTGGGCTGTTAAGAAATAAAACCACTGCAGAGCTGACTGCGAGAGGACGGAGACGAAGAGACAAGCTGGCTGGAAAGGACAGCTTTGCTGAGCCAGGGAGAAAATGGTTTGAGTAATTATCAACGGTAAGGAAACCTCTCATTTGAGGCAAGAGAGCTTAGAAGGATTTCTGCGTGGTAAATACTCTGCATATTTTATGGCCTTTGCTTGTGGGGGGAGAAACACTGGTGCTGGAGTGGTTTGAAACACAGCCAGGACACCAGACACAGTAACTCCCTTTCAGCCTGTTAAATCCATTCCCCTCCATTTCCACTGCTACTTTTGGCCGTAACCTGCTACAGGTCCAACGCAGCCCCCAGCCAATCCTCCTCCGTGAGGGTCCCCAGCTCACAAAGCAGCCCCAGAGCTCTGGGCTCTCTGGGGATGTTTTTTTTAGGGTAGCTGGTGTTTTGCTTTGCTGCAGCAAGCAGACAGGTCTCCCCTTTCCCCCCAGCCTGCCGCTACGTGGCCAGGAAGGTGAGGACCCTGTGCAGCCGGGAGCACCAAGAGCCACCACCCTGCCCGGCGCAGGCAGCCCCCCGCAGCCCCCACCAAAGTAAGTCTGCGGCTCGCTGGGGACGGGGGCATTCACACACCTCGGCCACGCTGGGGGTAGAGGGGCCAGGGCTTGCCTGGGCTGCCAGGCTGGTGGCGGGGGGCACCCCCCCGTTGCTGCCCGCTGCCTTGGGCAGGCTGCTGCCCTGCCCGCGGGGGAGGTGTGCCGAGTCCCCATCCCTCCCTGCCGGTGCTCCAGAGACCATAGTCTTCCTCAGAGCTGGGTGCTTTGTCTGAGGAAGAACCGTAACAGGTAGAAGTTGCAAAAGTTTATTTTCTTTCCTGTTTTATCTTCCCTTGCTGGGTTTTGTCTCTAAATGCAATGGCTGCATCCCAGCCCCTGGCAGAGGGTGAGCAAACAGCAGCCCTGGGAAGGGAGGACAGGATTGCTCTGGGGGTAATCAGAGGCATGAGTGGATGCAACCTGCTGAAGCACTGATCTCTGTTCCCCAGAGTTACATCTCCCTGGGGCAATCCTTGTTTCAGGCACCCTGCTAAACACCAAAACACATCCCCACACTCCCCAGCTGGCAGTAAGAGATTTCTGTCCTTGCTGCCAACCTCCCCCAGCCCCTTCCTGGCCCATTTGAAACACACAAATCACTATGACTCTGCAAGTCACTCATGCAATGCCCTTGAGAGCAGCTGTTTCTCCTGGCCGCCCCGACGCGGCATGGCGGGTACGGCATGCGGAACATGGTGGGATCCTGGGTCCTGGCCCCATCCCAGCCCTGGTGCTCCCGGGGCTCACCAGGGAGCTGCTCCCACATCACCCAGCGGTGCCGCTCAGGCATTAAAGCATGCTGCCAGAACGCAAACATTTTGACAGCAGACAGAGTAATCGCAGCATAGGAAATATCTGTTCCACCATTACCAGTTTCACTGGTTTGGCTGAGTCACTCCTGGTTGCTCTTGTGCAATCGTGCCCAGAGCTGCACCCAGGCATGAGCACATTCCCGGGCAGCTTCCAGGGTGGTCAGGTCATGCCCTGTGGTCTCCTACCTCTCCCAGGAGGTGGGGGCTGTCACCAGAGACTGACAGCAAAGATGTAAAGCTGAGCCCTTCCCTTTCTGCTGCTGCTGCGTGTGAGGGGGAGAAGGGAACTGCATGCCTAGGGAGTCCTATAAAATCTCCAGAATATCACCTTTCCCCTAAAATAACAGCTGGATCGTTAATGGGAGAATGAGGGGAGGGAAAGGGGATGTTTCCCTTCACTAATGCCTTAATTAAGTACACATGAAGGAAAAGCAGGGTGTTAAGTCATCTGGCCTGCAATGGGAGCCTGGGCTTTGCAGAGAAGAATCAAGCTCCTCCTCTGAGCAAAGAAGTTCAACTCCTTCTCTGCAGCTAATTGCTGGGTGTTTAATTACAATCAGGGAAGCTGCCCAGCTGGCACTAGCAGAGGATCTGGCCCCATGCCTTTCTGGACGGTTGGGCACACCAGGCCCATAGATGCTGTGGATACAGGGGGCTGCACCAGTGCAAACTGGGGCGGGGGGGGATCTGCACCTCTCTTTAGCTGGGAGCAGCCCACAGCTGGGCACCCTGCTGCACCCCAGGGAAGGCTGGCCCAGGACAGGGCATGAGGAGTGTACAACAGATCTGGACGGATCTGGCTGGGAAATGTGGATAACCTGGTGGCACCGGTGGTGTCCAGGTCACAGCTGAGAAACTGTAAAACTTTATCCCCTGCTTGCAGCAAGGTGGGCTCTGCTGGATAGCTCTGTGTCGTACACCTGGCCTGACTCCCTCACTTAATCTAATGTTGCTTATGGTTCCCATCAGGAGGTTTTCTGAGCACCTTGCCTGTTCACACCCCAGCCTTATCCCTGCAGCAATAATCTCTCCCCTTGGCTAGACCTGAATCCCACTCTTTTCTCCAATGCTTGTGCATTTGCAGATGTAAAGGCCGAAGTAGCAGCAGCCCCCCAAGCAAGAGCCTCGCTTCCCAGGAACAGCAACCCCATCCAAGACCAGCCCTGCAGGTCCTGAGGATAAAAGCCCTCATGGTCCCCCCCGGAAGGCCATGAGTTTTCTTCCCACCGATTTCCCCAGGGAATCCCTTTGCTGGTAATCCCGCAGCCCAGGGATTGGAAAATACCAGCAAATCTCTCCTGTATCTGCTCTCAACACACAAGCACAGCAATAGAAAATGTCCCAATCGGTCTCTCATTACCAGAATTTTATAGCTGGTAGGAAAAAATAGGTTGCCAATGTGTATCAGATGCTCTGGGCACTTTTGGGCCCTAGAGTGCCAGGGGAAGAGCATGAGCCATTGCACCCCAGCAGCAAACTGGTTTTTTATACTGTGAAATGGAATTGTGCTCCCAATGATATCGGTATGCGTTCAGACTAAAATCAGTTACTGAGCTATAGCAAGGGGTCTTAGAGCTTAAGTCTGCAGAAATCCCATGGTTTTGTACAACCCCCTTCTCTGTGCCCAGTAAGCTGTCCTTACTGGGCAGCCTGCACCGCGGCATGATGCGCAGCACCTCCAGAGCAGAGCACTGCAGGGACCACAGTGGGATCCCCCTCCAGCGAACCCCACCCTGTCACAGAGAGCAATGACAGCAGGATCACAAACTCCGCATTTGCGGGGAGGAATCTGCCTGACCCCTTCCTGTGACTGCCCAAGCTGAACCAACAATAAAGATGGATGAAAAGCGGCTGGTTGGGAGCGTGGTAGTTTTTGTCATGGAAGGGGTTTGCTGGCATTGCAGTGTTTGAACAGGCTGGTGCTTTGGCTGGTTCAGTGGCAGCACCGGGGCTCGCCTTGCTGCTCACGTGGGAAGAGATGAATCTTGTCTCACCATTGCTTGTGACAGAAACAAAATGGGAGAGAGCAGAGGCATCCTGCACCCTGGGGAGAGCTGGTTGTAAGTTCCTGGGTCCCCAGGGCTCAGCCTCTTGCTGCTGCCCTGAACGATGGTTTGATCTTTGGTACCAGAACTTTTCTGGTACGATATTACGTGAAGGGGGGATGCTCGGTGGTAGGATGGGATACACACAATGGAAGGATGTGCACAAACTAGTGACCTTAATTTTCAAACCCTCCTGGATTTGTGCAGGGCAGGTGTCCCATGCTGAGCTTTGTTGAGGTGGGAACGGCAGAAGCTCTGCCCAGGGGGCTGCAGGGTTCTGCAGGATATGGGGAGGGAGGGAGAGCAGGTGGGCTGGAGGGCTGAGAATGGAGCCACATCTCCCAAGCACGCTCAGCCACAGCAAGGCTGGAAAACACAGCCCTTAGGAGGCCTTCTTCTGACCCCTGCCACTTCCTAGGGCAGCTGTCACAGCCACACCATGTGGTTAGGTTGTGCGCGTGTATTCCCCTGGATTTCATGGAAATGCCTGGCTCTGGTGCCAGAGGATGCCAGCAGCGCCGGGGCCGTACGGCAGCGCTCCGTGCATGGGCACCACCTGAGCACACAACCCCCTGCAGACTGAGAGCACTTCATTTCCCATTCCCGCACAGACTCCATCAAAAGCTGAGGTCTCCTGCTCACCACTGGCTCCTCTTCCATGCTGTGTGCAAACACCGTGAGAAGAAAGGAGGAAAGGGGGGGAAGGAAATTAGCTTGTCCCAAAATGGAGCAGAAAGGGGAGTCTGAAAGAAGCCATGCTCCTGCATGCCCTACTCGGTGCCTTCTTCAAACCTTAATCACATGGGTCATCACGATATCTATCACCATCCTCCCAGGGAAGGCAGCAGAAGCAGCAGGTACCAAGCACCAGCCTGAGCTGGTTTTTCCATGGAAAGCTTGCCAAGTCATCAGCTGAGAGATGGTCCATGTCTGTCACAGGACAAAGCTGACTGTCACTGACAACTACATGACAAAAACATAATCCAGCGCAAACAGCACATTTGCAACACTGCTATGTACAGGTTTTCCCTGTCTTCCTTGTACTAAAAAACCCCATGTACTTGATTTCGAAGGCATGGGGCTGGCACCTACAGGTTATTCCCCATGGGTCTCCAAGGCCCCAAAGTAAGAACAGTGGGAAATTTCCCAAGGGAGCTCCAGGCTGCCCCTGGATTGTTTCTCACCCCCAAAGCAGCTCCTTCCCACCAAGCCAGTGCGTAGGCAGAAGGTCTCAAAGGTCAGCAGCTTTCTGGTGAGTGTCTTGCATGTTTTATTAGTCATATTTCCACTCATTCACCCAGATGAGCGATTACAGGCCTCTCCTCTGCCCCACAGCTTCTTCACACTGTTGTGTATGGACATCTTATTTTAGCGCTTGCCAGGCCCCTCTGGTCACCTGCCTGTGAACCAGCTCTGTTGTGTGTTCAGCGCGGTGGTCCTGATGAACTGGCAGAGACAGGGCACACTGCCGTGCCCCAGGTGCCCCCCTGCCATGGCTCGAGGGAGCCGGCCCGTGACCAGGAGCCGGACGTAGCATCCGCTGAAGATCACCAGGAGCTGCTGGGCCATCACCTGGAAGAAGCAAGAGACATGTCAGAGCAGAGCATCTCCCTGCAGGCAACGTGGGTGATACACTAAATACCATTCACTCCCTCATTCAAGGACTGTCCTTGTCTGAAAGAAACAGGACAGAAGCCAATGGCATATATAACTGTCCCAGATCCCCTTCTGGTCAGCAGTGCTGGCACGCTGTCCCCACAGGGGAGTGACATGAAATGACTGCTCGCCGGTGGGTGGCTGGGGAGCCAGGCTGCTTGGGGACCTGCCCGCTCTGTCCCCATCTCCTGTTGCTTTTTCTTTTGCCTGTAGATGCCAAAGAGCTTCAGTCTGCAGGGATGTCAGCTGCACTGAATTCACTTGGTAACAGTGAGCAGAAAAACGTAAAATAAATCAAAATCATCCCTTCGAAGCTTCTTGCTGAGCAGGAATGAGAGCGCATTTGTTACGCAGCATGGCACAAGTCTTTGAAGGCACACCCCATGGAGGAGACAAAGGCTGGGCACGTCTATGCCCCATCCCCAGCCCAGACAGAGGTGCCAGGTTCCTGCACAGACCCTGGGTAGAGGTTGGCTTCCAAGCAGGGACCCCTGGCACCAGCAAGGAAGAGCCCAATCCATGAATCCCTCAAGGGTTAAGCACTAGCTGCTCAGTAAGCATTAACTGCTTTCAGTGTCAGGGCTGGAGAAGGCATGTGTGGACCTCCAGGCTTCCAGGAGCTTCTACTGGTGAAAAAGGAGGTGGCTGGCAGCTGCTGGGATGAGTTCTGGAGTCAAGGTGCCTGGGGGGGGGGGGCGATTCGGTGCCTCTACCCGTCAGGGAGGGGTATTTCTCATTACCTCTGGTGGGCCCTCGGGAATGAGGCGGAGCAGCTTGTTGCACGTCACCGGTTTTTTATTCACCCCACTGGATAGAAGAGGGGAGTCTTCATGCAAAGTGTCCTCCTTCGTCCCCAGGCTGGGCTGAACCACTGCCTCCATGACCACACAGAGTTCATCCAGGCTGTGTCGCAAGCACAACTGGAAGAGAAAGAGATTTTGGGGGTCCCCAAAGGCAGGTAGCAGTGGTGTCCTGAGGACAGCCTTTAAAGGACACAATTCCCTCCTGCATGTTTTTACTTCTGGGAATTATCATCCCAAGAGTAAAAAACGGCATTGGCCCAGAGTCGTGCCCAGCACTTGAAGCTCAGTGTCCTCATGCCCCAGCCCGGCTGCCTTGGCTGCCTCTTGTGCCGGCAAGTGCTCCCAGCATGATGGTCACATCTGGCATGGAGAACCTGGTCTTTAAAAACTACAAGAGTTATATCAGCCAATATGTGAATTGGTGAGTGAGTGTCCACCTCCCGATCTGCATCTGTCGGTTCATCCACAAAGAGGAGCAGCCTTGAGATTTTTCAGGGGGCTGAACCCCCTTCACCTCTCATCCTGCGGCCGTGGTCAGCCAGGGCGATTCGGCACAGAAGAGCGCAGTGCCCGTATAGTTATACACTCGTATAGAGGAAAACATTTTCTGAAGGCCAAGAGAACAAAAATTTTATACAGTTAACCCAGTATAGTGTTTACTTATTCCTCAGGCTATCCCATTTAATTCAGGAGGACAGCTCAAGGTGTCAGCTATTTCAAATTGTGACACATGCTTTCAAAATTTGCCCTTGATTCTTGATGACTTCCCTTTATTAAAGTTGTACACTTAATTATCCAGACATGCACCCACCACAGGGCCTAAACAAATTCCTGATGAACTGGGCACCAACAGATGCAGTTTATCCACCTCCCAGTCCATCCAGGTCCCAGTTCACAGCAGGGGATGCCCAGGAGGACACCCAAACACTCAGTTCTCCTTGCCCACCACCATCCCACCAAATCCGGGGTGTAGGGGAGGACCTGCACATGTCACTGCGGGAGCTCGGGCTGTGCCTACTGTCATTTACCTCTCGTGTCCTCTGCAGGTCTGTGATGTGGGCTGACAAGGACTGGAGGCAGCACTCCGGGCTGAAGTGCACGAACCATAGCTGGGACAGCAGGGTTAAGGAAGGAGTCTATCCATGTTTCCCCCTCCGCAGCCCTCTGCCTCCACATGGATCATGGTACAGACCTTGCAAGAAGCAGAGCTAAAGTGACTGGTGCTCACTGGATGCTCAGGGCAGTCAGGAACCAAGTAACACATCACAGGGGTAATTTTAAACCAAGAGGGTCTGGGCTAAGACAAAATCTCAAGCTAATGGGGAAAAGAAGAGGGGTGGCAAGGAAGGTGGACATTGTCTCAGAGAGCAGCCAGTCCTCCTCGCACACCTCCTGCAGCCTGGTGGAGTGACAACTGGGATAACCCAGGGCCATTGCCCATCACTCACCTCAGTGGCCTTACATCAAAATAATAAACTGGTGGGTCACATTGACTTAGCTCCCCTAAACCCCTTCCTGCTTGCTTTCCTTTATTTCTAGGCATTCATTCCATTTAATTTTTACAGAATTGACTGTACTCGGTGCTTGTCTGCAGGACAGAGGCACTGTCTGTGAAAAGTCTACCAACAGCAATGTGCTGGGGATGTGTCCTGCCAGCTTTGAGAGCAGCAGCCCCCCAGAAGGCAGCCAAAGGTCTGCCCTTGTATATCTGCTCAAGCTGCCATTATCTAGGGGATTCAGGAGCAGCGTAAAAGCCAGAGGGTTTAAACAGACCTGACACCAGAGCAGACAGAGGAAAGTGGAAATCCTTGGGTTATTTTCTGCTCTCAGACAGTTCTGGCATACGTAGGTAAAGGCAAAGGCTCGTCCCATTAGTCCTCACTTACCGAGATGTAAAACTATGCTGGTCTGAACACACGTGTAATTCAGGTTCTGGAATGTTTCCTTCTTGTTCTGCAGGACTTCTCCCCTGCCTGCCCCCTGCTGTATTCCCTGACCCCTTCTCCAACCCTGCGTTTCAGCCTTGCTTCCCTCTGCATTTCTATTTCACACCTCTCTGTATATATGGGGTGGTGTGAGGTCCACCAGCAAACCTCAGATACCATCTCTCTCACCTTCCTTCAACAATTCCAAGCTGTCTTAAAACTCTTTTTCCCCTAAATCTTTGTCTAGTCCAGAAAAGGTATCTCTGAAAAGCAGCAAATGAGCCCAGGGATGGGGACTCTGGTTTACTCTGTGTTGTTTTGGAGGTTCTGTGCTTGGCTGTTTTTGGGGTTTTTTTGCCATAGGCACGTTCTTGTTATGAGCAGAGTGACAGCAATCATCACTGTTGTGTAAGTATAACACACTTTCAGGAATAATTGTCTGCACAACGCACTAATCCCACTTCAACCTCTTAGATTCTATTTCCAATTGCCTTTGGAGGTATCTCAGTCCCCATTTATAGGAGAAGAAAACACACCCAATCCCTTATGCCATCCAATAGGAAAAAACCCAAATTCTAGAAATGCCACCCTCTGGAAATCCTCATGGATCATAACATCAATAAATACCTCCACATCATTAGCTACCCAGGAGGGATACAAATTATTCCCTACGGAAAGGATACTTGTAGGATGCTGCGTGGCCCATCCAGGACATCTGTAATCCCCAGAATTAAACTGTGTTTAATAAAGATTTCATTGACAGCTGCCAGCCTCACATCTGTATTCATATTTATCTATTAAAGAACGCAAGAAAAATTAACATGCTCTACAGCAAAACCTGGGCCAACCTACAGCTACAAACTGCAGCTGGGTAATCCCAAACGCTGCATCTCTGAAAGGAAAACCATGGCAAGAGCAGCCTGCAGCCAGGGCAGGATTGTCACCAGCCATCGGTACCAGCCTGGCCACCACTAGCAGACACCTGTGCAGACAGAAATCTCACTAAGGATTGCTTCTTTTATAGACAAGGCGTCTGAAGTGGAATTGACTTCCAGTTTCTCTCTTTTGTCCCCCAGCAGCCCCCGAGTGAGGGGGCTCCTTTCCTGAACCTCTGGGTACCCACACATTTGCCAGTGTTCCCCTTGGAAGAACCATTGCTCAGCTGTCATTAGAGGCTTGCTCCACAATCCATTAAAATCAGTGCAAAGATCCCTCTGGATTTTGCAATCAAGCCTTTCCAATATTATTCTTCAGATCACTCCTTAGAAATTTCCATGCTCCTATGATTCCTTCAAATAAAAGTTGACAACAACAAAGCAGTGGATGCTGCAGGCTGGTTGACTCTCACACCAACATCATCTCCCTGCTTCCTTCTACTGCCCAGTCAACCTTGGTTTTATAATTTCATTGCAACTTCTATAAGTTAGGAGCTGCCTTTTTGCTCGGGACCTGTTGCAAGGCAGGCACAGCGGGGCCTGGACCATGACTGCAGAGCACCACAGTGACACAAGTAAACGATGCTGTTCATGGCAACAAGCAGCTGATACCGCAAGGGACTGTCGTCAGAAGCAGGGCAGGAGCCGGCTCTGCTGGAAAGCCCCTGTGGCTTCCCACCAGCCGTGGGAGCATGAACCACGCTCTGCAACTGTTGTCCTATCTCCAGTGACAGCAGGCAATTTGAGACAGCCAGCTGCGCTCCAACACCAACATTTTAGGCATTACGACACCTAAGCTGGCGGTATAACATCCCTTGCCTGAACTTGATCCCCGAGTCCACTGGATATCCTTCCTGGATAATTCTGTTCTTCGTATGCATTTAGGAGATGATCTGCATCCCAGCACTTTGGTGGGAGGGAGTCCTGTGTGCTCCCACACACCTCTTACCTTCCTCTGGCGACGATCGATAACCAGTATCACAACTACGGTGACTGCTACAGCAGCCAGGGTCACCAGCACACTGGCCTCCCAGTAGCGTCCGAAGGAACACAGCTGCACTGTGAAGTAAATATTTGTCCAGAGAGACACGTACAAAACCTGTAAAAACCCCGAGAGACTGATGATCTTCACAAAACTATGAAAGTGAGAAAGTCACGGAAGAAGAAAACTACCAGTCCCTTCTCACAGGGTAATACCTTACCATAAATTAAGTCGCATGAGATCTTCAGAGTGTGATAAAGGACAGAAGTTCTTTCCAGTAATAAATAGGGAAAAGACTAGAAGGGTTGAGTGAGCCCTAGTTTATTGTAAAAAATTACCAGTCATCAAAGACAGAGAGTGAATTATTAATGACGATTCATACCTGGGAAGGATTTCAACCTAGTTCTTCAATTTAGATAAGAAATGCACTCACCGAGGCATACTGATAATACTTCTAATAGTCCCTGTATTTAGAAAGCTCCTCTGTCAAAGAGCTCAAGGTCGTGCAGAGGGTACTCAGTTACAATAATGCTTAAATGGTGGACACTGACCTGGGCTCAAGGACTATGTTAAGAACTGACAAACTTGGTCTTTGCATAAAGCCAGGCAAAACAGAATTCCTTTGGCATTTAGTTCAGCTGGCCTGCATTTGGGCAGGAGATTGCCCAGAAGCAAATACGACATGTACAGCACAGCATGTCAGAGCATCAATCTTGCAATAATATAATTCATTTGCACTAAACAGGCACCCAAATCCTCAAAATACTGAGCACCAATTGCTACAACATTAGTGAAAGGAGAAGACAACACGTATAACAGCTATCCAAAAAAATAAATGCAATTAAAACAGAGGAGTCAGACTTTACCACATCCTCAGCACACTGCAAAGTATCAGCCTTACCGTAGATGCTAATGGGGTCTTTGAAGGAGCTGCTCTCACCAAAAGATGACAAGCAAGGCTAGACAATTGTCTCATTAACCAAAGCTGACTGATCCATTGGTCTAAATTAGCATCAAGGCGAGAATATTGACAGACTTTTAAAATCAAGTTAAAAAAAGAAGTCTGATGTAGGTACTACAGCCTCAGCATACACTGGTTATCCAACCACGGGCAGCCCACTTTGGTGGGACTACCAGCAAGGGGTTGGAAAAGGTGCCTTGCCTTCCATCTGCAGAAATTCTGTGAACTGGGATTTCAAAGGAGCCAACTAGGATGTGTGAAAAGCAGTGTCTCCTCCCCACCCAAACCCCTCTCTCTCCCTGGGCACAAGAACCCCAGGTGTAGGTCCTGATGCATCTCAGCAAGTCCATGTCTATGGCAAGCCTGTGGAAGACCCCACTGTCCTTACCACGGCGAGGGCTATCTGGAACACCCTGGAGTTGTAGAACATGTACCGTCTCACTTCAGGCTTCAGGATCGCATCCTGGATTAACCTTCTCCACTGATCTGTGGCCACCTGCTCAGGGAGCAAACAGAAAACTAGAGCCACTCTCCAGTTTTAGGCTCCTAGTCCCATCAGAACTAGCTTGGGCAGCCACCGTGGGGGTGGGCTGGCACTGAAAGCTGTGTCCCTGAGCACCCTCTCACAGAGCGCACCTCCAGTCTCATCCATACAGCTGTCACACACCAAAAACTAGTGTTCTTGCCTCATTTGCAATGAGTAATATCTCCCTGGGAAGTGCACGGAAAGTCACAAAAGAAAACCACCTTTTTATGACAAAAGGACAAGACAAGACAGATTGTCCCAGGGATGCTCCATCCCATCAGAGTGACTTTCAAGCAATTCAAAAGAACCTACATCGAATGGGTATCTTCATGGAGGTTTAGGCCAAGATCGCTACAATTGACTTGCTGTCCATGGGGAATAGACTGAAGCTGAACTGAAACAAGCAACTCTCAAACCAATAAAAACCCAGAAACTGTCTCTGATGTCAGTGCAAATGCAAATGATGCTAATCCAGCTAGCACTCACTCCTGCAGGGTGCCCAGGGGAGATAGCGCATGAGAAGCTTACCTGAACCCCAAGGGACTTTAGCTTCTCTGCACAAAGCTCCATGTCTAAGGAGGTGGCTGAGCAACTGCTGTCCATGCTGAGCACCATGAGCACCTGGCCATTGAAGGGTTCTGCAAGAGCCCAAAGGAGTCATGAGCACGGCTCTGGAATGGGTTTTTTTTTCCAAGCAGCTAAGGAGCACATGGCAAAGGGAAAGCTGAGGAACGTAGACCACCCTGACATGCTTAAAATGGATCCAGAATTCCCCCTTGGACATTTCTAAGAACACCACAAGGAGCTTTGGAAGCAGCTTGATGTCCCCTGTAAGGAAACAACCTACTAGAAGGGAGGAAACCCCATACACATTCCAGGAACGAGCAGTCAGAGATAACATGATGCTCTAATCTTCCCCAGGATAACGCCTTGCCTCACTGATCCTTGACTGAAAGGACAATAGACTGAAGCTGTTTGGTGTTTCTGAAGATATCTATCTCTCAGAGAGATCCTCCATTGCCTACTCACCCCACCCACCACAAGCAAAAGTTTGAGCAATCAAATTAAAGTGCTTTCCAATAACCACGTTGTCAGGGATGTGGCAGGGCTGCCCTGCAGCGTGACTCCGTAGGTCCTGCAGTGTCCAGTTCCCTACTCCAGCAGTGCTCCTGGGCTCTGCTCAAGGCTCTCAGCTTCCCAGTTTCAGCTAGGACTAGGATCAGAGATGTAATCTAGAGATCCAGGTTGCAGCCTAGCAAGCGAGAGGACAGCCTGGCCTAGATTTGAGGAGCCGGCTGCTCGGAGCTAAGGCAGAGCCGCCGTGGAGCAGCACAGGAGAGCTGTGATCTCCTGGCAGGCCATCTGGCATTCATCTAGAGTTTACACAAGCTGTGCTACGTCAGGAGGAAGCGAGTGGGTCTAAGGGAGGTTTCACCCAGCTGTCCTTCCCCTTTGCAGATCCGGGGTCAGCCAGACGTCCCCTGGGGCTGCTCCTGCTGGCACTGTCACTCAGTGCTCTCCCAGACCGCTGTGCTGGCTGAAATGCAGCGTGCACTCACCTTACCCTTCCCTCCCACTTATGTCCTCCATCCTCATCACTTCTTCACTGCTCAGGAACAGGCGATGCTAAGCGAAATGAGGCAATTACTTTAAAACAGGGCATGACTGCATCAAGTAAAAAAGGGAAGAGTAGATGCATCTGAAACCTCCAGGGTAACATGGTCCTGACTGTTTGCTGAGGTTTACCTCCTCCTGGCACAGAGCGTGGAGGCAGCAAGTACAAAGCAAGAATGAAAACAAATGGCCTCAGCCTTGGGCTCAGCTATCCCATTCATGGCCTTGGCCAAGCTGCTTGGCACAAAGTCGGGTGCCAAGCTGAGATACCCGAGATTTGCAGAGAGGCTCAGCTCCTTGACCTCTGCTGGAGTGAAAAAAGCTGCTTCGCCCCTGCAAAAACTGAGCACTAAGGAGGTACCATGAACAGAGCAAGCGAAAAGGGTGCCCTGCTGAATGGTGCGTGGAGGTCTCGGTGAGAACTGCCATCCATGGCGCTGCCTTCTGTCTCTACACAGCACCTCAGGAGGTTTTGGAGGCAGTACTGGAGAGGGGGAGCAAATTGTTACCAGGGAAGGGAGTCACTTAGAAAGCACAGGTCAAGTTTCCCAAAGATTTCTTGACTTTTAAAGGCCAAGAGAAGAGGACTTGCAGGGTCCTGCTTTGCAACAAGTGGATGCCCATTCATTCCTATATATCAGGCTTTCCAAAAAGTTAAAATGTCTCCATCGCCACCCCAGAATGCTGAAACACCTATGTTTCAGCATAAAACCTAAAAACCTAAAAAAATACATTCTTTATTTATTATTTACATATTCCTCCAAAATAAAATAAATAAATAAAAATCTAAAAATCTAAAAAACATAAAACTAAACATGAAACATGGTTAGTTACATGAGATGCTGTTAATAAACATCTCTGAAAAATTTGTCTTCTGTGATTTTAAGGGCACTGTACTCAGTACTGCCTTTCGCCTTAGCACCAGGTTGCTTGCTTACCTTTCACCCACTGCAGGGATCCTTCCTTTAAATCACTCTTACAGTAGAGGACGGAGGGAATTGACCTGTTTTTCTCAATTCCACCAGCTTGGCTTTTATGGGCCATACTGAAAGTGCCTCTCCTTGACGGACTTTATGCTGTATCGTCAGAAATTCAGTGCTTTGTGGGTTGGCCTTATCTTTCACTGCTAAGAAACAGCGATTCCACCCCAAGGCAGCAGGCAGCCGGCTTGCTCTCCTCCTTGAGGAGCAGGTTGTAAAATCCTCATTCACACTCCCACTGAGGACTTCCTGGAGACCCTGCTTTCCGTGAGCAAGGAGACATTCTCTAGCCCTGAAAAGAGGAAAAGACAATCCCACCTCTTGCAGAGACAGCAAATACAGGGTAACAGCACAGACCACCAGGGTGTACCCTGCTCTTGGGACCCCGCTCCCTGTGGATGTTACCACCAGGTAGGTGTTAGCAGCCATGAGTGCAGCACGCACAGGCTCGCCCTCCGCCGCAATTACTTTTTACTTTTTGTTTTGTTAATAGGTGGAAAAGTTATCCTTAAATATTCCTTAAGTTATCCCAGCAGTCTTAAATATTCACATTTTGTAAACAATTAGCCAAGGAATAGTCAGGATTTCTCCTTGCAAAGCCAACTGGCTTTTTGCTATTGCTCTCAGCGGGCACTTTCAGAAGAAAGTGGGGGCAATGTAAATGCCCCCCCAGGAAGCAGGGCACCCCGCACACTGCCGCGATGGGGGATTCCCCACCACACGAAGGAAGTAGTGTAGATAAGGAAGAAAAATGCATCCACAGAAGGCAGAGACGAGCAGGAGCTCTCACCCAGCAGCAGTGAAGAGTTTCTGTTTTCCCTTCCCCTCTCCCCTCTACCGCGGGCAGTGCCAAAAGCCAACGGGGCACGGCCCCACAGCAGGCACCATGCCCCGGGTTTTACAGGCAAACACTGCTGACATAAGTCTTTAGCCTGCTGCCAGGACCTGTGGGTGGTTATTAAAGCAGATGCTTGGGAGACTGAAGTTTACTTTTCAATTATCTTCCACTCACATGGCTCAGGCGCACCTGCGCTGCCTCTCCAAGGCTATTATTTACTTTCCAACCTCCACTCAGTCTTACTTTCGCACCAGGAGCCTGTTGCTGTAAGGTGCTCTTGGTGTAAGGGTGCCTCATGGAGCTCACCCGCTCCCCTTTCAAAGCAGGACTGCTTTATTTTTGACCCGTGGTTGTTGCTGCAGTTACCCCCTTGCACAAAGGCAGGATAGTCACTGGTTGAAGAACTGCTGGAAAGGAAATTGAGGCAAGAGAAACAACAGGAAAGTTTCTTCTGATTGCAGAAAAAAACCTGCAGACGGCTGGAAACTCACGCTTTAGAGAAACAAGCCACAGCAGACATTGCACAAGAGGTGTGCAGTGTGCGTGTGTACACGGAGTGGGCACAGCACCCACTTTGCCAGTGCAGGTGAGGAGTGGTTCTGCCATACGTTGAGCGCAGCTCTCCAGTGCTACTTCCCTGAAGAGCACAGCCAGCCACGTGTAACAGAGCACATCTCCCAGCACAAAAAAAGTTGGAGAAGAACAGTGAATTTTCTCACTCCTTTCCCCCTTTTGCCTTCAATCCCTTCAGGCTACCATCAAACAGAAGGGAAAATGGAAAACAAGACAGAAAACCCACACAAAACAGCAGCAAAGCAAAGAGTGAAAAACCAGAAACAAAAGGAAAAGCAAATTAAAAGCTACCACCCTGCTGCTGCTGCTGTCATGTTAAGTTAGAGATGAATGAAGACTCTCTGGGTTAGATATTGTGAATTTTGAGTCCCTGGAGGACAGTGCCCAGGAAGCAACAGCAAAGGGTGCAGCAGGATCAGGGCAGTTCAGCCTTCCCCAGCCCCTCAGGAGGCAAACTGCCTTCCCCGGCCACAACAAGCTCATTGGCAAAAGCAGCTTTCCTTTTATCTCTTTGTGCAGCATAGACCTCAGCTGGCTCCATCGCCTTTTACTGCAGAACAACTGCCTGGGTTTGGAGATGGGGTCCCAACGAATCTTCCTCTGCCACCTCCTGTGCTAACATGAGGGGCATCCACTCGTCTCCTGCACTCCCTGGGCTCAGTGTCTCTCTAATCTCTTATTCTTTATGCAACACCAACGTCTCTCTAATGACTTTGCCTCTTTCAGGCTATGGACCTCCTTCATAGGACACCTCCAAGCCCTAGCTAAACAGCAGAGAAACATTTAGCAAATCTTTCTGCTTCATTTCCAGAGCAGCCAGCAGAGGCTTACCTGTTCCAGTTCACCTTCTGGTCCTGGGGAGACAGCTCAGCTTCCCCCTCCTCCTCCTCACTGTCCTTTACCTGCCATCATCCCACTCTGCACTGCCCAGGTGTCACACTGTCCCACTGCAGAGTGGGGAGGTCTCTGGTCCCGCAGCCCCAACCTGTGCAAGGGAAGGTCACCCTCTTTCCCACATCTCCCAGGGACCACGGACTAACCAGGCACAGCTCACCCAAGGCAAGAAGCCCGTGCCCCTGAGCTCCCTCTCATTACCCCGAGTTGCAAGCACCTACTTGCAAAATCTCCCTTGTGCATGTGACTTTTCCCCTAGGCTGGTTTCAGAAATGTGGTTTTAACCCTCTAGAGTTCCTCAAAAGTGCTTCCCCACCCAAGACACAGCCATGGAAGATCCTGCCATGCAGTTATCCTCACCTTTTGCAGGGTGGGGGTCCAGAGCTGGAGCCGGATCCTAAAGGCTGCAAAGCAGAAGAGTGGCACAGACAGAAGCTCTCCTCCCCCTCCTCCTCCTCCTCCTCCCTGATGAGCCAGGCAGGACTTACGAAGTACAAATCCCAACGTTGCATCAGATTGCCGTGAATATATTAGTCAAAACCAAGCATCGATGATAGGGCTGGAGAAATCAGAAGAGGTGAACGAAGATCTCCAGGCTGAGAACAGGCCACTGTATTTTTAGCAAAAGGTCATATTAAAGCACAGCAAAACAGGGATAACACGCAGGTTAGGGACCGTGGCCCCCCTCGAAACAGGAGGTTGAGCTGATAGGGAGGGCAGGCGAGAGTTTCCTCTCCAGTTGCTGAACTCAGAAGAAAAGCAGTGGGCTTGGACACACGGTCAGACAGAGCCCCAGAACAGGTTCACGTGCAGGAGAAGTCATTCGCTTTCATGCAAAGAGGCAACACTAAGAGATGACTTGGGAAAGAAGAGTCCTTAGCCTGGGAATCGTCGTTTCATGGCTCACCAAAACCTAGAAAATCCATGGAGGCCAGGAACAAAGTCAATCAAGTATCTTAGTGACTGTTCGTCATAGTGAATGGCTTAAAAAAAAAAAAAAAAAAAAAAAAAAAAGAGGCAGAAAAAAACCCCCAGCTTCATTGCAGTGCCTGTGTACACTTCCTGGAGAAAATGCCGTTCTTCTCTTGGAGAGTTGAATTAATGCAGCCCTGTTTGCTCCAGACAATGCTGAGCAATGTGTTCATTACATCACATGGTGCATGGGCAACAGAACTGACTCCAAAGCCGCTTACCCACACGGGATCTTGTTACACTGGGAACTGGCAACTCACCTAGGAACATCATCCAGGTATTGAGAAAAATCAGATAAAACTCCTTGCTGTTGTCACTAGCTCAAGGCCCAGCTCTAATCCCCACCCAAGATAGGGCCATGCAAAGCTTTAGGTTCTTTTGCACACCTCAAAAGCTTTGGCTTTGTTTCCTCCTCTTCTCGCCCACGCAAAGATCCTGGGAGAGAGAGAATATGCCGACCGAAGTGCTTAGAATGAGCACTGTCAGCTCACTGCAAAAAAAATGCCTGAGGCAAAACTCTGCGGGGGCAATAAACTCGAAAGCAACATCCATAATTATGTGCAGCACATACATCATACACCTCTTGTTTAGCAAGACCTGCGTGTATGGGCTGAACTTGGCATCAGCACCTCATCCCACCAGCACAAGCAGAAAAATCCTGCTCATTTGGGAGGGGAGTGGAGTGGGGTGGAGGGGAACAAAGAAAAATTGAAAAAAAAATAATTCCAAGTTTAAAGCAATCCCAGTTTTACTGCTCTGAAGTAGCAAAAGAGGCACACATTATTAAATCTTTAGAAACTTTTAGACTGACAGGCTTTCTCTCTGAAGGTTTTCAAAACATCTGTTTCACAGCTGTCTAAGGAACTGAGGAGAAAGCTCCACAGCAGTTCAAACCAACCAAAATGGAAAGGAAGGTTTTCCAGTTGCTTTTCTGAGATAGTTTTCTACCCAGCCACCTCCCTGAACTTGCAGCTCTGGCCCAAAGGAGATGATGGATCTGTAGGCTGGGTTGTAAGGAGTCAAGGTCTCCCTGCTCGACTCTTCCCAACTTCAGCAGTCATCAAGCCACACGCTGAGAAACACTTGGCAGGTGTTAGTTTTCTGACTGTCTTATTTGGCACATAATTCTTATCCTACCAAGTATCTTCAAAATCCAAGCAGGTATCCTATAGCCACAGGTCCCACAGAATAGTCTAAAAAATATTCAGTGATTAATATCTTCCAATAAACAACACATTTTAGATTCTAGCTGGACAACAAACCGCTATTGTATTTGTACATATGCCTTTATATCTGGGCTTCCGAAATGCAAAGCTACGTCTATAATGTTCCTATCCCACCTATAAATGGCCCTACCAAAACTTTAAGCATTAGAAATTTAACCATCTTAAAGCCAAGAGGAAGAATTGTAACTGGCAGCAACTACAAAGTCAGTCAGTAATCTAGAAAGGAATGTGGAGAGCCATGCAAAGGCTTACAAGAATTGGGGAACTATTTGACTGTAAAACCAGAGAGAGGATGCTGGCAGGATCCCAGCACAGACTGGAGCTGCTTCTGTTTTGTGGAGCCCAGCTGACATCCTCTGAAACTGGTCCTGTTTAAAAATGAAGGTTTGCAAATGAAGATCTTCCAAAAATTGAAATGAGAATGAATGAAATGAAAATGAATGAAAACGCAGGTTTCTCCACTCAAGAAAGCATCGTGTCCGCTGTACATTCGACTTGTGCTGGCTGGCCAGAGATTTCGGGATTTGTGTTATACAAGTCAGAGTTAAGGCAGCTTGAGGTTTGTCTTCAGCTTAACTCACTGGTATCTATGAAGGAACATGTCCTGACTTACCTTAACCCATGGCAAAGCTATTTGCAGAGTCTCCCTATCTTTCTTCACTTGCTCTTTTCCTATTTTCTGCTTCCTGGTCTCAACTTTCCACTAATTAAGTGATGAGCTCCCACCGCAGCCTTCTCACCAAGGGATACTTTCACCCTACTGTCAAATGAGACCTCACCCTTCCCTCCAGTGCCACTGAAACCAGGGCCAGCAGGGACTAGGGGACAAAACCCAGCCACACAGCCCTGGGAGATGGGGACAGCAGGACTCCGGCAGGGGCGATGCTGGAGCCTCCACAGCCATCCACCCCGCAGCCCCTCAACCTTTCTGGAAAAAAGCACTTCTAAACAAAATCTTCAAATGAAGCTGATCACTTCTAGCTTCAACGAATCAGGGGGGGGTTGGGGGGGGGGAGGGCGGGAAATCAAATGTCTGCCTGCTTTGAAACCACCTCTAATTTACTTCAGGACTTCACTCTGCGCTGTCACGAGTCTCTAGCCTAAATAACCCCTTTCCTCCCCATCACCATCGCTCTGAGGTGCCTTTGCCAAATCTCCCCAGGCCCTTCAATGCTCTATTCAAAGAGCAATTATTTTCAGATCTCTCAAGGCTCAGCATCTGAACGGGACACAGAGACCTCATCACATTCACAAGTGTAACAGCTCGCTCTCTCACCTCCATCTTACACAGGACACTCGTATCTCTGCGCTGTACAGTGGCAACTTCATTTCAAAAACAAAACATTGGCTAAGTCCAGGGAGTTCACCCTCACCTTCACAGTCTCCGCAGTGCTGTGCAGCTGGTTATTGATTGCCTGGGTTTTGTGGATTTGATTTCAACTTTCTTAGTTCAGAGTTACACTTCTCTTTGGGGAATCTCTTGCTCTTGGTTTCAGATCATTTCTCCCATTTATCAAGACAATTTTGAATTGTAATTCAGTCCTCTGTACTGTTTGTATCTCTTCCCAGCTTGGTGCCCTGGACATATAACTGTACTCCCTATTCCATCATGCTGCATTAATGAATATATTAGAGAACCTGATTCCAGACAAAAAATAAATTAAAAAAAAAAAAATCAGCCATTTGAAGTGCTTGCCCAGGCTGACTGTAACCACCAATACCTCCTGTCCTCAGGGACAACCTCATCCTCTACACATTCTTAACATCATTTCTGAGACAACTCTTACCTACTTCAAGTCTCACTGCCTGAAATACTGAAACATATACTCTTTAATCCACTTTTTCCTATTCTGACTCCTAAAACTATATTCTGTCTATATTTACTACATGGTTTGATAAACTTTACATTTTGCAATATCCAAAAGGCTGATGACACACCACTGTTACTCTGCTTTATTTGCCACAGTCTGCGGGCGATGGCAGTTTCTCCCTACATAAGTCTTGTGGCTGCACACACTGCAGCCATGAGTGGCAGCCAACACAGGCAGATCTCATTTTCTTTTGATGAAATTGCATTTTCAGTGGGTAACTGTTCCATCTTTTTTTCTTTTTTTTTTCTTTCAGTGAGCCTTAATTAGGAGAACAAAGTTGTTGAAAGCCTTGTCTTGCCCTTCCCCTCTCTCCCTGCACACAGCCTTCTTTCACGGACTCTGGGTTGAGTTTGTTTGAGCTTGGGGTTTTTTTGTCTAACAACTCAGCAAAGCTGACAGATTGACAGTCATTAAATATAAAAACTGTATCAGGCAATATCCCTAAATTACGTTTCAAATGAAAAGTGACACTTGATTAAGTCATAAAATGTGGTTCTTGGGTTTTTTGCCCTACTTCTGCCTTTTTCCTATGAAGAGTTAAAATATTATCCTTTTTATTATGCTAATGTAAAATCCTCTTTCTTGCATCTCAAAAGAGAGAAAGCTTGGTATGTGTCTTGGATAATGATTCAGCTATTAATCCAGAAGATGCTTTATTAGATTATTTTGAGACAACTGAATGTAATTTAATACCTATTTATTTTCTATTCCTATGCCAGTCCAAGATAGAATCTTTTCTGCATGAAATTAGTACTTTCTCCTTTCAACCTCAAAGAAAGATTAAACTATGCTCTTTTCTTGGATTAGTTTGGGGAACTTTTTCAACAAAACATTGATCTTGAGGGTTCTTGATAGTCTTTTAACACTTTGAAGCCAAAACCTCAGCTGGGATCAGTGGGTTCTAGGCTTGTCTTTCTTATTGTGCATTAATGCAAGAACTAGTGATGTCAGATAAAAAGAAGAAAGATCCTAGATGAGGAAAATAGAAAGAAAGAGGAAAACCAAGCAGTGTTTGTGCACAGAGAAGGAAGAGGAATGGCAGTCTTTTGAAATAGCTATCTGTAACCTACAGAAGGGACTGTGTGATGGTAGACCAGAATGGCAAGAGGGCACAAGAGCATTTAGGCGTGTCAAAATTAGGGTGTGTTTTTATAAAAGTGCACCCAGCTACTCTACGTGCAGCTATTGCTGGGACTCACCATCTTGCTGCTCGCATCCCCCACGAGCTGCCTCGCACGCCAGGAGCTGCTGACTTTTCTGTAGGGTTTACTTATTGTCAGCTCATTCTGTTGCTCCAGGGTCAGAAGGGCACCAGCGTGGGAGAAAACAGCAGGACCCCAAAGCTGTGGATAGAAGGAAGGGGACAGGGACTGCCAAAAGCTTGATGGTCATATATCTAGCATTAAAAAAGCCTCCTCAATTAATAAGCCTGCTTAATAAAGACTATCAGGAATTGTGTAGGGACCTCACAAAAGCAGAAAAATGAGGAAATTCAGGTTGCCAGATTTGGATTTACACACTGGAATACCTTGAACATTTCATTTATGTTACTATCTAGCAGCCAGCCTGACATCACAATGCAGAATGAGGAACAGCTCGCTGACCTTCAGCAGTAGCCACCGCACCAGGAAAATTTAGGGTCCTCTCTAGTGGTTCTGCAAGTGGCCAAATCAAGCTGCCAGGGGAGTTTCTGATAAAGCACTGGCAGTCAAAACTGCTCCCTGCTGAATGAAAGTTCCCTCAGACTCCTGGACTCCAGATACGGAGTTGTGGGTGATTTCCCTCCTTTATTTCTTGTTTGGACCCTGGAAAGGGAAGAAGGAAAAGGGGCAGGGAGGCTTTTTAGAGGGGAAAATTGCTTTCTCTGAAACAAACGAAACAAATTACACGTTAAGTATCACACAGAATGCTCCTATCAAAATAATTAAATGATCACTGTTATGTCACGGGAAGCACCATGAACCAAAGGCAGAGAGAAGCACGCTCCCTGCCATTCCACACCCTGGGTCTGGATGACCCTTCCAGCAGCAGCACCGCCTTGCCCTTCGCCCGCTCTCTGCTCTCCGCAGCCTGGTGCAGGATCCCCCAGGCTGCGAATGACCGGGGACCTCCCTGCCACCACCGCGCTCACTGTTTCATTCCTCCTGTTCATTACTAGACCTTTCCCTCATGTTCTTGGATTTCACCCCAACAGACACACAGGGGATCAAACCCAGACGGGCTCTGAACTGACCAAACAAACATCAAGCATCATTAGACAGAGCAGAGGTGGTGGACCTGACTGGGATGGGGGGCTGTGGCTTCCCCCCCGCTTCCCCTCCCAGAGTGGTGCTGAGCTCTTTAACTGCTCTTGAACTCCGTGCCTAAACAGGTGACAGTGAGGAGACACTGACCTTCAGGCCGAACAGCACGAGCCGAGCGGGCAGCAAGCTCTGTCGACACAGACGTGCCTTAAAAATTGAACTCTGGCTTCAAGCAGCACAAACTCCTTGTACTGCATGTTAAGCCATCTAGATGACACTCGTATTCTGGTGTTAATAAGCCATTTGCCCATCTGGCGCTTGTACAGATGACACACCTTCTCAGTGGTATCTCAAAAGCGAAAAGTATTAGCTCTATAAATACATAGATCATGTCTGAACAGAAATTCCACAAAAATCAGCTCCAAACCGTTGCTGATGAACATGGTTGTGACTGGAGCCAAACTGCACTGTGTAACTCCTAACATGCCCGCGCTGATCCCAGGAAAGTGCATATTTGCAAGCCGTTTTAACCCGGAGAAATCAACAGCCGCAGCCACTCACTCACTTGACTGTGCACACACAAAACAAGACACGAGCGCTGACCACTTCATACCTCCACACAGTACCAGGACTCAGACCATCCTGGCAGCTGGCTGGCATTTCCAAGGGTGAGAGCTCAAATTAAGGGACTCAGACAGCAGTATGTGTACCTAAAGCACCTCCTGACCTTTTTTTCCTGGTACAAGAGCAAGCCATGGCTCATACACACGGAGCCACATCTGTGAGGGATTACAGAGGCAGATCAGCAACAGGGAGAATTTGGAGACAGGCTTGTACTAGCAGCTGGGGTGTTTTACTAATCAAACTTGCTGCAGAAAGTACAGAAAATCAGATCTCAGAGGCAAGAAGCCACATGTCCAACTCCATACCTCTGTCAGAAGGTTGGCGGTTTCCTGCAGAGTATTTTTCTGGCACAGCCTAGCTTAGGCAGGAAGGTAGCAATAGGTCCCCCCCTTCTCAGAGCATCACAGTGCAAAATGGAAGAATCTCAGTATAAATTCAAACATCTACACTGCAAACAAAGCCAGCCTTCCTGGAGAGCAGTAATGGGAAATTCTTTCTTATGTTCAAAGTTATAGAGTAAGGTAACTCTCAGCAGTTAAGTTCCAGGGAAGTAGTACAGAAAACTGATATTCTTGCAACATATTGCAATTTCTGCACAGTCTAAGGGGAGCATCTTCATACCACCTTCTGCCAAGAAGAAATAAGCAGGGAAGGGTTTTTTCCTTTTCTCCTGCCTCTTCCTCTTCTAAACAGTAAGGATAGAAAGACCTCGTTAACAAAGGGAAACTTATGAACCAATATGAGAAAGTGGGGCGCACACTATATTTTTTCTGGACAGAGCAGCAGTCTTTCACTGATAAACTAATGGGATGAAATTGCTAATTACAGCCTGGAGCTAGGACAACTTTTATGAGGAATATCATGCTGGAGTCTGAGCACCTGTTCTCAACAGGAAGAAATGTTTCATCTCCGAAGGACAGAGTAGAATTAGCATGGCTGCAACCTTTTATGAGGCCATAGCACCTCTCCAGTCATTAGACCAGACTGATTAAAACTGCTTTGATCATGTTCTCTTTGTACCAACCTGGCTTTTCCCCCAGCCTGGCACAATTGACTTTGCAGGAGGCTTTTGTTTTAATTTTACAACCCATTTAATACCTTGAATTCCTAAAGAGATCCTTTCAGAGCTACAGTACACTACCACAAAAATATTACAACAGGAGACACCATACCCATCTACACTTTTATTGCCCTGTGTGACTGCAGGCAGACATTAGTTCCTTTGTTATGACTTCCCATCCATCCCGCTCTCCTCCCTCCCAATCGCACTCGAGCTCTAGAAGTCTGAGAGGCTTTTCAATGCTATGCTGAGGGCCTGTGGAAATGCAGGATGTTCTGCCTGAGGAACAGCATCAATAAGGTTTCTTGCATAGATCCTGAACTGAATGATTCTTGGGTTACATCAGGTACATGCTGATCTAGGTCTCTTTTCTGCTAAAAGCCTTGAATTGAACTCAACAAAAAAAGCAAAGCCACATTTCATATTCTGGTGACAAGGAGAGGAAGAAACTGCTGAAAGATGAAACCCCCTGATGTATTCATGTGTATTTTTGATTAGAGCTAGAAAGCATTGCACAGACAACCACAACACACTTATTTCACGCTGTTCCCAGGTATAGCGGAATGCTGCAGGGTACAGTGTGACCTTGGTATAAACAAGCAGTGACCAGTACTTGATTAAAGGAAGGATAATTACTGCACAGTGCCTGGCTATCAAACTATTCTAGTGAACTGGCAACATTTTATTTCCCCTAATGGCACAAGAACATTTGTTCCTGAAGGTTTTCAGAATGATCTGGCAGGTAACACATCAGATTGAAGCCAAGAGGAGGAGCTCTGTAATGGGTTTTTAACTTACCTGCAACGACCTTCAGACACTTGCTGTATCTCTTTTAAAAAAAAAATGAAGAATGACTATTAAGTACTGATTTTTTTATGAGTCCAAACTCCCATGCAACACAGAAACCTGACAGCACTCAGAACAAGTTAGCAGGAACAACAAGAGTGACTGCAGACTTTGGAGTTAAATAAGTGTTTTTACTTTCAAGTGTCATAGTGCCAGACTTGTAACTCAAGCTAACAGCAGAATATACAGAGGATATTCCATACAGAGAAACTCAAGCACCTGAAAATTATCAGTGAGCACTGTACAGCCACAGAATTCTTCTTACAAGGCTTAACCCCTGTACAAAGTTTAACAACACACCAAAAAAATGCATTTTGGTCAACAAGAATACAGTTATATGGATCTAATAATTACTGACACAGACTCTCCATTTAAACCTGGCCAGAATCTCTCTCCTTTCTACTTCACAGAGAAAAGCCTCTCACTGAATATCACCCACATAAAAAGGGAGAGTTGATGTGCCAACTTGAATGTATATTTAATAACTTAGCACAGATTTGAGACATGGCCATTTAATGTTTGAATAAGCTCTGAATCAGTGTCAAGAGAGAAACTAACAGAACTCCAGTAAGATACTGATGACCTACAACTCACTGAAATAATTTAACACATTTACAGGAGGAACAGTTAAGGTATGGCTGAGAGCTGTACATTCCACCTCAAGCTCAAGATGTTACTACCAGCATTTCCAGTATGCTTATTCCTTCTTCCACTACTACCCATTGATGCGGTAATTCACATGGATCTCAGGTTTGATGTCACACACTAGTGACAACAGCTGGGAAAGGACCACCTCACGGTTCTTCTGGAAGTTCTGCTGGATTACGCTCATCTTTTCCTGGGTCTCTTTCTCAACTTCAGTGGTGCAGCTGCCATGAGATCCAAGTGCCTACAAATAACAAAGGAAAGAGAAAGCTCACATGCTTTCTTTTTGACAAAGGAAACACTATGCCCAGCTCTGAATTTTGGTATTCTGGACTGCCTCAGTGCATCTCAACCATTAATATTTGCTGGGGAAAGAACTGAACTTAAAAAAAACCCTAAAAATAGTAGTATTTCTGGATTCTCTGCTCAAGATTTCCCCACTAAACTCTCCCAAGCTTGCCTTTCATCCACAGCCCATGCGTTTTATCCTCTTTTATCCATTATCTAGCACCTTAAAGCAAGAGCTTATGAAGAATGCCTGCAGTAAAGGTCCTGCTGCACTGGCAACTGCAACCAGGAACCCCTGGGCACTACTGTACTATACAGTGTAAGAAAAGGAACACCCGTGTTTAAACACAGTCTTCACATCACCCTACTGCTTTTACCGTTGCAGAATATATAAAAATCTCTGCCTTCCTAAAAAGGACTGTGGGCCACGTGATACACACAGCAAGAGTCTCTCACAGCTTACAACACCTTCTTGACCCATGAGCAAGGGCAGAGAGAGGAAACCCCCATAAGAGGGGGGTGTGGGTGCAAAAAGGCACTGAAAAAACATGCTGAAAGAGACTAGTACCCTAGGACTGAAATTCAAAGAGCTTCTCTCTCTGGAGAAGGATAAATAAAACAAACCCAGCCGACAGGCAGTGAAGTTCACTTTATTAGCCTGGAAGCATGTGATACCATATGCCCAGTGAACTAAGCTAACAAGCAATTATAAAAAATTAATCCTGACCTACTGACATAAAGCCTATTATGCAGAAGAACAGAGGAGGTGGTATTGTGCTAACCAGAAGATGGACAGAGGGGAGGCTTGCCAGGCCATTTTCTGAAGATTTCAGAACTGACAGAGGCCCACAGGCAGTGGAAACAACCTCAGCTGGTGAAGGGCCTCAGTTCTGCACCTTTTGGTAGCACCTCCTCTTGCTCAGAAGGAAAGGCAAACACACCTCTTGGGACACAGCAGGCAACACTGCTAAGCAGGATACAAGCCTTACAACTGCTTCAGCAACAGCAAAGCATCTATGAGGCAAGTGGTCTCTACCACGTTAGCATCACAAAAAACAGCTTGTCACGGGGGAATAAGCCTGGTATATTTTTGATGCTGCTACATACAGCAGGTTTTGGGAGGCTGCCACCCATCAGGGCACTAGCCAACACACGAGCTCATTAAGCTAATTCCCTACCAGTCAATAGTTCTGGCTGCTGAGATGCAACACACCATGTTCTGATTCACTTCCACTGTTTTTTTGTTGTGACACGTGGCTGTGCATCAGAGGAAGGCAGTTAGGGAAGTACTCTGCTGGCAACACGTTCCATTCCGAGGACTGCTCTCAGGGCCAGTAACCCTAAACACAAGGCTAAGGGGTTGGGTAGGTAACAGAATGATCTAGAAAACAAACCGCTGCTTCCTTGGCTTTGAACTCCTTCTCCCTCTGCAGACGGTACTGCTCAATCTCTGCCTGGGCTTCTTCTTTTGCCTGCTTCAGCCTCCGATTCTTTCCTATTTTCAAAGAACATACCAAATGAAACAAAGAGAAAGTACTGAAAGCATATTCCCCCACACCTCTCCAGCTACCCAATGCACAAGAGCCACTACAGTGTTTGCTACTGCGGCAGCCCCTTCTATAGGATGCATCAGGAGGGCATCGCACACCCTCGGAGCCCCTACAGCTTTGAGGTGTTAGCCAACCTCTGCAGCACGAGGTCACCCTGTGTGCCACCAAACGACCACCAAGCTCGCCACACAGTGAGCTTCCACCAGTGAGAAATGAAGAGGTTCTCTGAGCCAGCGGATGCATTAGGCAACCTGCAGGTCCGGCCTTGCTGATGGGAGCGTGCAGCCCATCTGAGTGATCCCAAAGAGCACAGAAGAACATGAAGGCTCAGTTCTGCAGCAGGCCAACTGTGCAAGCAATAGAAAAACTGGCTACGGCATCAACTTCCCCTCTTGGACTTTCCACCATATTCTCCCCTCTGAGGTTATCATCATTAGAGTGAACTACAGCAGTCTGCTTCTTGCAACACTGTCACGGAGTAGAACCACTAGACAAGGCAGCTTCATTTAAAAAATAAGTAAATGTATATATGCTTGAAGCAGGAGATTTGTAAAGGTGGGGGGATCTTTGTAACATGATTTCTGTTGCTTAACAGGAAAAGCTAACATGGATCCCCAAGAAGTAACTCTTTCTGCTCTATAAAATGTCTAACCATTGACGGGCAAATACACTGTTTTCATCCAGAAGGAAAAAAAAAACAAGTTAAAGATAGGAAAGAAAGAGATAAGCACCAGCATCCCCCAGCTGAAGACCCTGCTGCCATGAAGGGTGTTGAGAGGGATCCCCTCCTAGAGAGCTGCCCCACCGGGCCAGGAGCCACCAGCCCCTCCGAGGCCTGTGCCGGCCCCTCCAGCCACCGGCCCGCACCGCTGCCCGGGCACATCCCACTGCGGTTGGACACCTGGGCGCCCCGCGGCGCTCCCCGCCACCCCGACCCCCTCCGGGCGGGGAGGGGTCCCCCAGGGGCACGGGGGGCTCCGGCGGCCCCCGCGGCCCCCGCTTCCCCGCGGCCGAGGAGCTCCGGGAGACCGACCGCACTCCCGCACCCCGCGGCGGGGCCGCGCCGGCAGCCCCCCGAGGCGGCCAGGCCCGAGAGGCCTAAGGCGGCCGCGCCGGGCTAGGCCAGGCCGGGGACCCCCGCCGCTGCAGGCCCCCCAGCGCCCCGCGGTGGGGCGGAGCGGGGCAGGGCCGGGCCGGGCGCTGCCGTACTCACGCTTGCGGGCCTCGGCCACCTTCTCGGCGGCGCGTTTCTCGGCCTGCAGCAGCTGCTGGATGCCCTGCGACTGGCTCGCCATAGCGGCGCCCTCCCGGCCCTTCGCCGCCGCCAGCGTCACCGCGGCCTGGGCCCCGCCCCGCCACGGGCCCCGCCCCGCCACGGGCCCCGCCCACCGGGGCCTGCGCAGCACCGCCCCTGCCCCGCCCGCGAGCGAGCTGGCGGGAAAGCGCCCCCAGAGCCCCGCAGGGCGGCGGCGGGGCCTTATTTGTGTCGTGGCTTTTACCCAGCGGCCCGCCTCCTCCCGGGCACCCCCGGCAGCGCGGGCCGAGGGGCCGCAGCCCCCCGCGGAGCCACCGGGGCGAGGGGGGTCAATGCATAACGATCCAGGGCCACCTTCCCTCAGGGTGCCAGGCCCTGC
This sequence comes from Falco rusticolus, assembly GCF_015220075.1. Taxonomy (NCBI): domain Eukaryota; kingdom Metazoa; phylum Chordata; class Aves; order Falconiformes; family Falconidae; genus Falco; species Falco rusticolus. Next base: position 43,877,188 of record NC_051195.1, read on the forward strand.
CAGACACCCCCTGCCTCACCCCAACGCTGGGCCATCACATCCCGGGGGTGATTTAAAGCCCTGTACACGGCTCCCCCGCCACTTCCAGAGCATAAATTACAATTATTGCCGAATAATCCTGCTCTGAGGAGGCACCAGAGCTGCAGCCCTCACATCATTGCGGCGGGGAACGGGGGGCCGTCGTGGTGCGCTGCTTCAGTTCCCTGTCATGCAAGGGACGGAGGCAGTGAATCAAATGCATATTTATAGTGCGGAATAGGAATTATGAGTGTCTAGCAAGGTGACCTTCATCTCCCAGCAATTAAATGGGTTTAGTGGGCCTGTCCATCGAGTGTTAGATTTGCTTCAATGAAAAAAGATGAAAGGTGGGGAGAAGAGCTCTGATGGCAAATTGGGGGGTTGAAGCAAGGCTGGGAGCCGGCGGTCGGCCCGGGGGCAGCTGCGGGGGGCAGAGGGACACATGGGTGTCTGCGTGGCACCCGCTGTGCCGGTGGGGCACGGGGAGACCCAGCAAACCTGGTCCCACATCATCTGCCACAAGTGGGGCAGGCTCAGCCAAGGGGATGCAACCTGGGTGCCGGGCAGGTGATAGGTGAGCTCAGAAAGGGCAGAAAATGTGGCTTTTTCAAAACATGCCACAGCCAAAACACCTGGTGGGGTTCAGCTGGGCCAGAGCCAGGCTCCTTCGCAACAGAAACAGCCTAGATCCGAGTCTCCTCATCCGACTCCAAACCTGAGGAGCCACTGTCCTCCTGTCTCCTCACCTGCAAAAGCCACACAATCATTAAACTCTCCCGCAGCCCTCAGATGATGCCCATCAGTCCCCTTCCCAGCTAGATACTCGCCATCCTCATTAGCTGCTGCTGGATTTTCAAGAGGTGTTCTGCTGCTGCTAATTAGAGCCCTTGAGCTGAACCCACAGACTGCGCCTCCAGCAGGGTGCTCTGAAGGGGACACGGTGAATCCAGCAGGTTTGCAGCAGAGGGACCCAAACCGGCCCAGCTCTCCCCTGAAGTCACAGCGCGCATCAGGGTGTTATTTCCCTCCAGGGCGATTGTGATTTTCAGACTTGCTGCTTCTGTCTGTAATGTAACGAGGATAACGCTGCCCTTTTCTGCCCCCCAAAATACCCCAGCTATGATGGCACTAAGTTTCCAGACAAAAATCCCTCTCAAAGCACAGCTTTGGGTTGACGAAAAAACGTTTAACAAGTTTTCAGCAGTTTCATTTTGGTTAACAAACAAGGAGGTAATTATTTCTATTTAAAACAATCTTTTGTTTGTTGTGTTGCTTTTTAGTTTGAGATGTCTCAAAAGCTAATTGAAACCTCATGGTGTGTGTCACATGAAGCACATGTGAATCTAAAAGCTGGTCAACTTTTCAGTTCACTTCAAATTTTGAAAAATCACTTCTCACTTGTTGCAAAAAAAAAAAAAGTGTTTCCAATCCTCAGATCTACATTTGCATGAATAAAAAAAAGCTGCTTGTATGGCTTTAATTCTATCAGAAATGGATTTATAATTAATTAGTATCACAAGTACTTAAGTACTTCTGAACTTGGCTTTTTTCATTGTACATGAGCTTGTCACTCGCTCTTACAGAGAAAGCAGCTACTGCTCAAACTGGTACAAGCATCCCATTATTTGTCCAGCACTGATTTCTTAATACCATAAACTTGACTAATCCTAAATTTTATGTACCTCACAATCAACAAAGACTGGAGGAAAAATATCTTCAGAAGGCTGAGGCTAGTGTCTCTCTCTAGCATGGGGAAAATAAATTGCTAAAATCTTTCTGGCACAAAGCTGCTTCTTCTGGTGCTGCCCTGCCTGGACTAGGCCAGCCAACACCTCAAACATGTGAATCCTCACCGCTCGCCCTGCTGGGCCGGGGCTCCAGCCTTTTGGCTAAACATAGACTAAGATATTTAAGCAACATGGAAAGGTTAATATTTTAGAAACACCATCTCCATATCTGGAGTCTGTCAGGATCTGGAATGTCCTGATGCCCAAGGAGAAAGGAGGTGCGCAGGGCCAGAGGGTGACTTTGGCCTCACGGCTCTTTCCAGAAAGGGAATACTGTCCTGCAGAATTTGAAGGAAATAAAAACATTTCCACTGGCTGTTTCCACAGGTCTCATTAATGAAAATGAAGTTAAGCACATTTCTTAATGAATTTTCTTTCTCTTTCCAAAAGCTTTTTTATTTTCTTGCAAACATTGAAGACTGATTTCCATTTTGGATTGGTGTCTTTCGTTTTTCTGCTTTCATTCTACACTGGGTCATAACTCCAAGCATATGTTACACTGGTTGCTGAAATAAGAGAAGATGTTTCTAGAATTAGGAATAAAAAAAATAAATACAGATTTTCCTTTGCCTTTGTTTCTCTTTTAGTTTCCAAGCACAGAAAACATGTGCTATATCTTATGATCCTGCAGTCATTAAGGATTCCAAGACACATTTCATAAGAATGAGATTTTAAACATTGTGCCTGGCTTCTTTCCAGATCAAGTAATTACATTTTTCCTCTCTAAATTCCCCTGCACTTTCAATTTGATATGTTATTATTCTCCATTCCCTGACTTAAACTGTTACGCTGTGCAATTGCCTACTCTTTAAAAGGTTTGTGTTGAACACCTGGTAGCTGAACTGGTTTCTCTCTTCTGAGGTTTAACTCATTAACACAAATCACTTTGAGGCACTGAGAGGATGCAGCTGGTGGTTGTTGATAAATGATCATTGGCTGATCATTAAATGACTACCAATGAATAATTATCAATTAGAATTCATAGTTTGGAGGGGTATTTTAAATTTATTATCTGAGTATTAGAAATCTAAGTACAACATAGCAATAGAATTCACATAGAAAAATCAACCAAACCCCAAAGTGCTAAGTCAGTACTGCTTGGCTGTACCTGACCTACACCAAGAATTTGCCCCAAATATCCAAAATAAGAGAGAATGCTTCATCTTTAATTTGGAGTGTCTTTGTGATAAAGGACAATTGAAAGCCCGGAGTAACCCAGTGATGGAATTGCACCAGAAGAATGGACTTTATTTATATATTTCTTGTTTATATTGTAAGAACAGTGTATATTGTTTATATTGTAAGAACTCATTTTTTTAAAGGCAGTTCAAGAAGCCATACTTCTGGTATCAACTCTTCCCTTTGGGAAAAGCAGCTTTGGGGTGCTACTAGGCTTGTTTCAATGGTTTGCCAGGCACTCTGGAGGCTCCCTGAGCTTCGCCCACCAAGCAAGGTACTCCTCACAGGATTGCTTTCTCCCAGAGCCACATCTTCTTGCACCGAGGTGCACTGCAGCCCTTTCTGCTGGGCTCCCACACTCCGACCCAGCTGAGGAACATGGTCCCTCAACACTAACCAGCTGCTGTCAGAGCATGGTACCAAGGACCAACCAGGTCATGGCAGTGCCCTGCTGCAAGGCATCTTCTGTAGGGCCCCATCCCCGGGCATCACAAACCCACCCTCGCCTCACCACCTGTAGCAGCAAACTGAGGTCTCAGTTGCATACAAATCAGAATCTTTTCATAAAAGTCAGGGAAGCTGGCAACTTTGTTTCTGTATTCTTCTGTTGTGATGAAATATCAGTAGACCTTACGAATTCCTTGTGTACCAAAAGAAATCTCCATTCCTATTTCCTTGACATCTGCTGGTGCCCATTCTTAATCAGAGGTCAAGTGTCCTTCACAAGGGACATGTCTGGGAAGTTTAATCCATGGTTTGATGAGTGACTGAATGCTCCTCATGAGGCTGTTGCCTCAGGGTTATGAGATGGTGTGTCCAATGTCTGTGAAGCCTTGGAGATGCCTGCATTAGGGAGCACAACTGTGTTAGCTGTCATGGACTCAGCCACATCCATACAGCATACAAGCTGTCTGGACCAGGATTTTTAGATATGACAGCAAAACACAGCAGGTCCTGTTACACACTAAGTAGCTTCTCCTGTAATGGATAGCACCAAAGCTTTGACTGCTGAAGGCAACTACCAGTTCTTCATCAGCTTCTGCAAGAACAAGAGCATTACTCCTGCTCCACTGGGAAGAAACACCGCCCAGTACTGTTTTCCCTGCCGTAAAAGATCTTTTGGCTTCTCAGCTCAGCTTTCTCTGCCCCAAACCTCTAAGTCATTGTATATCACGATACAGCCACTACTTTCAGGTGGCTGAATTTCAGTGATGGATGAAATAATCCCTGCATACGTAGATTGTTTGGTGCTTTGAGAGATGTTTGAATAAATGACACACTGCAGTATAAGACTCATTATCAATATTGCTTGGAAATATCAAAAAAAATGGCTGAGGCCTCAGTTTAATTTGGATGTGTATCATGGGCTCTAGAGAAATGGAAAAATGTGACAACAAAACACTGCCGCAGTGACGCCAACCAGCTTCAAGCAGTGGAGAGCTGATGTATTTCTAGGCCACAAGGGAAGATAATGTGGGTGCTGGGGGATCAGTCTCAAACATTTGTTCAAACAAAAGTGATTCTGGAAAGCATCCAAGTGACAGAGTCTGGGGCTCTAGCAAATATCCTGCTTGCCTCTGGGGCTTGATATGATATATAACAAGAGCTGCTGATGTGCACGTTCCTCACAGGACTGCTCACATCAGGCAGCTACAGGACTCCAGCAGAAATGAAACAGATTTTCTCCATAAAGAGTCACTGGAGCGACAGACCCTTCACTGCAGAAGTTCAACTAAATGCTCCAGGAAGAGGAACTTTCCTCACTCTCAGCTCAGCAGAGTTTGGAGCCTGAAATCTGACAACAAATAGCTCCTCCAGTAAGGTTTTTCAGAGGTATATAAGCACCTATGCATGCAGATAGCTACCTAGTGAAACTAATTTGTTTACGAAACTCATGGAAAAATCTTAATAACCAGTTCCTATATTTAGACTAAATGCCTTTGAAAATCTCAGCTCTATATCCCTGTGATTACCAGCCCCATCCACTCATGCAGGGCTACAGGAAAATATCAAAAATAGACTAACAGCCAGCACAACCCTGCCATGGTCCCAATATTTCTGACCAACGAGACCCAAAGGCTGCTGGCCTGCTTTGGCAATACTGTATACCCATTTTTTACTCTTAATTATCAAAGGCACAGTTCATTGCAGAATCAAGCCTGCCTAGTTTACCTGAATTACCCCCTTGTTCGTTCTCTTACTGCTCTTCCCTCCCCAGATCAAAACCCTACTCCATCCCACTTGTTTCCATTGTGATTTTCCAGACAGCTCTTAGCTGCAGGGAAAAAAATAAAAATCAATCTATTTTTCCATCGCCTCATCCATCAGCTTCATGCTTCACCCAGCATCAAGCCTTCTGTTGCCAAAATGAGTTCTCCAGCAGCTGGCCACCACCAAACAAGCCCAAGGCCATTTGGTTTGCTGAATTACAGAGCTGCTAGTGCAGAGGCTGCAATCATCTGCCTGATTGTGTTATGAGCAGGGGCATGGAAGCAGAGTTTGGGCTCTGTGTAATAAAATTGCAGTTCAGTAGGTTTCAGGGCATTAATAGTATGATTAACCTGAAACAACCACAGTAACAAATTGGTTATCAAGAACAATAAATCATCTTCATACACATACAGGTAGCCTGGGTTTGTTGGGTGGTTGGTTTTTTTAATGCATTGGAAAACCGCGAGTCTGACTACAGGACCATAACCACCTCCAGCAGAGAGCAATACCCAGGAAAAGGCTAAACAGCATTTGGTTAAACTATTTTGGGAATGCAGAAGACAAAGGAGGAGAAGGCTGCTGGCTTTTACATCTTTAAGATTTAGATACACGTGACAGTTTTCATCTTAATTTCCTGCCCCTCCCCACCTCCATCTACCCGCCAGTCCTTTTCAGAAGACTTTGGAACTGACTTTACAGGGCCTGGAGCCAGGAGGAGATGTGGCTGCTCTGGGCATGAAGGACATGGGCAGGAGCGTGGCTACTCCAGCATCAAGCAATCCAGAGCCTGCAAGATATACTGAACTGTGAGTGATGGGCTGCCTCCACCTGCATCCGAAAGCCCTGAGCTCCCTGGATTTGCTCGTGCAGGTTTCCGTGGGGTGTTGCTCAAGGCACAATCCCACTGGATCCAGCTGTCTACCCAGCAGCAGTAACAGGGGTCCAACAAGGCTCACTGCGCTGCAGTGTTTGAAGAACCTTAAAGCATCAGATAACCAAATCTCACTCAATGTAAGTCACAGCTAAAAACTGAACTCTCGTTTCCTTTGAGGCACAAGTGAATAACTCCTGCACATGGAATAAAAGTCATCTGCTCACATCTCCTGATCCAGAAAGGAAACACTGAGTGAGCCCTGGGAAGGGCCCTCCCTGCTCACACACAGCAAAGATGAGTTATTGTCTTGCCTTGGTGATTGCACCTTTTGTCCAGAGAGGTTCATTAACCATCTGCTGTTGCATTGCAGTGCACATATCCACACGAAGGAGCTGGAGATGAGCACGACTAAGAGGGGGGAAAGTACGTGCCTCCTTCTGATGCAGGCTATTTATAAGATCAGGGAACATTTCAGGTGGTAATTTGCAATGCTATCCACAGACACAGGAACAGCAGCAGAGAAATAGCCATTAGGCTTGGGATTAGCACCCAGAGTCCTCTGCTACACCCAGTCAGCACCCGCACGCCAAGAGGCATCAGTACTGTGTACATTACACCAGTCCCAGGGCAGACCAGGACTTACTTCACTTCCAGGTATCCCCTGGATGCTCTCAAGTACACTTAAAATTAGCACCTCTGTAGGAGGGTGCTCAGGTGTTGTCTGTAGCTCAGAACTCCCCTGTGCACGTCCCTTCCCTCAGCTCTCATCTGCACTGGGAAACAGCAGACAGACCCCTTCACGGCCCTCTGCCCTGGCAGGCTCTCCAGTGCGTAAGGAGTTATGCAGCGGCTCTGTGCTCCTTGTACTGAGGCTAAGGGTTGAGCAGGAGTCTTCATATAGGCAGATGGGACAAGAAATGCCAACTGCTGCTGCTAATAAGTCAAAGCAAATCCAGCCATCCAATTCAAATTGCTGGGCCACAGCTCACTGCTTTAATGTGAGAATAATTTATAGCCAGTGACAAAAATTAAATCCAAGCCAAGGAGATCACTAAGACATCCAGGGATTGAGCCAGCATAGGTTGGTACCATGCTATCTGTTGGCCTGTATTAATAGTGACATCTGAGGAAAGACAGCTTGTGGTGACCCATTTGGGCTTTGAAACCCACCGGGAGTGGCAACAAGGCTCCCCTGCACCCTGTTCACTACCTTCTTCTTCCCAGAAGGAGACTTTTACATAAGAGATATTTTGGGACCAGGAAAAATCCAGAGATTTGCCGATCAGGTATCTCAAAGCCTATCCACATTGCAGTGGTGGTGGAGTCAGGACATGAAAAGACTGAGATAGCAAGTAGGAGAACTTTCCCTTTCCCAGCCTTGGCAGCAATGCGTCCAGAGGGACAAGGCTCACTTCTGGAGGGAGGACTGGTCACTCCTTCCCATAACCTCTTCTAGCAGAACAGCTTCCAGTTCTTCAGTAATTCAGCTCTGCTGCCATCCCCAGAGCCACTGAGTCACTGCAGCACTCTTCTCCCATCGAGGAACTTGCAAGTTAAATGGTTAAAATGTCTTACTGCTTCTTGGACATCCATGATATAAAGGCCATCCCCTTGGATCCAGCTTCCCCAGCCCTGCCCTGGCAGCTCTTCCCAACAGACAGGGCTCCCTGCAGCCTCACTTTGCTGCCAGGAACTGAGGATGGGGGGCGGGGGGAGGGAGGAAGAGTGATCCATTATTTTAATCTGCCAGTGATGAGACACAGGATCCCGAGAGAGGCTACAAATTCATCTTGCAGATAATAACATGATACATGAACACAGGCAATTACTTAGAGAAGGATGCAATGTGTTAGCGCAACAGCGAGCCATTGGCATGACAGGCAGAATCGTTGTAGCTGCAGCGTAGCTCTGTATTCACCCTCAACCTGATCCAAGCCCCGACAGCACAGATCAGCAAAACCTATTGATTTCAGACAGATTTCACAGCACTCCTAATGCCTGAGGCAGAACAATGCTCCTATAAAGACTTCTTTGCTTACTTAGGGCTTTAAAAGCGTCACTTGGGTTTTGCCAGTATGCATGAGTTTGCTCTTTCCCCCCCGTAAGGCTCTTCTGTTGGATTGATCTTTTCACTCCTTTTGCAATCAGTACGCCAAAGCGTAGAGAGAAGGTAGTTAGGGAGTGCAGGGGCTAGCGCCGGTGGCAGTGCCGGAGTACAGCTGTGTGCTCTGTACCCACCTCCGTTTGTGAACAAACAGACCCCGAGGGTTTGCACGAGTGGGAATTTAGCTTTAAGAGGGGCTCCCACTAAGCCAAAGTGATTCAACAGTATTTGATAAGCCCACATTATCTTCACAAAGAGATGTTGAAATATTCAAGCAACGCAAGAACAGGCTTTTAAAACCATTTGTGCATCTACCAACGACACTAAGTGCCACTTAGTGAGAATCCCATTTCTGAGACTCTCAGAATAAAGCTCCTAACCACATACAGTGAGGGGGTTAAGCTTTCATGTTAGGCCTTGCCCGTACACGGGAGCTGTGCAGATTTAACCATGCCTAAAAATCAATGCTCACTCTTACTAGTACAAGTATTGCTGAAATTATGGCAGTACCTAGAGCAGAATGAGCAGAGAAGGGAGTCTCTAACAGTGGAGGCATCTTTATAAAAGTAAAGCTGCATTCAATTCAGAATGTTACTTCATATCAGCATTGCTCAGGTGATGGACACATGAAATGAACCCCAAGGTGCCAAAGGACCAGTGTGCATCCCAGCAGCTGCCTACAAATGAGGAGGTTGTGCCTGGGCATCCAGAGGCAGGCATTAGAAAAAAAATAAGAAAGTGCAGTTGATTCATCCAGGGATAAATTTGCCACTCCTGGTGTACAGATCCATCATTTTTAGACTTGCACTACACCTGCCCACGTATCTGTAACATTTTGAAACGGTGACAGCTTAGCTTGCCACATGTTAATCCATGATCTGAGTTGCATCTGTATACAAGCAAAGTCTGAAACACCTACGCTTGGTACCTTGCCAAAAGTCCGCTTTTGCAGCCTTTTACTTCTGTGCTTAGTAACCTTTATGCCCCAGACACAACACTGGTGAGTCACCACTGTGACACGACAGAAGTCACAGCCTGGTAAGACTGCACTGATGCTGCGTTACTAGGGAAGGATGGACTGTTGAGTTATCCCACATCTGTTTCAGTGGGAGCTTCTGGTTAATTTATGTAGCAAAATAGCACAATCAAGTGGAGGTCAAACATGCATAAAAAAAAATTCTTCCCAGATTGTTCACATCTTTATTGCATACATGAAGCATTAAATAAGGACCAGTCTCCCACTAGGGCCTTTGGGTGCTGCTGCAGTTTTAACACACAGAGTTATTTACTTCTGCTACTTGGCTGCAACTTTTACATATTAATTCTCATAAGACTTCCATGGATTCATTTTTGTGCAGAAAGAAAATGCTCATTAGCATCTAGCACTACTAGAATCTACATCCTTCTAGGTCTAACTCTGTGCAAATTGCACATGCTGTTTCCCTTCCAATTCCTGCAACACACTAAATCAGCTGATGCCGCAGCAGCCATCCTTCGACCCTCACACTCCCCACATTTCTGGGAAGCAGCAGACCTTCGATAACAGCAGACAAACACCTGCTTTCCCTGGTAACACACTTTGTAATTCAGCTGTTCAGCCTGGGCAGTAAGTTAGCTCCACGCTGCCAGTTCTTCACTGCCGAGCCACACCACAGACCAAGGTCTACAAGAGCGCTGAGTGGTGTACGAGCCTTGAATTCCCTCCTAGTAATACACAGAGACAGAGCCCATCGATGTCCTATGCTATACAGCCTCTGTCTCTTTATATCCAAATCACACCGATTTCATGACCCCCCTCTCGATGTAGCCTAAAGTAGTCCCTTTGGAGCAGTATACATCAAGCCTACCTGGCACCAGCAGCACAGTTCCTGCTATGCTACTTGCTAGGTTGGTTGTTCTGCCCAACATAAAACACAATAAAGTGAATTTGCAATAAAAAAGGAAAGAAACATGAGGAGTTTCTCTTTGCAGTCTCATTCTGCTCCTGGGTAGAACTCTGCCAGAGTCCAAACTCCAGCTTCCTTTCAGCCAGCCCAGCAAGAGAGATTAGATGAAATTTTTACTTGTTCCTACCGCAGACAGCCTGCCCATAGCTCTAGGAAACTTGGTCTTGCTACTGTTTTGTGATAGGTTAAAAAAACACACCCCTTCAGTTCTGACCCAAGCTTGCTGGTATAGGAACCCTAAATCCTGGGATTTTAGTCAAGACTATTGCAGTTTGTCTGCCTACAGTGCTCTGGCAGATAAAATTCAAAGTGACATTTTTCTGCCACAAATTTTCAAAGCAATTATCTGCTATGTCCACACCTGGAATTTTGTTTAATAATTGACAAAATCCCTGGTGGTCCTTATTTCAGGTGGAAGCACTGTGCTGGCATAGTAAGGTGATTAGTTCCCAATTGTGTTTGTTTTCTGTGTGATTTCAACCATTTTTAGTAAAAGTGTTTGTTATCAAACCCAGACAGTTGAGATCTATACGGAATGTGTATATATATATACACATACAGCCTTTTCCTCCTCTCTCTCTACTTTGGAAAGCGTATGTGATTTGGAGCTGACACTGAATGAATTGCATCTAGCTAAGTGAGATACCTTATGCAGTCAGCTACATATTGCATTACAAAATGCTCAGACTTTCCTGTTTAAATCCCTTTCCCATGAATGATGATTGGTATTTAAGCAAGCACACTGCATTTTCTAAAGCATTTTATCCACTTTAATTAAAAACTAATATTTGTAGAGCAGGGCAGATGTGCTATACACAAAAAAAAACCAGTCCTCCCTTCCCGATTGCTGGTGACTTTCTGCAGTAGCTAGCATATAATCACTGTTAAACTGGAATAAGTACTATCGATTTCTGTCCCTAATAGAGGATATGATTTTAAAGAACTTGCAGCACTAGACTGTTCAAGCTCATTGTGTTTATTGATTGAGACTATGAAGACTGTAATCACATATGAAAACATGAGGTTATTCATTGTACATCGGCTATTCGAAAGGAGCATCCAACACTGCCTGGATAAAATAAAACAAGTGCAACTGCTGCTGTGAAAGGACTTGGTCACTATCCCACAAATACAAACTAGAGTGGTTGAGAGTCCACAAGCTGCTCCAGGCATTAGCCACCAGACAGAGCTAGCTTCTGGCATCCTCTGGGAAAGCAGGAGGTCAGCAAAAATGAAACCCCATGCCTCACACAGGACACCTAGACACGAGAAACAAGAGAGGAGACAGCATCTGTTTTCTGGTACCTGTATAGGTATGCAACAAAGCAACAGTCTCAGCTAATAGGCTACTGGGTAGCATTTCATCCACTATCAAAGGCCCAGAGTTTCTTCTGCAAAACTGAATCTGGCTGTAGGCAAACACCAAAAATACAGATGCTGCATAAAGGAGTGATGTGTTCAGCATTAGGGTAAGAAGGAAGTTTGTGGAGCAACAATTTTTTTTTAATGCACTCTTTCAGCTTGCCTCTTCTCATCTAGTAACTACTACTGTTACTCTGTCTAGCCTCCAGAGTCTTTCACATGACAACACAGTTTATTGATAATTACTTACTACCTTTTTTTGTCACATCATATTGCATACATGACCATAGCAACCAGCCACAGCATCACAGCTCCTCAGAGCATGAGGCTGCTGCTATAGCCTTAGCAGCAGCAAAACAGGCTGTTGTACAAGGGAAAGGGAACAGAGAAGAAAAGGCAACAGCCTCACCAAGAAGGGTGAAGTGCCACATTACCTGCACAAGAAAAGGAGGAGCTCTAGGCTGGCTCACAATCCACTGATTTCCAGACAAGTCCATCAACAAAAGATCAAGGAACTAAAGCACAAACCCACACACCTCATACATACAACACAAGCTGAGTAAAGGGCTGAGCTTAAATACACCTCCTGAGCCAAGAGGTGAAAGCTGGTAGGTAGAGACCCCAGGTGGGGCTGCCCAGGGCAGTCAGAGCCAGGTGGAGCACAGGGAGAAAGAGTACCAAAGCAAGGGAGGACATTTCATCTGCACAGTCCTACCCTTTTGCCAGAGTAATTAAGGAGTTATTAAGCAAAATCAGTCCTTAAAGGAACTCTATCCGTGTGCTCCTTGCAATCAGGAGTGTCAGTGATCTCTTGTCAGTGACTGTTACCATCTCTTCTTTCACCAGATCCTCTCTGTTTTCCTCCTTGTCTGTTTGCTTCAACTTCACCAAAAATTTCCCACCATAGCCTCACTACATGTGCTTTTACCAAAGAGCACCTACTTGATTTAATGCCTTTCTGGTACCTATTAAATCAAGCAGCCTACTTGAAGAAGTACTAAATTAGCCTTACATGTTCTTTGTCAGATCATTAGTCATGTTGACTTTCATGCTATTTTCCACTTAAATCTGGGCTTTAAGTGTTTTCTGCCTTGAATTTGTTCTAAAGGGTTGTATGTTATATATCAAATAAAAGGGCCTCTTTGCTGTTCTTGTGCCACAGTACCATAGTGCCTGGGATTTGCTCCTGCACTGTCCTAAAGCGACAGCTTAGAGGTGAGCTCCTATCTGCTGTGGATTGCTGATCATAGCAAGAGCAAGCCCTCAGCCTACTGCAATGTTGGGCTTCCTACCTGCACCTTCATGAGAAAGAGGTGAAAAGGGTCTGGTGTTTGGGGAAAACAGAAGATCCATGCTGCAGGAGGCTGGTAGTTAAGTGTGCAACACTACAGGCAATCCTTATTTTGGAGGATGTGTCCCTGATCCATATGACCCAAATCAAGGAAAGGGTTTGGTTCTTGGAAGGCCAAAGGAAATTCAACAGTATTTGCAATGATGGTTTTGACAAAAATAGTCCTCTACAACTTCCTGCTGGCTTGGAAGGCCATAGTCACTCATGTTACAATAAGACACAGATAGCTCTGATAGCGTAAAAGATTTCTTTTTGCCTACTGTTCTAGCATTTCTTGTTGTAATCCTTGCAAAGTCCCCTGTCAACAGTGAAATAAATGGTAGTTCAGAACTTCCAAGGTTAACCATGCTAGCAGCCTTCTGATCTATTTGCATCTTTATACATATCCCAGATGGATCTAATTTACCACTTAAATGCCCTGGTTTGTACCAGAAAAAAAAAAATGCTGTCTAGATCAAACACTAGGCTGTATCTCCTAACACACAGAGCTAAATGCTGTGGAGCGGGGCTCATTCTGCAGGGAGTGCAGGTCCTGGGGTCGCAGGATGCTGCGTTACCAGCCCGCACGGTGCTACCAAAGCTGCAGCCTCAGCTACAGCACTGACCACTCTCAGAGGCAAATTAATTTTTTTGCTGGGTGCCAAAACCCAGGAAACTTTCTGTCACTGGCAAGCTCCTTGTTTGAAACTAGCGCAGGGAGGCATATATTTTCCCTTCCCCAGGGAAGGAAGGGCATGTCCTGAGCCAGCAAGGCTACAGATGCCACAAGAAGCCAGCAGGAAGGGTGGGAAGCCAAGGTGACATTGGCCACGCTGTTACAGATCTGCTAATGTTAGAATTAATTAACTTTATTTGATTTTATAAAATCATTTGGAATAAGAAATATATGTTAATGAAACTTGTAGTTGCACAGTAAAAGCTGCTATGAAATCCTTTGTGCAGTCCTGTACCAAGGCCAGAAGAATGGGCTAGAATCATTGTTTAAAACTTAGGTAACAAATTTGGGATTTTACAGATTTCTTCGTATTTGACTAGTCTTTTGTATGTAGAAAGTGTATTGAAATGTCAGAATATAGAATTAATGGGAACTGGGGAGAGTCGACTGGAACAAATTGTAGTTACCTCCCAAGAAACCGTGAACTTTAGTAAAAGGTAATTCCGGCAGGGGGAGATCGCAATCACCGACTCATATACCACCTACCCAAATCGTACCCCAGACCCATTTCTAGACCTTTCTAACCTTTACTGCGCAGAATCGGATATGGGAGGAGAGTATGTTAATGATTTTCCAGAAATACTATGATTATGCATGAATACTTAATGAATATGCATTAAAAAGTTCTATATATGGTGCATGATTTTGAAACTTGGTGTGCGTTGACCGTGAGAGGACTCACTCCCGCACCCAGCAGTCAATAATGAAGTGTCTGCTTATCTACATCACATTGGTGTCATTAAGTTCTTCATTCCGAGATTTCGGTGACAACGCTACATTTCTGTGTCCCTGACAGCACAGAAAAGAGACCTGCAAGCTGTAAATGGGGACCACCCCATCTGAGATACCTCTGCAGCTCGCTTTTGAGCTAAATGAGCAAAGGGAACAGGAACCATTCCCACATCTAGCACAGGCCATGCAGCAATGGAGCAGCGGCCATCCAGCTGCACCAGCAGTTCATTTCCACAGAATATTTTGTCCAGAGAGTCAACAGCTCTCAAAACACAGCATCTTCTCCCACAGAAATCCTGTGAGGGAATGCAAGGAGCTCAGGTGGTGGCAAGCCCTGATATGTTTATTAGTAGAGAGAGAGCACCTGGGAAAAGTCGACTGGGGGGTATAAGAGGGCAGGGCAGTAGCCAGCAACTATTGGCTGAGTTTGGGTGGGAGAGTGGTGGCTGTCTTGGGTTTTGTTGGCTGGAAGAGGTGGCTTTGTAGGGAGCTCTGGTTTAAGAGTAGGATCTTCTCAAAGCAGTGAGAAAATACAGCTAGTGAAAATGCACTCTTATCTTCTTAACTTTGCTGTTCCCTTCTCTGTACTGGCTTGTGCACAAGGTGTTGGATTTGGGGAAAAGCAAGTTCCTTGGTGACTGCAGAGCCTGAGGAGGTGAGCTGGGGCTTGGGGCAGGCACACTGAGGGGAGGCTGGAGAGAGCAGGAATGGAGTTTTAACCCTCCTCGAGCTGTGGGAAGCTTCAGGGGATGTGAATTCAGTTCCTGAGGGCTGCTGGAGCCCTGGTGTGGCAGTGTTGTTGTCATTACAACCCTCCTGCTTGTGCCCAAGGGAGTGGAGGGTGTCAGGTACTGTCTGTCTCCCTGCCTGTCAGTTGGCAGCTCTCCTTTTTTTATCCTCATTGCAAGTTTTATGGCTAAGTTTTAATGTGAGGTAGAAAAGCCTCATTAAGTGATGCTGAAAGTACCCCTCTGTTGATGTTAAAATGTGACAACCATGTAAGTGAGCAAAATGTTCTGGTTGGGTTAATGCTTTGTACAGGGACAAAATGATTCTATAAGGTGCAAACTGGGGAGAAATCAGGCCTGGAAAGGAAGGTGAACTAAGTTTTCAAACTAGGTTAGTCTCAAAGTTGGAAAACAAGCCCAGACATCCTTATTGTAGGTTTAGTATCTAGCTCCATGTGCCAAATGTTCTCTGACTTCTCTTGCTGAGCTCCAGAGAGCAAATCCAGAAGGACCGTTATGGCCCCCCAGGTTTGCTCTGGTATGTCAGTATTTCTTGCAGTCCACGAACACATAGAGCTTGGGTTTGTGGAGCCTTTGCAGTTGCGTTGTTGCAATCCTTTGGGGTCTGGTCCTCAGGCCAGATCATCAGCCGGTGTAGGTCAGGCAGCTCTGCTGCAGCCAAGGGTGCTGTTGTGGTTTATACCAGGTGAGATTGTCCTGCACTTCCTCATGGCTGGAAGTCCCTCTGTCCGACGCCTCCAGGAGCATCTGACCCATAAAGCATCAGAGTAAATCCTTGTGGAACAGAACTAGGAGTTACGTTCAGATATGTCTAACAACTGGAGCAACACTAACCATGAGCTGGGTACCCAGATTGTCTAAAGAGACCAAGGCACCTCTGGAAGGGATCTGAAAGATTGGGGTATTGAAGGACTTTAGCTTAGAGCTGCTAAAGAAAATGTTAAATGGAGACCAGCCAGCTCCTGCCTCTGTGTAGACTTTGGCCCAGAGCTGGGATTCAGACCAGGAGGGTTTTTTTTAGATCAGGATTTCTTCTCTAAAAGTGTTCTGCTGATAGTGTGGTGGGAGAGCTGGGGCAGCACATGTGCACCTCCAGGGGAGTCCCCTCTAGTAGAGCAGCTACAAAGAGTGAGAGATCTTGAACTGCTAGAAGCTTTTTTGGGGGGGTGGGGGGGTGCAAATTGTGATTCTTCAGCTCCAGATATCATGGCAGGGGGAAAAGCACAGAGATGGGCAATCAGAAATTAAAGCCACATAAGGCTGTGGCCCTTGCAGTCATGGAGTTTTTGTTGGGTTTGGGGTTTTTTATTTTGGGGGTGAAGGGGGTGTCATAGCATCATTGTGCACAGAGCTGTTGGTTCTGCTGCTGAAAGTCAGGACCCCTTCACCTGCTTTGCCTGGGAGGAGATTCTCCTGGGCTAGTGCCTGAATGAGTCCCAAACACCTTGGAGCAGCTGCTGCCACAAAAATGGGGTTGGACAAGGATTGTACCTTCATTTTTTTTGTATTTCCTTTATTATGAAGGTCTCCAAATTTTACAGAAAATGGCACCTCTGCAGTTGAGTTTTGCACTGGGAACAAGGATTTGATTGCTTCTCTTTTGCTTATGCCATGCAAAAATTGTTTTCATCTGTCTGCTGATGGGCTGTGGTGAAAAGCAGAGCACAGGATGTATAACTGCAGAATTTGTCAGATAAACCAGTGCTTATATTATGCCTCCTCACTGCATCCCATTACATCTCCCTGTTGCTTGTCTCATTCAGGATACTATTAACTCAATCACTTTAGTCGTAGCTCTGCTTACAGCACAGCATTAAGGCAAAACAGAGCAACAGCTGCTTGAGATGCAGCAAAATTCATCTGCTCTTCCTTATTAGCTGAAGGCTGTGGGCCCACATGAGGAAGAAGGTAAAAAGCAATTCATATAGGAAAGCTGGAAAATTAAATCTGTTGTACCAAAGAGGAAGATTTAGGCCACATGAGAATCCATTTACTGTAGTAGTCCCTGCTGTCATTTCTGATTTCCAGCAAGGACATGATGACAGGGAGGTGCTGGCTTGGAGGAGGCAATCTTCATTCAACTGCTCAGGTGAGCAGCTATTCAGAAGTTACTATAAATTCAGTTATCTTAATATAGCTTAGGCTGAGTGAAGATATTTTTATTCCAGGCTAAATGAGATGTTTTTAATGTCAGCTACTAAATTATCTCATGCAATCTAGTTGCTGCCTCCTGCTGAAGCGATGACTATCTGTGCTTGGGAGAGGCAGAATAATTTCCCTGTGAATGTCTTCAGAGCAGCATGATAGTGACCTTACTCTGAGACTTGTTGCAAAGGTGCTGCACAGCGACCAGGAGCAGAATTCTCTTCCCTAGCCCAGCGTAGACTCTAAGAGGTAGAACAGTCGAGGCGAGGGACTGTGATGTTGGGCTGAGACCTGCTGGTGGCAGATCCACCGATCTGTGGAAGGATCACTTCCTCACTCACCCACTTAGCTTTTGTTTAGTTTTTACCATCTTTCATTTAGCTGGGAATCTCAGCAATAGTATTTAGGGGCAGAAACTGGGTGGGGTTGGGCAGCTCTAGCTGGGGGTCAGGCTGGTAATTCAGGGAATGGTCGCTAATTGCCCATGGGCTGGAGCCAGCTTGCACCTTCAGTGTGTTTGGCTCTTGATGACAGAGGGAGAGAGGATGCTGTATTAGGAGCAAGCCTGAAGTTTGAGCCTCAAGCCTCCTTTTCTGCTCTTCCCAGATGGCAGTGTTTCCCTTCCGCGCCCCCCCCCCCCCCCCCCCCCCCCGAGAAGTCACTGAATCGTTCCATGTGCAGTGTGGAGCAGTGATTCCTGCAAACCCTCTATCCACACCTGCCTCTGTGGGCAGGTCCTGGGGCTGCTTGTGCACCAGTGCTGTAAAGATCATGGTTAGGGTCTTTGTGTCTAATTTAGCTGTTATCACAGTGCTGTCCGTATCCTCATAGGGAGCAGCTGGGATAAGGGGCTTGAGCTTGCAGCTGGGTTTGGCATATCTGTGCCACATCTTGGGCTTTGTGGCAGAGCTAGTGTCCTCGTGTGCCTGAGTGGCTGTCCTGGTAGTGCTGTGTTCAGAGTGGGTGGTATCTGCTGGATTAACCATGTTACAGCCCTGTAGCAGTTTTGCTGCCTGTTAACACCAAGGTAAATCATTGAGCCCTTCTAACCACCTTTGCTTGCACACAGCAAGGTGGCTCTTCAGGTTAGATGAAGCCCGTCTGGCAAGTTGCTGAAGAAAGACTGGGCACTCTGACAGTGGCTTGAGCTGAGCAAGCCCAGGTACTTCGGCATCTCGGAAGAGATTCAGACTGGGCTTATGCAAAGGGTGTTTAACATTCACAGCAGTGCGCTGGCTGCTGGGCTAGCTGTGCTTCGTGCATTACTGCTGCTGGGAGCTCAGGGAGGGCCACAAAGCCAGCTCCTGGTAAAAGAATAACATCATTCAGTATAATAATCCTGGTGGCTTTATTCTTTGCACCTAAAATTATAAGATCAGGTGCCATCTAGTGTAAACCCATCCTGTTAATGCAGATGTGACTCCATCCAGGCTTCTGTTATTTCTTCCTTTCCCTGCTTTGATATGCAAGATTTGAAATCCACAACTGTTGTAACAAAAGCAATTCAGCCCTTCCCCTGGGAGATCCTGCAGTAAAAACCTCACTCACCAAGTGCCTGCCGGTGCTGTCTGCAGTGCTAAAGGGAGGGCCGCAGAAGTCTCAGACCTACAACACCATCTATTCTACAGCCCAGCTGGGGAAACAAAGCAGGAGTGCGATGGGGTGGATGTGCTGTGGGGTTGAATCTGTGGCTGGGAGCTTGCAAGGAAGCACTGGGCTGTCCCTCATGCTCCTGGCCCAGGTCTCCCTCTGTAGCCTCTGTAAAATTATCGTGGAGATAGTTTGCTCCTAGGAAGAATGAATGGGTTGGATCCAGCCTGCATTGAACTCAGTGGGGGACGTTCTTTCCCCTTGGACAGGAGGAGCTGTGCTTGTGACTAGTGGTGTGATGTGCTCTGCCTCAGGCTTTCAAAGGATGAAGGCTGATTTTGTATCCCTGCCTGATGCTCTCCCGGGGGATGCTGCTGCCGAGTAGCCACTGGGTACGGGCTGGTTGGGGTCCCTGGGGAGCTATAACCCTTCCAACCACCCTGTCACCAACAGGGTCACTAGGCAATGAGGGCAGGGAAGACTCAGGAGGGCAAAAGGCTGAAGCCACACTCTGGGCACACAGAGGGTTGGTATAAATACAGCTGGTACTGATTAGTGAAAGATGTGTCCATAAATATTTTCTTTTCAGTCCTGCTGCTAGTTGACCTGAAAAATCTGCTTCTTGTGCCTGCAAAAGTGTTTTATGCTTATTTAACTGGAGTGTGACTGCTCATGCACCAAGATGCGCAGCCACCTACTCGCATGTCCACTGCTGCGGTTCTCCTTCCTTATGCAAAAGCAACTAGAAAACATTCTGTTTAACTCTTGTCTGAGATGTAAAGTAATCTTGAAAATTAGGGGAGGATGAGCCGATGCCTTGAAAGCTCGTACCAGGGGAACTGCTTTCCTCAGGACCTGGGAAAGGGGAGGGCTGGGGATCAGTTCGTCATTGCCATGTGTGGGAGCTTTGCTCGGAGCAGATCTGCTGGGTTCAGAGCTTCCAGGGCAAGCCAGTCCTGCCTCAGGAGAGGAGAATAAATATTTAAAAATGTAATCAGAGTCATTGGGGAAATGTGACAGGATTTAAACAATGACATAACATGCTTGTCTTGTCTCTGCTGCCTGTGCTAATGAGCAGGAATTGAGAGCATTAGATATCTATCCATGGGCATTAGTTTGTGTGAGTCAGGGGATCGCAGCCTTAATTAGTCTTATCCTCTACTGGCAGCCAAACCATTTCGCTGTCCGGTGCAGCCAGAAACACCCTCTGATGTGCTGGAGTTACTCAGGCTTCGGCATAGCACCGTGCTGCTGTCCATTGTGTCTCAAGGCCAGACCAGGGCAGTGCCTACACCTGGTTGGTAGGGGGTTTCCCTCATAGTTGTCTCCCTAACAGAAGTCTGAGCACTTTATTCTCTCTTCTGGGGAGTTTCAGAAATGCGATGACAACTCGAGATTTATTTATTTTTAATCTGTTTTCTATTGGCCATTTTTCACTTTAGGAGAACTTTCAGTATTCAGAAGAGGTTTTTTGCTAAAACCAGTATTCTCCCAGATGCTTAATTTCTACAATAAAATGGGGTTTGGGGCTGGAAGCAAACAAGTAAAAGCCTGCAGAGATTCAAACTTGCCCTGGCCTTTCTTCTTATCCATCCATGCTCCCAATTCCTCACTGTGGCTTTTTCAGTGCAACCTCGTGGAGCCCATCAGCAATGCTTGGCCTGCCAGTGATGTGGCTGCTGTTCTGTGGTGGGTCCTGGCAGGGAATTGAGGCTGTAGCTGCTCAGCCAGCCATGCTCCTCGGGCCAGAGGTCAGTCTGCTGGCATCTATTAGAGTTTCCCTGATGATATGAAATTAATTTTGAAAAAGAAAAATGGCTGGTGTGATTAATTAGATGCCTTTGACCTGCTACATTTAATTAATGGCAGCAGGTATTTGTTTTATATACTACAAATCAATAGTGATTAGTACCTCATTGACTTTTCTTTTGATTGCCTTCTTACGGTGTGGTAATAAAGTACAGAGCATCCCTCTCCAGCCTGGGAGAGATGGGTTTGTGGGCTGGAGAAGATGAGTGCTGATGCTTATGATGAGGAGAGTGACCCTGCAGCCCTATTACTTCTCTAAGTGCAGGACACACAGTGTAAATCGTCCTTAGCAGGAGAGATGCTCATGGGAAGGTTTGCTCACCTCCAGGCTCCCACAGCATAAGCTGGCAAATAATCTCGACCCCAAAACTCTGTGGCAATGGTTGAATAGGGAGCACAACTCTCAGCAGTGCAAGACCTCTGGTGTGGTGAAAATGTCTGAGGAAGAGAGAATTGCCCGGTGCTCTGCCAGTGTTTCAGGGTTGTCACAGCAGGAGTGAGCTGACTTTTTTTGTGTTGCACTTGTCCCCAGGACACAGGACAGTCTCTATGATGATAGATGCACAGGAAAGGAGATAGCATCAGTGAGAGGCTCTAAGGAATAACCCCCGCTTTCTCCCCAGAACACAGTTTGTTCCCCCACATCTGTGCAATCAGACCTTGATGCTGAGTTCTCCTGCTTACTGAGCTGAATTGTGCCCCTGATGCAAACCTGCGGGGACAGTGTGTACCGCTGCAGGCAGCCAGCTGGGTTTCCACTGCTGCAGAAAATGCAGTCGAGAGGTCAGCCTATAAATCCTGCCAGACTGACAGGCTTCCACAAGTAGCAGACTTAGATTTATTTGAATTAGGTAAATGTCTTCAAATTAGATTAGCTCTGTGTGAGTTTGTCAGTTCTCGGTGTGAGTGAAGCCCCTGAATTTCCCACCTGCTGGGAGGCTGAACTTGTGTGAATGAGCTCTGCAATGCTCAGGCTTATTCTGAAATTGTCAGATATATTAAGAGAGCTCTTCAGAAAGGGACTGTACTTCCCCCAGATTTATTTGGTACTCTCCAACCACAGTGACAGCTGTGAGTAAGCATCACTGCTCATGTGCCACGTGTTGCACTGGCTTGGGTGCCTCAGCCGTAGCTTCTAGAGAAGTCAAGGCTCCAGTGTGCAGATGCTCAGTATGAGGCAGTCTTTGCCTGAAGGGTGGAGACTAATTAGGCCACTGAGCTGGGGAGGTGATGTACCCAGCAGGAAGGGAGTTCAGGGTTGGAGGCATAGATTTGTACCAGCCATGTACAAGGTAGACTCCAGATCATGCATAAGGGCAACACCCAGCATAAAGAGTCTGTGCTCTCCCCTCTGTCAAAGCATCCTGCGACTTCACATGCAAATCTACCTAGTGCTCCTCTGCCGCAAAGCTCATCTATGTGACAATACTGGACTCGCTTTACAATTTCCACAGTTAATATAAACAAGCCTGGTTCTGTGGAGCCAGTAGCTTGCACCCGAAGGCTGGCTCCTTTTGCATGTGCATGTTTCTTTTGCCCTACACCACTACTCCAGAGACTTCACACTTAAGGACAATCAACCCCCACAAACAGGCTCCATGTCCTTTGCACACGGAGAAGTTCAACAGCCATGGTCCCCAAATGGGAGACCAGGCAATGACAAAGACTGATCCCCTCAGCCAGTCTCTGCTTTGCCTGTCTGTAACATTCAAGCCCACATAGTGACTTACAGATTATTTGTGCTGGGCATTTAAAAAAAAAAAAAAAGCCAGTGACGCAAACGGCTTTTTTCTTTCAGGCATTTCAAAAAAGACTGGAGAGAGTGTAAGTGCAAGAAATTGCTGGAGAGGGGAGGAGGACTGCAGCTTTTAAATCGCCTGGCACTGTGATGCAGGGTTACACTCAGAGATGTTGGCACAGTGGAGAGAGCACTGCAGGCAAATCTGGGTGAAACTTCTTTTAGTTGGAAGAGGTTTTTCACCAGAAAATGTAGCCTTATCTAAAGCTTTCTGAACATGTGGTTTTGTTTTAATTTGAATTGTTTTGACTTTGGGTTTTAACAAGTGTCAAGGAATTTCAGTGGCATTAAACCAATGTATTTCTGGTAGTACAGGTGAAACTATTACTCTGATTTAATTGACTTTTAATCTAGGCGGTATCTAAATGATTGATAAACTGTAATCCTGTGGTGCCCACCCTATAGAAGCAGTATGTCTCAGTGGTTTTGAGCTAAAATTCTCATATTTGATCTTCTCTCGCACAACGGAAAACACCAAATTCCCCCCCAGCTGAACCTGTTTCAGGCTGGCCTTGCTCAGTAACAGTCTCAGTGTGGCGCTGAGCATAGAGGTCTGTAGATACGCAGACACAGAAGGATTTAAGAAGTGTCTGAATTCCCTGCCTCCTCTGCCTGCTTGAACCGTGCTGTCAAGTATCTACCCCTGGCTGTTGGCTGGAACGTGTCAAATTGAACTTGGTCTGATTAAGCATGGCAGCGCCCATAAATTGGAAACATTCCTGTTGCGAGTGGATTACATTTATGCTTATAACTCAGAGCTTAGAAAATCCCCCTTGAAATGATGATTTCTCACTGCTCCTAGGGCTTTTCTTTAAATCCTGCTTCTGCCCGTTATACCTGGAGCTGAAAAGATGGAAGGTGTGTCTCTGCTGTTTGTGCAGCTCCCAGCACAGTGGGGATCTTGTGTCTGTATTGTGCTGGATTCAGCTTTACCGCAAGCCAGCGAGATGGTGCTGGGACCCACAGTACCCAGGCCTCCTGTTAGCAAACCCTCACGGCGCTTTTTCCTCTGCATTGGCTATTCCTGTAGACCGCTTAACTGCAGCGCTCAGCTGATTCTTGCCCATACTGAGGACAGCACGTTTGAGCCACACAAACCAGTCCAGCTGGCCAGGGACAGAGGATTGGGAGCCAATCTGCTAAACAGGGATTTAGCCAAGAGGCAGCCCTGAGTGCCAGCCATCTCCTAATACTTTTTTAAGGAGCCTTAGCAGCACAGGCAGCTGCTGCTTCCTCCCTGGCCCATCTCGCAGTTCAGCTCAGCCCTCCAACTCTGCAGCGAGGCATTTCCAACCAGAATTACGTTCCGTTGTCTTCTTGCAACAGTGCCTTTTAATTAGGAGCACAGCTGCTCTGGAAACATGGAGCTCACTTTTCAAAGAGGGCTCTGGAAAGTGATTACAATGGATTAAAGTGGAAAGGTTAGGCAATTTATTCATGTGGCACTTAGCAAATGCATCGGATTATTTTGTGCTGCAAGGATGATTTAAAAAAGAAAATGAGTAACACCTTTTCAGCTCTTGCTAGCCTTAGGGCACTCTGCCGCGCAAGCGAGGCGTTGGATCTGAAATGCTGTTTGGGATTTGAGCGTGTGTAGTGTCCAACTGCTCCGACAGCTCTCAGCTGTGTGTGAGGATGCTCGAGTTTCGCTGCCGGTGTCTGTGTAGCCCTTCTGCTTACAAAGGTCCAGTTCAGCCAGGAGTTGCCCCACAAATGAATATGGACTCTCAGCATTCACTAACTTCTGAAGGACCACTTACCTGGACGTTTGCAGAGCAATGCTGTTTGTGCCTGGCACTGACTTTCCACCCCAAGCACTTGCTGCTGACTCCCCAGCTGGCAGAGCTCCCTTTCTGAAAGGACTATTTTGATTTATACTAGTGAGAACCTGGCCCACTGAGCCATGCAGCCCTACACAGGTATTGCAAGCTGCTGTGAGGCATTTGTTCAGTGGTGTTACTTGTGCTGAGAAAGCTTTGAGAGGTTTTATTCAGGTGTGGGAACACCCCTGTGCCTGAGAGCTGGACGAACCCCCTCTTTCCCAAGGCTATGTACTGCTGTCTCTCAACTGCATGGCTTAAGTGCTTAAAGCAGTGGAAAGGATAAAGCCCCTAGAAATAAATCAGCTTCACTTCAAGGCTGGGGTTCTATGAGAAAATCTCCGTCCCTTTCTTCAACAAAGGTGTGGGGGTCCCTGATGAAGACCCAGCTTGCAGTGTGTGAACAATCTAAACTTGTAAAACATCTGGGGATTAAAACCCTGTATGTGTTCTGTGAACTAGAAGGCATCGCAGCCAGCCCTGCTCCAAAGGGGTGCCTCAGAGTTGTCCTACAGTGAGTAGCAGCTGGATGGGGCATCCCAAGGATGAACAGCCTCTGCTGGTAGGGCTGTAGTAGCAGCAAGAAAACCACCATTTCCAAATGCACCTACTCAGTGTGGATGTTGTGGGCATTTCTGCCGAGTAGCATTGACTTGAACTTGTCTTAGGCTTGGGAAACTGGCTTTGTGGTAGCTTCTGGAGCAGTGGTCAAAATATCAGGGACAGAATGCCACTGCTGGGCAGGTTTGGTCACTGAATACGTGGCAGCTGTGGTTTGGGTACTGCCATGCTCTGCTCAAGTGAGCAGAATGGGATGTGCTACTCCAGTCTGGAGCTAGTGCAGTACAGTGGCAGCTTTTCCTGCATCTGCTTGTGTTAACATACTTGGTGTCTTCTCGTAGGATAAAAAAAGGTTGGAGATGCTTAGAGACTGTGCTTGTGGGAATAGCAGTACTTTAAATAGAGGAGTCTTTGAGCAGGGTACTAAGCATTAACACTGTGTTTGAGCGCAATTCAAAGACATGCAATACCTTGTTTGCCCTTCTCATTTTGTTTGGCTGATGTAGGCGTATTTTTGTTTTTACTCACTTTTCTGTCCTATATTGTCCCTTTTTTCCAGTAATGTTGACTGTTCCATCTGCTTATTTATCACCCACAGTTAGAACCCAAATTTCAATTAGCAATCTGCTCTGTTTAGTTTTGTTTTAAACAAGGCATTGAAAACTCCAACAAAGCTTTAATACATAAACCCCCTTGTAATGCAGCTGTTAAAGCTCTTCCATCATATCCATGAACAAAATGAATTGTATTGCTATCAGGACGCATCTGACAAATTAGGTTTAATCCTCCTCTACTGCAGCAGATAGAAGGCACTTCAGTGAAGACAGAAAGATTTTGGATGACTGAGGCTCAGTGCTCCAGAGATGCAGAAGAAAAAAACTTCAAGGAGTAACAAATACTTTATGCAGCAAGTAGAAAAGCTGTCTGTGGCCCTGCCAGCTCCTTCGTTGCTGGGCCTGGATCACCGGGATCGCTCAGAGGAAGGGTTTCTCTGGGGCGGCTGTGTTTGCTGAATGAAGGGGGGCTTACCTGCAGCGACCTCTGGTTCGACTCCAAGCCCGACATCATCAATGGCTTCAACACACTGTCAGGGGGGCACGAGCCTAAATCCCATGGATTTGGGATTAAAACTGAAGCCTGCGCTGAAGTTCCTGACTGAATCACGGCTGAATGGGTGAGTTGCCAGGGCTGTAACCTACCAGGTACAATCACCAGGGCTGTAACTTACCGGTTATGATTGCCAGGGCTGTAACTTACCGGTTATGATTGCCAGGGCTGTAACTTACCGGTTATGATTGCCAGGGCTGTAACAACTTACCAGGTACGATCGCCAGGGCTGTAACTTACCACTTATAATTACCAGGGCTGTAACTTATCAGTTATGATTACCAGGGTTGTAACTTACCAGGTATGATTACCAGAGCTGCAGCTTACCAGGTATGATTGCCAGGACTATAACAACTTACCAGGTATGCCTGCCACGGCTGTAACTTACCGGCGGGGCCCGGCCCCCTGCCGAGGCGGCCGGCGCTCACAGCTGCGATGAGCTGCGCCAGGCCTCAGCCCCGCCCCGGCGCGGCCGCGCTCGTTGCCGGTCCCACGGGGGCGGGGCGGCGGGGCGGGGGCCCGGGGGGGGGGCGCGGGGCCGCTCTGTATAACCCGTCTCCCGGCAACGGAGGGCACGTCACTTCCTGGGGAGCCGCCGCGAGGCGCCGGTGAGCGCGCGGCCAGGTGGAGTGGCGCGTGCGGCGCCGGTGCCGCCCGGTCCCGCCCGGCCGGTGCCGGTGCTGCCCGGTCGGTGCCGGTGCTGCCCAGGCCCGCCCGGCGCGATGAGCGCGGAGCTGGACGGCGTGTCGGTGCACTCCTCCTCCTCCTCGTCGGGCTCGCTGGGCTCGGCGGCGGGGCCGGCTCCGCGGCCGCTGTCCGCCAACGTGCGGCGGCTGCACCAGGCGCTGACGGCGCTGCTGAGCGAGGCGGAGCGGGAGCGCTTCATCCTCTGCCTCAACGCCTACCACGGCCGCCGCAACGTCTGCGACCTGGTGCGCTCCCTCCGCGCCCTCCTCGACGGGCCCCGCCGCCGGCAGCTCCTGCCGCTGCTCCGGCTCGTCCTGCCCCGCTCCGACCAGCTCCTCTTCGACCAGTACACGGCCGAGGGGCCCTACCTGCTGCCGCCCGGCCGCCCCCCGGCCGCCCCCGCCCCGCCGCCGGTGGTCCCCAGCGAGCTGCGGCAGGTGACCCTCCGGCGGAGCAAGGCCCACGAGGGCCTGGGCTTCAGCATCCGCGGCGGCGCCGAGCACGGCGTCGGTATCTACGTGTCCCTGGTGGAACCGGGCTCCCTGGCCGAGCGGGAGGGGCTGCGCGTCGGCGATCAGATCCTGGGTGTCAACGGCAAGCCCCTGGACAGGGTGACCCACGCCGAGGCTGTCAAGGTAAGCCGGCTCCGGTTGCTCTGCCCCACCGGCCCGGGCTCCGCCGTATCCCTGCCCACTGTTCGCCCCGTCCCGCGGGGACGTCCCGTGTGTCCCCTCGCGCACCCCTCCCTTCCCCGGTGCTGCTGCAGGGCGCCCCGTCCAGCCGCACCGCCGCCGGTGCTGTCCGCCGCGGCCGGGGGTGCGGGAGCCCCAGTTCCCTCCCGTCTGCATCCCGCCGCGGCCGGGGGAAGGCAGGAGCCCCGGCCCACCCCGGTTCCCCCCCGTCTGCATCCCGCCGCGGGGCATGAGCCCCGGTACCCCCCGCCGCAGCCCCGGCCCCCCTGCAGCCCCTTCGCGGAGCGGCTCCGTGCCGGGGAGGTGGGGCTGGTCCGGGCGGCGTGCGGGACAGCGCGGAGCCGAGCCCGAGAGTTTGCGCTGGCAGCGCCGGTGCCTGGGGCCAGCACGGGCAGGGACTCGCTGCCGGGGGCCAGCCTGGCATCGTCTGCAGCCCTTGACGCGGCGAGTTCGCCCGGCAGGACCAAGCGGTACTTTTTTATATTTTAATCGCAACGTCTGTGGAACGTAGCGATGCTGCTTGTGGCTGCCTTTCGCTCTGGCAGTCTGCTGGAAGTTGGGAATCTGCTCGAGCCGGGTTTTCAGGCATGTGCTCGAACTGCTGTAGTGTGTTTTCTTCTCCCCAAGGCAGAGAAGCTGAGGCATGGAGAAGCAGAACAACCCCCCCGGGACTGCCCAGTGCCGAAAGCAGGAGTAGATCTCGGATCCTGACTGTCAGGGGAAAAGGGGAGCAGTTTAACAACTGAAGTGCCCCCGGCTCTTCCCGCAGCACGGCGGTTCCCCTATTCCCCGGAGACCTGTTGTAGTACATAGCGGCTGTGGTGCTATCGATAAAAGCCTTCACGTAAGGCTGGGGGGGGGGGGCAGGGCTCCATAAACTGTGGGATTTTCACCTGAAGCTCAGTGTTTTGAGGCAAAATCCGTGTCCGAGTGACCCGGACCATTCACAGAGATGATCTGGTGGCTGGCGGGCTCAGCTCAGCACAGCAGTGCTCAGCACAAACCTATTGAATGGAGAATCGGCTTTTAGGACAGCAATTAGGCAGCGCACAGAGAGCTGGGGTCTGGGCTGGCAAGACTGTTTTCCAGCTGTTTGTGCTTTAATTCTAACATAATAAGCTAAAGCGCTTCTGTTCGCAGCCCGCTTCATGTGGCACGCTCCTCCAACAGTGCATTAATCTTGCACAGCTTTGAACAGCATCTTCACAGCAAACCTGCCTGCGCCCTGCACCAGCTTTAAATCTGTGCCCCAGGCAAGGGCACATCTTCCAGGCTGGAACTGAGCCCCTGGTAATCTCGAGACAGGAGAAAAGATTTATAGGAATTATTTTTGGTGTTGTTCCTAACGATAGGACTACGGTGTAAGCTTTCGGAAGTTAGTCTGCAATTCTGTGCCCTGAAGACTGAAAAAAAAATAAAAAAAATCTCCTGTGTTTTGGCTGTGGTGCTGGGATGGGTAGGAACCAGGTGTAAGGAATGCTCTGGCCTGTTAAATGACTTAATCTCTAATTCAACCCGCTCTGCTGGGGAATTCGCTTTCAGTTTGTTCTCTAATATAACATATGTGAGGCCTTGTAGACACTATTAATATTGAGTGAAACTAAGTGCTTCCTGCATAGAGCTAATTCCTGCAGGATGCAGTTTGCCAAGGGGTTGCTCTGTGCTGAGAGCTGTATTTTGTTAATGTGATCCTGATAGGAAAAAAGCTTAGAAATTGTCTGCTCATGAGCTGAACTTCTTTAAACAACGGTTTCATCACTTGCCCGGTTGTGCTGGTGTCTTCCAGAGCTCCTGCGCTCTTGTTGCATCTAGGCAGGCTTTATGACCCACATAGCAGTGGTAAAAACACCTCCCTTCAGAAGAGTCACAGAGTGATTTACAGTGCAGCTCTAATAGTTCCTTTGGAGATTTTCAAATTAGGCAAGTGCTAATTTGTCCTCGCATGCTGTATCTGGGAGGGGAGGGAAATGAGGAGTAGATGGTGTTCAGTGATGCTAAAGGGCACTTTTTGGATAATTTCCCAGGGGTTAAGGTACAAATACCTCAGCCTACTGTTCTGGATGCTGTGCAGGGTCAGAGCTGCAGGGACAAGAGGTGGTGATGTACAGGGTGGCTTGGCCCCGTGTTCGCTGCTTGTTCTTGATGTGTTAACAGCTCCACAAAGGCCTGGGCTGTGTTCTGGTCTCCTCGAGCAGAGCAAACCTCACTGTGTCCTGACGTCCTCATGGATGTCTGTGGGTCCGCTCTGTAGCAGATTAATGAAGAGAGAAATGTTGGATGAACAGCCTTGTACCAGAGCTGGGTTTGGTCCTGGAATTTATGCGTACACTTACTCAGGATCAAATACAGAGAGGGCAGAAAGGTGAGCCGAGAGAGGCTTGCTTAACACAAAACCATGGCTCTGTAGCTCGATCTCCCACACACTGTCTCTGCCTGCTTTAGACGAGTAGACGCGGTGAACTCTCTCCCCGTCAGAAGCTGTCTGATCAAAGCACAGCTCCTGTTTCTGCGTGAGGAGCGATGGCGCGGCTCTCCATCTGAGGAGGAGCACGTTCCTGTGCTGGGCTTCCATCTTGACTGTCCTGCAGCAAGAAACTGTCTGTCTAGGACAGTGTTGTTATTCGTAATATGCAGAACGTGTTGTGCGAGAAGTTGTCACAGCTTGTTCTTGGGGGCATAAGATGATTGCAGAGGTTGGGAAGGCTGTTTCACCGCTGGCCTGGCCTGCTCCCGGGTGCTTCGCTTTCTCCGGGGTGAGCATGACAAACTTACTGAACCAGAAATCAACTTTCTGTCAGGGTGCTCCGAGATGCCCAGCTGTGAATACCGGCAGAGAGGCAGCTGTTCAGATGGAGCAGTGAAGAAATACGGAGCCTTAACTCATTTGTACAGCCTTGTAAGAGCATTCACACAGTAGTTACTGTGCGATAGCTCGGTTGCCGCCTTTTTGTGCATGCCTGGCCGTACCCCAGCTGGTTCCAGCGCTCCTCTCTGGGAGGAGAGGGGCACTGACTGTGGGGTAGGAGCAATTTCTGCCTTCTGTATTTTCAGCAGAGCTGTGATGTACCAAAAGTGGAATCAGGTCACCAGATGAAAACTGTCACAACACTGGGCAAAGACAACAAATGTAACGAGCTGGGTATTGTCCTAGCTGAAAACTGCCTGGTGTGCCGTGACCAGTTCTGTGGGGTTTGTAGATATTTTAGTGTAAACTGGATAAAAGTAGAATTCTGACTTAAATGACAGGATTACCTAAGCACTCCAAATCAATTCACTTAATGACCAGCTTCTTAACCTTTATGGGAGTAGCAGAGTTTTATGCCTTGTCTGCTTCGTGCTCGCTGTTTCATCCAAATCAAAATTAAATGACTCCATTACAATTATAGCTCTATCATTCCAGCATTCAAGAGTGCACTTTAGCAACAGATCACTGTAATTTGAATTATGGTGTAAGTGAAGAACCTTGTATTGTCTGCCATATTTTTAGAGCTTACTTGGCTTTCATCAGCCTTGCTATATAGTATACAGTTGATATTGTAGCAGTCATGCTGAAAGTTTATATTGACAAGCTGTAATATTTTGTCCAGAGTAGTTAAAATTGAGGTACTTGCGGGTTTAGACCATGAAAATGTTACACAGGGAGGTATTTCTCATCTACTCCGGGGTCTGCATTAAACTCACACCTGCTTTCTCCCTCACCCCTTACTTTTGTGTCTCTGCAGTAGGTTTTTGTGCCCTTTAAATCATTTAGGGAAGAAGGGGACAAGAGAAAGTGTAGTGCATCACAGCTATGATGGATCATTCCTGATTGAGGATTTGGCTCAGTGAGCTACACCAGCCTCAAAATTGCTGCATTGACTCCACCATTTGCCATGCTGCGTCTTTCTGTTTGTGCTGACAGCTGGGCAAATCCCAATGAGCTTGGTCAAAATCACCAAAACTAGACTAATTTGTATGCAATGGTCTTAGGGAGCGTGATTCTTCTGTCTTGGCATAAATCTGTGGTAGCTTTGCTAAAGTCAGTGGACTTGCATCGAAGGAGCTGGGGTGGTTTGACTTCACCGTCTTGGGCTCTTTGGAGAGAAGCGGCGGGTTTTGCTGTAGGCGTGGTGGGGCTGGGGGTGGGGGTGTGATGAGGCAGATCTGTTACTGACAAGGCAGGGGTCTTTGGCAGGCAGCGCGGTGCTCCGCCGGCTCGCTGGCTGGTGGGTTGCTCCCTGCTGCAGCCCTGCCAGGGAGGCATCGCCAGCGGCCGGGGTCGCATTGCTGGCTGCCTGCTGGGGCAGAGGTTTTCACTCCTTCCAAACCAGCTTTTCCATCTCCTGCTCTGACCGTGTCAAGCAGGCATTGAAAAATAATTAAAAGGGGATTACAATTCTTTGTATGTTCTATTAATTTGGACTTCCGTGATGGCAAACAAGGTGATCTCTTCAGAGACTGTAATATTTCGTGCGAGGTGGAAAGGGCTCCAGCTGCTTGTGCTCTTGCTAAAAGACCGCTGAGAAATGACAGAAGAAATGTGCAGCCCTGAGCCTTGGAAGCATATCTAGAGCAATTTCACTTTCCCGTCAGCTTACAAGAAAGCAAATCTCATTTCATTGTTTCTTGTGATGCCCAATTAATTGATTATCATTATCTGAGACTGCTTATTTGCTGTAGTCAGTAGTCACTACCGTACTGTAGAGTCATAACAGCTAGTAGGAATGACTGCAGCTTGGTTTCTTTGGTTGTTTTTTAACCCTTCCCAGTATTTGGAGTAGTGGGCCATCACACACAGTCATGGCTGGGATGAATGAGGAGTGAAAGCAGTGCACCAACCCCCTGATTCTGTAAAGGTATCAGACTTGTTCCTTTAAATGCCTGCTTGCTTATCTCAGCGTGTCTATATTTTTAGAAGTCATTGACTGATCCAGAGGCTAGAAACCTTTCCACTTCCCAAGGGATCTCAGGTAGCTGGAGCATGGAAAACAAGGATGTGACTAGCATCTGCCCCAACAGTAAAGTAGTAATGTATTCCTTGATGTCTGGGTCTGCTTAGAAACAAACAAACACCCAAACCCAAGAACTGCACACAAAAAAGCACCTACAGCTTAAAACACAGGTGTTGTGCAGTGCCACAGGCTTCTGCTCTGCTTTCCTGTCCTGCAAACAGTTTCCATTTTAACTTCTGTAGCGAGCTGAGCTCAGAGGGAGAGGGTAGAAAGTATATAGTCACCAGGATCTGCCTTGAGGAAAAAGGGGAAGGGAAAAAGGTCCTCCTTGTATTTGGAGGCATGTATGTTTTAAATTAGTTTTAATGCTTCTTAAAGGGAAGGGCCCATGGTAGTGGCAGAGCGTAGATCTGGCAAGTGATGGTCTTGGTTTCACAGGCAGATCTGGTGATGGGTGACATGGCAGACTGGAGCACCAGACCTCACCTGGTGCGGAGGGCCTGGCTGGGGGCTGAGGGGCAATGCTCCCTTGTGCCCGTGAGCTAATCGGAGCTGGTCAAATTAATGTAGTGTGTAACTTGGAGTGGGGTGAACTTGCACATTGGGAGGGGATCTGTGGGAATGCACTGGAGTTAAGAGCAGGTTACATGTGCTGCTCTGCCACTGACTTCTCTTAGTGGGCAAGTTACTTAGTCATCTGTTTCCCTTCATTACACCAGCAAATCAAAATCGGCCCTAATGAAATCAAATGGCATTATACTGATGTGAAAGATTAGAATGAGGTCCTTAATCTCTCCTCTCCTCATAATGCAAGGATCATAATACTTGGCTTCGGTATTGGCTCGTTCATCAGCATTAGTATTGTTAGGGCATCCTTGAGTTCTTTGCACATTAATGTTATTTAGTGGGCTTCTTGTAAATAAACAGTTTTGTCTCAATAGAAAAATTGTTAAGGTAACCCAAAGGATAAAAGCCTTTTTCATTCCAGTGTCCATTAGAAGAAAACAAAAGCATTAGTGTGCAGCATAACTGATGGATTAAAAAGTCTTTTACTCAGTTTCTCTGCCCTCGGGGAAGACAATGGATTTTCTTGACACCTTCCTCAATGGCACATCTGCTCAGAGAATTATTCAGCTCTAAATCCCCTCACCTAAACCCACAATGCATCTGCTAAAATGATTTGGCTTGGCTTCTTTTGACTGGGTGCTCTGAAAATTCTCCCTGTCACAGACCACCAAGTGCTTAGCAAATACAGGTGAAGCCGGGGCCTGGAGCCGGCAGCCTGGAGGAGCTCTGTTCCTGCTGGCTTCTTGTTGCTGGACTCAGAAACTGCATCTGAGCCTCCTGGGGTGGGATGTGCTGGCAGGGGAAGGCTGGAAGGGCCACTGCTCTGTGCAGGCACTGCCGGGGTATCCTTGGTGCTTAGTCAAGCATCTTCCTCGTTTCACCCCATTGATCCTTTTGGAGTTAGTTTTTCTACCAACTAACCCTGTCTAGACAATATGGGCTTGCTGGTGGTTCTCATGCCGGTTTTCAGCATTGTTTGGGGTGGAGTGGAGAAATAAGGCAAGAGGAAGCGTGGGGGATTGCTTTGATCTAGATTCCCCTCGTGCCCCCCACACCCCAGAAAGCACCTGAACAGCTTTCCAGGCTTGCACTGAAATAAAGGTATGTGGAGTTTTCTGCTGCTCTTAAAATTGTCCTGGACTTGCCTGAGGGATACACTGGGCAGTGACCAGCTTTGAGGGGGTGGGAGGTTACAGAGCTGCTGCCTTGGAGCGGGGCTGGGGGTGTCAGCCCTCGGAGGGGTTAGAGCCCTGGGGCTAAGATTTCATCTGACCTTTCCAGGTGAAAGGGACATGGGCATCCTGATGCCTGGGGGCTAAATGTGTGCAATCACCATAATTATGCATCCATTTGCATTTATTTGCATAATGCCACTACTTGAAAGCCAAACTGCTGTCACCTTTGCCTTGGGATAGGGGGAGATGTTGGGCTGTGCCTCCTGCAATTCCCATTTGTCTTTATGATGGGGTGGGGGGGTGACACATTTCACACCCTCTGTCCCCTATGCTGTGTTACCCACTGCTTTCCTCTCTGGTTCCTCTCACCCAGCACTCCATCTGGAGTGCCTCCGCTTTCCTTCATCCCTCCTTCTATCTCGTTCTCTCTCCACCTACCTCTGTGTCACCTTCTCGTTGTACCAGTTCCCTTCGTTCCTGCCTGCCCTGGCTGCACCTTCCCCGCGCAGGGACGAGCGTTTGCCTCCCGGCTCCTCTGCACAGAAGCCCTTCCCTGGTCTTTGCCGGGCAAGATGGGGAGGGGAGATGCTTGATCCAAACCCTCTTCTTTACAGCTACAGATTGCCATCTGGGGCAGGGGAAAGTCTCTCCCCATGCGTTTATATGGCACCTGGCAAACTTGGTCTAAGGCGTGCAGTGGGAACTGGGATAGTCTTGTATTTGTCCTGCCTGCAGAGCGTCCCTGGAGCAAGCCTTGGGGGTGGGCAGGCAGGTAGTGCCTCTGCCTGCTGTCTTCTGCTCAGTCCTTTCTGCTGGCAGAGGAGCCGCTTGGCTTATATGGCTCAATCCATCCCCCTGTAAAATGTCTCACAGGCCTGCCCGTGCAGCCCCCTCCACTCCATAGCAGACACGGGGGGCCTCATCGTTCCCACTGGCACTGAGATGGTTTTGCTCAGTCTAGCTGAGCCCACAAGCTTAAAACTACCTGGGTCCAGCAGGAGCACCCCAGGATAGCGCAGGAAATGGTGATTAGACAAACTTCTGCGAATTGTTCCCTCCATGGTGCTCTAATGGTACAGCATGCTGTAAAAGCTCCCTCTGCCTCCCTCCTGTGGTATCTCTGCATTTCTTTCCCTTTTTGCAGCTTCCCCCCCCCCGCCGCCCCCCCCCCCCTCAGTTCCGTACCTTACTTTTTTGGAACTTGGTGCAAAATTGCGTGGTGCTTCGATGATTGATAACCTCCACACTGACCTTTGCCGCTCGCAAATGGAGCAAGTGCTCGGATGCCCATTATCTGAGCAGCCCAAGAAGCCAAACAGCTCTGGTGAGTCTATTATCGCCAGAAGAAAGCAGCTGGCGTCTGTAGCAAGGGGGAGGATGGCTCATAGTTAATGCTTCTTGTATCAAACTGTGATCTACCCACTAACGGAATGAATTGGAATAGATTGCTCATTTCATTAGCGGTGAAGGTAAGTGAGTGGGTTGTATCCATATAAGATGCATATTTTATTCAGACCACCAGAAGAATACTGGTGATTAATCGCCATTGATTTGACATCTGTGTGTTCCTACTGGGAGAATTTTTGAAGGCCTTACGCAGCCTTCAACCTTTCGGTGCCCTCGAGAAGTAAAAATAACAAGGGTCAAATTCAGAAGGGGAGAGAGGAAAGCTGTCGGTGGTGTAAGACCTGCTGGGCAAGAATGGCCTGGCACAGGTGGGTTTCAGGGACAGTGGCAGCTGTCAGTCTTGATCTTAGGAAAGAACATGCTGTGTGGTGTGTTGGTTTGGGTTTTGTGTTTAGTTTTATTTAAAAAGCTAATAACTGTGGGTACGCGAGATGTGTGTTTCCTTTTCTATTTTAAGCTATCTACTTCACTCTCAAAGGACTTGATAGATAATGAAATAGTGTTGTGAGGGGATCGATGGCCTTATGGAATCAATCTTCCCTTCTCTGGCACTTGCTTCTTCTAATAACATTTCTAGGCAATTGGTGACTGTTTCCCTGCTAAATGTTTTGGCACAGATCCACAGATTAAACTACATTATTTTCTTAAGCTTGTCTTCTAGCAAGTGTGCTTGCACACTGTGGTGCCAGTGTTAAACCTTTCATGCCCCAGTCTTCAAACATGTTCTAGATGGGGCAAAGCCAAATTTTATCTGAGTCTGGAGTGAAACACAGCAGCACTGAACAACAAGTCCCTGAAATGTCTTGAGAAGGGAAATGGAGAGGCAGTCTGCACCGTCTGATGCTGCAGAGGGGATTAGGGAGGTGGAATTATTGTATTTAATGGTCCAATGCAAATGGGTTAGGTTCAGCGTGCCCATCAAATAACATGCTTTCCCAAAGAGCTTGCAGGATGAATTATGCTGTTGCTTTTGTGGTGGCATCTCTGCAGTCACCAGACGCAAGATAACCTGCGTGTCTCTGAGGAAGAAGTTCTCTCTTGCAATATTCCCATCCAGAGCCTATCCTTTCTCTCCGTGGGCCGCATGTTTTTTAAGTTAGATGAAAACTCTGGCCTGAAAAGCTTTTCCCTTTGTCCCAGGGAGCTGGGGTGACATGCTTCATGGGAAGTGTCTTTTTTTATGTGGGCAGGTGCTGGCCCTCTCACTTGCCGTTGTTGCTTTATAAGTAAGGCTGACAGCAAAATAGAGGTCAGTGCCACAGTGCCAGCATTCTGGCACGAGTCCACCTCGCTGGGATCGGGGAAGGGCAAAGTGCTAAATGTTGGAGCAGTAGCCAGGCTGCCAGGCACAGGGACCAGCAGCCTGAAAGCTCACACAAGGGAGGGGGGTTCAGTGGTGGAAACAGTCAGAACCCCCCCTCCACCAAGGGGCCGGTGCAGCTGGCCAAAATCCTGTGCTCAGATGGGTGTTGGGACTCCCTGCAAACACATTCCAGGAGGCCAGGGTGGATGCACAGTGCAGAGAAGCCAAGGAGCTACTGGGGAGGGTCCAGCAGAGGATGATGAGGGAGTGGAGCATCTCCCTTAAGGGGAAAGGCTGAGAGCACTGCGCCTGCTTAGCCCAGAGAAGAGAAGGCTGAGGAGGGGGGATCTTATCAATGCACACAAATATCTCAAGGGCGAGTGTCAGCAGGACAGGGCCAGGCTCTTTGCAGCGGTGCCCAGTGACAGGACAAGGGGCAACGGGCACAAACTGAAGTGCAAGAAGTTCCAACTGACTGTGAGGAAACACCTCTTTACTGTGAGGGTGACGGAGCACTGGTGCAGGCTGTCCAGAGAGGCTGTGGAGTCTCTTCTGGAGACATTCAAACCCCACCTGGATGTGACTGTGCAACCTGCTGGAGGAGAGCCTGCTTCAGCAGGGGGTTGGACTGGGTGGTCTCCAGAGGTCCCTTCCAACCCCGACCATTCTGTGGCAGGGCTGGAAAACAATTCCTCCTGGTTGCTTGATATTCAGGGAGATCAGCTGGAAAATGGTTCCTGCTCTCTGCTGTAGATATGGTCCCTGCTGGCCAAAATGCCTGTGCGACAGCAGGGAAAGACTTATTGAAGAAGCTGCCTGTGTGGTCCCTGGTCTGTCAGCAATTGGCACCTCTGATCCGCAGGTGGGCAGTTAGCCCCTTTTCACCAGCCCTGAGTGTGGCGGGGTGACCCTAGCTAGATGCCAGGAGACCACCAAAGCTGCTCTGTCACTCCCCTCCTCAGCTGGGCAGGGGAGGGAAAATAATAGTGAAAGACTCATGGGTCGAGATATGGACCCACCTGCCTGCTCCTGCCCTGCCCTGTGTGTCTGCAGGGCTGCTGCCCTCACATGTTGTCACTCCTCTCTCCAGCTGCAATTGCTGTCACGCAGCAACTTTTTCTCCTTAAATACGTTATCCCTGAGGTGCTACCACTGTCGCTGATGGGCTCAGCCTTGGCCAACAGTGGATCCATCCTGGAGCTGGTTGGCATGGGCTCCGTTGGACACAGGGGAAGTTGCTAACAGAAGCCATCCCTGTAGCCCCCTTGCTACCAAACCCTTGCCACACAAACCAAATAAACTGAGAAATTAAATTAAAATGAAGCAGAGGAGAGAATAATCCTGCTTGCTGGGACAGCTGGGTAAAGATGAGTCTTAGGGCTGGATCTGCCCTTGGATACTGGCCTGGATCTGCCCATCCAGGACTGATTCCACCCTTGTCCTGGGTTCCCAGCTGGTTTAGCAGAGCCAGCACCAGCTACCCCTCATTGGGAGTGGGAAGTGAAGCTATGGCAATGCTCCTGGCAGTGCAGAGCTCCAGCTGGAGGCTCTATCTGGTGTCTGTCCCTCAGCACAAAGTCTGCTCAGGCTGCTGGCAGCTCCCAGGGGACACCAGGACTCCACACCGTGTCCCTGGAGAACAAGGCTCTCTGCTCTTGCTGCGGTAGGGGACAAGGTGAGCGCAGCTGGCTCTGGTGAGCAGCAGGGGCTGTTGTGCTCCCTGATGCCCTGACATTGGCCACCTCCCCTCCTTGTGATGAAAGGCTTTTGGTGCTGCATCCTTGGCTTGAAAACCTTCCATCCTGCCTGAGCTGCCAAGTTGCCGGTTTGTAATGCAGTTGCCATCATCCCCTGGCGCTGGTGTATCCACATGCGGGATGCCTGCTGCCTCTCCAGCTCAGCCCATTAGCCTTTGCTCTTGCCTCCTTGAATGGCTATAAACGATTTCCATTTTTGCAACACCTCTACGCCCAAAGCGCTTTCTTTTATGAAAGGCAAGACTTCCCCCTCAATTCTCGCTGTGAAGTTGTTTCCTTAGGTACTCCAGCACCCAGCTGCAGCCTGAGCTGGGAGGAGCGGTGCCGTAGGAAGCCTCTGCAGCCCCCTGGCTCGCCCAGGCCTGGCCTTGCTTCCATTGTAAAGCAGGTGGTGAGATCCTGGCCCGGAGGCGGTGCGGCAGCAGGCTGCACCTCATTACCTTAGTAGCAGGCATAAACGGCCTCATTAAATCTGCTCCGTATCCCAGTGCTGCAGCAATAAAAATTGTCGGGACCAAGGTGGTATTAAGAAATTTATGGTGAATGCTTTGCTATGGTGGTTGCTCGTAGGAGCCACTATTGGGGCTGGAGCAGATGCACCAGGCTTAGTAGAGCCAGAAGAAAACCAGAGCGGGAAGGGTGGCATTTCATTCTGTGCAGGGAAATGGGTAGTAGCTCTGCTCACCTGGAGCTCAAGGCAGCTGAGAGTGATTTCTGTCTCTGTAGGTACCATGAAAGCTGCTCCTGTTTGGCTCACCTGACGCCTTGTTGTTTTGCAGCTCTGCATGCCAAGTGCTTTGTTAAAGTCTAGTTCAGTGTGTAGATGTACAAAGGTTTATAGGTCTGTGCCAGATCTTGTTCCCATGCCTGCTGCGCTTCGTTACGGAGCGTGTGCGGTGCTGTTGTCTGAAGGAAGACACTGCTTCCCTTCTCATCTCTTCCCATAGCCATGGCAGCTTTAGTTTCAATAGCTGGTGGCTTCCTAATGAAAAAAGACTTCCTGGAAGCTTGAACGTTTGAACACGTCTGACTTTGGTGGTCACTGGGTTGGGGAAGTGGCTTGTGTTGACTGTCCTGTGGTTTTTGACAATACTGCGGTGGCCAGAGGGAGGACACGGGTGGTGCTGAGCGAGCTTTGTGCTCCTCGACCTCCAGCTCTCCTGCTGGGCCCGTTCCTCAGACAGGAGCTGTACTTTGGCTTACTGCAGCAGGTGTGCTTCTCGTGGAAGTTGAAAGCAGGGATTCCTCAAGGTATTGGTGCTCCTGCTTGAAAAAGGATTTACCCCCTGAGCTGATACAAACCTAGGCTTACCCTACAATTAATAAAAATAATCTATTCAAATGGATGCAAGCTCACAAGTCAAAAATCTGTTTGTATAAATAGATTAGATTACAAAGAGATTCAGCTTAGAAATAAGCTTTGCTGGCTGAATTTCAGACCTGTGCTTAAGCAAAGGCTTAAATGCTTGCTCATGTAAGCGCGTGCCTGAAGACCATGTTGAATCAGGGCTATGGAAGACAGTCTTCTAGGAAAAAAATTGTCTGTTACCTCTCTTAATATACATAGTGTTGCAGTGTTAAACAGCTGCTGCTCAGTGGTGCTTGTGATGGTGCGTTACACATCTGTGTCAGTATATACATGCAAGTTCTGTGTGGTTTGGGGATGCCCAAGCGCCTATAGCTCTTCTACCAGCTTGTAGCTGGGTGAAAGGGTTTGCTTGTGTCACGGCCCTTCGTTGTGTCCTGGGTTATGAAGCTGGGGAAGAGGGAGTTTAACCAGAGAGGGTGGCAGCTGCAGGGAAGCGGCATGTGATGGAGGGGCCATCTGGTGCAGGCTGTGAATCAGGGCAGGCAGGGTGGGAGCAGGCGGGGGCCGAGGTGCAGCCTCACTCAGCAAAGGCAGTGCTGGAAAGCAGGTCGGAGTTGCAGTGGGAGGCACGGAGACCCGGCCACATGCAGCGGCAGTGTCACTGAGCAGGTGTGACACCATGCTGAGAGGGGGGCTCTCAACAGCTTGCTCAGGGCTTTGTGGGGTCACCTTGGACAAGGGGGGTCCTGCCTTTCTTCTCCCCTTTCTGCTCAGCTGCTCTCGCTTGTGTTTCTGGAGGCAAGCCCCATCCCTTTGGGTGTGTTTAGCACCTGGCATGAGGGCAGGTACCTGGAATCCCCAGCTACTGAGGTCTCGGTGGGGTACCATCGGGCCATGTGGCTGGTCTCACTGTGCCTCACAGCAGTAAGGCAAGTCCTTCGTGGGTGTCACTGTCCTCCCCCACCTGTGATCATCAAAAAGGGCTCCAGAAGGTGCAGATCACCTGCCAGTGCAGTGGCTGGGCCAGCAGAGCTGTGTCCTGAAGGGCTCCCAGGTGTAGGGAATGGTGTGGATGGGGTACCGTTCGTCCTGCACTAGCTCTTCTGTAGGCATTAGCAGAGGGGATATGTTGGGGGAGAGCACTGTGCTGGGCAGGAAACTGCTTCACTCGCCGAGTGCTTAAAGAGGGCTCGGTAAATTTATAAAGGGCTACACAGAGTGTCAGCAGCCTGCCCACTGCAGCTCAGCCTTCTGCTGGGAGAGACTGTCACCAGCAAGTCCCAACAGGCACGGCCAGCTCCTGTTCGTTCCCTCCTCTTGTGTCTCTGGTACTGAGCTGCCGGGAGCCCTGGCCCAGCCTGCTGCCTCGAGCCAGACGGCTGCTTTCTTCACCTCCCAGCTCTCTGCTGTCACCTTCATGCATAAAACATCTCCCTGTTGACTGAGATCCCATCTCCTGGTGGCCTTGTCAAAGGAGCTGCAGGGGGACGTAAAAAGTCCCTTGTAAATCTCTGGCCTCTCATCCTTGGAAACTTTACTGTGCCTCCAGAGAGCAGCTTTGCTGCTGTTGCTGCTCTTTCAGGGGCTGACATTTCGCTGAGGCAGAACGGGAGCATCCAGCGCTCTGCCTGCTGCCAGCCTTCAGCAGCCACCACTGTCCTGGGGACAGCCTGGGAGTGCTCTGCCTGGTGTCTGTCCCTCCTGTGTGGGAGAAAACCCGGAGGGTTACGTTCTGTTCCCCTGCCAGGACAGGCTCTCTGAGGAAGGGGAGAAGCAGGATCCCTGTGTCAGTCCCAAAGAGACCTGCTGGGGAATGGGGTGGCAGTGAATGTGGTGTGAAAGGGGAGGGAGCAGCTTGGCGGGGGCCCTGTGCACACTCCTGACCTGGCCCCAGCTCTGAGTTTTTTTTCTTTGCTCCTTCCTTAGATTACAGTGACATTCAGCAGCTGGCTTTGAGGCATTGTATGAATGTCTACGGGGAGGAATGGCCAGGATCGGTGCAGACGGAGAGCCTGCTCTTTCATTTAGAGGGGGCGAAGGGTGGGAGTGTGAGTGTCTGTTAGGATCACTCACGTGGCATTTCTGTGGCAGAGGGAGGACAGTAACCCTGTACAGTTGGGCAAATCACTGAATAGCCTCATCATTTGCTTGTGCTCGATGAGGGGTTGCAGCTTCATTCAGAGAAGAGATTTTGCTCATGGGACTGTCCATGCTGTTTGCTGTCCCAGTACTGAGGTAAGTAAGTGACGTTATGCAGGCTTAAAAGAGGTTTTCTTAGAGATGCCTCTAGTTTGAATGCAGAGTGTTTCAGGGAGGGGCTGTTCCCCGCCTCATGGGGGTCACTCTGCACTGGTAGCTCTAAGGTAGGTGAGAAACCCTGCCACCCCCACCTGATTGCCGTGGAGCTGCAGTCACCCTGAGCCTGCCTGCGTGGCAGCTCGTGCAGGGGCTGCGGGTCAGGAAGCAGACCTGTGCCCTGGAGCACAGATGGGCCCCGGTGCTGTGGTGCCCATTTCAGAGCGGTACCCTGGGGTGGACAGCAGGCTCAGAAGTAGCTTCACTGTCCCGATGAGATCTGGGCTGATGCTGGCAAGACTGGAGAGCAGTGAGCACATCTGCCTGTCCCACCAGCCGGGCTGGGCTCCGTGTGCTCGCAGGGAGAGCAGAGATCATGGCAGGCGATGTGTTTGGGGGACTGGGGGAGCTAAGGGGACAGGGGCTGGAGTTAGTAAGCAGCCCGGGATGTTGAGGTGCTCTGCAGTTGTTCTGATGAGGCTGTTGGTTTTGCAATCCTTGTTTAAGCTCTCCAGGCACGTGATGACCTTGGGAGCGTGTGACAAATTTGCAGCCAAATTGCTGTATGTGATGGAGATGCTGAACTGGGAATTGGTAAGCTGGACTCTGTCTAGCTCTGGCAGGGAGGGACAGGAGTCTTGCCAGGTCAGAGCTGGGATCCAGCCAGCCCACTATTACTAATGATATTACTCTTTACTGAAGAGCTGCCCGTATTAGTTCTTCCTGGTCATGAGCTTTGCTCGGCAGCTTCTCTGCTCAGTTGGGAGAGGAGACCTTGTGGGAGCAGCTCATCAAAAACATGTATATATGGAAAAAAAAACCCCAAAGCATCTCCTTTCTGAGAGAAGATCCAGAGTGTTGACATTCCTGAGGCCTCAGGAGGAGTTAGCACTTACAGATGTCCCCAGGGAGAACTCTTATATGTTAATTTTACTATAAAGCTTCTCACAGTGGAAGCTGGAGGGGTAGAGGAGTAATTGTAGGTCACCTTATCTGAGTCCCAAGGTCATCTCTGTGCATGCTGTTTTAAATATATGTGTGTATTTAATAATTATTGTGCTCATTAATTGGCTGCTTGTGCTGGGGAAGGCAGCTGGTAATGAAATGGCAGCAGAGGCTGAACTTCTGGGAGTGTTGTCAGCGTCCCCTGAAGGCATCAGGAGCTTTTCCAATGGCAGAGTTTGGGGCCGAGCTGTGGGGAGCGAGCTGTGGGGAGCGGCAGTGCTGCTCTCCTCCAGCATCAGTCCCGGTCCTGCTCTGACTCCTCTCCAAAGCTGCTGGAACTGCTCAGCCTAAGGTTCAGCCCGTACTGGGGGGTTCCTCTTGGGCATGTCACTGCCCACCTTGCCTCCCTGTACTCTGCCCCTCTCTGCTCTTTCCCTGGCTGATGGGAAGTGTGTATTTTTTCTGTCAGCAGCAGCAGCTTTGCCTTAATACCATTGCAGTTCAGGAGAGAATAGAAGAATCCCAGCTTTTTCACTAGCTTTTTATGTAACTCGGTCATACAGTTGCTAGTTGCAGAATAGCTTGAGATCTTTCAGCCTCAAGGAAGAGCAAAACGTGTGACCCTAGGGTCCTAAGACAGATTGTCCTTCCCCCTCCATAGGCATTAACTCTTTCCTCTCCTTGGCTTGTCTTCCAGGTACTGAAAGGCTGCAAGAAGCTGAACCTGTCTGTACATTCGGTGGGACGCATCCCAGGGGGCTATGTCACCAACCACATCTACACCTGGGTGGACCCGCAGGGCCGGAGCGTGTCCCCGCCGACAGGTCTGCCACACCACCAGAACAGCTCCCTCCGCAAGGACAGCGAGAAGAGGAGCCACCTCCAGCTCCTGCAAGAGGGAGATGAGAAAAAGGTGAGCAAGGGGGATGGGCTACAGCCCTGCAGGCCTG
The DNA here is from genome assembly GCF_015220075.1 of Falco rusticolus. NCBI lineage: Eukaryota > Metazoa > Chordata > Aves > Falconiformes > Falconidae > Falco > Falco rusticolus. The sequence continues at coordinate 43,921,064 of NC_051195.1, forward strand.
TCTGTGAGTACCTGTTACCATGTAGGTGCCAACCCTCTTCGTTCCCCTTCGGCTTTTGATTTGTGCGATGCCGGCCTCCACGGGGATAGCTTGTTCCTCCTTTAGGATGCACTGGATCCTGATTTTCTCACTCTGTCTGTAGCTTTCCCTCTGTCCTGTTCCTATGGGATGGATTGCCTTTGTTCCCATCTGACACAAATAGAACCTGAGCTGGAGAGAAGGTGTTGTCCCAGTGCTGACTGGTCTGGCAGTGAGGGTCCTGCCAGGAAGAGTGGTCAAACCAGAAGTTGCTTTGAAGACTTTTCCCAAACAGGTTGTTTTCTTGGCTGGAGGCCTGCTGCCAACATGGTCGTTGAGAGGCTGACATAGATGTTATGTTCAGGAGAGCGAGTGGATTTGGAGCACTAGATCTCAGAATACATCGCTGCCCTTCTTCCTGCATTTCAGATCCTTCCTCAGGTGTTCCCGTGAAGCTTTCTTGGGTCTCTTGGCAGCATTCTCTAAGTAAAAAACCCAACAGAACGAAACCAATTTTTCTCTTCCAAAAATGCTGTAAAATAAAATGGATGATTTTCCTTTTCCATTTGGGAAGAGGCAGGCTGAGGCAGGAAGGGCCTGAGCAGTGCTTGTGTAAAAAGCCCTGGCAAGTGAAAAAGGAGCTTGCAAGTGAAAAGGAATGGCTTTCTTAGCAGTACCCAGGGGAGCTGGCGGTGCCAGGCCAGCGCTGGCCACTCCAGCAGGACCTCAATCTCAACGGAAAGGAAAGCATATCAGCACATCTAATTCCCAGTGCTCTTACTGTGAGCCTGCCCTCCTTTCAAATAGGCCTTATAGTAAGTGAAGCCAGCAAAGGGTATGTTCAAGCTGCAATCTCTGATCTCGGGGTTTTTATTTTTTTTCCTCTGTCATGCTTCTCGTGCCCAGGGAGATGTAGAGAGTTTTAGGTGCAGAGGAACAGAGCTCAGATGCCTTTGCAGTGAGGCACAGGCTGGAGGGACAGACTCTGCTGGCTCTCTTGGTGGTGATGGATAGGGAACCTGTTTGTCCTGTGCACGTAGGACATGCTGTTGCCTCACCGGTGTTCATGGGACATCAAAGAACTATCATAAGAGCGAGCAGGGTGCTTGCTTCCCAAAGGCACAGAATTGCTTGGAGCCTTGAGGTATTTCCATCCTGTTATCCTGAGATTGCTCTGCCTGTCCCTAGTGCTTTGATTGTATGCCCAAAATGTCCTCAGCTCCTCCTGGAAAGGCTGTGGAAGGATCTGTAGGCTGGAGCCTCCCATCTCAGCCAGAGGGAGAAAAAATTAATACAGGATGAGGCAGTTGACTGATGAAATATTCATGTGGGCCACAAGGGAGAAGGGCCCATTATTTTTACTCTAAGGAAAAGAGAAAAGCAGGCACTGCTGGCTTGCTGGTGTCCCCCACCCCCTACCACTCAGTGTCACCTTGATACAGCAGGCAGCAACTCTTTGAAGCTGTGGGTAGGAGGTGTTCCTCTGCACATTGTTCCTTTAGTCCTTGCTGTGTATCGACACAAACCCCTTAGAAGCCTGCAGCTGTACACATCCCTGCCGGGTGCCTGAGCCTTGCAGGGCCCCAGACAGCCCGTTTCCCTCAGTCCCTAAGGAAATGTGATGCCAGGTGCCCGAGCTGTCCCTGGGCTGCTTGGCTGCTGCATGGGTCGGTCATCAGACCAAAGCAGCCTCCCCTCTGCTGCTCCTGGTCCCAAGCTCGTCAGGGCTGGCATTTCCAGGTGGGGCACAGGAAAATGAATCCAACTGAACTTTGCAAGTTAAAAGACCTTTAATTACCATGACTTAATCTGCTTTGGAAGGGAATGAAGCCAAGTTGAATGAAGGCCACGTTAAACTTCGAAGAGCATCCGTGCTGGGCTTGGCTGCTCTTGGATACACTCCCAAGGTGTGAGGGGGGGGTCCCAGCTCCAGGTCGCCCACTGTGGCACCATTCTGGCTGAGCCAGGTTGTGGGGCTGTGGCTCACAAAAGTGGCTGTCCTTGTTCTGAGCTGTGCTTCTCTGGTGCCATTGCTGTGATGCCTTTTTGTGGCAGCGCTGCACTTACAGAGCACTGAGGAAATCTACCAGCCTTGGGTGGGATGCCCAATCTTCATGGTGCTACCAGTTTGTGGCTTGATGGCTTCAGGACCTTTTGCCCAGATGTGAGGGGTGGTGGAAGAGCCTTGCTCTTCCAAAATCTGAGCTTGCTTTTTCCGTTCCTTGGTGCTGCTTCACACAGTCGGACAGCCCTTTGGCTTGTAGTGGAGAATGGTCTTTAACTGCAGGGCAGGGGTGTGGAGGCCCCTCTGTTAACCTGGGAAGAATCAAAATGGCAGTTGCAGGAGATACCTGAAGCTCTCAGAAGTGGGTGTACAGAGGTCTGATGTGGAGGGCAGTGCTGGCAACATGAGAACAGGCACTGCTCAACCTTCTCCTGGCACTGCTCCTCCGTGGCATGTCAGCAGTGACAGCGGTCGCTCTGCTGTTCCCCTCCTGCCCCGCTGGGCCACACTGGCCCATTACCATGCTTGTGACAGGAGCTATCAACCGTGTGTTGTCGCACTCCTGGGGTCCCTGCGCAGCCCTGTGGGGGCCCTTGGCTGCCTTTGCTACTCCAGACTTGACTTCTTGTGTCAGACTCCAGCGTGCCTTCTGCTCGCTGCAGCCCAGCTTGGTGCTCCCTGGAAGCTGCCTCCTTGCTGTCTTAACGCGGCTCCGTCCTTGCTGACCACAAGCATGGTGTACCTTTCTCCGTAGCCTGCTGGCTCAGCAGTTCAGAAGCGCTTTCAGCAGTAGCTGTTAGTGCTGATGGGATCCAAGGTTGCTCAGAACAGGACCCTGGCCCCTCCACTCCTTGCACTACCTTGAGCCTGCCTCCAAACTCAGCTCCTCCTGACAATCCTGCTCGTTGGTGTCAGCGTGCAAGGTTTGGTATGCACGTTGCAATAACCTCCACTCCTGAATCCCATCTGTAAGACCAGCAAAAGAAAATTACCGGGTGTTACAACTTTTAAATGGCCAAGGCAACCCAGACGCTTCTGTATGCAGAGGTCCCTGGCTTTGCCAGCTGACGGTGAAAGAAAGCCCCACCATGATCAAAGGCTGCCTGGCAGTGAGGAGAGCCTGACCTGGCCAGTAGATTTAAGAGGGGTTATTTGGTGTGACTGCCTGTGTCATTTGTTTGAACACATGCTCCAGGGCATGAATTAGCTGAGCCGCTTTGTCCTGACTTGCTGTGCGCCATCAAGAGATGAAAACATGTCCCAGAACACAGGAGCAGCCTGCCTCTAGTTTTTTCTCTTTATGTGTAGATACACAGAGAGAGTTAACTGTTGAAAATGGGGTTATTCTGTTCACAAATATCAGGCAAATAAATGCAACTGGTCCCTGGTTAATTCAGCCCAGTCAACTGGAATTGACAGGTACTGCCATGGGCTATTTGATTTCTGGGTGGTTTTATATTCTGAGAGAAGGGCTGGGGATTAGTTCGTTGGTGTGTGCCCCCCTGCGCCCCCCCCATTTCTAATCGATCTGAACGTCCTGGAATACATATGTAAAAGCTTTCGAACAGGCACCCTTTGGAAACGTACAGCAGAGATCAGCCTTCAGCCCTACAGCAGGAGGCTGAAGCCACCTAAACCAGCAAGTTTGTTAATACGTCGCTACAGTTCAGTAAGCCTGCAACGCTGCTGTAGCTAAGGTGGTTATTTCCAGCTTTTGCAAGGTTAAATTCAAGGTTGGTGGAGGCATCCTACATTCATCAGGCAATAGAGATATCCCTGTCTGGCTACCTTTTCCTCCAGCGCATCTGTTCTGTATGCCTGAAAGGATGGCTTTTGTAGCATAGTTTAACAAGTTTGCTTATCTGTAGGCAGAAGCATTTGTTATCAAAAGGCTTGAAATGGAAACCCCGCTGCTGTTGGCGTGTGTGTGATAGTGTAACCGATCTGCCTGGTGGAGGGGAGATCTGGTGCACGGCTGCGTACCTTCCTGGAGGGGCACGTGGGCGGTGGGCTGCAGGCGTGGGGCAGGTGGGCTGGTGTGCAGCCAGGGCGGTTGGGCTTTCAGCTGGCGGGTCAGTCTGACCTCCTTGGGTAGCTTTGCTGCAGTGCAGATTCAGTGCAGAAGGCAGCCAATGCTGCTGTCCCAGTGCTGGCACATTCCTTGCCCGTGGCTTTGAATTGTGTTTTTGTGTAGACAGTGGGATTCCTTCACTGTCAGCTGTGGAAGAAGCAGTGACGGGGATTTGGGAGGTTATGGGTGGACTGTCAGCTGTCCACTGGCTTTGCTTTCACCATCTTGTTCCAGTCAGTGGTTCTGGGCCAAAATCCAGCTTGCACCAAGCCTGGGTCAGAGGCTGTTCTGTGTGGATGAGCAGGAGGTGAATGCTAAGATCTGGGCCGATTATTCATTGTAGACCTGACCTAACACAAATGATATCTCATGAAAAGGCACAAGAAGGGATGCAAGAATTAAAGGGAATGTCGAGATGATGGAGGTGCTGGCAGGTACGCATTTGTGGTTGTGCAAGTTGTTGCAAATTTTATGCTTTCCGTGTCTGTGTTGTCTGTGGCAGGTAACATAAAAACAGATGGCCGTATTTCCTAAGTTTTGCTACTATTAGTTTCCTGCAGTAAGGGCAGCCTTCCCTGTGGTTGTAATCAATGGATGCAGTGTTTCGTGAGAGCCCTGTGCCCGTCTTCCCCTTAAGTGAAGTAGCCATTGATGGTGGTCAATAAGTGTGACATGAAGGGCTTGCACTAGTGCAAAGTTCTGGAGAAATGTTGTTGGAGCCACCTGTCTCCAGGGCAGACACAGCAGCAAGTCACAGTCCCCCAGCGCAATCCCAGCAGAGGATGTAGCCTGCTTGCTGGAAGGATGGGACCTGCTTCCCGTGGTCACCTTGTGCTTCAGAACAGTTTACTTTTTATGATCTGTCCAGGCTTAAGTCCTCTAGATTTTTTGCAACAGCAAGGACCATTTGTGCTGTGAATTGTCACTGATATACTTCTGGGATCAACAGCTTATTTCATTAAAAGCACTTTGGAAACCGTCAGCCTGCAAAAACTCATAGGTGCTGCTGAGCTGGGAGGAAGACTAACTGTGCAAAATGCTCTGCAAGTGTCGGACTGCTAATTCTCTGAGAAACGCCATTTCATCAGCTGAATCGTTGCTCTAATGTGCTTATTGCCAGGGGAGCTGCTTATTCCTTTAAGCTTTTGATGCAGCAGAAGAAAGAAAATACACATAAAAAAGAGAGTGTGAGCATCTCTTTGCCTTCAGGCAGTTCTGTATCCAAAAGTAGCTGTAATTGTTAAAAAACAAAAAGAAAAAATATATCTGTGATAACATTGCATGGCTCAAATGCTTGAGACACTAATGGTGACTACTTGAGCATGAAGGATAAGAGATGCAGGAGAGATAAGGAAGGATTTCTTTCTATTAAATTGTAATGATATTTTCAGTGAGAATTGATACAGCTCCTCACGTCTCTCACTGCTTGCTTGCTCTGACCTTGCTGGGGTTTGCTTTGGTTTACAGCTGGAAGCATATCCAGGCTGCTCCAGGGGTATGTGGTTAGTTCCCCGTGGTGACTGGAGTATGTGGCGTGAGCCACTGGTTCCCCAGCTCCCCAGGGATTAAAGGGGTCCTCCTGCCTTGGGTGGCCTGTAGCACTGTCCCAGCAGACTTACCCCGAAACACCCCTTGGGTCAGACCTCAGCTCACCCCACGCTGGTGGGTGGCAGTGCCATCTCTTCATTATTTCAGGCACTTTAGCAGAAAAGCCCCCAGAAGCAGTAATTGTGCTGGGCAAGTCGAGCGGTGCCCCGGGGGGTGGGGAGGGGCAGCCGGTGGGCTCAGCAGCGTGGGTGAGAGCTGGGCAGCACCGCTGGGCTGAGAGCGGGGATCTGGCCCCGGGGCAGCGGGCTTGGTTTAGAGGCTGTCCTGTGCTGCTTCTGTTGTTGCCTGCTTGTCCCTCTGCTCCGAGTGCCACCTCTCAGCCGTGGGAGATGCTCGCTGTCCCGGCACACACCTCCTACAAGAACCTGTTTGCAAATCGGCGCCCCACATGCTCCTGCTGCGTAGCCAGAGGCAGCCCTGGAGCCGCGCTACTATTAAACATGCTCAGAGATGGCTGCCAGGGCAGCTGTGGCTGCAGTCACTGGCACAGCCTTGCAAAGCCTGGCCTGGAAGTGGGGTTGGTATTAGAGGCAGCTCTGATGGATCTGGCACCTCTAGCAGCTGTGACTGCTGCTCCCAGGACCTCAGTTAATGGGTCGTGAGCTGGCTCTGTGTTCCTGTGAGCTGTGCTCGCACGTTTGCAGGATGTCTAGACATAAGTCAGTGGGGTTTCTGTGGTAGGCAGGAGGAGGATGAGCCGTGTGAGCCTCCTTAAGTGTTGTTTTTTGTTGTGTGGTAGCAGTAATGGCATGGAAATAGCTGTCGGCATGGGTGAAACCTCCTCAGCCATTCACAGCTGTGTGCTGAATTGCACTGGTGCAGTCATTCTTGTCTGAAACTGCTTTTTCTAATGGTAAAATCGAATCTGTCAACAGGTAATTTCATAAACCGGGAGAAAAGATATCCCATGCAAGAATCTACTCAGAGCAAATGCCTGACTGATGATGGCATGTTTTCCTTCGTTTCCTGCTACAGGAGGCAGCAGATGTTTCGGTGTTGAAATTGAAATTAAATTTGTGACCTTGATCTTTCAAATGCTCCTGTGTTGTACACACAGGAGTAGCCTGGGGCTGGACGCGGCCTCGGTAGGGCATGGGGAGGAGGTGGGGACCGCGCAGCATCTGTGCCACTGTGAGCCTGGGAATACCGGACCCTTCTCAGCAAGGTGAGGAGGGGTTACCTTGCCTGGATATCCTCAGTTTCCCCCTACAGAATAGCTGCCCTTCTGCATGCCTTAATTGCTGGCCCTGGTTTAGGATGGTGTCAGGACAGCTGTGCATTTAGCAGCTTGGAGTGATCCCAGCTATCCCCTAAACTAGCCCCTGTGGTATGTTACAGCTTCTCCCCCTGAGCTTCAGCCTGGCAGTAGAACAGGGAGAGAGTTGAGGAGGGAGGAAACAAAGTGGAAATGGAACCAAAATGCCCTCTTCTGGGACAAGACTTGCACAGAAGTATTAATTGTATGTGTACAAACCTGCTTACCTGAGTGGAGAAGCTCAAGAAGAAGCGCTTGGTCTGGGGAATGGTGTCCTGGGGGTCTGTTCCCAGTGGGACCCAGGATGGACACTTTTCATCGTGGCAAGAGCAAGTCATGGAGGTGGGAACCACTGGAAACAACAGCCTGGCCATAGTGGACATGTTTGTCTCCCTCCTTGGACAGCACAGCTTGGCTTGCGCTTCACTGTCATCCTGCAGTCTCCTTCCCACCCCACACCGTGTGCGGAGGGTGGGCTTACGGTGTGGGAAGGGTGCCCTCAGCAGGGTGGCAGCGAGTGTGGGCAGTGCTGGGCTTGGGGCATCCGGCATGATGGTGCCAACCCACCTAACACTGTCTCTGTGGTGTGCCCCGGCACTGGGGACAGCCTCGTGGAGGCAGGAGGCCCTTGGGAGATGGTGTGCAAAATAGTCTCCCGTCTTATCCCTAAGCCCTTAACACGGAGTGACTCAGCCTCTGCTTCATCCTGGCAATCGGCTTATCTCTCCGTTTGGCTCCTGGATGCCTTCTCTCTGCTCCTCCTTCCCGCCTCCCTCCTCGCTCTCCAGCCTGATCAAACCAAGCCCCCTGCCTGCGAGCACTCACTTCATTTCTCAGCTGTTCCCTAAATCTGCCGTTGGTCAATAAGCCGAGTGCTCCGAGAGCGGTTATTTCCCTGGCCCCTGCTGCTGCCATGCTTTTCATGGCAGCCTGAGTTTCTATTGCAATTTCCGCATGGTTTATTGGCAGAGGCATAGGCATTAGTTGATTAAGAAATGCAATTAAACCCTAGAGCCCAACTTTCTGGGATTGCCGGTGGCAACACATTTTTAAGTAGTGCGTAGGTTTTGGCACGCAGCTGGAGTTTTGGGTTTGCGGGAAGGTGTTTTGGACCTTGATTACTCGGGGCTGTATTCTCATCGCTTTCTGCTTCTTGAAGACGCAAGTTTGCCTGGTACCTGCATAAACAAACCAGCTCACACACCACACGTCAGGTTTATAGGGAGAGTATCTCTTACTCCATCTGATGATACCCGGGTGGAGAGCGCAGCTTCTCAACTTACCCGGCCATCAGGGTGGTGTTAAAGGGAAATGTAAATATCTTGATACAGAGCTACTCCTCCTGTTGCCAAGCCCAGTGCAGTGCTGCCACATCTATTTGTTGTTCAGGGCTCGTAGAGAGGGTGTTGGTGTTACTACTCTGCTGTGACCCTGATCTGTGATTGCGTGCGCTTTGCTGCGTTTCTGCTACTTGTATTTTTCCCTGATGTCGGGGGATTTTTGGACGGTATGGCCACGGTGCGGTGAAGAAGGTGTAGTAGAAGGGAAACCCTGAATGTCGTTAGGCAAAAAACAGAAGGGCTTTGGAAAAGTTGAATATTTTTCTGGTTTTAAAAAGAAACTCAGTGAAATATTCTATAAAGTAATCGTTCTATGTCCAAAGCAGCATTTTCATGTAAAAAGAAGGTTAAACTGCCCTTGACTTTGACAGGCAAACACTCCGTTGGGTAGGGACAATGCCCAGCTCTCTTCTCCAGCCTCAAGCATGAAGGTCCCTTTATGTGCTTCCTTTACAATGCTTCAATCTTCAAATTGTTTCCAGCACTTTGTGCACTTTCAAGCAGGGGAGGGACTAACCCAGGGAACGGCAGCGTTGTGCAGTGCTGGACAAGGACACTGATGCAGGCGGTTCGTGTCTTGCAGCTCTTGGCCTTTCCACGGTCCAGCCATTCCCGGGGTGCGGGAGCAGAGGGCAGCGGTGCCGTGCTGAGAGCCTGCCTGTGTTGGTCACCCCTTTCTGATCACCCCAGCTTTAGCTTGCGGATCCGTAAAACGTGCAGCCGATGAGGCATTAATACAGTTGCTAGCCAGCTGCGATAGCAGTATAGAAAAGCAAGAACTGTTTGGGCAGCCGTTTCTTAGAAAGTACAGAATTTTGCAGTGTATTGTCCTTAGGCAGATTTATGTCCTGCTGCTGGTTTCTCTCTTGCTACTGCACCACCACCAAGACAGAAAATGGGTTTTCAATACCAGCCTCTCTAAGGCTGGGCTGAACTCCCTGCGTGTTGCTGTTTCCTCTGGAAAGGCAGCTTAATTAGTGACTTGATGCTGGAAATGACTTTTCCATCCAGGTAAATGCACAAGCTTTTGCTTTGAGTGCAATGAAGAATTTTAAATATAAAAGCCATTCGCAAACAGTCTGTTTCTGGTTGTTTCTATCAGTGTGAAACACAATTTGGCTTTTCTCATTTGTTTTTATTCCTGCTGTCTGCTTTTCTGCAGAATTGACTTAAAACTTGGGACAAAAGCAGAAAAAAAGCCCTGGAGTTATTCATTTAGGAAATGTCACGCAGCGAGTGAACAAAGGCCATTTTAAATTGAGAGTCCTCAAGGGAGCTAAATACAGGCTTGCTCATTCACTCTAAATTCTCACCTGAAGTTCCATATATCATCAGGCCCTCTGAGTAGGAGAGGATGGAAGAAGGCAGATGGGAAGCTGGCTAATAGCTTTGGCATGCCTTGCAAACCCAGCCCTGCGGGCAGCGCTTGGTGGGGAAAACAGCTGTCCAGCTGCTGCTGGGTACTTCAGGTCTGTGGAAAATACACAATGTCTGTTGCAGTATGTGCTGGCTGTTCTGGGCAGGATAGATGGAAAATCCATCCTAGTATTATTAATTAGAGATAATAAGGTACATGGCTGAGCGGGGGAGCCCCCGAGTGCCTTCTGTGCCTTGGGCAGGCGAGGTGCCGGGGTGGGGTGTCCTGGGACGCTGCCATCCGTGCAGAGCCGTGACGGGGCTGGTGGAGGTGGGTGAGGAGCAGCCTGTGCTGCCTCGGGGTCTTTCCCCACTGCAGCCTGTGCCTCTGTGTTGTCTTGTTGCTTGTTCTCTGTCCCCTGTCCTGAGGGGAGCGTGCCCAGGGTGGCCCCTTGCAGTCACCACTGCATAAAAGAAGGGCAGCAATGGAGCTGGGTTCCCCGTGAGGGTGGGTGTGGGTAACTGCTGGGCCATCACGCGTGTGCACAGGGCACGGGTAGGCAGAGGGGGGGACGTTCACAGCCCGTGCGGACTGGCACCGCTGCCGTCAGTGCCCGTGGTGCTCTGGGGGTTTCTCTCAGCTGCCTGTCTACCCCCAGCGATACACCTGGGGAAGCAGAGAGCTGAAACTGCCAGCAACTCCTCCTCCATTTTATGGGTGTAATCCTCCCAGGCCATGTGCGCTGCCCCTCACGTAGCCGGACCCTCTCGGTCCTCTAGAGCTGGCATTTCCCTCCTGTGTTCCCCCCACCACCTCTATGCCGCTGGAGCTGCCCCGTCTGGGCAGGGGACACAGTGTGGGCACAGCTGCCCTGCGTTCCAGCTTGCCGTGCACCCCGCCTCTCTCTTCGCCTGCACCGTTTCCTCCTCATGGTTCTGAGGACTGCAGAACAGGAGCAGAAGGGCCCCTTGGGTGGTGCTTTGTCACCCTGCGACACCTGGGGCCGGTGCCAGGGGAGGTGCAATGGGCCTGAGCAGCCTAGCCCTCGGCTGAAGAGCTTAACAGCAGCTGTCTGGACCCCTGGCAGCGTTTTCCATAAACTGGAGTGAAACCTGTAGCTTGCTTTTTTTAGTTATGTTGTTAGTTGCTGACGCCTGGAGGCTGGTTTTCTCTAGGACAGACAGGAGGAGAAGGGCAGTATCCAGCAGAGCTCTGGCAGTCCCTCGTCTGGCCGATACGTTAGCTGGACTCCAACCTGCAGAATGGTCTCTCAGCCCTTGCCTAAGCTGTGTCTCCTTTCCTGAGGCCCACACCTCTCCTGAAATAACATTACTTGCTCCACTTGAGGCATTAACCTCCTTCCGTGCCAGTGCTTTACTTCTGGATTTGTCGTCTGGCTACTGGATGGCATTCCATCTTTCTCTCTTCTTCCGAGTTTTCCTTTCAAAGAGCCAAACTTCCACACTTTCTCAACGTGATCTGCCCTCTCACTCCACCTGAGCCTCTAAATTATTGAAAAACAGGAAAAGACAAAACAAACCCAAATCACGGACGTTGCATGTTTTCCACGCTTCACTGGAAAATGCCCCTCTTGGAAGAATTACCCTGCCTGTCCCCCACCCTGTGCCTGCGGGTAGCTGTGCTGCTCTCTGGGGATGCAGGGGGCATTGCCCACCCCACAGGCTGTGTATCTAAAGCATCCTTCGAGCCACAGCCAGCACTGGCTGTTTTAGGCACGGGGAGACAGACAAGCCTGGGGAGCCACAGCTAAACCTGCACTTCTCCCGCCTCTGCATTGCTGCAGGAGGGGACAGCGCTGGTTTAGAGCTCTGTCCAGGGTTGTCTGGAGGCATCTCCAGAAGGGGCTCTGTCCCAGGGTGTGTGCCCCTCGCTAGGGGAGTGGTGGGAGAGCTGGTGGCAGCAGCAGGGACGTGACTGCTGTCAGAAGCGTGGAGCTGCCACCACCTTTGTGCAGCGCTCAGATGCCACATAAATGACTGTTCCTATTCCTCTGCAGGTGCATCTGGTCCTGAATGAAGGGAAATCCCTGGGCCTTATGATCCGAGGAGGGGCAGAATATTCCCTGGGCATCTACATCACTGGTGTAGATAAAGGCTCTGAAGCAGAGAGCACTGGCTTAAAGGTACGAGTGACCCCAGAGTGGGCTGGGGTGGGAAGTAGAGCTTCACACGCTGGGGCTGCAGAGCCACGTCGGCGTGTAACTGTGGCTGTTCCTATCCCTCTGCCCCTGGCTCAAGCCGAGCTCTCAGTGGAAAGGTCAGTGATGGCTTTTCAGGGCATGTTATTTGGGCGTTTTGGATACTAAGCTTAGGGGGAGCGAGGTGGTTGTGAAGAGAAAAATGCAGTCTTACAGTTTCTGCAGTAGGTTGTACTTGCTTTCTGCCTTAGCACGCCCCCACGCCTGATTTCTCCCCTTTGAGAGAGCCTGGGGATGGTTTGGTGTAGATATCTAAAAGTGCAGCCCCGACCTGGCAGGTGAAGAAAGTCACTCTCACCTCCCTGAGCTGGCAGGGGAGAGTTTCCTATTAAAGATCCTGGTCCTGTGCCCTGTTCCTGCGTCTGGCATCCAAATCCATTATGTTTGGAGGTAGTGTTTTGCACAAGGTGCTCTTAGCCTGCCTGCAAGGAATGGTTTAAATGCTGTGATGAGAGGCGGACAGGCTGGCTGAGGTGGGAGCAGGTGCCTGCTAGTTTCCTCCGGCAGCACTGGTGTTCACAAGGATCGTGTCTTAACAGGCAGAAACAGCAGGATCACCCTCAGAGCAGAGCTGATCTATCAGCAGCTTAACTTGGTGTGACCTCCAGCAACATCAGGCTTCCTCCGTAGTCAAACAGGTTCCTAAAGGATGCTCTGTGGTTTGGCTGGGCCCTGCTGAGGCTGCGCTGGTCCAGAGCTGGCTACAGTTTTGCCGCAGACCTCTTGGAAAGCGAGATCCTACATCTCTTTCATCCCACCATGTACACATGCACAAAAATCACCTCCGAGCTCCTCCAGTCTTCCTGAGAACAGGATGGGACATCCTGAGAACAGGATGGGACACCCTGGGACCTCAGCTGTTCTTGGAAGGGGCATTTGGGGTTAAAATGTTATGTGTTCTAGGGTGTTCACCAGTAAAATAAGTTGAAAAAGAAGCCATTGGACTTTGGGTGTATCTCTGTGCTCCTCGTGAATGGAGCATAAACTCCTCAGGCTGTAGCATTTTGTTTCATCACTCAGGGTTTCTTTTCTGGTGTGTTTTTTCTCTTTGAATGATCCAACTCCCTGGAATCACATTGTGCCCTTTTGCTTCCTCCAGTGCAATCCCATGGGCTCTGAGGGACAGTTCTTTCACTGCTCCTTGTGTCGGTCAAGACTCAATGGATGTTAAACTCCCTAATGTTCTCTCTGTCCGCTGAAAATAGTGCTGGACTGCTGTGGATCGAGGGGTAATCCGCCCTGATCCCCTCTCTGTATTGTGGAGTGATACATTTCTCCATTGGTCGGCCCTGGAGAGTTTAGGGCTAAGCCTTCAGCTTTGCTCTGGTGGCGTCATAAAGTCACTTAAATCTGTTGAGGCTGGTAGCATGGAGTGGGTTGGACAGTCGGGTGGAGAGGGCTGTGATTCGGGCTGGGGCAGATGCAGTCCTGTCCCTCAAGTTGCTGTGGCACAAAATATTGCATCTAACTGGGCACTGAGGTCGAGCAGGGCTGCCCTTATAGACAAGGAGACATTTATGGGGGTAACGCAGCCACTGCTGAACTTAACTGGCTGCTGCAGGCTCCTGTTTTTCACTGCTGGCTCTTTTTGCCATAGAATGTAAATGCTGAACTTGAGGGTTTGGGTCAGTCCAAGCTTTTGTCACTCTCTCAGGTCCTTAGCAGGGAAAAAGGGGTTTTGGACTCTGCCGTATGAGAGGGTCATTTGGGCACTAGGGACGAAGAGCTGTGGGAGCATCCTAGGGAGGTGGCTGAGTATTTCTCAGGGCAGCAAGAAGTGAGAGCTGCTGCTGGGAACTCCCTGCAGACCATCCTCTCGCAGGGTGTACATGCCCCCTGTGCTGCCCACCTCGCAGCCGCTGTGCCTGCACACCCCACCAGGGCACGCAGCCGTCCCCCAGGCTGTCAGCCCGTGCTTGGTCAGGGGTGCAAGGTGGTGGTAGGAGGCAGCAGAGACAACGCTCTGGGACACGAGGGTTTCAGGACAGACGATAAGAGGCGCAGGACAATTTGTTCCTACCTAATAGAGCTGGAAAGAGAGGGACTGGCTGGAGCTGCCCCGGGCGTCACACGGATGACTTTGCTGAGTCAGAGGACCCGCCGTCTGAAGCAAGCCTGTTCGTTCCCTGCTGACCCTGTGCCGGAGTGTCAGACTCCATCTCACAAACACCAGAAGCCTGGAGGATTAAAGGCAGGAAAAGAAGTTGCATTGTTTTCCTACGGTTCTTTCTGTTTGTTTCACGTTAAGTGCTTCCACGCTGCTCCAAATCCCTCTCTTCACTGCACAGGGAAAACTGCCGCTTTTCTTGGGTCAGTCCAGGTGCTGGTCAGCTCAGCACACCTAATGTCACACTGCAGTCTCGCACACGTAGGAGAAGTCACAGCAGCATTTACACAACACACAGCTTTACCCTGCCACCTCTCATTTCATACCTGCCAGGAAGGCAAGACAACAATTGCGCACACGCTGTAGTGAAGCACACAAAGTGGTGCGTGCTGCTCCCCTCCGTCCCTGCGGAGCCGGGTGCCTGTGCCACCACAACTGTTTGCACACCAGAGCCTCTGCTTATTGATTCTTTATATCTCTCTCCTTGCTGTTCTGTTTTCTAGTAACTGATTTGTGCACGCCAGCAGGCCGATGCTTTCCTGAATGTCAGGCTTTATGTGATTTCAGATACGCACAGACACTTCCCACCCTGATTTGTGTATGCTGCAGGCTGTAAATTTAGAACTGCTTGGAGGTTTGGAGATAAAGAAAGGCCTTTTATGTCCTGCTGTTAGACACGGTAGGGTGTAGATTGCATCCCCATGCTCCCTGCGCTGCTCCAGGTGGTAGTGGAAGGGTTGCAATATCCTGAAGAGGGAAGAGCTGACAGGTAAATGTGATTTCCAGGCGACTCGTTGCTCTCTAAAATAGAAAAATTGTGGATTTTTTCAATGTGGGCGCAACCCAGCCTTGTCGGGTCCACGGGAAGGTTCCTGCTGACTTCCCAGGCAGCAAATACTTCTGTGGGTTTTGCTGCTTGCACTGAATTCGTTGCCAGAACTGTGTGAGTTGATTCTGCCAGACTTTTCATTTTAGGTAAAACCTTCTTGCATCTGTGGCACCAAATCAGAATTTTCGAATGTTCTAATAACACATTTTACACTTCCTTTAAATTTTTATTAAAGGGTGAACAGCATGGTATTGAAAGCCAGTCAAAACCAAGGAAGTTTATCTTGGGCCCAAAAGCCAAGCTGGCTTTTACCTGCTACCCAAACAGGGGCCGTGGTCCCAGAGGAGCTGAGAGTCCCAGAGGAGATCCAGCCCTGCTGATGCTGGTTTGGGTACTGCTGCTCTGCTCCCTCTGGCTCCATGGCCACGAGGCAGAGTGCTCTGCAGGTGCCAGCAGAAAACAGGCTGGATCACTGCAGTCAGTCAATAATTAAATATTCATACTCTTGGCCTTGGTGGTCTTTATGTTTATTCATTCGTGAAACTTCTGACAACGTGTTCCTTGGCACGTTTTAAAATAGGCTGCCTCGATGTAAAGTTCTCAGACTGAAAAGGTGCAGGTGAGCAGAGGACTGCAAAGGAGGAACGTGAGCCAGTCTTGTTTGCTTTCAGCTTCTGTCCTTCCTGCCTCCTGCGTGACGTTTGCAGCGATGCCGTACAGGAGCTGAGCTTGTTCAGCTGCCATTCGTAGCTCTGCTCATCCCAATTTCTTCCTCAGTCATTTTTTCTGATAGTGTATTTTGTCAGGGTTTTTTTAAGCCACTTTCTTTTTCTCTCCTTGACCTTCAGATCAGAAATAGCAGATTTCAAGTAGTTTTCTTTGAACAAACAACTCAATATTGTGTTCCCAGCATGAAAGCCGAAGTAAAAAGATGCTACCACAATCCGTGTACATCCATATACAAGAGAAGGAAAGAAAAAGAGAAACTATAAATAAGAAGAGGTGAATGATTTTACATCATCGGGAGCAGTCATGAAGCTGCCTCTTGAAAACTGGCTTGTATTTTGAGGTCTGCATTTAGAGAAGGATACTGAAAAAGAAAAAAATTAAAAAATGCTTTGTGGCTCTCTTGGAGTCTGGGGAATAATCTGTGTAGTGAGAAATTCCATGGGGGGGCGCATGGTTGTGCTGCACAAGATGTCACCTTTCCACTGGAAGCACCGTGCAGCAGTCCTTCAAGCAATGCCACCTTTATGGGGACAGACGTTACTTAAATTGCTCCTCTGCTGGGAGGCGACCAGAGCCCTCCCTGCAGCTGTGCCGAAATCACCGCCTGCTCCAAGAGGCGATCTCCTGCCCTGTATGCTTCCATTTCCAGTCAGCGTCTGCTTTGTTCCTCGTCTTTGTATTGCAAGGTGTTTGGGGAAAAGAACACGTTTTCAGACAGCACTGGGCACCTGCTGTTCCCTTCCCTTGCTCTCAAATCCATCTCTGATCCTTCCAGCAGGCTGTGTTGGCCTCGTCGGACACTGATCATCTGCCCCGACCCGTTTCGCTCCTGGGGAAGCTGAGTACCTCCCTTATTTTTCTGCGGATCTTAATTTGATTGTTTCCAAATCGATTCATGCTTTTTCCTACCCGTATTTTTAATTTCTTAAGGTCTGCTTTTGGTAATTATGTGTGCTGGAGAGAGACTCCTTCTACTTCAGTGGTATCCACAAGTGTAATTTAACCTCTCTTCTAGCACATTAGTGGCATTAAATAAGACTAGTGCTAGTGCCAAACCATTTGGCATCCTATTAGCCCTGTTATTCCCAGCTCAATTTGGTGTCATTTAACATTAACTCATGTTTAAAATCTCTCACCTATTTTTATATCTGTGTGACTGAATTTCTCCCAGAGCCAATTTTGATTATTTTTAAGAGACTTGAGTGCTCAGAACCCTTGTCTTAAGCCCATTTAGTTTCTCTTGACTGCACCTCCCTTTCCCATGTTACTCTGTCATAAGGAAGAGAAGGCAAGCTCATCACTGAGGTGTGATATTCCTGAACTCTGTTTCTTGTCCGCAGGCTGCCACCTTTTGCATATCGTGTTCAGCCCCTGCTTTTCAGGGTAGGTTTTTCCCTAAGAAATGAGAATAATTCCATTTTCAGAAATGATCAGGCACTCAGCAGGTCCTGTTGTGTCCACCCACCATTAACTGAGCGCAACTGAAAACTTGTTCCTGAAATATCCAGGGTAATAATTTTTGTATGTTTTGTTATAACTTTTTTTTTGTGTCTTATTATTAATTCTTTTATTCTGTGCTGGTTTGGAGCTGTGCATACAGCAAATAATTTGCCAGCGTCAATGTTTGGTTTAAAAGATGGTTCTTCTGCGTCGCTGCAGTCTTTTGTTACCTTCCCAGTTGTCCTCGACTTTTGGAGGAAAAAAATAATAATTATCTACGTTAATTAGCAAAAATTCCTTTCCAGCTCTAATAAGAGCCTATCATCAAGATAGGCTGATTTGCAGACATTTGGGCTGTCCGGTGATTCCCTTATCTGCCCTTCACCAGCAATTATTTCTGCAAGGTCTTTTTTCCCCCCTGCACGAGGTGCTCAAAGTTACCCAAGTATTTTGTGACTAGTTGTTCTCACACAGTGTTAATACTCCGGCAGCCCCAAACAGAGGTGGTCTGGTGCTGGGCACTCTACTTAATGGAGCACAAGAGACCAGAGAACCATGAAGGACTTTGAATAAATATTGAGGCAGAAATTAAGGACAGATGCAGGTGAAGTAGCTTGTCCAGGGCCCCTCTGACCTCCGTGATATGGCAAGGTTCCTTTTGGTCCACTCTTGAAAGGAGAAACTGAAGAAAGGTTATTAAATCTGTATAACCATCTTGAACAGAAAAATCATGACAGTTTAATCCCTGATGCAGAAAACTGTTACAGTTTCATAATTGCAATAAAACTATCCAATCGAATTTGGATTTTCATTGTTTTGGTGGTGCCGCAGTGAGCCCAGTGCTCCTTATTTTAGCAGCAAAATCCACTCCATTGGTTTGCCCAGTGAATTAGAAGGACCTGAGAGATGATACTCATTACACCTGAATGTCTGTTTCTCTTGGCAGTTCAGCCACTTGCATAATTTTCCCTTTCTGTTACGTCGGTGCTCAGCAATTTTCTAATTGTTGGTTTAAAGCTGACAGAGCTTGAAGGGAACCTGAGATATTTGTGGAGTCTGATGGTTGGGAACGTGGTCATCTGTGTCATTTGCCTTTCCTTGGGCTCCCTCCCTCCTTCCTTGTCTCCTGGTCTCTGTGGAGCTGGCTGCCTCTGGCTCTTTCTGCAGCTGGTTCACAGAGGTGAGGCTGGTTCCAGGCTGTCCTTTCTTTCAAACCAAGGAAGTTTCACATCCCTGGCACGTGATTTTGGCAGTCTGCTGGGGTCAGTGTGAGTGTCCCACCCTGACCCAGCTCTGCCCTGCACTCTCTCCCTTCCAGCCAGCTGGTGCAAAGGGCCATCCCCTGGTCGTGACCTGCCAAGTCCGACCTGTGCCTCGTGCTGTCTCTTGTCCTTGCCCAGAGAATGTCAGAGGAGGGAAAGGCCAGCCAAGAGCAGGTGGCTCTGCAGGACCTGCTGCTTTAAGGGTCTTACCGGGACCAAAGCAGAAGATGGTGCAGCAGGACCTGGCCCGTGCCACCACCAGGGCCTTGCAGTGGCTGTTATAACGCATGTGTCACTCTTCCCTTTGAGCTGCGGGCTTGCATCAGCCCAGCTTGAAGGTGTCAGCTGCCTTCCTGGCTGGCCGTAGGACTGTGGGTTTATCTCTTATCTGCGTCACCTCTTTTGCTTCATTAGTTGTGCAGCTGCCCCATTAACAGCAGTTATGAAGACAGCAAACAGAGGGCATCGGCTGACCCACGTGAAGATGGAAGTCGGGGACCCTGACAGTGGTGTTGGTAGGGGCTTCAACTGTCCTGTGCTGCCACAGCCCTGGCTATCCACCAGCCCCTCTGTGTGTCCCAGAGGAACGAACTGTCCCCAGAAGAATGAGGCAAATCTGCTCAAGGTCACTGGACAGAGCTGAACGCAGAACCAAGCTCTGCTGCATCCAAGCTGCGTCTGGCCTCGATGATCTTAAAGGTCTTTTCCAGCCTAAACAATTACAGGATTCTGTGGTGCTCTGGCTCCAGGTCCTTTTCTCCTGTCAGTGCCACTCGGAGCATCCTTCCAGCCTCACTGAGCATACTCTGTCCTTTCATCAGAGTGAAGGGTAAACAGGAGCCCTTCTCTGGTTTCTCATTATTGCCAGCATTATTTTGTATAGCTCCGTCAAGCTCCCCACACATTATCTCTTCTCTAAATTTAACAGGCCTAATCTTTTTGATCTGTCCTTTCACAAGCACCTTCATCTACCACTAATCATTCTTGTTTCCCTCTTCTGGAACTTTTCTCTCTGCATCTCCTTGCTGGGCAGGCAGAGACGTGACCAGGGAATGCGCTCACAGCAAGGGCACACGTTTGCTTGGATATTGCCATTACGCTAGTTTTAGAGCTATTCTTGATATGGTTCTTAAGTTTGCCATCATGTGTTTTTGTTGCAGGCTTACTCGATCGTTCTCACAGCTGCACCCTGAGCAAGGTGGTCCATGAGTTATTGGTTGTAGTCTTTCGCCTGTGTCCTCTCTGGTCATTGAAGAGGCATCAGCCACATCTCGGCCAGTGGCAAAGTCCTGCCTAGTTCTTCAAAGCACCTTTACCGACCCCTTCTGACACTTCTAGTCTGAACTAACCCCAACAGTTGAGTGTTGCTGGCAGATCTCGACTCCCTCCTGGGCTCGCTCTCACACTGCTGCTGCGGGCGTCTTAGGATTTTCCTCCTCAACTTCTGGATGTTCAGTAACCAGCTCCCAGGTTCTCCTGTTCCTTTGCATCTCTTTATCGCTTCTCAGGGAGAAGCAGTATGTGCCATCTCTCCCTCTGCATCTATTTTTGCAAGGTCAGAGGAGCACACAGGTCTCCATATATGACCCTCCGTGGCCTGCAGTGGGCAGGGAGGGAAGCTGCCATGGCTCCTTGGCATTCAGAAGCTCTGGCAATGCTGGCAATAATGAGAAACCTCATGGCTCCTTGGCATACAGAACCTCTGTAATCCCTTAAATAGCCCGAGCATACCTATTTGCACAAGTGCCGTGCAGTGGATTTGGAGGATTTCTTCTGCCCTCCTCTGGAAAGCAGGCTGGAGCAAGTGAAGTGCTCCTGGAGGTTTCTGCTGCTCTGAGGCCATGCCACCTCTCTGCTGCCGTGGCGGCCACCCACCAGCCCAGGACAGTCCTGGGGCTTCCTGCCACCCCGGAGCAGCTGCCTGATCCTGCAGCCATGGTGGGGTGGGGGCTGGGTGAAAGAGCTGAAGCAGCAGAAACTCAGCCCTGCAAGAAGCAGCCGTGAGTTTCAGCCAGCTCCGTTAACCGAGCTGGATCACCGCTGTGGGGCAGGTGAAGGGAGGGCTGCTTGTGAGTGCTGAGCTGGATGGCAAGAGCCAGACCCTCCTTGGGAACAGCCCTGAGCTGACAGCTGGCACTTTGGCAGTCTTCACCTGCCCGAAGTAGTGCTCTGCAGCCTCTCTGTGCGGACTGTGGGTCCCAGAGTTTCTCCAGGCTCCTGCATCTTGCCCTTGGTTTTACACTGGGGGTGGAGTGCCTGGTACCCCCGGCCCAAGGCCCCTGTAAAAGGCACCTGGAATTTTCTTTAAGATTCATTTCAAAACAAAGCAAAACATAATCAAACTGCTGCAGTCTCCCCTTGAGAGCTGCTGGGAGGAGCGTGATTCAAGGTAATGGTGTTTTTCTTTGCTCTTGAGCCAACTTTGCTCTACAGCAGTCTGTCTGGGAGTTGCCCTGGTGCTACTAGAATATAAAAAACCTGGCAGAAATGGGATGCCAAGACGACGGCACTGCAGAGTATGAGAGGGAACCACAGGGATGGACTGTGCCCTCTGCTTTGATGGTGGTAGCTGCCAGGCTAAAACCCTCTGTCTGAAAGGGTCAGTCGTGCTGCTGTTGAGACTCTGGCTTATGCTCCCGGTTGCATCCCGCACCCTTTGCTGGTTACACTGCAGTTGGGACAGCCTCTCACCACTGGGTAACTGTCCCTGAGTGTGGCTGTTGGCAGGGTCAGACCCTGCTCACAAAACACCCTCACCCAGCAGGACTCTCAGGACTAGGATTTGCATCAGTTTCAGACAGCCCGAGGTGGGTCAGTGGCTCTTAAGGTAAGCACAGAGCCAGGGTCCTGCTGCCCCTGTCACCTCTGACAGAGCCCTACGAAGTCGTGATCACTTCTGCCACCCAGGGACTCTGCACCAGCTCACTCTTCTTCTCTGCTTGATTTCTCATAAAGATCACCTCTCAGGTGGTCTGAGCGGTGTCTGTCACCCCACAGACCTCAAGACAGCCAGGGTCGTGAGCAGGGGTCCCTCCTGGCCCATGCAGCAGGATTTCTCTCTGCCTTTTCTTCCCTGTTCTTGTGCTGCCTCCACCAAGGATGTCCTCCTGGGGGTGCCTGGAGAAGCCACGGCTGGGTTATATCAGCACTAGGTGACACTGTGGCACAGCCACTCTGCCCTCGGTGCCCATTGCTGGATGCACTAGTGGAAGGGACATGTTGCCCCAGGAAGGCCAAATGAGAGCAGCGGATGCCTTGTCAGGGGTCTTGTTAGCCTTGAAGCCTCGATGGTGGTTGCATCGACCATCTGGATGCCATAGGCAGAGCAGCACAGCCTAGCAGGAGTCGAGCGGGAGTAGGCATGCAAGTTGCCCGTATGTGTGCCAGTCCTGCTGCCACAGCCCCTGGCCTTCTTCCGTCTCAGCTGGCAATGCTGTGCCTGGAGAGGAGCTGGTGCAAGCTCTGGCCCTGTGCTCCTGTGAGCTTCAGCACAGCCGTAGCATAAACCAGAGGCGATGTCCAAGTGCAGGGGCTGTGCTGCGGTTCCTGGATCAGCTGCTCTCTCCTCAGACAAGCAACTGGCTT
The DNA here is from genome assembly GCF_015220075.1 of Falco rusticolus. NCBI lineage: Eukaryota > Metazoa > Chordata > Aves > Falconiformes > Falconidae > Falco > Falco rusticolus. Next base: position 43,942,888 of record NC_051195.1, read on the forward strand.
CCCCTCCTTGCTGGAGCAGTTGATGGATCTCTAGTGCTTTATACTGAGCTGAGCTTTGCTGGTGGTACCCCAGATGGCTGCTTTCACCCCAGGGAAGTTCTGGGTAGCGCTGGGGGAAACTTGGATGACAGCAGAGTTGACATAACAGACCGGGCAGCGGTTAGTCATGGCTTCTCACTGGGATAAGAGTCTGGAGAATTAATTCCAGTCCTCTGAGGCTTCCTTAACTCAGCGACAGAATGAGATGGAGTGAACTGAAAAGGATCATATTGACTCTCCGTGTTATCTTAGACTTAGAAATTCTCCCCCCTCCCTCTTTTCTCCTCTTCTCCAAGATGGAGGTCAGTAATTTAAAGGGATGTCTCGTTCTGCTTGCATTGCAGCATAAAGAAAGTAAAACTGTGTTTTGACAGAGCTGAACAGAAGCCTGTGGTTAAGCAAAGATATGAAAGAGCAGTTTTAGAGAGGTGCCTTATCAGGAGGAGGGTGAATTGTGATACGGGAGCGAGGAGGAGTGGCGCTGAATGCCCTAGAAGCAAAGAGGAAGAGGACCTGGGAAGAAGGGGGCAATGCCAGATGAGTGCTATATCTTGAGCGTGGCTGGGCTGCGGGGGAAGCTCCTGATGACAGCAAAGGCCCTGGCCAAAAAATGAAAGCTGGTAGGAGCAGCTGGGGAGGAAATAAGAGGAGAGGAGAAATGAAATGCAGCTGTCTCAGAACCGACAGTTTACAGGGCGTTGGAGGCTGTGGTGAGGCATCCGAGGTGAACCCTCCCTGCTGCACACAGGGATCTGAGGTTTGGGGCTTCTGCAGATGGTTCCTGGCCTCCCAGATCAGCAGGAGGGATTGGAGATGGAGGTCTTGATATTCTTTGGGGGCTGTTTTAACCAAGCTGGCCTGCAGATCTAGTTAATGGAGGAGACTGGGCAGATTGGTCTGACTTGGTATCCTAAACAGGCTCCTCCAGGCTTCACAGCCTGGTCCTTTACTGGCTGTCAGCTTGAGTGCTTGGTCTCCAGCCACCAGCACTTGGCCCCTCTCCCTCATTTTTCTTGGTCCCTCCAGTTGCTGTGTCCCTCGTTTGGTGGTGGGTTAGACTGAGTAGCTCCGCCCTGGTGGGAGAGGAAGGTGTATCTTCCTAACAGGAAAGCCCTGCAGGGCTCACCCCGTCCTGATTCCACAGGTAGGAGACCAGATCCTGGAGGTGAATGGCAGGAGCTTCCTCAGCATCCCCCACGACGAGGCAGTGAAGCTGCTCAAGTCTTCCCGCCACCTCATCATGACAGTGAAGGACATCGGGAGGCTGCCCCATGCCCGCACCACCGTGGATGAGACCAGGTGGATAGCAAGCTCCCAGATCGGAGAGACCCTTGTCAATTCAGCAGGGTATGTGCTCGCTACACCCCAGTGCAAGCTTGCTGTGTAGGTCTGTCGGCTCAGAGCTCCCGCTCGCAAGGTGCACACAGCAGGGTGCACGGGCAGCCTGTTGGTGGGAGCACCCCCAGTGCTCGGGTGTGTGGCCTCCATATCCAGTGCTTGGAAGGCAGCATCTCCAGCCTGGACATCAGATCTGGGCAATGTTCTGCTCCCCCTTCCCTCTTCTCTCAGGCCAGAAGCTTTCAGTTTGCAGGCACGGAGGGGAAGGTACATAACAGGACTTGTGCCAGGTACTGACCAGTGGGCACGCTGTGCTCGGTGCTAACTGATCTTCTCCCTCCTCGCAGGGCAGTGGGCAACCATGCTGCGGAGGTGACAGCCAGGGTAAGAGATACAAATCCTTCCTGATGCCTTGTGAAAAAATCACTGTTACTGTCTTTTCTTTTCCATGGGAGGGAGGGCTTTCTGCTCCTGATTATAAAGGGGATGCTAGCTTTATGAGGACGGGGGTGGGGTGGGGGGGTAGGTGGCTTTAGCCTTTCTTCTCGCCTCATGTTGCCAGCTGTGTTTCTGCAAGCACATAACGTGAGCCCCGTCTCCTGTGCCGCTGGTGGGTCAGTTCTGCAGTGCATCTGGTACCTCCTAACCTGGGAATGATCCCATTAATGGGCCAGGCACAATGATCACATGTGGGCAAGGGCTGTGGGGACCCCCTCCACCCTGCAGAGGTGACCGTGGTGCCTTCCACACAGTGGCTGTCTCTGGGCCCTGACAGCTCCTAGGATCTTTCCCACCCCAAAGCAGAGCTGAGCCAGCCCTCACCAGCACACCAGTTGGTGGCAGGGCTGCAGCAGTGGCAGGGATTCACCCAGTGCTGTGACTGCAGCCCTGTGACTGCATGTCTTCTCCCAACACCTTTTTGCAAAGTATGTTTCTTTCAAATGGAAATGAAGCAGCAAGGTTTCACAGGTGGCTCTCACTGATAAGGGCTGTTTGCTGGCAATACATGCCCCCGCCCCCAGCCTCAGCTCCCGTCAGCATCTCTGGGGTAGTCAGGGTCTTGACTGGCTCCATATCCCTGTGCTGAGAGTGCCAACACTGCCTGGGAGGGGAACAGCAAGGATCTCCTCTTAGAAATCCCTCTCAGAATAAAAAGCCTTTCATCTGCAGCCAGACTCGTCCCTCCCTGGGACTCCTTTGGTTGCCAGTGACTCTATCTTCACCGGGGTCTGCTTCGAGCTTGCAGTGGGCGCAAGTGTGCCTTTCACACAAGATGGGAAGCTTGCCTCTCTCTCATGGCCCCAATCCCCCCAGGAAGGAATACAGCCTGCTATTAGATCAGTAGCTGGTCATGGGACGGCATCCCTGCTTGCTGAACAGAGCTGGGAAGCTGTTCTCTATTCAGCTGGTGCTGCATAAACTCTTGGCTCTGGAGTTGCCCAGACAAGTAGCGACACTAAGTGAGCGGCCGTGCTGGTGGATCCCTGGGGGTACCTGCCTCCGGTCCTCCTCAGCATCCCCCTGCCAGTCCTGCTTTCCAGCTTCACCACCGGTAGCTGGCTGAGAGCAGCGAATGGAACAGGCAGCTTGGGCTGGCAGGCAGAGCAAAGCAAGGGGGCAGTTCTCAGTCCTGCTGGTGCTGCCCAGCTGTCTCAGCAAAGCCCCTTCAGCAGCTGATTCCTTGTCATCCCTTGGCAAACCTCTCTCCTCTCTTCCGCAGCCTGTGTTTTACCGGGGCCTGGCTGGCTCCCAGGTGACACTGAGCAGCATGGTGAACCAGACCCGCGTCATGCTGGAGGAGCAGGCACGGCACCTGCTGAACGAACAGGAGCGGGCCACCATGGGGTACTACCTTGATGAGTACAAGGAAGGCAACATCTCCGTGGATGCTCTGGTCATGGCACTTTTCGAGCTACTCAACACACACGCTAAGGTGAGGCCCACACCAAGGTCAGGGACAGTTTCTTGTACCCAGTGGACTGAGCAGAGCCATTGTCACGGTGTGGCTCGGTGCCTCCAAGGTTACCTGCTCAGGGTCAAGGGTGAGGGTAGGAAGGCAAAATCCCGGATGCAGGACATTATGGGGGATACAGGCTCGTGTTCAGTGGCTCCTCTGGTAAAGTCGGGGACCAAACCTCCTCATGCATTACCTGCTAGTACAGCTCATTACTGCTGTTGAGCAGTGTGGGAGGATGGGTCTTCTGCCAGGAATATGGTCGTGCTCCAACCTCTCTTTGGTTGTCTGTCTGCCTGGCCCAGTTCTCACTGCTTTCAGAGGTGCGGGGCGTGATCTCCCCGCAAGACCTCGACCGCTTCGACAACCTGGTGCTGAAGAGAGAGATCGAGTCCATGAAGGCACGTCAGCCCTCAGGACCCAGCGCGGGCACCGACTCCTACTCTATGATGTCCTACAGTGACACCGTCTCTTCCTCGAGCAGCCACTTCACTGCCACCACCGTCAGCTCAGCCCGAGTAAGTCCCTCCTGGCTGTTCCTTTTTCTTTCAGCACCTGCTCCTGGCAGCCCTACAACAAACTCATTTCCCTGGTGCTACAGAAGCATTTCACTCCGCAGAAACCCTGTTCAGTCTGCTTCCCCAGTGGATTCCTCCGAAGCCTTTTTCTTTTCCCTTGCAGGCTGGGTGCAATAGCGTGATTTGTAGGTGTAATAGGGTGATGTCGTGACACGTGTTTGGTATCTCTGTGCTCCTGAGACTGAGATTCTACTGACCTCTGCACGGGGGCTGAGCCTGGTGCTAAATGTCACTTTGTCCCCAGCGAGGGAGGAAGTCTGCCTCCCTTCCAGGACCTCCACTGTGCAATGCGAGCTGCCTCCACGCAGAAAGCTCAGCCCCTTGTCACTGCCATACCGTGCCTGCCGCTATTCACCAGCTCTGGCTGTCACTTTTAAATCACCTCCTTAAAGACGCTGGCTGCCTGCTCCCCGTCCCAGTGGGGCCGCAGCAGCCAGGCCAGCTGCATCCTGTCCCAGCCCCTGCCCACTCTCCAGCATTAAGTGGCAGTGCTCCCACATCTCTCTGCCAGGCCTTCATCGCACGCACAGTCTAATTAAGTTATCGTAATCACCTCAGAGTGTGCAGGCACACAGCCCCGAAATTAATTTCCTAGCCATAAAATGCCTTTCATCATAAATGCATTAGCAACCTTGGAAATTAAAACCTTCATGAAAAGAACGGATGACGATGGGCTTTCTGCTCATTTGACAGCAAGCAAGGCAGCCCATGGCCAGGGCGAGTGGGCTTGTGCTGGGAGGGCCCAGGCAAAAGCCAGCAGGGAGAGAGGTGGGGGGCTTTCCTGGGGCTGTGCCTGCCTACACCGTTTGGTCCAGCCTCCTCGGGGAGTTTCAGAGCATCAGATCTGTGCTTTTGTCCTGTTGATTTCACAAATACCCATAGGAAAGCCATCTGCTCTGTTCAGGGTGGATTACGGTGCGGTCCTCTCTGGATCAGGGTAAACAAAGCGATTTTTGCTCTGCTCTCCAAAGGCCTGCTGGAAAATCTTCCTGAAGTATCAGAGGGCTAACACAGGTCTGCCAGGACTTGTGCACTGAGCGTGACACCCTGTTCTCACGCTACCCCCGTGCCTGGGGCTGTACCTCGTGCTTCAGCTGTGCCGTGCTCTCCCTCCTGCGCCATGACACCCCATGTCAAGCGCGGCTGCTGGGCCTGGTGTGAGCCATGGCTCTGCTGCGCCTGGCACACGAGCCCCACGGTCAGGGAGGGAGACCGGGGTGCAGTTCTGGCATAGAGAAGAGGGTGGGCACCGCTGTTTTAAAAGCTGCCTTCAAGAGCACGTGGTCGCACTGCAGGCCCTCCCTGACAGTGTGGCACCTCGTTCCAGGGGCGTGAGAACATAGGTCCCTCTGAGCTCTGCCTGGGGTGGTGGGGATGCTACCACTTGAGGTGGTTGTCACCACTGCTTGCTGAAACAACTGCCAAGCAAAGAGCACCAGCGCAGGCTGGATGGGTGCTTATCTCAGCAAGCAGGAGAGAGAGAAGAGGCACAGAGCTCCCAAACTGTTCCCTCTGCCGCCCGAAGCCCCTGCTGCCGTTGCCCTCCCCAGCATCTCTCGCGGGAGGGGCTCATCGCAGCTGGATGTGGATTCTGCAGGGTGGGTTTTGGGGGAGGAGGGTCGTGTTATGCCGGGATTTGCTTGTCTCACTCATTTGTTCTGCATCCTCCCTGATGTTCTGTTGTCGCTTTTATGCTTGTTTTAATCTGCTTTTCCCCTCGCACATCCCCAGGAGCGACTCTTGTGGCTAATAGACCTGATGGAGGTAGGGGCTGTCAGCGAGACGGGGAGCTAGAGTACTGTGGTTGCCATAGTAGACGGGTTGAGAGTGCGTGCGAATGTGCATCGTGGGGGAGGCGGGCACGGGCCATCCAGGGACCAGCATGCGACTCGGCCATGCGAACAGCCTCCCTGTTTCACCCATCTCTGCCTTTTCTTCCTGTGGCTCGGCTGAGCCGTTCCAGAGTCCCTTTCCCCAGCTCGGCAGCAGGGCTGCCGGCCTCGGTGCTGCAGTGCAGACCAGATTCAGCCTTGAACCAAACCCAGCTGATACCAGTGTCCTGCTGGTACTAAAGCTCCGAGTGCCACTGACAGCTGAAGGCTGGGGCTGTAGAAGGACCAGCAGCATTGATGCCTGATGGACCCCAGACTGCCCTTCCTGCCTTGTTGCCTGCTTTTACCTGCTGCTGTGCTGTCTTGCTACATGGGCACCCTGGCTAAATACCAGTAGGCTGGTCACATCCTACCACGCATCCTCAGGGATGGGAGAGAATTTTCATTACAGGCCAGGTGCCTGCACAAATCCACGCTACAGTGCAGGAGGGGTCGGTATACTCGCGTTGTGCATGTTCAGCCTTGGAGAAATCCTCATGCAGACTTAGAGGAGGCCAGATGTGGATGTGGCGAGAGCCTCGGAAATCCCTCTGTTGTAACAAAGCTCTTGGTTGGGAGGAGGCTGGAAAAAGCTGCTGGCTTGTGCCCTGCAGTGCAGCTTCATGGTGCAGGGTGCATTCCCTCCTCCTTGTCCGGGAGGAAATCACAGGGGTCAGCGGGTTGAGCACACACCGCGAGCAGTGGAGCTGGGAGCAGCTAGTGCTGCTTTGGGAGAGAGGACCTCTGGTAGCTGTGAACGTGGCTCAAAAGCCAGATTCCTCTGGGAATGGCACAGCTAGAAGAGAACAGCTGTAGTGCTCCCAGAGGGAGTTTATCACAGGCACCCTGAACCGTGGGACACAGATTTCTTTGGCTTCATGACCAAAGGCGGTGACGCTAGACCAGACTCCCTGTCCCATCAACTCTCCGTGAGTCAGTGGGTGAACATACACCAAAAATAACCAGTATGGGGCTGGTCAGGACCTACCATGCGAAAAGCGTTTCCCTTATGGGATGCTGGAATGATACTTGGAAATGAGACAAAGCCATGTCTGATGGTGCCACCGATGGATGACGTGTGTCTGCCTAAGTGTCACCATCACCTCTTGCAAATCTTGGATCTCAGGCTGAGTCCTGCAAAGCAGAGGTTAATTGTGGACTGCAATAATCATGTGTAACTTGTCTTATCAGAGCAGCATGAATTTCTGATTGCTTACAAGCAAGGCAGCCTAGCATTTTCTTTGTCCCTCCTGCCCCAGCCTTCGTTGTGCGGATTAAGGAACTGAAATCCTTGTGGATTTCGTTTTGCTTCTCCACAGCCTCCTAGCAAAGACATTGCCATCCAAAGGTGCCTTCTCCTCCCAGGGCACGATTCCACAGGTGGTGACTTGCCCCCCAGCTCCCTGAAGCTGCAGGATTGGGCCCCGTGCAGTAACCCAGTTGAGTTGCTCACCCCTGTCTGTCTTTGGTCTCTGTTTCACAAGGAGTGTAATTAAGGAGAGGATGGCGCTGAGCAGTTCCTTTCTCTGGAAAGAGAATCTCAAGCGCAAAAGCCCACAGCCTCTTTGGCAGCTGTCAGGTGATGTCTGCATCCCCAGAGGGAGAGCAGAACGAGAGCAGAGAAACAGGGGACATCTTCTGCATCTATGTCCCCCAATACAGAGCTGCCCCAGCTGGTCCTCTGACCCCTTCCAGGACAGGCACAGACATCCCACGTGGAGGGTTCCTAAGTGATGATCCTTTCAGGCGGTGAGGATAGAGATGAAGCCACCCTGTGGGTGTCATGGAATCACCCTCAGAGCCCCCGAAGTCAGAGAGGTCTGTGCTCAGGCTGAGGCAGAGCCAGGGCTCTGGGGCTCCTCCAGCCCTGTGGATGCTTTCAGGGGTGGGAGAGGGAAGGGGAGAGAGGAGGAAAGCTGGGCTTATTCTCAGACTGGCGCAGCTGTTCAGAATTTAAAGCCTGCAGGATTCAGACTGAGTAGCTCTGCAAAGCTCTTGTTAGCAGTAACTGGAAAATAAGGGACTCATTTGGAGCTGTGAGGTTAATTAAAGGTTGGGTTTTATTCCCCAGGGTGGTGGCAGTTTCTCCACCACTTAATCTGCAGACGGAAACTGGCTGTCTGTCTGAAAGATGCTCTCCAGCTCCATCACTCCTGCTGTGGACTCTGTGTAAGAGAGGAAGGACAACAGTTTTTCAGCTGCACCCTGCAGAAGGGCTGGAAGGGTCTCGCCTGGCCCCCAGTTTCTATAAGTAACTAGAAGATAGATGGGGTAAAGGAGCAGAGAGTGGTAGGAGGGAGCAGCCTCCTCGGTAAATGCTCATTTTTCAGAGCAGTGGCACATGGCTTCAATGGGTCTTTCAAGGGAAATCCAGGAAAGCACAGTCTTAAAATAGCCAATTCCTGAAAGCAAATGTGCTCAGCTTAAAAGCCGTTACATTTTATAGCCCAGAGCAATTTCTATTTAATTGCTTTTGCCCCCAAAGTACTAAGCTTGGGGAAAGGCAAATCTCTTGCTTGTACACTTCAGCAGAAAAAGTGCCTGAAGAAGATGAGCAGTATTAGTGTCCCTGGCTGGTCAGGGAGAGCAGAGCCAGGGCAGCGGGATTCGGGCTGGGTTGGGGGCGGGGGCGAGGGCATGGGGTGCAGCTGGCTGTGCCCACCCTCCATTTGCCAGGAGGATTCAAGTCTCGGTGCAGACTGGTCCAAACTATGAGGCTGGGGCTGGGACACAGCATGTGGTGTGCTCTGGAGTGGGCTTGATGTCATGGTGATGGGCACAGGGTGGCAGGACAGGGGGGAGATGCCACTGGCACATTTTAGGGGGGCATTGGGCAGACTCTTTTTGTTTTAGTAGCAATGTGCCCGTAGCTGTTTGACGGCAGGCTGCTCCCGGTCGCATTGCAGGGGTCTGGTCTTTGTGCCTTCGCTAAGAGCTCGGTGAAGGCAGGTTGAGGCTGGTAGAGGCAGGGCTGGAGAGGGAAGAGGGACACAGCTGAGATCCTCCCAGACACAGCCAGGCTGGTGCTGAAATGTCACTGTCTCTGCCTTGGCTCCTTTCCTCGTGCACGCAGCCATTTGGCTGGATTAAAGGCTCCGGGCAGCATCTGAAGGTGGGCTGGTGCAGGGGGAGGGTGATGCCTGGGCAGTTTCTGCAGAACGGCGAGAGCAGGGAGCTCTGCGGCCAGAGCACTGGTGCAGTTTGGTGCAGTTTCCCCAGCACTGCGTTTTGTCCAGCTGAGCATTTCTGCCTTGGCATCACGCAGGGACATGATGGCACTCGAGCTTTTAAATTCATTGGCACGTCAATCAAATCTGAAGTCCCATTGCTAATGTGTGCACAGCCCAGAGCAGTTCGTGCTCATTTTAATCAATATGAAGGCAGGTCGCTTTTGAAATAGCCCTACCTGGCTCTTCCTCCAGCCTCAGACATACAGGATCACCCCATCCTTCATGCCAGTGCTTGGATTTGCACCATCCTGTGGCATGTCGGGTCTGGCTGAAGCCTGATCCTTCCCTTCCTGCTGCCATGCACTTCAGCCAAATCTGTCTCTGCCCTGGCTTGCCACACGGTCAGTGACCCAAGAAGGAGTAGGGGATGTTTCTCTTTCAAAAGCCACCTTCCTTTACATTGAATTAATTGATGATGAAATCAACCATTGTCAGAGGAAGGAGTGGTTTCCCAAGCTAATACTTTACCTGTCACCCCCTGAACAAGCCGTTTATTTTAGTTTGCATTCTCCAGGGTTCCTTCTGAAGACACAGAGATAAAAGCACTTTCCATCAATGTTTTTGCTGCTTCTTTAATGCTCTTAATTGTCTCCCGTGTCTATTTTGGGATGCTAACATCTTACAGGCACAGCAGCAGCCTCCAGCAGATGGGGGAAATGCAGATGCACCAGCATTTCAACTAATCAGTTGTTTACCCTGCAATAAATAACACGCAGTTAAACACAAACTGTACCCTGCCCATTCCAGCACAAACTAACAAACATCCCTATGAACGTGACAGAAATTAAGTACACCCTTTCTGAGCAGCAGCAGCACCTCTCCAGATCAGGAGTCACTGTGGCAGGGGGGTGCTGAGCCTGGGTTTGCTCTTACTGGGCCTTGCAGGGGAGCCAGGTGGAGCTGGGGATGTGCACTGCCAACAGAGCATCCCCCAGAGTAGTACCTGCCCGGGGCAGAGCCAGCAGCAGACCCATGCCTCTGGCCTCAGGACCAGCTGGGCTCAGCCCCCTCCAGGGCCAGGCTGCGCACCCAGCCTCCGCTGCACACCCCCAGCTCTGCTGTTGCTTAGCCAGGGGGCCCGTCTGCTTTGCTTGACTATCCACGTCCTCTCCTTGGGTCCATCCTGACTGACAGCTGCCCCTGCACAGACAGGCTGACAGACCCCCATAGCCCTTCTTGATTTCTGGAGCTTCTGGCGTCTTCAGAGCTGTGTTTTCTAATGGAATTTTGACTCATAAAGGGAAAGCAGTGGCAGCAGCTGGTGTTTGCACAAGACTGCTCTGGCTTGCAAGGGAGGGAAGTTTTAAACTTTTCTATTGCCCTTTTCCCGGGAAAGATCCAGGTATTGAGCCTGCAGCCCTCAGAGCTGGTTCCCCTCCTCCTTCCAAATCAAAAGGAGCAGAGCAGCTGAGATTTGGGTTAAGAGGAGCACACTCCACTGCGGAGGAGGTTCCCCCAGTAAGTCAGGTTCATAGCATGCCTTGGGCAGCCTTCTTAGTTTGGGAGAGTCTGTATCTCCAACAAAGTTGCTTTGTTCCTATGTTGTGTGAGTCTCCAGGGAACCTCCAAGGAAACAAAAACCTTTGAGTGAAAGACTGGCCTTGTGTGGGGGTTTTGGGTGATAACCTGCATCCCTCTGCATGTTCCCTGTCATGCTGGCCCTGTGGTGGTTGCTCCTTGCTGGTGTGACGGGGTTTTCTCTTCTTTCTTTGCCCTACCAGAACACCTCAGAATTGGAGGCAGGTGGAGACGACCACCAAAGTAGCATCAACACCCTGCCGGACATCTCCCTGGTAAGGCACTGCACTGTGCTGCTGCACCTCGGGTGGGAGCTGGAGGAAAACTGATGACACTGGGTTCTGCCTCGGCTTCTGTAGCTCTTTGCTACATCAACATCCAATGGATGTCACTGTAGTCACTGAAGCAAGTTAATCAAACTAGTTAGGAAGAGGATTCTGGCTGTCTGAATAAGAGTAGCATCTGTGTGAACGAAAGCAAAAGTTGGGTGGTTTGTCTTCTAATCATTCCCATTTGTGAGTCTTATTATCAATAAGATGAGAAAGGTGTTTCGGTGAAAATGAGCTCGTTTTGCCATGGTCACCGTGAGAAGGCAGGTGCAGGTGACTGTGAGCCTGGGGAAGTTCTTGTGGCTGGGCATGGTGTCCTAAAAACTTCTGCTCTTGGTTCGGCAGGATGATCTCTCCTCCTTCCCAGAGGAACCACCCAACTTCAAGCCTCCGCCTCCTCCTTCAGCCCCTCAGATGCTGGACCCCTCCACTGCCCAGCACAGGAACCCAGGGAAAGACAAGCCCAAGCGCCCTTCCTCCGAGTCCTCTCAGTCAGGCCTTTTCTTTGTGGCCCCCCGAAACCCCACGCCCCCCCCCAGCCACCCTGAGAAGGACACAGTCAGCGTGACCTCCACCGCTACAGCATCCACCGAGGAGTCAGCCCCCAGCGCTATCTATGCCACCATTTCCCCGGCCCTGCACAGCTCCAGGAGGCAAATGGATGCCCAGCTCTCCTTGGTCAGCCAGCACCCCATCGGTCCCTTCCCCAGGGTCCAGTCCCCAACGAGGTTGAAGAGCCCACCCCCAGAGAGCCCTGCAGTCCGGGGGCTTCAGAACCCCCCTTCCCCATCCCCTCCTCCTCCTCCCCCCCACCCGGCACCCCCTCCACCGGACAAGGGCAGCCCGCAGGCTGTGGCCAACCAGCACTTCATCATGGTGGAGGTGCACCAACCCAACAGCGAGCCTGACGTCAATGAAGTGAGACCCCTGCCCCAGGCCAGAGGTGGGTTATCAGCCACGGGGGGCGGAGAGGGAAACAGAAACAGGAGAAGATTTGGATCTCAAGGGCAGGAGCTGGGCGAGGGGGTTGGAAGACCAAGACCTGCGTCAGGTCCTGAGCAAGTCACAGGGGAAAACATCGCCATTTCGGTTCAGACTCCAGGTCAGCAGGGTGGGGTGAAAGCCCCAGAGCCCAGCTGGGCGCAGTGGTGTGCTGCTGTTGGGTAGCTGGGGGGTAGTTTGCTGTTTTTTCATTGATGAGTTTTCAATTCAGAAAATGGCTTGATGGCATCGTGGCAAAAAAAAAAAAAAAAAAAAAAGCCAGGAACCACATAAAGCCCCGCGCAGCGCTAGCAGCAGCAGCAGCGGTTAATCTCGGAGACAAAGCTGCAGCCCTGGATTTTGGCAGCCCTGGGAAACCTGTGAGGGCAGGGCAGGGGCAGCAGCTCCCCAAAGCCTCCCTGGGCTTCCCCCGCAATTCAGGCTGACCTTTGCTGAAAGACCGAGCTCTGTCAGGCAGCTGATGGCAACTTCTCTCTTGTGTGGGCTTGGCTGTGTTAGGTAATAAAATGTGCTTCCAGTGGGGTTTTAAAAGAAAAAAAAAAAAGAAGCGCTTCTGAGATTTTCCCATTAACCCCAGATTTTGGAGGGGGAAAAAAAAAAAAAGGTCTTGATGGTGCCTACGCTGGTGCTGGGGCTCCGTGGGACCTGATGCGAGTGGCATTGTCGCCCTCCCGTGGCATTGTGACCCCCCTGCAGCTGCTTCATCCCTGGCAAGGCGATGGATGAGGGGGTCTGGATGCTGGCCGGATCCTGCCCAAGCGGTGTCAGCAGTGTGGCCCCGACTCCTCCAAGTCCCAGAGCCGATCTTCCAGGCCCCCAGCCCTCCCCATTGTACCGTTGTTCCTGATGCTTGTTCCCAGAGGCAGAACCTCCATCTGCACTCAGAGCCTTCATCCCCCAAGGGATGTCTGTCCCCATCTCCTCCCAAACCCTGTGCTGAGCATGGACTGGCTCAAACTGGCCTCCAGCAGGTCCCTCCATCCCAGTTTGGGATGTAGGTGGGATCCCAGGCTTGGGTTTGAAACGACTTGATGCTCCCTGCGCACAGCTCTGCTCTTGGGGAGGCGTCCTCTTGGGAACCTCGCTCTGAAGTCCAGCTCCACATCCCAGGAAGCCTGCCCAGCCCTGGGAGAGGGTGACATGTCCTCCCTCTGGTATGTGGTCCTGTGGGTGCTCGACTGGTCGCAGAGCCGCGCTGCCCGGCCTCTAACAGCCCTCGTCTCTCCCCAGCCTCCACGCTCTCCCAGCTGTCGGACAGCGGGCAGACCCTCAGCGAGGACAGCGGGGTGGACATCGGGGAGGTCGAGATGAGCGGCAAGGACAAGAGCTGGCAGCCGGTCCCTGGGAAAAGCCGAAGCCTCAAGGAGGCCACGAGGAGCGAGGGGGCGGCAGAAGGGGCCTCCAAGCCGGTGAGGCTGGGTGCCCGGGGGCCGCGGGGTGCTGCCCTTGCGGGGAGGTGGGCACCCAGGGCTGCCCAGGGGCAGTGCTGCTCCCCGCTGGCTCGACTGGCTGCCTGCCGGTTCTGCTCCCACTGCCTGCAGGCAGCACCCCTTTTTTCATGCTTTGATGGGTTATTTAGTGTCTTGTTTGATGAGCTGAGTCAGCTGGGTGGTGGGCTGAGCTGTGGAGAAGGGAGCCAGGAGCGGCTGAGCGGGACAGTGGATGGCTGATCCACTCCATCCAGGGTAAACCCCATCCCTCCCGGCTCCAGCAAACAGCAGCTTGGGACGTGGCAGAGTTCCTGGCTTTGAGGAGACATCTATGGGGCTTCACCGTCCCATCAGTGATGTCAGCTGTTGCCCAGAAAGGAAGGTGGCACCGGGTATCAGAAGTAAACTGGGGGGTTTCTGATGGTGGCCAGGTTGAGGGGTGTAGGCAGGCAGGCAGAGGGCTGCTCTGCTCTTCCCCAAGCCCGTCCACACCCACACGTGGTCGGGATCTTGGATGTCAGGAGTCGGAGAGCAACTGCAGGCAGCGTGTCTGTCCCGCTGCTGTGGGTGGGCTGCTGCCCTGGGGCCCCAGCTGAGGCAGCACCACAGGCAGACGGTGCCCAGCATCCATCGGCAGCGCTGCCATCTGTCCCCACAGCCGGGGCTCCTGGAGCCCACGTCGTGTCTGATCCGGGTGTCCAAGAGCGCACCGACCTTGGGGATCGCCATTGAGGGTGGAGCGAACACGCGGCAGCCGCTGCCCCGCATCGTCACCATCCAGGTAGGGCAGGCAGAGAGTGGGAAGAGCTGGATGCACATCCCACCCCTTTCCTCCCTGGGCAGGCTCAGGAAAGCCCTTCAGCCACGGCCAGAGCGCAGCGACAGCCCTGCCCCTGGTGGGGGGCGTTCTGGAGGTGTGCTTTCCCCCTCCTATAGCCCTGCATCTCCCCAGACATCAGAGGCGTCATTCTGCTGCAGGGGGGGGGTTGCTGAGGATCGCAGTCGTGTCCCGTGGATGAACCCGTACCATAAAGCGTGTCCTGGGATTTGCTGCAGACATTTCATAGGGCTCTGGGCAGCCCCGAAAGCTTGGCTGGTGTCTCCAGATGTCTGGCAACTCCCATTTTCTGCTCAGACGGAGGGTTGGGGAGGGGGAATGGTGGATGATGGCTGGAGAACCGAGCCCTCGGGAGTGTCTCCCTGCACTGTTTTCTCTGCTGTTTACTCGGAGCAAAATTCAAGTTATTTACAGCAAAAGAAAAGCAGAGCCAACTGCGCCTTGGTTATTCTTGGCCCTCCCAGCTGGCACTGCAAGCAGAGGAGAAGCCAAATTCTTCCCCTCTTTCCAAAATGTGAAATGTTTCGCATCCATCATGTTCACCAGGTCAGGGTGAACATGATGGAAATGAAGTATTTTGCATTTTCCCCAAACCTGTGTTTCACCCTGGGTTGGGCATGAGCTGACCACCTCTCTCCTGCAGCGTGGGGGCTCGGCGCACAACTGCGGGAAGCTGAAGGTGGGCCACGTCATTTTGGAGGTGAACGGCACGGGGCTACGGGGCAAAGAGCATCGGGAAGCCGCCCGTATCATCGCTGAAGCCTTTAAGCTGAAGGAAAAGGACTACATTGATTTCTTGGTCACAGAATTCAACGTCGCCCTTTAGGAACCTGCCTGGGTTTGGGGAGCGTGGCTTGGGCTGGAGAGCACCCGGAGGGGGATGGAAGGCAGCGCCGTGGTGTGAAAGCAGCATCCCACCACGCAGAGCCCTCACCCGCTGCACCACCCCGCACACGCAGATACCCCCAGCTTGTCCCCAAATGTCCCCTCACCCACTGCAGGCTCTCACTGGCTGGGTAGGGCAGGCTGAGAACGGGCAGAACTCAGTGCACATCCCTTAAAGTCTCCATCCCTGACCTCTCCAGGGTGGGGGCTGCCCCTTTGGGAACACCCTCTCCCCCTTGGCCAGGCTGGGGAGCGGGGCAGGAGGATGGCAAAGGTCTGGGTGTCCCCGCTGTCATTTGAGTGCCACACACAGAGCAAGGTGGGCCCGTGGCTCAGGCTGGAGGGTGTTTCGGGTGGTCGCTGCTCCCTCGGGTGCTCGCCCCCCTGTGCTCAGGCAGGAGGTGCAGGCCATGGGTGGGGATGCAAAGAGAGCAACCGGAGGCCTTGTAAATTGCTGGCAATGTCGTCGTATTTATATATACAGAGCTTGTGCTTTTAATTTTTCAATAAATCTATCAGGTTAGAAAAAGCCTGCGTGTGGGTGAGGGGCAGGGACGCCTTTGGGGCACCCCAGCAGGGCAGGTGGGAGCGCGGTGGTGATGGGCATCATGGCTGGGCAAACCTGTCCCATCTCCAGGGAGGCAATGCTCCATTCCATCCCAGTCCCCATCCCCACCAGGGCCATCCCCATCCCTGCCAGGGCCATCCCCATCCCATCCCAGTCCCCATGCCCGCCAGGACCAGGACCAGGGCCAGGGCCATGCCCATCCCCATGCCCATGCCCAGGGCCGCGGACGGGGCAGCCCCCGGCCCCGCTGCGCCCCACCAGGGGGTGCCCGCGCTGCATAAATTATGCCAATGTAAACCAGTCGCCGCGGCTCTGATTGGCGGGCGGCCGCGGGCTATGCAAATACCGGGGAGGGACGAGCTTTATGCTAACGACTTCCCGTTTCCCGCGGGGCGGCGCGCACGGATTGGCGGGAAGCGGCGGGGATGCTAATAGGGGCGCAGGCCCCGCCCCCCGCCGCCGCGGGCCGCGCTATTGTCCGGCGGGGCCGGGCCGGGCCGGGCCGGGAGCAGGAGCGGGAGCGGGGCCGGCAGCGGGGCCGGCAGCGGGGCCGCCGTGCGGGGCCGCCCAGCGCCGGGCGAGGAGGGGCCGCCCGGGCCCCCCCTGCAGGTGGGCAGCCGCGGGGCGGTGGCGGGGCAGCCGTTGCGTGCGCGGGGCGGGGGGTGCCCCTCCAGCGGTGCCCGCGGGCCAGATGTGCCCCCCAGCTGTGCCGGGGGGGCGGGGGTGGCTTAGGGCGGGGGGCAGCGCGGCGGGGCTGCTCCCTGCGAGCCGCCTTCTGCAGCTGGAAGGGAGGAGGGGGCCGCGGGGGTACCGCAGGGGGCACAGCTGGATGCACAACCCGCGGGGCCGGCCCCATCCCGGGGGGCCGCATCCAGCACCCCCGGCTGTGCTGAGCCTGGCGCTGGCAGGGCTGGCTTACAGCTGGGACCCCGCTGGGTGGAGGGGGGGGGACCCCCCACCCCAGGGGGGTCCCTGTGGCCGAGGGGATGCGCCGAGAGGATGCAGGATGTGCGCTGCGATGCTTCTTGACAACACGTGTTGCCCCACGCCGCCCCACGCCATCAGAGCCTTCATGGCCCTGGGCAAACTTGTCGTAACTTTTCTGATTCCAGCGCTGCCTGCGCAGCCGTGGCCGAATCCCACCAGGGCCCGGCGCGGGCGATGCTGCCGTCGGATTTCAGGAACCACAGTGGGCAGCAGGAGGCCAAGCGGGGCTGCGGGGCGGCTGCGGGATGGAGGCCGTGGCACTGCCTGCGGCCCCGCTGAGGAAGTGCGAGGGCTGCCCTCGGCCCCGGTTCCTTGTTGCATTTAAAGGGCAGCTGTGTTCCTCAGCGCCGGCGGGGTGTCACGAGGTTTCCCTCATCCCGCAGCACCCTTTCCGAACGTGCCGGCCGGGATGTTCTAGGGACTCGCCGGAGAGCATGGCAGTCGACACACCATTTACCCGCACCCAGCCCGTTGCTGGTTTAACCTCATGGCTCGCTCCCGGCTGCTCCGGCTGCCCTCCTGTGCCGCCTGCTGCCTCCCCCTGCCCTATGCTAATAAGGGATCTCGGTGCCACTGGCCCTGGCACGGCCGCAGCTCTCTCTAGACGGGGATTAAGGCCACCCTGCAGGGGCATTACAGCCATCGGCACCCTGGCTCCCACAGGCACCTTGGGGTTCAGCCCCACGGTGGACACCCACAGCTTTCCAGGGCAGGCCCTGGGGATGATGCCGTCCCCAGGGGTGGCAGAGCCCCGGGGCAGGCGCAGGAGGGTTTGTGTTCTGAGGAGGAGGTTGGGAAGCAGCTGCAGGAGCTGCTCCCTGTCCCGCTGCGGGGCCTCACTGTGGTGCAAGTGATGGAGAGATGCCGCTTCTGCATTTTTGTAGCTCTCCATGGGGATGTGCCGGTGCAGGGGAGCTGGGGGAACATGGCCCCTCCAGGCTGAGGAACTGGGGGACACATGGGTTTCAGAGTGACGGCATAGTAACAGGCGTGTGTGCTTTCAGAGGATGAGGAGGGTTGGTCAGGCTCTTCCTCACTATGATGGTTTCTCCTTTGTTTTAATGGGAAAGAGTGCGAACTAAGAAAGCAGCGTTTCCGCTTTTCTGCCCTCTTTCATGCTCATAAAACAGGACTCTGTGAGCTCAAAAAAAGGGTTTATAAACGACGAATTCCTCCCTCCAGGAGTGCGGACACCCATTGCCAAGTTTCAGCCCGAGGCCGTTCTGGCCTCCTTCAAACCCCCCCCAGAAGAGATGCTTTGCTCAGACAGCCGAAGGGGAAGGGGAGCGTGGGGCCAGAAACCCCCGGTCCCAAAAACCAGCCCTCCTGAGCCCTCCCCTGCAGGTCGCTGGGGCCAGACATCAGCCCTCCCTTGCTTTAACCTCTCTGTCTTTTCAGACATTCGAGCAGAATATTGTCTGTCTGTGGGCAGTGCGTGCGTGGGCAGCCCTGGGCTGCAGAGCTTTTTAGCCAACCCCCTGCGGCCAGAGGTCCCCGCTGCGGGCAGGGCCATTGGGGCTGCCCACTTGCCCTCTTGGGGTGCTGGGGTGTCGATCCCTGTGGGAATGTGGGTGCCGGGCACTTCTGGGAGCTCTCTGGAGGTGGGTTTGGTTTGAAGCCGGTGGTTTAGGAAAACAAAATATCCATGTCTGTGCCCAGCCAAGGTGGCGGGGAGGATGTAACCCCCCTCCCAGGCAAGGGATGTATATTTTATTTTGGGGCACAGGGAGGGTTGTTCCCTTTCATTCGGGTGATATTGCCTTTGCGCCTTGGGGATGGGGGTGGGGGGTTAGAGGCCCCCCACCCCACCCTACCTGCTCTGCCTAGGGTTGACAAGGCAGAGAAGGCAGAGTGACAGCAGCCTTTTCCCCCCCCTCCATGTCACCCAGTGAGCCCTGGAGCGGGGGATGTGGCGGTCTTCTCCGCTGTCACCACTGATAAACCCAGGAGCGGCGATGGGGCTGCACACTGCTTCGTGTTGGCCCTGACTGTGCTGCTGTCCCTCTGCCTCACACATGCAATGAGTTGGGCGGTCTCAGCCTCACACCTCCATCTGTCCCACGGGGGTCTGTGGGGCAGGGAGCAGGACAGGATCGCTGTGACAGAGAGTGAAGCAGTCTGTGGAGAGGATCAAAGATTAGAGGAGCCAAGGGCAGGGGCAGCAGTGGCAGCCCCTCCTGCCTGCTGGCTGGGCAGAGGCCTGGCAGCACTCATCACTGCCCTTGAGCATCCCTTCCCTCTCCCCAGCACCTCCACCGCGGAGGCATGATTCAGGACAGCCCGGGCTGAGGGGCAGAGGGCAGGAGAGGGACCCAGGGTTGCAGGCAGAGCAGAGTTCAGGGGTGCAAGACATTTTCTAGCTGAGAGTTTTAAATTTCCTTTTAGCTCTTTCTCCAGTTACCCCATTGCAAAATCTCAGCTTTTGAAGAGCGAGTTTCAGAATATATATATATTTATACATACACACACACTTGGGATTGTTTGCATTTGCTTTGTGGTTCCTGAGAATGTGGCCACATCACTTTTCAAGCTTTTCTGTGCTACCATAACAGCCAGCAACTCACTTCAAGGGGAAAAAATCAGAGATTTTTGTCCCTTACCACCATGACCATCAGTGGAGGGACTTTCTGGGAAAGCGATAAATGTGGCTGGATTTGCAAGCAGATCCTGCAGACTGCGGCTGCTGTGGGCAGCACAGCCCGGAGGGGGCTGCTGCTCAGAAATGGGGTGACAGCTGATGGCATATGGGTTAGGCATGATCTAGGCGCCAGCCTGCCAAAACTGGGTTGGAAACGTTTTAACCCTCTTTGCCCTGAGACAACAGGACCCACAGGCTCCTTTCACCCACTGCCCACCCGCAGGGACCCTCCCTGGGGCTGGTGTTTTGGGCATCTCATCTCTCGGGGATGCTGTGGGGCTTGAGATGGATCAGGGGGCACTTTGATATGCCGCTTCTCCAGGCCAGGGTGCAGGCAGGGGCTCGGGGCTGGGAACATCCCAGCTCAGAGAGGGGTTAAAGCCATAATCACTCTATAGCTGCACTGAGCAGCTGCAGAGCCTGAAGCATCCCATGGGCAGCCCCATCCTCCGTGGAGGCAGGAGAAGCTGTGGAGCATCTCTGGGTATGGAGAATGGAGTGTCCCAGCTGGCGTATGGGGAAAAGCTTTGTGCGAACACCCCAGCAGGTCTGCAAGACCCCAAGGGATGCTTCAGGGTTCTCTTCCTGCCCAGAAAACCCCAGGGCTGCGGCAGGGCTGGGAGAGTGAGTGCTGCTGGTGCAAGGATGGTGCCTGAGGACCTTGATGCCCAGTGACACCAGAAAATAACCCCAAAACCTCCACTAACAGTAGGATTTAAGTGAGGGAAGTTGCAGTTCGGAGACTTCAGAGTGGGTTAGAGGACTTCTCCCGGAGCATGTGGGTGCCATAGGTTTGCTGCTTGTCATTGTCATCCCCAAGCCTGCAGCACCCCAAAATCACTACAGCATCCTCCGGGCTAAATGCAGCCACCCCAGGAACCATGCTGTGGTTTCGTTAGCAGCCAGGAGCTCGTGCAAGCTCTCCTTCGCGTGCCACTAATTACACAGTAACGAGCTGGATTAATTGTCTCCCTGTAAATGTGCCAGGATGCGCTTCAGCGCCTGATTATGGCCGCCAGCATCCCTGGGGCTGTGAGCAGCATCCCAGGGCGGAGGCCAGGCGGACCCCCTACTTGGAAATCTGAGATACAGGCAAAGCTCATACCCTGTATTTCCAAGGATGGGGGATCCGTCTAGCTGGATTTTGGGACAGTATGGCTGAATTTGGGAGCTGCTTGTCCTCCTGGAAGACCCTCATGTCTTTTGGAGGCTGCAGCTGCTAACAGTCCCAGGGTTCCTCCCCCATTTTGCTTCAGTGTCGTGCTCCAAATTGGGTTAAAAAATAAGGGTTTTGATGATGAGCAGTGCGGAAGGAGGGTTCATCCCCCGCCGCGCAGGGCCTGATGGGGTTAAAAAATTTGCGGCCGCCTGCAAACTTGCAGGAAGCACCCGAGCATCGAGCATCATTTCCTACTTCTGCAAAAGCCGCTCAGGCACAGGAAGGTTTTGGGGTGCTCGGAGGCAATGCTGCTTTGGGGACCCCCAACAGCGTCACGGTGATGGGGACGTTCCAGGGATGTCGGTACAGGGTGAGTGTACCCTGTGTGGGGCCGGTGGCTCCTCCATGCTCCAGCCTTGCGTGGGGATGCTGTTGGGGTGGCTGCAGGTGATGCCAATACCATGCTTGGTACCAGCCACCGCCACACAGGCAGCTGCCGCTTCCAGCACCCCATGGACAAAACGGAGTTGCGGGGGGCTCAGATCTGGCCGAGGGGATGTTGCCGGGAAAACCTCGTGGCCTTTCTTGCTACCCGCCCTGCAGCTGGGTTTTCAGCATCCGGTGTCTCGAGCTGCGGCTGTGGCCCTGGGAACCCCGGCATGCTGAGGAGCGGGGCGAGCCTCTGTGTTCAGGCCATCAGTGGAGGGAGTGTGCCAGGCCTCTGCTCTGGTCCCTCTTGCTCTCAGCCCCCAGAGCTGGAGGGGCCTTGGGGTGCTCCTGCCTCCCCCGGCACTGTTCTGTGCCATGGTGGCACTGCTGATGGTCCCCAGGCTGTGGCTGCCCAGCTGGGGTGACATCCAGAGGGTGCCAACATGGTCTGGGTGTCCCCCAGTGCTCACCTCCAGGGTGAGAAAAAGCCTTTGGGGTGCCCTGGGGGGCTCCTTCCCCACTGGGACCCCTGGGGACCATCATGGCCCATGGTGGGATGCAGGGGGGGTGGCTGGCCCAAGGGTGTCACCCCCCATCATGGTGGGTTGTCCCCAGGGTCTGAGGGACAGAGGGAGCCCCAGAAGTGGGGGGGACAACACACACCTCAAACAAAGCCCACTGTGTCCTGCTGAGCATCCCTCCCTCTGCCTCGGCCCCCACCAGGGCACAGCGGCGATGAAGTGACCTACATTTGTGGCAAGGAGGTCCCCAGCCTGCCGCTGCCGCTGCAGGGCCATGAAGCGGCACAAGTGACAGGGACGCTGTGCCTGCGGGCCATGGCCAGCCCGGCACCATGGCTGCGCTGGACACAAACAGAGCTGACGCGCTGGGAGGGAGAGGAGGAGGAGGAGGAGGAGGAGGAGGAAGAAGACAACGACAACTTTGAAAGGCGAATGGACGAGGATGGGATCATCGGCCTGGGGGAGGATGCTGGGAGCCCACAGTGGGGTGAGTTGTCCCCTCCCTGCTGCCCAGACCCTCGTGGGGATGTCCGGGGGTCCCAGGAGCTGCTGGAGCCACGGGGGGCTGGGAGAGGGCTGGGAGGGGGCTGGGGGGCACCGGCTGGCTGGCAGCAGCCCCGCGGCACTGGTGTTTTGCAGGCGATGGCGAGGAGCTGGAGGAAGGGTCCCCAGTGGAGGAGGGTCGCTGGCACCCGCAGCCGGACCTGGTGGAGGAGGAGCAGGGCAGCTTCAGGGGGGACAAGGGGCCCTGGGGGACAGAGAGTGATGGGGAGCCCTACCCCCAGCTCTCCTACGAGGGCCAGTGGGGCTCGGGGTCCAGCAGCAGCCCCCAGGCGTTGCGGGACAGCCGAGCTCTCTGCCAGCCCCAGCGCTGCAGCACGGATGGTGGTGACACCTCAGATGCCAGCCCTGGCCCCGCCACCTCGTCCCACCGGCACCAGGGCTGGGGTGCAGCTGGGGGCACCGGTGGGGCACACGGGCAGGGCTGGACCCCGAGCCGGAGCCTCCTGCTGCACCTCTCCACTGATGACCCCCACGATGCCACTAGCATCGAGCCTGTCCCCAAGCCCCAGCCAGCTGGGTCAGAGCTTCCAGCCCCGGCCACCACTGGCTTGGAACCCACCAGGGAGCCCTGGGGTGCTGGGACCTCCTCTGCACCCCAACTGCGTGACAGGTTCCAGGTGCCCAAGAAAGCAGCACCCACGGTGCAGCCCCCCAAGCCTGGCCGCCCATCATGGTCCCTCAGCCCCCGGCAGCGGCACACGGGCAGGAAGGACACGAGGGGTCCCTTGGGGACAGGCACCCATGGCGCCCATGGCACCCCGTACGGCCGAGGGCGGCTCAACCACCCCCTGCCTGACCTCTCCAAGGTGGAGGCACGGGTGAAGTTTGACCAGAGCTACCAGCCACCGCGGGGCCGAGCCCTGCCTGCCCGTGCCAGCACCACCGGCCCCGTCAGCTTCAAGTCCCCAGCCGAAATCGTCCGGGAGGTGCTGCTGAGCAGTGGGGAGGGGGTCCCCCCGCAGCCCCCCACCACCGCTGTGCTGCCACAGGAGTTCAGGTCCCCCAGGCAAGCCACCGAGCTGGTACAGCAGCTCCAGGTAACTCCCAGCTCCCCCAGTTCAGCCAGCGAGGACTTACTGGGAGGGTCTCCAGGGTGGGGGGACAAGACGGTGCAGGTGAAACGGAGATGGCACCAGCCCTGTGAGCCAGCCCTGTGTCACTGATGCGGGGTTTGGGGCTGGTCACCTTTTCCCGGTCCTGCAAGGGGGCTGGCAGGGAGGGAAGGACCAGGCAGGGATGTGGGCAGCGCTCGGGGCTGGAGGCAGGGATGCTCATGTCCCCCCCAGATGCTTGTACACCCCACCGATGTTTGTCACCCCCAGGATGCTTGTCCCCGGGGATGCCCTCCCATCCCCCGGGAGCAGAGGGAGGCTCTCCCCCATGCAGAGAAACAGCAGCCGGGTGCTTTGGGGGGGTGGGTTTCAGCACCCCAGGGTGTCCCACACCCAAGGGAGCCTCCCAGCCCCATCATCCCCACACAGGGATGCCTCCCTCCGTGCCACATCCCCCTTTGACACCCACCCCTGGGGCATCCTCCAAGCCCCCAGCCCCATGCCGGGTGCTGTCACCCCACTGTCTGCCCTCCCCGCAGGATGACTACCACAAGCTGCTGACCAAGTATGCCGAGGCCGAGAACACCATCGACCAGCTGCGCCTGGGTGCCAGGGTGGGTGCCAGGGCTGGTGTGGCTGCAGGGGCGTCTTCCTGCTCTGCTCCCCCCTCCCCAGGGTTATTTGGGGTGCTTGCTCCCCTGGGCCCCGAGCTCTTCCTCCTCCCAGGACCTGTGGTTCAGCAAGCACAGCCCAGGGAGGGGGTTGAGGCCACCACAGAGCCCACGGCAAAACTGGGGGCTGCTGTGCCCCCACTCCCGGGGGGCTCCCCTCTGCCAGGGATGCAGCTGCGTGGCGTGTCACTGAAATGGCAGGACAGCAGGATGGAAGCGTGTCCCCATGTCACCCTCACTGCCTCCTGCCCTGCACCACTGCGTGGGTGGGGAAACGGAGGCAGGGCTGGTGTCGGGCTGAGCCCCCATCTGCCTGTTGTCCCCAGTGGTGCTTCAGGGTGCCCAAGGGGCACGGCTGGGGGGGCAGTGCCAGGGTTGGGGTGCAGGGTGGGTGCCTGAGCCCCCTCTCCTTGCCCCCAGGTGAGCCTGTACGCGGACCCACCACAGCCCAGCCGCAGCCTGGCTGTGGGCACGGTGGGCACCGGCTGCCAAGTGGTGACCCTCAGCATCCCGCAGGCCAGCATGGCGGCGTTCAGCGTGGCCCCACCGTCCTCACCGGCTGGAGGTGGGTTTAACTGCATCTTCCCGTCCACCTCATCGCCCCCCTGCTCTGGTTTTTGGGGGTGATGTTCAGCTGAGACCCCCATTCCTCACAGTGTGGGGGACTGGTGCTGCATGGGGATCCCCAACATCACCTTGTCCTGGTGTTTTCTTGCAGCTCCAGCACCGGGACCATCAGACCGGGGGGGATCACCCCAGCCTCCTTGCCCCCCTCCACCCAGGGGGGTCTGCCCCACCTGCCCAGGGCCCTGCTGCTGCTCGGGCGCCCGGCTGACACAGACGTTGGCGGGACAGACCCTCAAGCTACAGGCACAGGCAAGCCCCGAGGGGACACGGGGTGGGGGGCTGCAGGGGGGGCTGCAGCAAGGCTGGGCTCAGCCCTTTCTCTCCTGGCCAGGTGGAGTCCTTTGAAGGCTGGGTGCAGGCGGGGGGTCCCGTGCCCCGGGAGCAGCTCCAGGTGAGTTAGCCCCTTCCCAGGACCCCACCCCAGGGATGTGCAGCAGAGCTGGGGGGGCTGGTGGGGACCAGGGGCCCCACTGGCAGGCTCGGACCTCACTGCCATCGTGTGCAGAGGTTTAGGAAGCTGAAGGATGCGCAGGATGCGCTGGAGCGGGCGTACCTGCAAGCCCGGCAGCAGCACCCAGGGGTCTCGGCGGAGTTTGATCCCGACCGGTGAGTGCCTGACCCCCGCTGCCCACCACAGAGCCCCAGCGCCCAGTGCTGCCGCCCCGCAGGGTTCCGTGTGTCCCTGATACTGATGGTCACTGTCTTGCAGCGGGGTGGAAGGGGCGATTTTCCACCTTGGGCTGCGCCTGGAGGAGCTGAAGGACCGGCTGGAGCCCGGGGCCAGGTGGCAGCCCCCTGCGCAGCACCCAGCTCAGCCCTGCTCCCCACCAGCCCCTTCCGCGCCGCCGGCCACCGGCTCCCTGTGCCCCCAGGTGAGCTGGGCATGGCTGCAGCGGGGCAGGTGGGGCTGGGGGATGCAAAAATGCGGAGGGGGTGTGTGTCATGCTTCTCTGACCCCCTTTTGCTGTGCCCTGCAGAGGCCCAGGCTGATGGAGGGACCCCAGGGGACAGCGGGGGACAGTGAGGTGGTGACAGGGGGGTTGCCCCAGCCCCTCTGGCACAAGCAGCGGAGAGTGGAGGAGGATTTTGGTGGTCTGCTGGAGCAGTGAGTGCTCTCACGGGGTGGGGATGGGCAGGGAGCGGCTCCCCGGAATCACCAGCTCCTGCCTGTGGGTCCCCACCAGGTACAAGCACTTCAAATCCTTGCCGGAGTCGCTGAGCCTGGAGCAGCTGAGCCTGGCAGGGAGCAGGTCCCAGGAGGAGGCGGATGGTCCCGCAGCAGGGGACAGTGGCCCCAGCAACATCCCCGGCAGGACACAGGCTCTAGAGAAGGGGGCTGACCTCAAGACTTCCCCTTTGTAAGTGTTGTGGGAGGACAAGTCCCCTCGGCAGGGCCAGTGGGAGGTTTTACATCAGATCTCAGGGTTTGCATCACTGGCATTGATAGGCTTCAGAGTTAACAGCCTCCACGGGAAAGCTGGCTGCGCCAGGGCGTTTCCCTGCATTTGGGGTTTGCTCTGCCCCATCGCTCATGCTCCATCCTCTCCCCGCAGGCACCCCCTAGAGAGGAGAGCCACGCTGCTGCCCCCCAGGGAGCCCTCATGGCCAGGAGGCACAGGGGGCCACCTGTCCCCCACCACCGCGGAGGAGCTGCCGGCTGCAGCCAAGCCCCCCCTGGGGCTTCCCGAGGCACCACGGCCCCCCCTGTCCCGCTGCAGCAGCAGGGTGGGTGGCGCTGCCAACCAGCACCAGCCCAGCAAGGTGAGCCCATCCCCTGGAACTGTGGGTCCCCATCTGCCAGCACCCCCAGACCCTGCCGCCGGGTCCTGGGGGTGCTCAGCACCAATCCTGCTCTCCCTGATGCATCCGCAGGAGCAGCGCATTGTGTCACCGGAGACAGACAGTGGCTTCATGGGCTCGGAGGCCAGCAGGGTGTCACCCCCCATGCACACCCCCGAGCACCGGCCCCCTGGCACCAGGTATGGCGCAGGGTCCCTGCCCTCACCCCGGGGGTGGGAGGATTCAGGGACACAGGCTGTCGGCTCTGTCTGGGGGGATTTGGGGCATTGAAGGGGAGCAGGGATGGAGGGAGAGGCAGCAAGGATGTGGGGGGCAGGGAGGGGGTGCTGGGGGGGTGGGAGGTGTGCAGGGTGGCCCATGACTGGGGGACAAGCTGTGGGGGCTGCCCACATGTGACCCATTCATCCCCAGGACCCCCCACTCACTGGGACTCTCCATCCCCATGACCCTCCATCCTCTGCGGAAGAGAGAGGTGACCCCGCTTCCCTCTGAGACAACGGTGACGGGCATCTACCCCTCAGGGGGGCAGGGGGGCACAGAGGGGCCCCGCCTGCCCCCCAGCACCCCCTCGCAGAGCAGCTCTCCCCACGGCTGGGCTGAGAGCACAGGCAGCGAGGTGGGACCTGACGGTGAGTGGGCAGCATTTTGGGGAGCGACATGTCCCCAGGGAGGGAGATTGGGGGCGGGGGGTTGGGGGGGGGCTGGCTCACGAGTGTGGAAGAGGCTCTGGTTTATGCTGTTCCCCCAGCCCCCTTGGGGTGCTGGCCTGGGGGTGTCTGCTGCCTGCTCTCACAGGTCTCTTCTGGGGCGGGGAGACACCCCCACATCCCCCAGCTCGGCTCAGCGTGCACCCCCTTCTCCTAGCTCACACGGACTCGGAGGCAGAAGGCAGGAGTTGTGCCAGCGCCGCCTGCCACCCCCCCTCCACAGCCAGGGGCCCAGCCAGCCCCCCGCCAGCCCCCAAAACACCATCACCCCCCCAGCTGTCCCCCACCCTGCTGTCCCTTGAGCCGACTCACTGCAATCTGCTGGGCTCTCGTCTGGAGCGTGAGTGAGTATCCGTATACCCCTCCCCCCCGCCCCAACGGGGCCAAACTCCCCCTGGGTGACACGGGAACCCCCCCAAGCAATGTCCCCAAAGGCCCCAGCATCTCCCGCTGGGCAGTGGCAGGTTTTCCCTTCTTGAGAGCCAGGACATAGCTGGGGCTGAGTCCTCCCAACTCATGACACGAGTGGGTGGGCTGCGACCAGCCCCAGGCTTGGTTTTGGGGAGCACCACAGCATGAGCTGCTGGGTCCTGGGGCTGGCGGGGGTGGGGGCAGGCGCAGGGTGGACACACGGCTGCTCCCCGCAGGGCACCCAGCACTGTTGGGAGCCTTTGCTGGCTGCAGGCGCCCCTCACCGTGGCATCTGTCCCGTGGCAGCCAGGCCATCCGGGCACTGCGGGACGAAGTGTGGCAGCTCCAGCGGAGGCTGGAGGAGAGCCTGCGCCGCTCCCGCACCCATCCCCAGGGAAAAGCCACCCCAGCCAGGAGGCACCCGGTGGCCAACAGACCATCGTCCCCCAAGGACGCGGCATCCTCGGGGTAGGTGGCAGGAGGGACATGGGGAGGGGGGTGGCAGCAGCCACCCTTGCCTGGGGACAGCGCGGTGGGTGTCCCATGGGATGGGGATACTCCCAGCCCATCCCATTTCTGATGCAGTCGGGGGGAGGTTGGGCTCGGGGGGTTGGCAGCCTGGCTGCATGGTGTGGTGGGTCAGGGGGACACTGCGAGGACACTGATGGCAGCTCTGTCCCCTCTGCAGAGAGCTAAGCCCCCCGGTGCGGGGCAGGGCAGCCCCCAGGGTCGCACCCACGAGGAGGGGGAGGTCGGCATCGCTGCCACGGGAGAGGCCAGAGCTGGATCTCAGTAAGTGGGACCCCGCCGAAGTGGGGATGGAGGGGACAGTGGGGACATGCTCCCCCCTGTGCACCGCTTCCTCAAGCGGAGTGGGGGGCTGTGGGACCACGGGGACTGGGCAGGTCCTGGTGTCCCCATGGGACCCTGCAGTGCTCAGCCCAAGACCAGATCCTGCAGATCCAGGGCTCGGACCCACTGGATCCCACCCCGCTTCACTCTCCTCCGCTTCGGACCCCTCACCCTCTGGGCCCCAGGCTGCCCCCTCCCCACGGAAGAGCCCTGGGAGCCCTCCGGGTGTGGTGACGTTTCAGGGACAGTACACAGGTGGGTGCCAGCAGCAGGCGGTGCCAGGGGCTGAGGGCAGCTGCCCGTGTTGGGGTCCCCAGCTGCGCTCACACTGGGTTTTGACAGGAACGTGGTACCAGGCAGTGATGCCGCCCACCGCCCCGGCACCCCAGGAAAAGCTGGGCACCCCAGGGTGCCCCCGGTGCCATGGCAGCAGGACGCTGTCGGGTGAGTGGTCCCCAGAGATGCTCCCAGCCCCTCTGGCCTTCCCTAACGCCCACTAACAGAACTGCTAATGACTTCAGTTCATTAACTGCAGAGGGGAGGGGGGGAGATATGAGACCACCCCCCATGGCCTGGGGGTCCCCCCTGCTGTGGGGCACCCACCCTGCTCCTTGTGCTGGCTGTGGCCCCTGGTGTCACCGGGGTCAGTGGGAGCCTGTCCCCAGCCCTGTCCCTTAGTGAAAGGCTCACCCGGCGCAGAGCCAGGCTCTGCTGTGTCCCATGGGTGCCTGGAACAGAGCTGGCTGCATGCAGAGTGCTGTTCAGACCCCCTGTTTTGCAGACCCCTGTATTTTGAAGAGCCCTGCTTTGCAGACTCCCCGGCTCTTTTGCAGACCCTCCTTTTTGCAGGCCCCCCCCCCCCCCTGCCTTTTTCAGACCCCCCTTTGCAGCTTCTCCTTTTCATAACCCCCCTTTTCAAACCCCTCTTTTTGGAGCTCTGCCTTTTCAGTCCCCCCTTTGCCACCCCCCTTGCAGCTGCCCTTGCAGAGAAAGGCCTCCTCACCTCCTCTCCCACCTGCTCCCCAAAACTGCTCTGCTCTTCCCAAACGGCCCATGCTTGGGCTGCGCGGGGACATTCCAGGACACGCTCACTCCTCTGTCTGTAGCTGGCTTCAAGGCAGGCAATGCCGCCAGGCAGCCCCAGCACAGCACCCCGAGGAGGACGCGCTGCCCCACTTGCCAGGCACCCATGGGTGCCCCTGCATCCAGCAGCAGGGACGGAGCCACACACGGTGGGTGATGGGGGTGGCACATGCTTGGCATGGCTTGTCCCTGTGTGGGTGCTGGGGTTGGGGGACACGGAACAGCCCTCTGGCCCCTGGCACAGTGCTGGCGTGCTGCGCAGGGACAGAAGTGACAGCCTGTGGTGCCACCACCCGTGGGCATGGGTGTTGTTCCCCGCCAGCAGTGGCAGCCCAGTGCGGCACGGGTGGGCTCACCTGTGGCCACCACTGGCTACACCCCCCTGGGGACATCTAACACCCCTGGGGACATCTAACAAACACCCCTGGGGACATCTAACCGCCTTCTTCCCCGCAGCAGAGCCTGGCCCCACTGGCACGTCCCCCTCAGGCCCCCACGTTGGTCCCCAAGCCAAGAAGCCGGAGCAGCCCAGGCTTTGGTACTGCCCTGGTGCCACCGCTGCCGTCAGCTGCCTTGCGCCCGTCCCCCTCGTGCCTTACGTGCCCTCTGTGCTGTAAGGATGCTCTGTGATGGTGGGGGGGGGGGGCGGGCGGTGAGCACTGGAGGGGCTGTGGCCACCCCAGGGACCCGCTGGTTTGCTCACAGGTGGCAGCTGGCTGGGAGTGGGGTCACACAGCCCCTGGCTCCTTTGGGGGGGGGGGTGTCTGTCTGGGGGGATGGGTGCTGGTTTGGAGATTTATGAGAAGGGGGAGACGGATGAAAACCAAGGCAGAGTGGAGGCGCAGAGCCCGGGGGGGGGCAGAGCCCATGGAGCAAAGCCAAACCCATGTCCTTCTTCTTCCCAGCTACTGCTCCCCAGCGGTACCTACCTCAGCCCCAGCCGTGGCTGGGGTCCCCCTCCGACAGACCGCAGGTCATGGGCGCGCAGAGCATCCCCTCCGGCCCCACGCTGCTGCCCACCGCCGCTGCCTGACCCTGGGGCTGGAGGAGCTGGAGGAGCTGAACTGGTCGCTGAGCCAGGCCATGGAGGCTGCCCAGAGCGTGAGGCTCAGCACCACCCGCATGAGCCGGGTGCTGGCTGCCGAGCTGAGCCGGGCACGGGACCTGCGGGGCTCCTGCCTCTTCTGAGGGTCCAACTGGCACCTGCCAAACCCCCCTGCCCTCGCAGGGGGCAGGAGGAGGAGGAGGAGGATGGTCCCCCAGTCAGCATTAGATGCTCCCTGCCACATCTGGGGGCAGCAGGACTGGAGGCATCTCGGCAGGGTCCTGCATGGGCCCCCATCCCCATCCTGCTTGCCCTAGACCTCCTGCATCCTTGTCTGTCTGTCTGGCCATTTTCAGGACCACCCAAGCCACAGGAGAGGCACAAGAGATGGGCAGAGGTCTCCCAAGACCTGCTCCATCCTGCAGCACCCTGGGGTGCGAGCGCAGCCCCGGCAGGAGGGCACCGTGCCCTGGGACCAACGGGGTGGCCCTGTGTCCCCTAGGGCAGATGCCACCCTGAGCTGAGCACTTCTGGGGACGCTCTGACTTTGTGTAGGTCCTACTGCAACACAGGTCGGGTCCCCGTTGGCAGCTGTGTTTACCTCTGTGCCTGCGTGAGCAGCAATTCCCACGGTTCCCTATCCAGCCTGTTTCCCAGCCTTTAGGCTCCGTGCCGGGGGCTGGACCCGAGTGCCCCCTCCACCCCCCGCTCTGCCCTTGGACTTGAACCCAGCCAGGTCCTCCCTGGGAAAGCTCTTCTTTTCATCGTTTTATGTGAATTTAGTTTTGGTTTTGTTTTTTTTTCTCCAAGGTAGCGAGTAAGCAGCTAAATCACTCTTTTAGGGTTGATCGATGATCTGTGATGTGTGTGTGTATCTATATATATGTATCTACATCTATCTCTCTATATATAGATACATATATATGTTCTGGTTTTAATTTCCAGCATAATCCTTAGGGCATTTGTGGGGTTTTTTGGCCACCCCTGGATGTGGCCTCCCACAGTATCATCTGGACAAAAAAAAGAAGGATTTGGGGTTTTCCTTGGGAATCCCAGGGCATCTAGGCTGGCAGAGGAAAGATCACCCCGTGAGGCTGAGGCGGGGGCAGGATCCGGCCCTGAGGTGGGTCTGCGGAGCCCCTGTACCTCCACGCTGGGTTTGTAATGAGTTAATGCCTATTTTTTTTAGGGAAATGGATGTGGTGGGAGCAGCCCTTGGAGAGGGCCCAGCTCTGCACCCCACAAACCCTGGTGCACCCCTGTGGAACCCGGGATGGGTCCAGCCAAACCCCTGCTCCACCCCGAGCATCTCAGCCTGCAGTGCCCCGGCTGCGTTTATGTGTAGGACCTACCTAAAGTGCCTGTGTCAAATTTATTTATTTTTGAATTATTTTTTGTTGTTGTTGTTGTACAAAGACCCACGTGTTTTTTTTGGGGTGGGGGGGGACCACTCATGCCCCCAGCATGTTTCTCAGGTCTAGACCCTCCCCAAGCACTTGCAAAGCCACTGAG
Source organism: Falco rusticolus (assembly GCF_015220075.1). NCBI lineage: Eukaryota > Metazoa > Chordata > Aves > Falconiformes > Falconidae > Falco > Falco rusticolus. Next base: position 43,974,526 of record NC_051195.1, read on the forward strand.
CCCAGACCCTGCAACCAGCCGGGGGGGGACATGGAGGGGCTGGGAACGGGGCTGCCCCGGCACTGCCCTTTGGGGGGAGCGGGGCGGGTTGGGGACATGCAGGGAGGGGGCAGATTTTAGGAGGATTTATTGTCTCTGGTTGCATTTGCTTGTACCTGTGTCCCAAATGAGCCGGCGGACCAGACTGTGGCCACGCTGGCAGCTGTGACCCCCCCCCCAGCCCAGCCGGGGTGTGCGGGAGCGTGCAGGGAGCGTGCGGCCGTATTTAACTGTCCCAAATGCAATAGCCAGGAGCAAAGATGATCTGTTTTTTCTGTATCTCCTATTTTGTAATGACCAGCAGAGCCGTTTGGATGGTATTTTATACGAAGATAATCGCCTTATTTTTGAACGAAATAAATGCGGTTGGTTGGCTTCTGGGTTCATCTTCCTTTCAAAGCCATTTCTCGGGTGAGTTTTGGCATCCCCACACCAGGATCCCTCCCTTGGAGGCACCTAAGTTTTGGTAAGGATATTCCCCCAAGCCTTTCCCTCGCCTGCCTGGCCCCTGAGCAAGCGGCACGGCACAGCCCCGGTTGCACTAGGGATGGAGATCGCTTTTATTTAGTCACTCGAGTGCTTTAGTACAGAAGAACAGATATACAGAGATGATACATGTTTGTGCTTCAACACTTTCAAACATTTAGATTCCAGTAATTTCAAGGTAAACAAGTTCCAAGACAGACTAGATTATTTTTTTTAAAGTTTTCCTTTTTGATAAATTATTTTTTATATAAATAACTGTAACAGAAAAAAATAATAATGTCCAACATACAAGATCCTGAAGCATTTGCATTGCTAAACCAAGAAGGAACTCAAATGGGGAGGGAGGACCAAGGAGGAACCAACAAATATCAGTGCAATGATACAGCCTTTGCCCTAAAAATATATATTTAACTTTATGGGCAAGGAAAAGACAGGGAGGGAAGGGGGGGGCTAACCACCAACGAGGCAAGAAAGAGATTTTGGGGAAGGAAAAGGGAGTCACAGCCTTCAGGGGGAGAGAACAAAACAATGGACCCCAAAATATTGCAGTGCATCTAATGGCAGGGGAAGGCGGGGGCAATCCTTGGGTGTAACATAAAAAACCAACTAAAATCAGAGGTTTGGTTAAATCACTATACACCAAGCTTGTAAGAACGTCACAAGACACAGTCATTAATATACACAGAGTCCAGAGGGGGGGGCCCGGAGGAGAGGGGGTGCCTCGGGGTGACGGCACGCTCAGAAACGCTTCACCACGGGATGACATGAGCGGAGCCAGGTGTGGGGACACCGAGCTTCCATGGGGATGGATGGAGATATATATATATATATTAAAAAAAAATATTTTTTTTTATTATATATATATATATGCATTTTAAGGAATACCCAAAGGGGGAGGCCAGGCTGCAGCAGGATAGAGGAGCAGCCGTGCAAGCAAACGGGCCCCATCTCCATGTTTTGACCATTTTGGTCCCTTTTCACATGGGAATCGCAGCAGCGCGAAGCATCCCGGGTGCACACGCGTGCGCGCACACGCACACACACACATACACACCCCAAGCCAGATGTTGGCGTGCACATCCAGCAGCAGCACCCACCACCCCAAAAAGACAAGGGACAGCAGACAGCGGTGGGGACCCCCAGCCAAGAGCGACGTGACAGCCGAGCCCAGCCCGCGGTGCCTGCCTAAGCAGAGGCTTGGGGGGGGGGTGCGCATCTGTCCCCCCCGCTGTCCATCCAAATCCACAAAGAACCCCAACAAGGAGCCGCTTTCAGAAAAAGGTGGGGTTTTTCTGTTGTTTTTTCATCGCCATCATTCGCTAGCAATGGGCAGATGGGTTACTCAGCAATGAGCTCCTGGGTGCTTCCGATAGCTGCAGCTACAAATATATAGATTATTAATTTTTTTTCTTTTCCTCTTTTAAACACAATGCATCCGTTTTCTTAATATATTTTTTTTTTTTGGCTGTTGTCCCCTCCCTGTGGGTAAAATGAGATGGGGAAGGCAGTGGGAGGGGAGAGGGGGGCCAACACAAGAACAAGAGAGAAAGCTGGGCCGGGCTGGGTGCAGGATGGCACCCCGGGCTGGGCGCCCAGCAGGGAAGGTGAATTCGGCATCGAGTCGGTGGCGGTGTTTCCTTTTAACTGCTGCTTTCTTCCTCTGTTTTATTGAGTTTCTTCAGCGTGTCCAGCAGTTTCTGTGGGGTGAGGATGTGCGTGGACCCTGTGGAGCAGAGGAAGGTGGGGGAGCATCAGTGATGGCTTCAGGACCACCCCCCCTTGTTGTGCCCCGGCCGCCGGCCCCGCTGTCCCCCAAATCCCCCCCGGCGAGGCCTTACCTGGCGGCGATGGCCCCGCATGCCGGTGGAAATGCTTGCGAGAAAATGTATGTCTATGGGGGGTGGGGGTGTGTGTGGGGGTGCGGATAACGGGAAAGGAACGGAAAAGGAGAAATGAAGGAGATGCATGGAGCAGGGTGGGATGAGGCAGAGGCCGGGAGGTGCCCATGCAGTGGGTCACTCCTGGACCCTTTGGGGATGCAGGAGGCACTGGCCAAAAAGCCAGGGGGTGCAGGGGGCAGGAGGGGCGGGCAGGCAGCAGGCGGGCACAGAGGGACCCTCTGCGGGGACCCCCGGCTCTTCCTTGCCTGCACAGAGCATCGCTGGGTCACAGAGGTGGGTGGGAGGGGAGAGGAGGAGGAAAAGGGCTCTCGCCTTCTGCTGGCCCTGGCTCGGTGGCTCCCGCCGTGCTGCCCGGCCCCTGCCCTCCGTGCCACCGTGCCACCCTGGCAGCCTCTCTGGCTCTGCACGGACCAGCTCGTGGCAGCGGTGGCTCAGGGGGATGTCATGGTGGGTCTTTAATGGGCAAAACCACTGGCAGAAGCTAAACCCCAGCATGGGTTTCGGGGGTCTGCAACATCAAGGGAGTCCTGCCCATCCAAGGGCACCAAGAGCCACAAAGGCAAACCTGAGCTTTCCCATCGGCTCAGGATTTCAGCCCCATCACACCCCAGAGCTGAGGGGTCACAGCAGCACCCAGCCTTTGCTGTAGGGGACAAGGGGCTGGAGCTGGGCCAAGTGCTGGGGTCTGCACCATGCGCCCACCGCTGCATGCTCTCCCTTGGGCGCCAAACCCCCAGCCCCACTCCAGCTGCCCACTGCAGGCAGCATCCCAGGGGGGCTCCGTCCCCCTGCCTGGCCCTGGACGCGTCTACTGGGCAGGCAGGACCCCGACCCCGCCGCCCCCGGCCCCTCCGGCCCCGGCGAGGGGGAACTCATGGCATGACGGAGCCGGCCAGGTCTGGCCGAAAGACATGGCAGAGGGATGATGGAGCGGCACTGGATGCTTTTCCACCTGGGAGGAGGAACTGCAAGCATTTGTCTTATTAGAGAACCAAACGGAAACAAAACCCAAAATAATAATTAAAGAAAGGAGGAACGGAAGAATCAAAGAAAACCCTTCGGGGAAGAAGAGTTTCTTTTTCATTAGTAAGCTGCCTTTACTTGGTTTCTTTGGCTCACTCCATTGCTGGAGCCTGATCCTCAAATGATACCCTAGTAGAGTCCCTGAAGTCGGGGTGCCTCAGGTCCATGAGAAATTTGGTGGGAGTGAGAATGTGAGTAGAACCTGCGGGAGAACAGAGCGGGGCTGACGGCTGCGCCAAGACCCCCACCACCACCATTTTTCGGGGTGAGGAAGGACGCGGTTGCCACCCGGAGCATCACAGGCGCATGCAGGAGATGGTCCCCGGAGAGACGCGGGATGAGATGGGCAAGAGGCAGGATGGAGCTGGGCAATGGTGGTGGTCCAGTGGCGGGGGCACACGGCCGGGGGCCGATGATGAAGAGGGGGCTGCTGCTCCTAGGGGAATACAAGGAGCAGATGAAATGCCAGCAATAGGCTCTACCAGACACCCCAGGCAAGAATCCAGGGACCAGATGAGATGGTGAGGGGCTCCTGCCCCTGCCCTACAAGATGTGTATCCAGCTGCGCTTCTCCAAGGGAATTTTAGGGGGCCTAAAAGCTCCTTGCTAACATCTGGCAGGGCTTCCACCGCATCCTCCACACCTGACCCATGGCTCCTCTGGGAGCATAGCCAGGGTACTGAGACTGAGCACGCAATGCACGACCTGTTGTGCATGTGCAGGACATGTGCAACAGGAGAACGCATCTCCTGTTGCATTGCATGTGCAACAAGACATACAGCACGTGTGCAACAGGAAAATGCATCTCCTGTTGCGTGCACAGGGCACACTGGGGTTGGCGTGCAGTGTCACACGCCTCTTTATTTTGTTTTTCCTCCCTGACCCCAACAATGAATGTGCAACACGGGTGCAACAGGAGCAATTCAACCTGCAAAACCCCCTCACCCAGCTCTGCTCGAACAAAACCAGCCAGGGAGGGGAAAGATGGGAGCAAAACCGGGGGCGCGGAGGGGTGGGTGGGGGGGCACAATGTACCCTGTCCTTGCGGAGGGGGGGACACAGGGGTGACACTGGGCGGCAGGACAAGACCTTTCCATAGAGTTCCAGCTCCCGCAGTCAGCTGGAGCCGGGAATTTGCGGGATGGCAGAGGGAGCGTGGGATGAGCAGCCAGCGCGACGGGGCGCAGGGTCTGGCGCCGACCCTCACTCACCTATTAGCACTTCCCACTTGCCGCTGGCTTGTGTCACCTCGTAGGCGCAACGCATCTCGTTCATGCTGACACCGCCCAGGATGAAGATGATGAGGCGGGGGCCACTTCGGTACTCACCGGGAGCCTTGTTCTTGTGCCAGTGGCCATAGCGGGCACTGAAGAGAGGAAAAGAAGGATGAAGGATGGACACGAGGCAACCCTGAGCTCACATTTTCACTAAATCACGCATTAATTAGCTCCCACATTGCTGTTAGAGCAAGTACAGTCAAGCTTTCCAGCCGCAAGTGCCACTCGCTGCTACAGGTAGGGAAACTGAGGCACGGGATGCCTGAGTGACCGCAGAGCAGCTCAGACCTGGCAACGGGTACGGCCCCCCCGGGCAGGTGAGGGATGGATGCAGCTGGTGATATACGTGCTAATGTACAGGAGGAGGGCATGGGGCGCAGGACCCACCTGACGGCAGTGGTGCTGAAGGAGGCGGAGGAGCGGGTGGAGATGTACGGGTAGTGCTTGGTGTCCAGCTTGTCATCGATGGCATCCTGTGGGCAGAGCCCCACATCAGGGGTTCGTGAGGAGCTGGGCATGGCCCCTGGCCCAGGAGCCCCTCTGCAGGGCTACGCCCAGGACTGGCCCAAGGGGGTCAGGAATCATTTGCATGTATTTGCATAGCTTAATTTTTTGGAACAACTTGGCTGTGTTTCTGTACTAGGGTGCACTTAGGGGGAGGAGGGTGGTGCTTGGCTGCTGTGAGGCAGGGACAGTGCAGGGGGGCTGCAGCGTGGGGCAGGGGGTGAGGCTTGCCCTCAGCTTGGGGGTGTCTGGGGAGGTAGGGTAAGGGGCAGGGCGAAGGAAAGATGCTCTTCTGCAAGTTCAGGGGCATGAGCTGAGCTGGAAGCTTCACACCTGTGATCCACACCCCCCCACACAGTAAGGGACCTGCTCTTGCTTTCATCAGTGGTGGAGGGTTAACGCCATCTGGGAGATGTTGGTGAGATGTCGCTGCCCTGTGCAGTTCCCTCTGGTCCTGGGGATGAGGTTTAGGGTGTCCTGGGCATGAAGCCACCCCAGGAGGGTTTGCACGGATTGTGGTAGAGGAAGGCAAGAGCTGTGTGCTTTCGGAAATTGAGAGAGCTGCAGCTCTGCTTGTCATCGGTGCCTGGGAGCAGGGGTGGCTCTGAGCTGCAGCAATACACACCCCCCCCCAAAAAAAATGTGTCCCCAGGGTCGGTCCGTCTGTCTGAGCAGGTGGGAAATGTCTGTGTTGGGGAGCAGTTTTGGTGCCTGGATGCCCCGGCTCTGGGCAAACCCCGCTGCCCCAATTCGAGGAGGGGTCAGGAGGGAGTGGGTCAGGAGGAAGGCAGAGCCTGGAAAAAAATCACATTTTGGCTCTGCCCAGTGCTACCCAAGTGCAGAGCTTGTAGCTCCCATGGGTACAGGCACAGCTGTGCCTGTGGGCAGGGGTGAATGGTGCCGTGCCTGTCCCCCGGCTTGGCTGGGACACGGGTAATGCTGTGATGAGGCCACCCAGATGTGACCATCATGGCACAGGGTGCAGCACAAGAGCAACTAGTTTGTTGCTGCATTTTGTATTGCAGGGACACTGTACAAGTCCAGACGGGGCCATGCATGCCACCTGGGGCCAGCACGCACGTGGGGGCCAGGAAAGCTTCCCAAAACATCCCAACCTTGTTGCAATGGCAGGCAGCGAGCAGCATGGAGGGTATGTGTGGGGGAGAGGCATCAGGGTTTGGGCTGGAGGCAGCCAGCTCCCTGCAGGTCCCTTCCCAAGCAGTGCTAGGGTCCCTGCTCCATCCCTGTCCGTGCTGGCTCACCTCCATGATGTCCTTAATTACGGGGGTCCATCGAGAGAGCTGGTAGGTCTGCTCACTGATCCGCTCCTTCCGTTCAGGCTTGCTCCGGCGGCGCAGGGTGGACTGGGCAGAAAAAGCACAGAGACACCCTAAGACACAGGGGCTCCGGTGGTGGGACCAGGGCCACCCCGGAGGGGTGCTGGGGACATTCCAGGGGGTACGCGGTTCCCATAGAACAGCAGGTGCCATGGTCCTTCCAGGGGGCAAGGAGGGCCACGGGGAGTGGGACGGGGACACTCACGTCTGTGATGATGGGCACCCCGAGGTGGGCCATGTTGGTGATGATCTCGCTGTCCTCTGCTGGGATCTGAGCGTGCTGGATCAGCTTGTTCAGGTTCTCCTCAGTGATACCTGGAAATGCAATGGAGAGATGGTGTCCTCCTGGGCAATGCCTCCCGGTGGGGACACAGCCCCTCCATTGCCACCTTAGTACACCCTGACCGCAATGGTGACCAGGGAGACGGGGCTGAGCTTTTCCATCCAGCTCATCTCGGCTGAACCCTGAGCTTTTTGCCACCCAGAGCTGCCTGCATGCCTTGCCCACCCGTGCGCACGTGTCCTCACCGTTCTTCAGGAAGATGTAGAGCAAGATGATGCGGATCTTGTCATAGGTGCTGACATTCCCATCCAGCAGGATGGGGACAATGGCCCTCATGGGGTCCTTGATCTTCTCACCTTCAGCATCGGTGCCCATGGCCAGGTCCTGCACAGAACGCACATGCTCATCACCCCTCAACCCATGGCTCAGGGCTGAGCTGTGGGGCAGCAGCTGCCAGCCCATTGTCCCCATGGTGGCTGGGGGGCTGGGGGAGCTGGTACCTGTTCGACTCGGCAGAGCTTGTCCACCGTGCCCTGGTAGTGCTTCATGCAGTCCTCAGCCAAATGCAGGTGGGTGGAGTACTGGGGAGACACGAGTGGTGCAGTCACCTTCACAGTGCTGGGCAGCAGCCCAGAGTCCCCATGCCACCACCCCAGCCTCAGCCCCAGCCTCAGCCCCTGCCCGTGGCCAGGGACCCTCTGGGGAGAGCTGCCATCACCCGTTCTCTGGGTGGGCTCAGTGCCAGCTGCTCTGCAGACATCCCCCCCCTCCTCGTACCTTGCTGAGCTCCTTCTGGTACTGCGGCATCTTCTTCAGCATCTGGGACAGATCTCTCATGGTGGTCTGCGAGGAAAGGGGACGCGGTCACTCAACTTCAGGGACTTGGGGACCATAAGCAGAGAGGGGTGACCCTGCCCCCACACGAGCCCCTTGAGGGGGTTTGGTGGTGCTGCTGTGGCACTGCCAGGTCTCTGCTGTGGCACTGCCAGGTCTCTGCTATGGCTGAGGGGCAGGGACGGGGTCTGCAGCTTTGCAAACTGGAGTGCTGGGGGGAGAAATACGCTGAGGACCCTCCCCCCGGACCCCTGTGCGCTTGGCTGAGGCCGAGATGGTGCTTTCAGCTACTGGCCACTTCTACATCCTATTGCCACCTGTGTCTCCTCACTGTGACCAGCTTGGGGTCTCCGCAAGAGTACCAGCTGGCGACAGGGGCAGCCGCTGCACGAGGTGCACAGGCTCCGTGTTTGGACCAAGCAGACCCCTGCGGTGCAGCGCCCTCCCAGGGCACTCTGTCTCCACAGGCTGGGATGTAGGGCTGGCACCCCACGGCCATCTCCCCCCGTCAGGGACCTGAGCACCCTGGGCACTTTGCAGAGGTCCTCATTGGGAGTCCCCCAGGAGACTTCACCACATGCCAGCCTGTGGCCGAGTCCCCCAGGTGCCTGTCCCCAGCTTCGCAGATGCAGTCAGGTCACCTTATCGCCTGTGTTCATCCTCTTGCTCGAAGAAAACTCTTTCAGGGATCGGGTCACCTCCCTGGGGAGAGGAGGGCAGAGCTGTCAGCGGGGAGCAGACCCTAATGGGGGTGGGTGACGATGCCAAGCTGACATCCCACCCAGCTGGCACACCGCCCACTGGGACACTCACTGGGACACCTCGGCGATGTGTTTGTGGCGCAAGGTGACCCACAGGTCATCATCCTCATCCAGGAGAACCTCCTTAATCCGGGCTTCCCCGATGCCGCTCGTCTCGTACCTGGGAAGAGGGCAGGGACCGTCATGATGGGGACAGGGCTGGGGGGGCAAACAATCTCCTCACTGCTTGGGCTCTAGGGAGGGGGGCAGGACATGGGAGGACATGGGGAATCTTCTTGGCTCTGCCAGCAGCGAGGCAAAGCTATTTCAACTCAGTTTTCACATCTTGCCTTCTCATACCTCTTCAACTGCTAAATGCTAGGAAGGGGCCAAGGGCTGAAGGCTAGAAAAGCCCCTTTTCCATCGTCCTGCCCACCACGGCTGCCAGACTGCAGGCAGGAATGCTTCCTCCCAACCAATTACTTGTGACGGATGGAGGAATGCTTCCAAATCCCACTTGAGGGCTGGGGTCGGGGGGGGCCACAGGGGTCGGGGGGACAGCAGCGCTGCACTCACTTGTAGACATCGTTCTCGATTGGCAGCAGGTCATAGCTCATCGCCTGGAAGGTCAGCTCGTGCAGCACCGGGGAAGCAGGGTCAAAGCCACGGTCCAGGATGAGGAGCTGGGAGCGAGCCTTGTCTGGCCCCTGCAGAGCCGGGGAAGCCATCAGTAGCCGGGCCGGGGGCTCCTCCAGCCCCACAGGCAGCCAGGGGAAGCCAGGGCCATTTCAGGGTCCCTGCTCGGGATCTACGACTGCCACGTGGCAGAGCTCGAGCAGGACTTTAGGAGTGAAGCATCACCCGAGCATCCTCCCCCGGGGCTGTTGGCACCATCCCTGCTCACCTCACCCATGGTGGGGTCATCAGCCTTGTAGGCGTCCAGCTTGTCCTGTATGAGCTGTGCCAGCATGGCGTTGTCCTTGTAATCCCTGGAGGAGGCAGGGGGAGAGGTCAGCTCCCTGGCACGGGTGGCTCTCGCCAGCATGGGATGGGGAGGAGCTGCTGGTTTCCCTGCGTTAACATCCTTGGCTCGCAGGAGAGGAGGGACCTGAGTAGGTTTCGATGCCCATTTCCGTCTCTCCCTGGGGTGCTCCACTTTGCCTTGGTGCCACTTGGACTTTAGAGTCCCAACCCCCCCCCACTCTCCAGAGCATCTTCAGGTCTGAGCCTGTTTTTACACTGAGCGCGGATGTCTGTCCGTCCCACCACCTCCTCCATCCCCACATCCTCACCAGCACCTGACACAGCACTGCCTCACCCTGCCCCATGTTCAGCACGGCCCCAGCTGCTGGGGCAGGGGACAGGTCCCTGGAGGGGTGCAGACCCCACTGCCCTTACCCCCTGTACCGCACAGCTGGGTACTCCTTCAGTGTGGCACACAGCGTGGCGATCTGCTCGGCCAGGCGCTCCAGGATCGGATTTTTCATCTGGGCCTTGTGGGGGCTGTAAAAGCTTTGGAAGGAGTCAGCCGAATCCAGAGAGTAAACCTGGGAGGTGCAGCGGGAGGGAGGTTAGAGGGGATGCGCTGCAGGTGACATCCGGAGGGGAGCAGCCCCACAGGACACCCCAGTGGGTTTGGAAACCAGATTCAATCCCAGATGAAGGTCCCCAGCTGAGCCTCGGACCAGGCAGGGGAGCTCAGTGATGCTCACGGCATCCCTTGGGTGTTTGGCTGCCAGCCCTGAACCCTGATGCCTTCCCCAGCTCCCACTCCATGGCACGGTCCCTACCCATGTGTAGCCCTCAGGGCGAGCAGAGGAGGCAGGAGACACCCTGCCCACAGCAGCCACCTGCTCCCAGACAGGGTACCAGAGATCCTGGGACAAGCAGGGACATGCCGCTCCCAGCCGTACCCCTGGTAAAAACCAGAAGCCAATTTGGTTGCATGTGGAGATGCCAAGAGGTCATCTTCCACCTGCCTGTCTCCCCAGAAATGCTGAGGCTTGAAGGGTTAATGGCACCAAGCAGGTCTGGCACCATCTGTCCCTCCCATCCCCATGTCCCCAGCAGGGGCAGATGGCACAGGGCTGCTCCCCGGTGCCCTTGGCAGGGGCCGTGCTGGGGCGGCACAGAGCTGGCCAATGCGGCTGCCGGCACAGGGCCAAAGTGTGGCGCCGGCTAAATCCCCCGCAGCGGATCAGCCCTGAGAAGTAATCAAAGGAGACAGCGAGGAAGAGCCGAGCAGGCGGCGAGGAGACAGCCGGCAGAGAGGAGTGCGAGGCTGTTACACAAACCCCCATGAGCTAGAGAAGGACCCAGAGCATCCCCCGGCCATCCCATCCCCGGGCCACCCCGGTGGGGTCGGTCCCCAGCCCAGCCTCACCTGGGACTCAGAGGGGAGGAAGGCAATGTTGATCTCCGTCAGGGTTTTGATGACCTTGGCGGCACGGGATTTCACCAGCTCATTGAAGAGGGCGTCGGGGCAGGCTGCAAGAGGAGGAGGAGGGCAGCGCTCAGCATCTCTCCATCCCCACTTGCTTGACCGACAGGGACGTTCCCTCCCCTCTGGGTACTCACAGTCAGTGAAGAAGACATGGGCAGCTCTGTACTTGGAGGTGGGGGGATCCTTGAAGTCATTGATGAGGGAGTGGATGGACTGCAAGAGAGAAGGGACCAGCCGAGCTGGCAGGGTGGCACCGCGAACATCTCAGCAGGGTCACCCAGGGTCCTCCCTCCTCCTGGCACGGGGGAAGCTCTGCACCTCTGGTCCACCACCCAGGCGGCACCGCTGGTCTCACTGGGGCCAAGACGCTTCCCATGGGCATGGCTTACCATCCCAGCAGGGCATCCCCCTGCCTCCCCGCAGCCAAAGGCCATGCCCCCACACCCCACACCATGCTCTCACCTTCTCGGAGGGGGTGATGAGATAGACAGCCTCCAGGCTGGGCAGTGGCTCCCGGCGCTTGTTGATATCTTCCACAACTAGGGGGAAAAAACAGGCACCATGGCAGGGACGGGTGCAGGCAGGGGCACCCAGCTACGTGGGGTTACTGGATGTCCCACAGCAGCACAGGACCAGCCCTGCCAGCCACCCCATGTCCAAAACATCCCCAGCCACTCATCCCTGCCCACTCAGAAGCTGGGGCCAGGGCTGTCCCCGCTCTGTCCCAGTCCTTGTAGCATGTCTCCATCCCAAGTGGGAGGGGGGTGCGTGGGGGCCATGCCACCACCTCGCCTGGCTTGTGCCAGCCTGGAGCTGCATTTGCAGGTCCCGGGTACAGGGGGAGGTTTTGCCCTCCTCGTGGTGAGGCTTGCGAGAGACAGCTGGGAGCCGGTACTCACTTGTTATACCCTCCGTCATGATGTCGGTCATCTTGCAGCAGGAGGAGAGCATGCGCATGCTGAGCTGGTCCACCACCAGCACCTGGGGAGAGGGGCTGTGAGCTGGGGGCATGGCAGGCAGCCAGGGAACTGCCCTTCCCCACCCTTGGGGGCTCCCTGCCCACACCTACCCCCTTCCCCTGCTTCCTCCTCCCCATCCTCCTCCTCCTCCTCCTCCTCCTCCTCCTCCTCCTCTCCTGGGCCCCCCAAGGTTTGAACTCACCTTCCATTCGCCCTTCTTCTTCACTTTCCGGATCACATCGTGCATAATCTCTGCAAGAGAGGGAGTGCGGGGTGGGGTGAGCACCCCAAGTTCCCCCCTGTAACACGCCAGGGCCCACCAGCAGCTGTGGGGTCTGCGCCGGGGGCACCAAACCCCCACCCATCTGTAGGGCCAGGGGGAGCCCCGCTCCCCCACTGCCTTTCCTGGGGGCCTGGGGAGATGGGGGGTGGGTTTGGGGTACCCAGGGAGGGGTGGTCACCCCCCCAGACCCAGTTTTCTCTCACATTTGGCACTAACAGATGGACCCCACGCCGGTGGGGGGCCGCAGGCTGGCAGAGGGTTGGGGGGTCCCTCTGGGGAGCCTGGGGGCCACCCCATATGTCTCAGGCCTAATCCAAAACATCGGGAAAACAGCAGCAGCTTAAGAGCTCCTTTTAGAAACAAGAATCAAGCGGCCTGAGCCTGCTCCTTGTAATCCCCCGCCATCTCATTTCACCTCCTGTGGCTGCTGGGCTTATGCAACCAGCCAGGACGACAGCACCCATAGGTCCCCCCCTGCACCCCAGGGACCCCTCAGGGCTGGGGCACCCCCAATCCCAGGCACAGACACCCTGCTTCTGCCCCAGGCAGCTTGCAGGGCTGCTCCCCATGGGATGCAGGGTAAGGCCATGCGAGGAGGTGGTCCCAGCAGTGGGATGGTGATGTTACCTTTTGGGGCTGGGCTGCAGGAAGGGGGTTTCAAGCCTTGCCAGAATAGGTGCCTGTCCCGCCAGACACATGTGCTGCCTAAACATCTGTGTGCAGGGCCATGAGGTGCCCCAAACCCCTTTTTACCCTGGTGTATGAACCATCAGCCTTCACAGAGCAGGGAACTGCCTGGGTGAGCCCAGAGCAAATTCTGCAACCGTGTCTTCTCCCTGGCTTTCCCTCTGGTCCCAGGGACAGGGATGCAAATGGCCAATTAAAAGCCAATTAAGAAATGTTTCTAAATTAGAAAACATGTGAGCTGTGGGGAGCCCATTTTTGAGGGTGTCACCCTGCCAGCCTCAGCCTTGGGAGCTTCCCCTGTGGCAGTGACCCCAAGGGTGCTGGTCGCCCAGGTAAAGATCCGTTTGGGTTTACAGGGGGCAGTTTGGGGTCTAAATGGACTCGATGATCTTAAAGGTCTTTTCCAATCTAAAGGATTCTAAATTTGTCCCTTGTTTGGAATAAGGCGTGAGGGTCGTATGCAGGGGGGACTGCCCTGGGAGCACCCAGCCGTAGAAACTCCTGCTTTTGGGTGATGCTGAATTTGGGCAAAACACCTCATCTTCCCAGCTCCTACCCCCACTGGGGATTTGCACGGGTACGAGCGGCTCAGGGACAGTCGAAGCCTGGCAGCTGCCCTGTGCTGCATGGGGCAGCCTCACCAGGAGAGCAGAGGGACCCTGCCAGGCTCAGCTTGGCCCCGGCCCCCCGGGATGATGCTCCCTGTGGTTTCCCCATGCTGCTGGGCTCATTCACCATGCTAGCACCCAAACACACTGCAGTGTTTTCACGTGCTGAGTGAGGCTGGAACACCTCCCAGGCTGCCAGAGGGGCTCAGAGCCGCAGCACATAGTGCCAGCAGGGACAGAACAGGAGCCTGTGAGCATCGCTGGTCTGTCTGTCCTGCTGCAAAACCTGGAGGCAGCCATTCCCACCACTCACATCCATCTCCTTCCCAGCAATATCTGCCTTGGGGGAACCTCAGAAGGATGCTGGCCATGAACTTGGGGTTCTGCCTGCTCTTGGTCACATCCTTTAGCCTCATCATTGGTGAAGGGGGTGCAGGTGTGGGGAAGGGGGGATGGAGGGTAACGGGGTACAGATAATCTATACCCTTGAGCCCCCAAGCTGGACACTGCTGGGGGGTAAATCCTGCTGCCTGCACCCATGTGTGCTGCCCACCCAAATCCAGATCTCCCACACAGCAAAAAAGTGAGCCGGGAATTGTCCTCTGCCGTGGGCAGAAGCCAGCAGCGAGGGCTGCCCGTGTGTCCCCGGTCCTGCTCTCTGGTCCCCTCTCAGTCCTGCTGGTGCACAAGCAGGGCCGGGAGGGAGGGATGCCAGCGCATCCCTCCTCTTCCTTTCATTACTCACATTTGGCTCCTTCCCCAGAGCAAGGATCCAGAAATAACAGCGCTGTTTACAAGGCAGTACGCACGCGCCCTCCATCCCACACCAACCACCTCAGTCGCCAACAACGGGGGGCAAAGCACAGGGGACCGCGGTGGCGCACCACGTGCCGGGGCAGCGGTACCACCCGGGAAGGGGTCAGGAGCAGCCAGGCAGAAATCCTGCCCCTGCAAGGAAAACACCACTTTGGTCCAGGGGCAGGAGGGGAAGGAAGAAGGAGGCTGGGAAGGAGCAACCTGGGGCCCAGGCATGGTGCAAAGGCCCCAGCAGCTCAGCTCATGGCACCCTCTGTTTGCTGCGGCAAGGGTCGCAGGGAAAGGGACCCCAAAAAGCTGCCTCAGCCACCCCCGAGCTTGTCCTCACTGTGACAGCCACTGCAGGGGACATTTCATCTTCAGTGCTTGGCTTTGCGGGAAGTCTCTCTATCGCCTGCGTAGGGGTTGAGCTGGAGGGGGTGTGTGTGCATGTTTGATGGGGGGAGCATCTACCTGGCTGTGCACCTCCCCGTGCAAAAAGCACCATCATGTCCCCTGGCCTGATCCTGACACCAAGATGGGCCTCCCAGAGCAGCAGCTGGGCACCTCTGAGGAGGACTGCTCTGAGCTTTGCAGTTTTAGGGTGTCCATCCCCTGGTCTGAGGTAGGCCCTTGTAGAGGAATTACAGAGGAACGAAGGCAGGTTAATTAACATTGATAATGTGCAGCTGTGGGCTGGCTTCAGGGGCGGTGGGTTGGCTGGTGTGGATGATGTGCAGCTGTGGCTGGTTCCTGCTAAGGAGTTAAATAGCTCTAAGGGGGATGGAAGAGGAGCACTGGATGAAGAGAAACCTGGAAGATATAGAGAGAGAGTGCCCTGGATGTAGGAGAGGTCCCAGGAGAAGCAAGGGGGCCAGGTGAGGAGAGGCTGGCTGGGAGAGGAGCCTGGAGAAGGAAGAATCCAGATGCAGCAGAGGCAAGAAGCAGGTGGACTGGCATGAAGAGGGTGGAGAAACAGCATGGACAGTAGATGGACTTTTGAAACCTTGCAGGGGGACTGGTGGCTGTGCTGGGGCAAGGCGGGGGAACTGCTTATGGAAGTTAACCTGGGAAGATGCTGGTTTTGTTAGTGCTGCAACAGGCCCCCATCAGCCCTAGGGGCCAGCCCCGCTGCAGAGCTGCCCTGTGCCTGGGCTGCAGACAGGCACAGCCGTTCCCTAAACCAGCATCTTCTCTTGCCTTGACCATGGCTCAGATCTGGCTCCAAAGAGCTGCTTGTCCACCAGCTGCCAGAGCCAGCTCAGAGCCCACGCAGGGTCAGGAAAGGCAGATCCACAGAGCATCCTCCAAAGAGGCTCTGTGGCCATGACAAAGCCCAGGAGGGCACGACACACAGACCCCAGGAAAAGCCTGAGATCACAGTGTCACATTTGGAGGAGACATGGCCATGACATCCTGGGTGTCCTTGCAGCAGCCGTGAAACCCCCAGGTTAGGGAAAAGCAGTCTGTTAGCTCTTGGGTGGACCAAGAGGGCAATGCTAAATGCTGGCTGTGGCCAGGGTTGGCAAGGAAAGGGGGAAGATGTGGGAATTTCAAGGTGGAAAGGTGCCAGCTGCTCCCTGGGGCTGTTTTGGCTAACGTGGCTGCTAGCAGTGGGGCTGGATGCTGTCTGTGTTGCTGTGGCTGCGAAGCTGGGCAGGAGGTGAGCACTGTTCTCATGTCTCTACATTAGCAGGTCAGCTGTTCCCACCCATATACTCAAACCGTCTGGCCAGCCGGAACTTTTGGGCTCTAACTTCAGTCAGTGGTGCTCACAGTCAAGCTTTTAATCTTGGAGATAAACTGGGTTTTGAGGGGAACAAAACGTGTATCTGTATCTCACCCAGTGCCTTCAACACCTGGCTTGTCTGGACCTACCACACTTCATCTGTTTCCTTCAGGCTGGAAGAATTTTAATGACAATTTCTACCAAGAACAGACAATACAAATAGCTCTAGACTTCTCCTCCAATGTAGAGACGACATGGACAAGGAAGCACATCCCACCTGTGGATGGAGGACCTCCGTTGCACTGCAGTAATACGGTCCTAACAGTGCCATCATGCAGATAACAGGCTTGAGAGCAACCACCTCGCCCAGCCCACTGCCTGCAGTTAGCCTCGTTCTTGGGGTGACACGTGGCATGGAAATGACCCACTGCATTGTTTCCAAGCAGGGCCAGAAGCTGGTGACACGGTGGCCTAGTAGGACTCAAGCCCATACGTCACTCCAAGAGGCTTAGCCCGCGTTATTTATACCAAGCTGGCCAGGCAGCCTTTCTCCAGGCCTGCCTTGCCTCGCTGGCTCATGGCAACAGCAACCAGCCCCGTGCCTCCAGCTGGTCCTGGGGGAAGAGGGACCAACCCTGCCACCACTTGCACCCACACCAGCAAAGCTGCGCCCAAACACAGCCTGTGCTGAGATGGACTCATCTGGGGATGTCCCAGCCCCGTTATCCTGCTTCAGAAAGAGCCTGAAACATCATGAGCAGCCCCGACCTTCTCCACGGAGGAGGAAGCAGTAAAACCTTGTCCTGGCCACCACCTCACCCTGGAGCACCAGGATGGGTGAAGGATGCTGCAGGCAAGGGATGCCACAGCCAGGGGACATTTCTGCTCTAGTGCTGCCCCAAGCCTGGCCGGTGCCAGCAGTGATGGCCAAGCCCTTCCCTCCTGGAGCAACACAGGAGGCCAGACTCCTGCTGCTCAGAAAAGCTCCTTCACTGCCACGTCCCAGGACCTCACAGGCTGCACACCTTGGCCTGATGTGGTGAGAGAAGATGGAGCTGCTTTACGGATGGGCAGCAGGCTGTAGGAATTGCCCAAGGTCCTAGAAGAGATGAGTGGTCTTAACCGTGGGCTTTTCCCTGTCACAGGTGGGGTTCAGTCCTTTCACTCCCCTCATGTATCATCTGTTTTGGGATCCAATATTCTGGAGAGCCAGATCTCAGAAATCCACACTGAGGTTTGCTCAAGACCCACTTCTCTCAAAAAGCTGTCACAGTGCATCTCCAAGACAATCAAGTTTGGCTTTGGGTTGGCTTGGCAACTGCCTTTTTGCTGGTTCGTTAACTAATTGCTTAAGACAGTGTGAATGTTACATAGATACAACCACGTTTGAATGTAGTGGAGCACATATCTACCTCTGAACATCCTCAGTGAGGGATCTCTAGGTGCCAGTGTACCATCCCCAAGCAGTCCCTAATAAAATAGGTTTTACGGACCGCAGGATGGCAGGAAGGCCATCAGCCCCATTCAGTGCACAGAGAATAATTCCATTTACAGGAGGCAAAGCCTAGCTGATGTCCTTCAGTGCAGCTAAGAGCCATCTCAGGGACGATCTGAGCCTGGAGACTGCTGTGTCCATAAAGCAAGCAAGTCTCAAACATCTCCTCTCTGGCAGTCTGTGTCCTGAACATCTATTTCTCTCACTGGATTATTTCTGGTGTCTACCTGGAAGACCTCAGCCTTTCTGAAGGACACATAACCTCATGTAGCAACCTGCTAGTGGTGCAGCCCAGGTGCCATCCAGCTGCAATAACTCCTGAAATGGGCAGAATTGCCAAGGCTAAGCTTCGTCCCTTCCTTCCCCAACCCTGGATGAGGTGAATGTTGGTATTTTCACATCCAGAGCAGCACCACATCTCCCTCAGAGCCGCTGGTGAAACATGCCACGTGTCAAAGCCACACCAGTATTTGTGCTACTCCGGGGAACCACACAGTGCTGCTTTGCTGCTGTGGCTCTAGCTTCAAGGATTAGTCACAGTAATCGTAGTAACCTGTGATTAATTCCTCCTCTTCCTATTTGCACGGCTCTCGTGAAGGATGTATGTATTTATATCTGCCAGCCAAAGCCATGGGAAACCTGCACAGCCTGGAAAGAAGGACAGAGACCTGGAGGTCTTGAAGTCTTTAGAAATTGAGTAGCACACCCAAAGGGAAATACAGGAAATGAAATGCATCTCCACACCCATGAATCGCTCTCACTGACAGCACTGGAGAATCAGGGTAAAATCACAGGTTTTCACTGCCGGGTCACTCCTGGCACCATCTCCTCAGGTCTGCACAAGGATCTGGGAGTTGAGCAGTTTCTTCATCTGGGCAGAGTCAACGGGCCACAGACCATGTCAGGTCCCTTCTGAAGGCATCACCCCTCACTAACATTTGTCCTCTTCCACCAGGTGTTTCCATCCCCAGCAGATGCTGTACCTGGCTGTCGGGGCTGTTGGTATAGCCAGCGTTGCCAGTGCTTCCGTGTCAAGTGCTTCCCTGCAGCAGGACAGCACATATGGGGTGTCATGGCATCCTGGAGGGGAGGTGACCCTCTCCCAGGGGTAAGTCACGCTCTCCTACGCATGTGGCCATGACTTTCTGTGCTGGCTCTTCTCTGCCTTAAACCAAGAGGGAGCAGCACATCAATAAATTGGGGCTCTTCAGGCTGGGCTGGTCTCCTGTGCCCACACGGACACCAGGGACAGGCTGGAGGGTAGCTGGTCCAACTCTGAATGGTCTTTTCTGCTCCCTTAGTGGCCAAATGTCAAACCATCTGATGGACTCCATCCCATGAATGACCCTATAGCACATGTGTCAGTGTGTGCGTGTACACATTCACGTGTTTGCGTATGCGCATGGGCAATGTGGAAGCCCATAAATTAATGCACCTTCAGCTTGATCTATTTCTGCACTCTCCAAAGCACAACAGCCAAGTTCCTTCCCGCACCGTGAGTTGGTGGACGCAGCATCTGCTTCTCAGTGTGCAGCTATAAGCCATGTGACAATGATTCTCTTTTTAAATGTGTTGATTTTGTGGGAAGAGGGAGGGAATCTCTCCTGGGACACTTTTCCTGAGAGGTGCAGGGGAATTAGACCCAGACCCCTTTTTTTTTTTTTTTTTTTTCTAAGAGGCAAAGAGTCCATGCCCTCTATGTCGGTGGCTTTTTCAACCTTCTTGCACATGCAGACACTGGTGGGTGGATGCAGACCTGCCAAAGTGAGGTTTGTCATTCTTGGTAACCTTCCATGGTCACATACAGGCAAAGTGTTTCTCAGCCCCTGGTGCAGACCACAGATTGAAGCCTGAAATTGCTCTGCAATGTGTGTGAAGGTGAGCCTTGAATGTTGCAGTTATTTTTTCAAGCTTTTCCAACCTAGAGCCAACACTGGAGGCGAGACAGACCCTGGTGACAGAGCCAAAGGCCCCAGCAGAGGCTTTGCCAAGCGCCTGTTCCTTCACCCACGTCTCAGGCAGGCAGCTGCCCTTAGGACTCCCCAAAGCTGGGGACTGGGACGGTGGGCTGCCCAGGATGCGACTGGCTTCAGGATCTCCCACCCATGGGGGACAGGGCACAGAGACCCTCTCCTCCTCAGCCATCCACTGCACCGTCATGCTGAGAACATGGCAGGGCTGAAGGCTCTGCCCTTGTGCAGGCAGGAGGATGCAGCACACATCCCTGCAATGGTCCCACCAGGACCAGCCAGCCCTGCGCCTTTTGCTGCCGCCTCTTTCTCTTGCTTGGCAAAGACCTTGCCAGACCTGGCTCTGGGGCAGCACACGAGCCTGGCATCCTGGTTCCTGAGATGGGCTTGGAGTATCCTCAATGAGCAGCATCTGGCCCACAAAGTCTCCCTGTGCCCTCAGCAAACGGGTGGTGGGAGCTGTGAGGTGCCCCAAGCAGCCTGGGTAAGTCACACATGGGTGGCAGGTCCCCAGGCTGTGCCCCAAGGCTGGCAGCTGGCCGGCAGCCCTGCCAGTGCCTCCTCCCTGTCCCTGGAGGTGCAGCACAGCATGTGCAGCTCCACATGAGCCTGGGTCCCTGAGTTATCACATCCCCAGGTGGCGGTGGACCCTTGAGAGGTACAAATGGGGACCCCAACTGACACAGCACATGGGTGCTGAGGGGCCATCAGACCTCATCCAGGCAGGTTTTAACTGTGGGGCTCCTTGGTGTGGCTCTAGCAGGCAGGAGCTGGGCACAGGCCGCCTCTGCAGGAGGATGAATAGACAAGGGTGCTCTGTGGGAGGATCAGCTACTGTCCTGGGGGAAAGGTGTTTTCTTGCTGTCTCTGGAAGGGCGCTCCTTTATCCCAGCGCTGCTCTGCCTCTCCCATCTGTCCGTGACTTGAGCAAAAGGAAGCCCTGAGGGGGGGGATTCTCTCCTCTTACAGGTGAGGGGGTCCAGGGGTTTTCAGATCCAGCACACGTATGACCTCTGTATGCTCTGCCTACATGTCTTGCACCAGCCCACCACGGGGACAGACATGGCACAGGTGTCACCCCTGCAGCACAGCTCGTCTTGCCTCACTGATGATAGTTCAATGAAGTAAACCCAGCCGCCTCCTCCTCCTCTCCACTGCAGGGTGCT
This sequence comes from Falco rusticolus, assembly GCF_015220075.1. Classification (NCBI taxonomy): domain Eukaryota; kingdom Metazoa; phylum Chordata; class Aves; order Falconiformes; family Falconidae; genus Falco; species Falco rusticolus. Next base: position 43,995,085 of record NC_051195.1, read on the forward strand.
GCAGGAGAGCAGGGACCCAGCCAGGCAGGGGAAGCTCAGGGCAGGCTGCCCTGAGAAGATCTAAGGAGGCCCTGGGGCATGAAGGGATGGGAGGAATGTCTATGTGGCAAGGGGGTTAGATGAAGATTTGGGGATGGGTGTCATCAGAGGTGGGGACTGCTTCCCATGCTTGGATGAGAATTTTCTAAACCAGTACCAGAACAAAGCGACTGGTTCTTCAATGGGGCTCCCTGGGAGGTAGCCGCAGAGGGAACAGAAGAAGATGTACCAGGAGGACCTGGTCCTCGGGCATCACCTCCAGGGCTGAGCATGCTCAGGTCCAAGCCCAGTCAGATGAAAACAAGTCCTGGAGGGATGCAGCCATCACTGCTGGAGACTGCGGGGAGGCACAGAGACAGCCCCCCAGCACACACCCCACAGCTCTGGGGGGGTGACAATCCGGTTCTGTCCATCTCCTGCAACACTCACCCACTTCGTTCCCCTGCCACCCCCTCCCACCTCTCCAGGGGCCTCTCAAACCCGTCTTGTTATGGCACCAGCTGGTCAGAAGACTAATCCGGGTCTGGAGGGAAGCCAGGGCAGAATGCAGCTCCAGAGGGGGGGCCTGGCAGAGCGAGCCATGGCAACGCGGCAGCATCATTCCCACCCTCCTCCGGAGGGAGCCCAGCAGAGATACCCTGCCCCAGGCTTGGACCTTTTGCTCCTTATGAACCAGCATCTTCTCCTGCAGGTAAACCTTTGGGGAATCCCTGCCTGGGAGCAGGCTGGTGCAGTGAGGGAGAGCCGGGGAGACCTTGTGCCAGCTGCATTGGTGCCCAGGGAAGGGGGAGATCTGGGTACCCTGCAGCTCCTGACTCTGGGGGAGCAGCTCCAGCTGGAAACAGCACCTCGAGGCAGGAGCTGAGCCCATCAAACCCAGAAGCCTCCCATGGCAGCCCAAGGAGCACCTCGAGCTCCGGCAGGAGGGGAGGGCTGGACCCCGCAGGGCCCTCCTCCGAGGGCCCCGTCCTTCGCTCCTATGCAGCATTTTGCCTGCACAAACCCTGCTCTCTCCTTCCAGACACCCACGCTTCCCCGGCAGCCCCGCTACAGCACTGATGCCCAGCTATCATTTTCAATCTGGAATGATGTTTTTCAGGGAAGAACAGAGCAGTTGGTTAAAAAACCCTGAAGGGAAGGACTGAGCCAGATTTCCATGATGCTGCCTTGAACCTCTGTGTGTGTGTGTGTGTGCTCTCTCCCAGCCTATTTCAGCGGAGAGACAATGAATGAAAATAAGGAACACGCAGTGGCGCTGGTCCCTGTCCCCTGGTTAGCGAGGGCACTGGATGAGCTGGATGCGGCCCTGCCTGGGGGCATGTGGGCAGCTGGTCCAGCTCCCCCCCGCCGCTCGGCTGGGCTGGGGGCTGCCCCTCTGCCCACCTTGGAGGCGAGGGGACCAGCCCCCCCAAAAGAAAACCCAGCCAAGCACAAGAGCCAGCCTCCCCCCTCCCCAAAGCTGATCCTGCAGCAGAGAAACAGCGGGGCATTTCCCTGGCTTTTCCCTTTCATTTTGCAGCGGGCTGGGCTCTAACCCCCAATGCAGAACCCTGGGGGGGGGGGGAGGGGGGTGGCGCAGCCCCCCATCCCCGGGGCAGGTGATGGCTGGGAACAAAGCAGGGACATGAATCCAGGGGGATCCCCCCCTCCCCATCACATCACCACCCACCCGATCACACCACCAGCCCCGGCCGCACCATCTGCAGCCTGCGCGGGAGGGCTGCGCTGCACAGCGCGGCCGGAGCCACCGCACCCGCGGGGGCTGCACCCAGGGGCACCCCCCGCCCCGAAAAAAAAAAAAATAATAAAGGGCGATCCGGCCCCCCGCTGGCCGCGATGCCACGGAAATAAATCACGCAGGGGGAGCGGGGAGGGACGAGAAGGGCTTTTCATGGCTGCGGGAACCCGGGAACTTCCCACCGGTTCCTGCCGTTCCTGCTCTGGATTTAGTTGGTTTTTCTTAATGCGGAGTTTTTCGCTTTAATTTTGCAAGGGGGGAAGGGAGCCGCCAGCACACACACACCACCCCCCTCCCAGCCTCGGGCGTTTTGGAGAACTCCCCCCCCCGCTATCAAGACGTTGAAAAAAATACCGCCTTGCACCAGCGGGGAAGGAGGAAGCGGAGCCGGGGCTGCTCCTCCGCCCCCCCCCCCCCCCGAAACAGCGCGGCCCAGCGCCGCCCCAAGGGCGCAGAAATGCCCCGGGGGGGAGGCCGGGGGGGCACGGCGGCCCCGGGATCACGGAAGCCGAGTCACGTCCGGGGGAAAAAAAAATAAATAAAAAATTATATATCACCATTACAGCGGGATTTGTGGCAGACAAAGCCGAGAGGCGGGCGGCCTGGCGGTGCAGGAGGGTCTGCACAGCCGGACATCCCTGTGCCCCCCCCCCGCCTCCCCGGGGCAGACCCCCGGTGGGGGGCGATTGGGCTTTCCTCGTTATGCTGGGATGAGGCGATCGCCCCTCGGCCACCTCGGAGCCAGAACCGGGGAGGTGGGAAGGCTCGGGCGCCTCTCGCTTCCCTCTTTACCCCCCCTCCTACTTCCACCGCCCCCCCTTCTCCTCCCCTCCCCTCAGCACTGCAGAAAAATCCCAACAGCCTCAACACCCTCCCCTAAAATTAAATAAACAAAACGCGGACGGGGACAGCAAGCCCCGTGTCCCCCCCCCCAAGCCCACCGGGCCGGCCTGTCCCCACGGGGGTGTCCCAAGCCCCCTCCCCCGTCCCCCGCCGGGCGCCGATGCCGCCCCGAGGGTCCGTATTGCGCATCCGCAGCATCCCCCCACCCGCGGAAAAGGGGGGGCCGGAGCCTGGTCATCTTCATAACCCCCCCCATACCGCCCCCCCCCCGCGGGGTGCGCAAGTAGCGCGGCGGGACGCGGATCTTACTTTCTCCCACCACAGCCTTGAGTCCGATAGGTGCCATGTCTCCGTGCCGGGGGGGCCCTCCGCGGCCGGGGGAGGGTCCGGGGGGGGCGGCCGGGGGCAGGCAGCGCCGGGTAAGGCTGCGGGCGGCGGGCAGCGCCGGGCGGCGCAGGGCGGGGGGGCCGGGCCGGGCCGGGCGGGGGGCGGCGCGCGGCGCGGCTCAGCTGACCGCGCGGGGGGCGGGGCTGCGTCACTGCGCCCGCCCCGCCCCGCCCCGCGCCGCTCCGCGCCGCAGCGCCCGCGGCCGAGCGCCCCCTGCGCCCCGCGCCCCCGCACCGCAACCCCGGCACGAACCCTGGCACCCCGCAACGCGGCCCCGGCGTATCCCCCTGCCACCCCCCGCACCGCACCCCCTGGCACGTCCCCCTGGCACCCCGCGCCCCCGCACCGCACCCACGACACGAAGCCAGGCACCCCGCACCGCAGCCCCGGCACCTCCTGGCGTCCCGCACCACGCCCCCGGCACGTCCCTCTGGCACCCCGCACCGCACCCTCCCACATATCCCCCCGGCACCCCGCACCCCCACACCGCACCCCCCAGCACATCCCCCTGGCACCCCACACCGGCATCCCCCCGCATATCCCCCTGGCACCCCACACCCCCACCCCAGCATCCCCTGGCACCCTGGACCCCCACGCGGGCACCCCCCACCCCCCGGCATATCCCCCTGGCACCCAGCACCCCCTGGCACCTACCGCTAAGCCCCCCCTCGCCCCGCACGCCCCAAGCCTCAGCTCTGCTGAAGCAGAGCTCTGTCCCAAACATACACTATGCCCCCCACCCCGGCCTGCAGCATCTACCTGGGGGGGCAAGACCCTGCACAGGACAGCAGGGAAGGCAGTGGGGCGGGGGTCCCTGGGGTGTCTATTTTCCAGTGGAGTAACTTCAGCCCCCACCCACCACGCAGGGGTGGCAGCCCCCCCCCAGCCACTCGCAGATGGGCAATGGCCAGGGCTGTAAATGTTGGGGGCAAAGGCTGCGCCCCCCAGCACCCAGTGCTGCCACTCCCCGCACCCGGGTGCTGCTGCCGGGGGGGGAGCTTTCCTGCCAGGCTAGGGTGCAGGGTGGGTGCCCGGGCTGCCAGGCACTGCCGAGCTGGCTCCTGGCTGTGCCAGGGGGGGTCTGAGAGTTTCTGTGCATCCCCCTCCCCCCAAGGGCTGGACAGGGTGTGATGGGGTGAAGGGGGGGAAATGGGAAAGGAGGTGGGAAATGGCATGATGCTAGCACAGAGCCCGAGCCAACGGCAGCGTGCTCCACAGGCAGACAGGTATACTGTCTGTGTCTGTATATATATATATTTATATTTATATATATATATATGTATATTTATATATATCTGTGTGGCCATATGAGTGTCCACTGCATCACTCAGAGGTGAGGCAGGACAAGGGTGCCTGGGGACAGAGGACGGCAAAGGTGAGTAGGGGGGACAGCAGGGTGATGAGGGCCAGTGCTCCATCCCACTGCGTCGGCCCCCAGCAACCCCAGGTCAGGCAGACGTGTGTCTCGATCCTTTGCTTTAAAACCTGTTCTCGTCAATACTTCCTTAAAAATAAGCTGGAGTTGAGTTTGTCAGAGCTGCCGGACTCTCTGCCAACCACAGGCTATAAATACCAGCAGGCTATTTAAGAGCGAGGTATTTATATTGCCTTCCTCATCTCCCCATCAATCTTCCCAGTGAGGCCGAGCATCACTTGTCTGTAGGCAAAAATACAGCACGTGTACAGAGCCACTGGTGAACCGGGACCAGGACCCATCTGCTGGGGTCCCCGCCATGTCCCCCCTCTCTGCCCTCAGGGACACTCGGCTCCCCAGCAGCCAGTTGGTTCTCACATCCATTACACCTGGCAGAAAAAAAAAAAATTAGAGTAACACTTGCTTCGTTCAAAAAATCAGCAACCAAATGCTGAGCACCCCGATGTGCCGGCAGAGGCAGGGTGCCAGGCTTGGGGGGGGGGCTTTTGGGGGTGAGCGCTGGGTGGGCAGGGACAGAAATGTCCCGCAGATGCTGGGGTGGGGAGTGGGCTGCCTGTGGGAAGGATGCTTTGGTGTTGCCTTCCTGACAGAATGGGCTCAGCCCCGTCAGATCTGGGGAGCCCACGTCCTGATGCCCAGGAGCCTGCTGGCTTTGGGGCTGGGGGACTGGAGGCTGGTTCCCACTTGAAGGCATTTGCTGGGGTGCAAAATACCTCGGGCTGGTGGGTCCCCCAGGCAGAGACCATGGGCTGCTGGCCACAGGCCATAGACCTTGGGGACCACCAGGAGCCATTCTCTGCAAGGGGCTTCAGGTCATGAGCTGGAGCCATGCAGCCTGGACCCCCCCAGCACAGCAGAGCCACCATCTGCAGGTAAGGGAAGGGGACCAGCATTTCTTCATCCCCCCTTTCCACCACAGGGCTGAGAAGGAACATCAGGGGGGGAGGGGAGGGGTGGTGGCTGCTCCCCTCGCTCCATCCTGTGCTGGTTTGGTCCAGGTGATGTGAATTGGGGTGACCGGGTCTGGCAGCTGGGAACTCTGCAGGGAGCAGTGGCTGTTGGCATGGGATTGAACCCTGCCTAAATAACGGGGGGAGCTCAGAGGCAAGATGAGGGACTGGTCAAGAAATTGGAGGGAGCTGGCTGAAACTGGTTTTCCTGCATGACAAGTTTGAGGATGTCTGCGGCACCGAGGTGGGGTTGATGTAGGAGAAGCTTTCCCAAGCAGCCCCGGGGCCTCATCCTGATTCCTCCTTGCTGGTCCTCTCCTAAGGCATCTGGACTGGGAGGCCTTGCTCTGGGCTTTTTCAGCCCCAAAAGTTCAGTTGAAAACTGTTGAGATGTGGGAAATAAGTTTAACTGGGAAAAATGGGGACGTCCCACAGTCTGCTGAGTCCTGAGGCTTGGGGGAAACACCAGCAGCTCCTACTGCCCCCTGCCCACCTTCCCCGGGGACCAGGCAGTCCCCAGAAGCACTGGGGGGCTCAGGGGCACTCACAGGGCAGTGGGGGAAGAGTGTGAGCGTATCCCTGGGCCCTCTGATTCCCCTGGCTAGCAGGCAGGGTGAGTCTCTGCAAAACTGTGTGAGCCCTGGGGCTGTCCTCTCCTCCAGAGCCCCAGAGAGGTGGAAACCCCCCAGGCTTCATCCCGCTGGGGGATGCATCCATCCTCAGGGGGTGTGAAACAGGCAGGCTGCTTCCACCCCACCCTCAGTGCGGGCAGGGACAAATTGGTGACCATTAAATGACTCACCTGGGGCCAGGAATGTGTCCCAAGTGAAGGTGGCTGCAGGGATAGGGAGGGCACAGCCTCACCCGTTGCTTTGTCCCCATGCGCTGCCTTGGGTGAAGCTGCTCAGGGTTAATCATCTCCAAGCGTCCAGTGTTTTCACTGGAGTCAGTGAGGGGTGATGGCTGAGCAGAGGTACCTTGCTGCAGGTGCAAGCGGGGCTCAGGCTCTGTGCTTTGGGTTTTCCCACTGTTTCCAGCTGTTCATCATTGTTCAGACATAGGAGGGTTTTTTCCTTTCCCTGGTGCAAATGCCAGGGTGGTGGCTGCAGTGACCCAGCACCAGGATTTGCATGAAGCGACGCCACGTCCCTGCCCAGGGTTTAGAAGCGGAGCAGAACCTACAGGTCAGAAAACCACTCTTGGCGGTATCCCACAGCAAAGAGCAGAGCCAGGGCCGCATCCTGGCCTGACTGCCACTGGGAATAGCCACCAGTGCCAAAGGGGCTGAGACCATCGTTCCCATGTTTATTGGTGTCCAGTGCCCATACACGTGGGCTCCTCAGGAAGGCTGGGCAGCTGGCAGAACCCCCAGCCTCTCCAGAGTCCCTGCAGAAGCCTGCAGGCAGCTGGAGGGGCTGGGGAGGCATTGCCTGTGCCCCATGTCATGCCCATGCCCCATTCCCATCCTCATGCCCTATATCCCATGCCTGTGTCCTGTGCCCATGCCTTGTGCACACACAAACATGCCCCATGCTGTGCCAGTGTCCATGCCCATACTCAGTGGTCATCCCGGTGCCCATGCTGGTGCCAGTACCCCATGTCCATGCCAGTGCTGGTGCCTAAGCCCATGCCTACAGCCATGCCAGAGCCTGTTCCCACACCCCTTGCCCATGTTGGTGCTGCTGCCTGAGGCAGATAGGCTGTCTGCCATGCCCATGCCGTGCTGGTGCCCGTGCCTGTTCCCATGCTCCATGCCAGTGCCTGTGCCCGTGCCCATACCTGTTCTCACGTCCTATACCAGTGCCTGTTCCCACGCCTCATACCACTGCCAGTGCCCAAGCCATATTCCCACTCCCATGCCCTGTGTCCTGTGCCCATGCCTTGTACACACAAGCACGCCCCACGCTGGTGCTGGTGCCCATGCCCACACCCTGTGGTCACCCTGGTGCCCATGCTAGTGCCAGTACCCCATGCCCATACCAGTTCTGGTGTCCACACCTACAGCCATGCCAGTGCCAGTGCCCGTTCCCACACCCCTTGCCCATGTTAGTGCCGCTGCCCGAGGCAGGCAGGCTGTCTGCCATGCCCCTGTCGTGCCGGTGCCTGTGCCTATTCTCATGCCCCGACCAGTTCTCACACCCTGTGCCAGTGCCAGTGCCCATGCCTGTTCCCACGCCATACCCATGCCATACTCACGTCCATGCCATACCCATGCCATACTCACGCCCATGCCATACCCATGCCATACTCACGCCATACCCATGTCATACCCGTGCCATACCCATGCACATGCCATGCACATGCTGTACGCAAGCCATACTCGTGCCATATCCATACCTATGCCATACCCATACCCACACCCATGCCATACCCATACCCATGCCATACCCATACCCACTCCCATGCCCATGCCATACCCACACCCATGCCATACCCATACCCACTCCTACACTCATGCCATACCCATACCTATGCCCATGCCATACCCACACCCATGCCATACCCATACCTGTGCCCATGCCATACCCATACCCACACCCATGCCCATGCCATACCCACACCCATGCCATACCCATACCTGTGCCCATGCCATACCCATACCCACACCCATGCCATATCCATACCTGTGCCCATGCCATACCCATACCCATACCTATGCCCATGCCATACCCACACCCATGCCATACCCATACCTGTGCCCATGCCATACCCATACCCATGCCATACCCATACCTGTGCCCATGCCATACCCATACCCATACCTATGCCCATGCCATACCCACACCCATGCCATACCCATACCTGTGCCCATGCCATACCCATACCTGTGCCCATGCCATACCCATACCCATACCTATGCCCATGCCATACCCACACCCATGCCATACCCATACCCGTGCCCATGCCATACGCACGCCCGTGCCGCTGCCAGTGCTGGTGCCGAGGCAGCCAGGCTGTCGCACCCTCCGCCTGGTTGGCGGCGACCAGTTATCCCAGTCCCGACCAGCAGAGGGGAATGGTGATCCGCATGAGCCACCCGCCTCCACCCGTGCCCTGGGCAGCCCCGGGGGCTGCGGTCCCTGGCCCCGTCGCCCGCTCCCTGCAGCGCGGCGCTCGCAGGCGCGGTGGGTGGGTGCTCACCCACGGGGTGTGTGAGTGGGGGTGAACCTCCCGAGCACCCCCCGACCTCTGTGCTACCTGCCACAGCCCCGTGGGACTGGCTTGTGTTTTTTTGCAGGGTCCCAGTTTCTCCCCAGCCAGGGCCAGGCCTGGAGCTGGTCCTCTCCATCCCTCTGCGCAGAACCAGGCTGGAGCTGGGGCTGGAGGTTATTGATCCTGCCCTGCCCCGGCTCTGGCCCTGATTCAGCAAAAGCCGGGGTCGTGGCAGGCCTGATTCAGCACTGCTTAGTCACCCTGTTATCTCAGAGCGCTGCTCCGGCACAGCAAATCCCCCTGGAGTCGGTGGAACTGAGGGTGCAACAGCCCATGGGGCCCATCCCCGGAGCCACGAGCACTGCACTGCTGCTCTGCAGGGCTACGCAGAGTTGCCCTTGTCTTTATCAGCAGAAGGAAGTTTTACTGCTGCAATTATACAGCTGTTAATTGCACCAAGACCGCTGCTCAAAGGCGAGCAGCCCCCTGCGCTCAAGGACACGTTCACACTCTTGTTTGACAGGGGTGCTTTTCCCTCCTGCCCAACCTTGGCTTGCTCAGACCCTGTGCCACAGCAGAGTCCCTTACCAGGGACATGTCTTATTCACCTCCGAGGCCTTAGGGGTGACCCCAGGTGGGTTTGCATGTGGCTGTCCCCCCGTGGATAGGGACCTGAGCCTTGGCTGCCAGCACCACCAAAGAAATGCATGCAGCTCTATTTGCAAAGGACAGCCTGAAACCCCCCAGGCTGCACGTCCTGCCTGCAAGCACCTCCAGGCTCTTCCCCCAAAGCGATCAGGTTTCCTGGTGATCTGGCTGAGGTGGAAACAGATCCTGGCCCCAGGGTCAATGAAAGTGAAAGGAAAACTGCTGATTGCTCCTTATGCCAGAGAAAGGGAAATAAATATTTACTGGGCTGAAAGCCTTATCCTGCAATGTACTCCTGTGTTCGGTGGTTGCAGGAATTCAGCAGGTCCTGGAGGTGTTAAGGGATGGGGAACAGCCTGTTCTGGGTGCTCTGCAGGTGCACTGACCACCTTTGCTGCTAAGAGGTCAGATTTTACACCGTGATAATGACTGCGTGGGAAATCCAAAGGGAGCAAGGCAGGGGTGATCCTCCCCATGGGTACCGAACCCAGGGGGACCAGCCAAAGGGGCAGGGAGCTGAGCATGCTGACCCTGGCAGGCTTAGTTTGACCTCTGTGAACACAAAAGTGTCCCAAACAATCAACTTTTTTTTTTTTTTTTTTTTAATGCTCCCTCACGGACATGGATTGGGGCATCAGGATCGTCCAGCTGTGTTGGGTCCCTGGGAAGGTGAAGGAGAGGTCTGGAGTACTTTGCTCATCATGGTGGACTTCTACACCAGCCTCAGGCTTCACGGGTGCTTTGAGGGCTTTGCCGATTCAGGGACTACCTCAGATCGCTGCTGCCATCGCCGTGGTCCCGGGCAGCTGCCTGAAACCATGACAGTGTTTGTTTTCCCAGGCTTATTTTCACAGGGAAATCCTTCATTTCGAAGCTAGGATAATTCAGCCAGCTCCAGGCAGATAAGCACTATTTCCATCTGCTCTGTGAGATGTAATTAGCTGGGATGATTAGACTTTATCACAGTGTAATTTTTTAAAACTCTGTATTTCCACAGTCTCTAACGGGAGGGATGTCTGTGCTGGGTCCGCTCACGGCCTGGGCACATGGACAGACACGGGGCTGGGCTTGATAAACCCATTTAAACATCATCTGTGGTGCAGGAGCTGCTGTGTTTGGTTTCCTTCTGCTCAGGGCTGCAGAGGGCTCCTGAACTCAGCAGGGCTCAGCTCCAGCCTCAGCGGCAGCAGCAGCACACAGAACAGGTGCCTCTGCTGAGGGATGTGGGGAAGGAGCGTGGGATGATGTCCCAGCCAGCAGACAGGCGCTGCTGCCTGTCATTATGCCAAAGGAGCGAGCCACCCTCGCACACAGGCAGTGCAGAAGGGATGAATTTAAAGGTGTCCTGGGGGAGGATGGGGCTGGGGGGGTGGCAGGAAAGCACTGGGGCACTGGGGGGCTTGCACCCCTTACCCAGCTATGGCGGGACAGGCTCAACACTTGAGCAGGGCTTTGCCCCATGCTACTCCCAGAAACTGGCAGTAATAGAGGAAGGACAAACCATCCCCATTCCCATCCCTGTCCCCACCCCATCCTTGTCCCCATCCTCCTCAGGCACCCAGTGGGGCAGCAGGGACAGAGCAAATCCCTACCAAGACTGCATAGGGACAACCTCTGCACATGGCCACGTGGGAATACATCGAGAAGTGCTCAACATGATGCCGCAGCTGAGCTTTGAGCTTCCAAACGCCTCCTATCATAACAAAACCCTTAAGATAACTCCTTTTCTTTCCCCCTCACAAGCTTTAGCAGCTGAGCCTGTCTCTGCCACCAGCCAGTGTGTGGCAAAAGCCCAGCGCTGCATCACCGCCCAGCACCAGCGGTGCCGGAGTGGCGTGCCCATTTTCAGGTGGTTTTTCAAGCCCCAGAAATGGCCTCTGTGTCTGTGCTGTAGCCTCCAGTCTCTGTTGACATGCTATTCTGAGCATGCCACAAATATAACCTTTCTGTTTGCAAATCAACAATATCAATGGCCTCTATTTTTTACCTTTTAATTGGTTGCTTTAGCTTTTTATTTAAGAAATACATCAGTGGGCAAAAGAGGTGGGTAATGGCTCAGTATGTAGTGCTCCAGTGCTTATGTGGATGGATTTTTCAAAAATAAGGGGTTTATACCACTTTCTTGGCCTATTTAGCAGGACTCTGTGCGCACTGCCTAAATCCTATTCCATACATTGCTTCTTTTAAAGGAATGAAGCTTGGTTTATAATAATGGAGTTATTACTGTGGGTAGACATCGACGGGTTTTTTTCGATTTGAGGAAGGTGGATGCATTTTCCCCACCTTTCAAATACCATCACCCCACTAAGGCAGACTTTCAAATTAATTCAGAGCCAGACTCCTCGGGGATCAGTGATGGGGAAAGTGTTTAAAAGTCTCCAGTGGAACAATTTTCTGTTGGAAATGAGATTTCACTGTAGCTAAATTTCCCACGAGATTCCCTTGATTTCAACAGCATTTTGGCCAAGCAAACAAACTGCAAACAAACCCACTGCTAAGGGTAAAGCCTTCTTCTTACAAGGCATGGCAAAGAAAAAAAGGCAAATATTTCAGCTTTGGAACGATTTTCCCTTTTAAATGTCTTGTGGGGGTAAGAACTGTGTTAAGATGGAAAGGGCTGATGCATGGTGGGCATCCTCGGGGGGTGAGCCCAGCCCAGGGGACACCCCAGCCCCCCTTGCTCCCACGGGTGCTGGGGAAGGTGCAGGGTGGCATCTGGGTGTGAATTGATGTCCTGATGTTCTTTGGCGTCGTGTTGAGTGTTTGGCTTTAGCAGAGCTCAGCCTGGCGTGGGAGTACCCGTAAGCCTCCCCACTCAGGAGGATGCTTAGCCCCAGGGTGGCAGCATCCCGGCACGGTGGGAGGGAAGGAGCCCCTGGCCCCCCCTGGGTGTGCTGGGTGGGTGGTGGGTGCCATTTCAGGGCAGGACTGGTGGCAGCTGGCAGGGAGAGGTGCAAGCAGCCTCCTGTCCCACTCCCCAGCCCAGCAGCTTGCGGCCGGCTGCAAAGAGCTATTTCAGGCAGGATAAACAGGATGCCTTGCTCCAGGCTGGCCTCCTCCACTCTCCGCTCCTGCCGCCGGGTAAACAGTCCAGCCCAGGAAAAGACTCGCAGCCTCCGAGCCGTTTCCATGCCGGCTGGCCTGGACCTGGCCAAGCAACCTGGCCGTGGCTAAGCCCCGCCAAGCCCAGGCTCTCAGTGGTCTGGAAGCATCCAGGGACCAGAGCAATCCCAAGGCATGGATCCACCTCGGTAGCTACTCCCTGGAGCTGCCAACTGGGAACAGTCTGAACTTTCTGGCCACACCACCACGTCCTCCCCCTTCCTCCTCCTCTTCCTTCTTTGGTCACAGCCCGGCTGCTGGCTGTGCGCAGGGGTCTGGGAAGGATGCAGGCAAGGCCTTTCCTCCAGCCGGATCGCTGGATCCTGCCCAGGCAGCGCGTGGAGGATCCTGCGAGGGCTGTTTCCGCATGTTGCTCTCGGGAGAGGAGCTGCAGCAAGAGCAGAGGAAGGAGGAGCTTTCCCACCGCTTCCTCCAGCTCCCCAGCCCCCGCGGCTTCCCTCCCCGGTGGGGCAGCCCCGGCGTGGGAGCTCACCCACCTCCCCGCAGCGCTCCGGGGAGCCGGCCGGGTGATCTTCAGCTCCGACGCAGGGTGTGCCAGTGGATTTTGGCTAGATCGGTGGAGCGTTACTGGTTCCAGTATCCCACTTTGTGCCCTCCAGCTCCCCAGCTGGTTGGTGTGGGGGATGCCAGCCCCCACCCCAGGCGAGTGGAGCCAAACAGCTCTTGGTCCAAAATCTATGGAATGTGTTTTAAGGCAACTTGAGTTTTTCCATCCCATTCCCCCGCAGGACGTGGGCTGCCCAGAGGCTGGGGAGGGAGGCCCCCTGCCTGCCACCCCCCCACCCCCCACCCCCCCCCCCGCCCCACTCCGGCTCCCAGGGCCACCATCCACCTTGGCACTGGGGAGTGCAGGGCTGCAGGGAGCAGGAGCACGCAGGGTCGGCGATGGCCAGGTGAAGCGATGTCAGGAGGGTCCGCAACAGCCGGGTGAAGGGATGTCAGGAGTAGGGGAGGCTGGTGCCAGGACTGAGCTGGTTTGGCTGGTGCCAGCAGCCACGGGCTGGCTGGGGACCCGCGGGCACAGCCATGGGGGGGCTGAGGTGCTCCCTGGCACCCAGACCCGAGGGGCACAGCCTGGTGGGGGGGTGCAGCCTGGTGGGGGGCGCAGCTGCCCTCCTTGGGCCTCCCCCGGCAGTGTCAGGGTAGCTAATTACAGCGAGGGGACAGGCAATGGGACACAGGCCTGTACACACACAAACACACACTTTTTTATACACACACTTGTACACACACCCCACATACAATCACATACACACCCACACAGACATATCACATGTGCACACACACACTAACACTCACACACGTGCACACACACTCACACCCCATCACACCCCCCTCAATTGTGCATACATACCCACACCCACTCACACTGACACACATACTTGCACTCACATGCATGCACGCACACTCACACATACATACACTCACATGCATGCACACCCACTCACACTCACACACATACACTCACACACTCACTGACACCCATATTCACATACACACACACACACACGCATGCACACACACACACATACACACACGTGTACACACACTCACACTTACACACATACACCCACACTCACATGCTCATACTCACACTCACACACGCATGCACACACACACACGCAGGCACTCTCACTCACACATACGTACACACACTCACACACGCAGGCACTCACACTCACTCCCACCTCACACCCCCGCACACACACTCCCCCCCCGGCGCGGCGCTCCCCGGGCGCTGACGCGGCCGGGGCGGTGCGGGGGGAGGGGCCGGGGGGGCCGGCGGAGCCGGGGCTGCCATGGGGCGCCGCGCTGCCTGACCGCCCCGGGCGCTGCCTTCCTCCTCCTCCTCTCCTCCTCCTCCTCCACCTCCTCCTCCTCCTCTCCTCCTCCCGCCGCCCGGCCCGGCCCGGCTCCGCTCGCCATGGGAGATGTGGTCTCCACGCACCTGGACGAGGGTCGCCGCCAGCACATCGCGGGTGAGCCCCCGGCGCGCTGCCCCCTCCCCCTGCCCCAGCCGGGCTGTCCCCATGCCTTGCCGCACTCCGGGGTGGGGGGCGGGTTGGGCACACACCCTCCCCGTGTTCCCGGGACCCCCCCGCCTGCTCTGCCTCTTTCTCCCGGACTTTAAACTTTTTTTTTTTTTTTTTTCCCCCCACCACGTTGCAGTTTCTCTGTGTTTTTGCCTGTCCCCTTGGCTGGGCACAGCCCGGAGGTGGGGGTGGGGGGGGTACCCGAGGTGCCTGTCTGCCTCCCAAATGAAAGGCTGGGTTGTGCCGGGGGTGTTTGTGTTGGCTCCGAGGAGCGGGGAGCGTGTTCGTGTGCTGAGCTTCCCCGGGCGGTGGGGAGGGAAGGGGGGGAGCTGGGCTCCGGGGGGATGCTGGCAACCTGGGTCCTGTGCAGGGAAGCCGCTGTCAGCGGGGGGTACCGAGGGAAGCCCCCCCAGGGGCTCTGGGGTGGGAGTAAGGACTGGCTGCACCCCTGGGGTCTCACTGGGATGCTTCAGGCCTGCCCTGGCACGGGCAGGACGCTCAGGCCCCCCCTGCCGCAGTGGGACGGGGCAGGGTGACAATGTGGTTATTGAGAGCCCGGCTGTCCCGGGGTGTCGGCAGCGCCTGTGCCCCCGGCGGGGTGTCTGCTCAGGGCTGGCTGGGAATCGCTGAACGTGGGATTATGGCTCTGGACAGGCAGGGGTTTGTGTGAGCCAGGGCTGGGGGGGCGGCAGGGCTGCTAATTGGTGCCTGCGGTGACTCGCGTGACCCCTGTAAGTGGGGTCACCCCTCTGGCAGGGTGCTGTGCCCCCCCCCCCAAGCCACCTTGCATCAGTTGTGATGCGGGCGCTCTGCTCCCCGGGGCTTCCAAGCAGGCAGGACTTGACCTCTGAGCCCTTTCGTGTGCCGGCTTCGGTTTCAGCCCCCCAGGCTGAAAAATCCACCTCTCCGGGGGGTTAAACAACCCCCCCGCGAAGCCACACCTAGCTGTGTGGCACGGAGGAGCGTGCTGGCTTCGTGCTGGACCTTGTGCGCCTTGCAGAGGGCTCAAGGGCTCAGGGGGCACCAGGGTTTTGGAGGTGGCTCTGCTGTATCTTTCCTCCATCTCCACCATAAAGCCACTGGAGCAGCTCGAAAGTCCTTTTCCCCAAGGACTTTGGGGAAAAAGCGGCTGCGGGTCCGGCGCTGATGGTGCTGCTGCTGTGGTACCGGCACACGGGCTCCATGTCTTGCAGCGTATGGTGGAGCCCATCTGTCTTGCCAGGCCCCACCATCCTGGCCCGGCTGGCAGGAATGCTTACGTGGTATGCAGCTCAGCAGGACGCCAGCAGGTTTCCGAGCTTTGAAGGAAAGCTTGTAACATGCTGTGGGGTTTTCGTGTTGCGTAGTTAAAAGCTCGCCGCCGCCGATCCGGGAGGTTGCACCAACTTGGGTCTGCACGCGGCTGCTCACCGCAGCACCTTCGGGTCCGAAGCATATCCCGAATCTCCCTTTAACTTGCTGGTTCTCCGTGCAGAGAGAGCTCCCCGGCCAAGCCCTGTGATCTTAATCCTGAAGAATAACAAGGAAAAGCCTGGCTGGGTTTCCTATGCAGGAATCTGTCTCTGCTGGGCTAGAAATTGGGTGTGTGCGAGGCCAGGCTGGATGGCTGCATGCTGGCAGGAGCCGAGCTGTTACACCAGGGGGGTTTCAGCCCATGCCTAGGGGGTTCCGGGGTCTGCAGATGAGTTTTCATGGTGAAAATAGGATTCCTATGAGACAGGATTACGGAGATTGTGCTGGTATGTGTCCTGTGCCATGCTGCAGCTCTGAAGGTTCGGGGTGAGGAAGGTGGGGGACCCACACCTGTACTGGGACACCTCCCTGGGAGACGCTGGAGCCCACTGGGTTCAGTACGCACCTCTCCGCTTTCCGCCCGGGCTCCTCGATGGGTGAAAAGCCCCTGGAGCTGGGAGGGGCTGTAACCCAACAGGCAAGGCACGACTTGCTGTCAGGCATGCAAAGCAACGTGGCGGGGAAAACTCCAGGTTTTCCTGCTTAGCGCGGCCTGTTCTCTGCTGCTGCTTCTCCTGCCAGCACCCAGGGAATGATCTATCCTCTCTCCAAGAAACTTTTCCCAGTTGTCCTCCCAACTCTGGGGAGTTTGGAGGGGCTTCCCAGGGTGATGTGACTCCTAATTGCAGCAGGGACAGGAGCCCCCTGGGCTTGGCGATGCTCCCCATGGTTGCAGCCCCCTTACAGTGGCAGAACTGTGCTGGCTGGGCACACAGCAAGCCCTGGGGCTGTGGGGAGATGGTGAGAGCCTGGGCCAGATCTTCCCCCATGCTGGGAGCGGAGCTCTGAGCACTGCAAGTGCCTTAAAGGCAGGAGGGAGGTGGCAAAAAGCCTTCCCGTGCCATGCACAGTGCAGTCCCCTCTGTGCTGGGACCTCTGCCATCAAAGCCGTGCTGCGACAGTCCCATGCCCTGTCCCAGCCCACGCAGCAGTGGCTGCAGTGAAGCTGATGCCAACACCTCCTGGAGGTTATGAGCCACAGGCGCGTGATTTGTGTGTTGGTGGCCCAGGACCAGGGTCTTTCCTCCCACCGGCGGTGCTGGTGGGGCTGGACTGCTCTCCTGCTGCCTAAGCAGGCCTGCAGGCAGTGTCCCTGCCAGCACTGATGATTCTCTGCTGCGCTAGGGCTGACAGGGCAGCCCAGGGGGTGTGATCTACACTGGGGTGGTTTTCAGGTGGTGCTGCCTGCAGCTCCTGCATCCCTTTCTCCAGGGTCTCTATGACCTGTAAATGCTTTCTTTTGTCGCCTAGCTTTGGATGTCATCCTGGACTGAGTCACCCAGCTTGTTTGTCAACACACTTCAGCTGCCCTCCTCCTCCTCCCAAATGTGAGTTGGGAGTTGCTTCTGACCTGCTTCGTAGGGTGGAGCAGGGCTGGCTCCTCTTCTTGTGTAAGGATGCCCAGTACAGGCACCATCACCTGGGGACACGAGGGTGGTAGGCATGGGGTGTCCTGCCAGGGCTCCCAGGAAAGCCAGGATGTCACAGGGTGTCTTGAGTTTTTGCACAGTGTCCCCTCATGTCCAAGGCAATAGCGCCTTCAGCACAGGACTCCATGAAGCTCTTTCCTCCTGCTGGAATAGTTCCTTCCCTAGCGCGTCCCAGCCCCATGGACCACTTCTCCAGGAGGGTGAGGTGGAGTGTGGTTGGCAGGAGCTGGGTGACTTTGCTCGATGGGGCTGGTGGTCCCAGGCACCTGGCGGGTGAGAGAGCCCAGGGGTGCAGCAGGAGCTGCTGGGTGCCTCTGTGGCCAGAGGGATGGGGAGGTGGGTGGGAGGTGGGTGGCAGTGCAGGGAGGGTCCCCGGGATCTCACACCTTGTTCTGGTATCTCCAGGGAGTCGCCAACCTGTTAATTACTGAGTAAACTAGCTGTTAATTTGGGGTGGGACTTCTACAGACACCTGCCCACACAACAATGGCAGAGGTGACACTGAGCTTCACCCCTGGTGCTGGGACCCAGAGCCTTTCTGCTCCAACAAGCCTTATTGGGCATCAGTGGCTGCGTATCTGCAATGCCACCGAGAAGCATCCTACTGCTGGAAGGCTGAGTGTGGGCGGGAGAGGCTGCGGGTCAGGTCCGGAGGTGCCCAGCAAACATGGAAAGGCACCTGGCTGCTGTGTGCCACAGGGGGAAAGTTACTGGCAGTGGAAAGAGGTTTGCCATGGCTTCCTTAAGCATGATGCTCGTTTCCTAGCCTTGACCACAGATCAGCTCCAGCCAGGGCGGGAGGTGGTGGCTGCTGGTGATGTGCTCTGTGGTTGGTCTCAAGGCTGACACCCTCACCCTGCCCTGGGAGGGGTCCAATGCAGGGAGGCTCTGAGGGATCGGTGCTGTAATGTGCTGGAGATGTGAAGTGGTTTCTCCTAATGAAGTGTGTGTCTTCTTTCATTGTGAAATAAATAACTCCCCTGGCATGTCAGGGCTCCCTGCCAGCGGGGAAGGGCTGGTTCTGGCAAGCCAGGGCTTACCTGCAGCCGTCATGTCAGGGCACGGGGCTCACTCGGAGCCAGCGTGTTGGGGCAGGGGACATCACTGGCTTCGGGGGCCTCTTGTGCCGGTGGCCTTCCCACGTGGGCAGGAGGCAGGAGCCCTCCTGGCCCTGCCTGTGCTCAGCCCTGAGGCAGCGCCTGCCTCCCCTCCCAGGGGTCTTTCCCTGCCTCCCCCAGCAAGGTCTTGCCTTGAGCAGGCTGGGACACGCATGGAGGGCATCCCTGCTCTGCCTGGGAGCAGGAGGGCTGGGGACAGGAGGAGCACAGCTGGCATCATGGCCGAGAGCTCTCCTTGGCCCTTGGGTCAGCCCAGGGAGAGACAAGCACCCCGCAGACCAGGACCCCTCTGCCACTGCAGTATCGGACACCCCTAAACCCATTGAAGCGACCCAGCGAAGGAAGCACAGCCAAGAGCTGGAGTTCCCCAAGCCTTTGCCTCCCTCCTGCCCTCAGGTCGCTACAGAGGCTGGCTCTGAGCCCAGGGAGGCTTGGCGCCTCTTGGCACGCCACTGCAGCTCTATCCCACCCTCCTGGGGACTGACGGGCTCCCGTCCCTCTGCCTGAGCCCCACAGCAGGTTACAACAAGCCGCTGGCTCCCACCCATGGCTCTGCCACAGCCACAGTGCTGCTGGTCCGGCCCTGTGCTAGGGACAGAAAAGGTGCCACGTGGGCTTGGAGACAGTCACCGAAATAGCCACCGATAGAGCCCAGGGTTAGACAGCCCTGGTCCATGAGGATGCAATGGGTGGTGGATCTCATGGACAAACCAGGCAGAAGTCTGGTCCAGCCCATGGGGAAGGAGCAGTGTTGGACCCACCCGTCCCATTTCTATCCCTGTTACAGCATCCTGTGACCAGGCTTTATTTCACAACCCAGCTGGCAGTGGCCCTGCCCGTGCTCCCAACGAGTGGGGAGATGGGGGGAAGCTGGGAAGCTGTCTGCTTGCAGGATGGGGCTCTTGCCGTCCACACTCCCAGGACCCTGGGCTCAGCATGTCTTGGAGCTTTTCAGTAGGCAGGAGGGCTGGAGGGATCCAGGGATCCTTATCCACACGGAAGCTTGCCGGGGTGCAGTTTGCAGGCAGGCCAGCACCAGCTCTCCAGCGCAAGGCTGAGCACCTGCACAGGACCCAGGTCTGGTCCCACTGCCCAGTTTGCAGAAGGCATCAC
Source organism: Falco rusticolus (assembly GCF_015220075.1). Classification (NCBI taxonomy): domain Eukaryota; kingdom Metazoa; phylum Chordata; class Aves; order Falconiformes; family Falconidae; genus Falco; species Falco rusticolus. The sequence continues at coordinate 44,014,607 of NC_051195.1, forward strand.
CGCAGCCTTGGGCTGCAGCACCCAGAGCCCAAGTGGTGCCCAGCCATGAGATCCCCAGGCAGCAGCTGTGCCCCCTCGCCAGCCCTGAGCCCTGCCCCATGCCTGGATGTGCCCACGCCAGCTCTATGGAGAGCCCGGTGCCAGGGGGAGCTGGGAGGGGAGGAAGGGGCCGAGCAGAGCTGCTCGTTGCAAACAGACTTCCTCCCAGCCTCCTGGACCAGAGGAGGAGGAAGGAGTAAAACTCCACCTTTTCCCCTTTTTCAAAGGGAAAGGGCAGTAGCGTTCTGTGCAGCTCCTTGCTTTGGCTGGTGCCTTCTCCGTGCCCTCCTGCCCTTCTCCATACCTTTCTGCCCTTCCCTGGCAGGGATCTGTTCGTGCCTGCAGCCGGGCTCCCAGCCCTCCTCCTGGGGGCTTGGACCCCTCTGCTGTGGGAGTCCCCAGGGTGGGCTGTCCCCATGCAGCAGGGATGGATGGGATGCTCTGCCCTGGTGCTGGCAGAGGACCTGGAGCAGGACCTCCTTCCCCTCCTGCTATGCTAGTGGTTTCTGTGGGGCAAAGAACACTTGTCCTGGCTTCCCCTCTCTGCCAGCTCTGCTCAGTGCTAGGCGTGATGCCCCTTTGGGGGTTTCCCTGCATGAAGGGATGTTCCCCAAAGTGGGGGTGACCTCAGTGCTGCTGCGTGGGGCAGGAGAGCAGGGCTGCCAGCCCCCAGGCACATGAAATGGTGGTGGCTCAGCCATGGGAAGCATTCTGAGTCCCTTCCTCTGATCCCAACGCATGCAGGGCATCATCTGAGACCAGGACAGAACCTTGCCTTGGGAGCATCCCTGCTTGGGGGAACATCCCTGACTTTCCTCTCCCTAGGAGCTGCTTCGCTCTGCTGGCTGCTGCCCACCCTCCCGCAGCAAGGGAGCTGGTGATGTTCCGTGCTGCTGGGCACTGGCTGCCAGCCCCATGGGGCAGGTGCCCACCAGCCTGGGTTGTCCATGCTTCACCAGGGGCTGTGGTGCTTCTGGAGCGTCCTCGGCTGTGGGAGACACAGCTCGTGGCCACCTTTGGCCAGGACATCACCCTCTGTGGCGAGGAGGGAGTAGGTGTTGGGGGCATGGGGTGGGATGGGCACTGTGAGGCAGGGCGAGACCCTCTGTCCTGCCCCGGCCTTGCAGAGGAGCCGGGCACAGGAACCTCCCTGGCAGCAGGGGCTGCAGCAGAGCTTGAACAGGCTCAGGGCTGTTTTGTTCAAATACCTCTTTTTTTTTTTCCCTTTTTTTCTTTTTTTTTTTTTTTTTGGATGTACATAAAAGTCTTTGTTTGGTCTCCTCCCGTGGTATTGGATTGGGTTTCCCACTGGCACTGGCCAGCTCAGCAGAGGGAGAGTGTGCCAGGTTCAGTTTCTCTCCCTAGGGCTGGGCACGGCAGGGGCACAAGGGGGCTGGCTGCTTGTCCCCTGCTGAGCACAGAAGCATTTGCTGGGACATCCCAGAGCCAGGACCACCCAGTCCCTGCTGTCCCTGGCACCTGGAGCATGAGAGACCAAGAGATGCCCAAGTTTGATCTGGCCCCTTTGCCTTGGGGACTCCTCTTTGCCTTGGGGACCCCCTGGTCTTGCAGCTCCCAGGTGCCATGGGTGCCCAAAGGATGCTGGCACGGCACCCTGCAGTGGCACTGCCTGCTTTGACTCAGCCGTGGTGCAGGTTGCACCATGCTGGAGCAGATGCAACGCTGCTGGGCTGGTGCCAGTGGATGAGCAGTGCCTTATCTGGGGAGGGGTGATGCTGAGTCCCACTCTAATGTGGGGCAGCACCCGCTATGGGGTGAGCACCAAAGGGTTGGAAGCTCCTCTCAAGTCTGACCAGGTGGTGGTGGGATCCTGGGGGACAAGGGACATGCAGGGTGATATGACTACAGCCTGGATGAGGGCAGTGGGTCCTGGTCCAGCACAGGGTTTGGCAGGTGGTATCCATCTTGAGTCAAGGTGCTCCATGGGGATGCTTCGTCTCCCCACAGCCACCTCCCTGCCTGTGGGATGTATCCTGACTGTCCTGTGAGTGCATTCACCTCTTCTGGTAGGTTTGAACCTGGGTCCCAGGTGGGTGGCACTTTGGGCTGGGTTTCCTGCTGGGATACCTGTGTGGGCAGCTGCGCCCCGTGGCTTTGGAGCATCACCCCTGGAGGCAAGGCTGCTCAAAGGGCAAGGGACAGGGCAGGAGGGTCTTGCCTGGATCAGGCAGGGTTGGGTGGGCAGGAGGGGTCTGCCCCCATCCCTCAGAGGCTGTTTGGGTAGGGAGGTTCAGGGCAGACATCTTGCACTGGGCTCAGTCCAGCCCCAACCAGCTTCTCAGAGACGTTCAAAGACGCTGAACGCTGTTTGTTATTCACATGCACATTCCTCGCACGCAGTCCCACAGCAGCCTTGTTCCTGGGGAGCAGCGGGAGACCGGCATCCACACTGCAGGAAAACACCCGCCAGCACGTAGCTGGACGCTAATCCCTCATCCGCTGGGCTGGATGCGGCCCCAAGCCACAGGAGCGGGGCTGATGCAGGAGGCTGAGCCTGTGCTTTGTGGCTGGGATTGGGGAGCAGGAGCAGCGGGTGAAGGCTGTCCGAAGCATGGTCGAGAGCGCCGTTGGGGTTTTTTGGCTGTTCCTAGGCCGGGGAGCTGCCGCTGAGTGTGCTGCTTCGTTTTGGGCCCCACGGATTTCATGGTCTGCGTTAGATCCTCCTGCGGCCGCGCTGGGCACGGCTCTGCTGCGGCAGGTTTGTTTGCTCTGGGCTGGGAGGGGAGCAGCGTTGTGCAACCGCCGGGGCTGGGCGCGGTGCTGGGAGACGGGGTGGGTGCTGCCACGCTGGGGCTGCACCCCCCGAGCATCCCCGGGGCCGTCCCCAGGGACACAGTTGGGATGAGGGATGCCGCAGGGTGCTGGGTGCTGGTGAAGGGTGCACCTTGCAGGCGGCGAAGCACAGAGTCGTGTCCCCGACGGGTGCCCCAGCCTTGAGCTGGCACTACGGGCGCTTCTGACTCATCTGGGGCAGACCATGTGCGGCAAAGGCAGGGCGGGAGAGGATGAACCGGTTCAGGCCTGGGCCCATCTGGTTTCTCCGAGGCTCCGCTGCCTCATCCCTTCCTGCTGCTCAGCCTCCGTCCTGCCCACTCGTCCCCACAATGGCATGAGTCAGAGGGCAGCTGGCCGCTCCGCACATCCCCGGCGCTACTGGCCGTGGAGCTGCACGGGGCTGCTGCCGGCGGGGGTGGCAGGATGTGTCCCCTAGCCACCCGGACCGGGCTTCTGAGCTGATCTGTAGCTGAAAATATTCCCGATGGATTTTGAAGTGGTGCTGGAGCCAGGCTGTGATGGCAGTCCTGCCGGGGCCCCCAGTGCTGTGCCCGGGGTGCAGGCATCAGGGGAGTGCACGGAGCGCTGCAGCAGTTTCCATTCCTGGTTGGTTCCAGATAAGCTCCGTGTAAAACCTGATAGCAGCCAGGAGCAGAGACGCCCTGGGCTGGGTTTGGGTGCATTTGTGCGAAGGGTGCGTTTGGGTACGGGGCGGTAAGAGGGGAAACTGTCCAGGGCTTTGCTCTCCCCCCTCAATTTGTTTTTCCCTGTTTCAGCCTCTCCTGGCCTGTGTGAGAGGGGAAAATACAAAGTGCCCGGGTCGACCCTGGGAGTTTTGCTGCTCCCAGGAATAACCTTCTTTCAGCCCCTGTTCTGGCACGTGTCCCCCCAGCCGACTCCCCTCAGCCCCAGCATGGCCCTGGGAGCCGGTGCTGGAAACCTCCTCCCCGGGGATGCTCAGGAGATGCTCAGCTGGGCTGAGTCAGGCCCATATGAAGGAGTTAGTGTCTCTGGGTGGAAATGAACTCAGAATCAAATTCCCCGAACCCTAAACTGTGAGCTGGGACTTAACCCTTTGGGGGCACCTGTCAGTGCTGCGGGATGCTTGCCTGGCTCTCCACAGGGAGGTGGACAGTGGCACCTCTTGCACTGTCCCTTCTCCTGGTTGTCACTGCGTTGTTGATGCTCAGACTGCCCCGAGCCATCACGTGCTGTCACGCTGACTCCTAAAATCTCTCAGGGATGAGCCTGTGCTGAGCAGAGCCCAGCGCTGCAGTGGGGGGAGCTGGCATCAGGGCAGGTGGCACAGCAGTGGGGCTCTGTGCCTGGCGGGGACAGCCTGTGTCCACGGGCCATTCCCAGCTCAGCAGCTGCAGGTGGTGCTCAGGGCTCCCAGGGTGCTGCTGCTTGAGGTCTGGCTCAGAACCCCATCCCTGTCATCCTGTGCACCCCATCCCCGGTGTGCTGGGCAGTGTATCCAAGGCATGCTGTGCATCCCTTCCATGGCATGCTCTGCACCCCATCCCCAGTGTGCTGTGCACCCTCAGCAGGGGATGCCCAAACACACTGTCTGCGTAATGCCAGGATTTGGGGCACATGAGGGCAGCCGAGGGGCAGTGGGTGAACCCCCCGGGTGCGTTTAGAACAGGCAGCGATGCAGGACTGCTGGAGCAGCCCCACTCTCACAGTGGGTGACCCGGGCACCCTTTATGCAGCTGGTGACATCAGCCTCCTTGCAGTGGCCTTTTCCTCTGTTTCTCTTGCTGGAAGAGCCAACCTCATTGTCCTCCCAGGCTACCAGGGAGAATCGGAGCAGTCCAAGAAGGGGATGCAAGGGGCAGGGCAGAGGCAGGGGGTCAGCATGGGAAAGTCGGCGCTTGGGTGACTTTTGGGGTGGCATACGCACCGTGGTGCTGCCTGTGCTCCCCAGCTCCCCTCCCGCCAGCCAGGTGCAAGGATGCTGGCAGCAATGCTACACCCCTTGCGTGCCAGGTGTGGGAACCGCTAGCCGAGTGGGCACTGCCTGGCACACAGGGGACAGCCAGGGATGCCATGGGGCTGTGCTGGTGAGCAGTGCCCCACTGCCTCGCACCGGCACCCCTGCCTGCGCCCAGCAGCTGGTGACTGGGTGCGGAGGGGCCCATTTGGTTTTGGTGCCTTTATCTGGGTGACCGTCAGCTTCTGTCCTTTCTTGCCTCCCTGAGGTGTGAGCTGGCTGGGCTGGTGGCACTATGTGCCAGCCCGTGGATGTCCCTGTTAGTGCCACTGGTTCTGCGGCTGCTGGGAGCCTGTACTCCTCACAGCAACCTGTCCCTGCTCGCTAATCATTTACTGGCTAAATTAGTGATTAACTCCTTCCCAGCAGCCTTGGCAAGCCTGGCCAGGCCAGCACACGCTGCTCATGGTTCCCCTTCCAGCGGGGTGTCCTGTGGGCCACCACAGCACAGAGGGACCTTCACCGGGCAGGGACACCAGCAAAGGGATGTGACAGGCTGACCCCCCCGGGTGTCTGTTCCTCCATCGCTCTGCAAACACTTCCCGATGCCATCACCCCCTTGCTGAGCTGGCAGCGGGGGGACATGGGCAGCCTGCGTGGAGGCAGGGGGAGCTGGGGCTTTCCTGTGGCCCCGCTGAGTCAGGCTGTCCCGCGGGGGCTGGGGAAATGAGCCAGGCATGGTTTCGTCACGAGTGCAGGGGACACGGCTCAGCCAGCCCGGGGGCTCTGCTTCAATGAGCTTTTTTGTCCTTTTTTTTTTTTTTATTATTTTATTTTTTTTCTGGACCAGGGGGAAAATTCCTTGCCTCTGGTGAGGCATCCCTATGGCATCCCCCATCTCCCAGCTGCTGCTCCTGCTCCCGCTCATCTCAGTGACATAAACCCAGGGGGTCTTCTGGGGAAGGCTGGGATTTTAAAGGCACTCTCACCCCCTGAATATATGAAAATAGCAGCAGAGGGATGACACAGTCTCTGGAGGGTGTGCCTAGCGTGAGGAACTGGGGCTCTGGGCTTGCAAAACGGGATGTGGGCTGAAGGGAGGTTGCAGATGACTCTTCCCGCTCGGATTTGTCAGCCGCCAGCTTCTCTTGGGGGTGTGCGTGTGTGTGCACGTGTGTGCATGGGTGTGTGTGGCATGGGGGTGTGCACAGGTGTACACGTGTGTGCATGGGTGTGTGTGCACGCAGGTATGTGCATGTTTGCGCATGGGTGTGTGCATGGGTGTGCATGAGTGTGTGGGGATATATGATGCTTTGAGCATGAGCAGCTCAGCTGCAGAGCACCCCATCCTGCTGTGCCTGCACCGCCCCATGGGGTACATTTGGGAGAGCCCCATCCCGCAGGTGCAGGTGGGATGTTCTCCTGGGCCATGCACGCTTGTGGCAATGCCACCCCGTTCAGGGGGGGCACGATCTTGGTGGCCATGCCCCAGGGGCCAACCCAGCCAGCCTGGGGGGGAGCTGAGGAGCAGGAGGCAGCTCTGCGTCCCCAAAGGCATGGACCTGCCTACTGTTGGGGTGCAGAGGGGTGAAGGCAGTTTTGGGTGCAGAGGAGCAGTGCAGGCTCCTCTACCTTTTCCCCTTCAGCTTTAACCCTTTGCTGCCCACCCAGGATCCTGCCACATCAGGAAAGGGGAAGGGACATCTCCAACCTCAGCTTATCAGGTATCTTTGAAAGGGCTTGGAGAGGGATGCTCATCTGAAGAGCAGCTTTCCTGAGCATCCCCAGCAGAGCCTGCCCAGCAGTGTGCAGCTCAGCCTACTGCCGGGGGAGGCTGAGCTGGTCCCCAGCCCTAGGGAGCCACTTGGGCTGAGCCACGTCCCTGTCCCTGCTGGCCTCTGTCCTACCTGGGATGTGCTGTGATGTTGCAGCAGCCCTGATCCTGGAGATACCTCCACAGGTCATGGATGCATTGAGAGGACGGTGAGCAGGAAGGGCACTGCTGTTGGGTGAGGGCTGAGCAAACTTTGCAGCAAAACCTGTACAGGATCTGACTGCCCCGCTGCCAGATCTGGTGACTGCTGGCCATGGCCTGGGCTATTTAAAGCATCACTGTCATTTTCACATGATTTTGAGGGTAATGAGGAAAACGAACTCCGGCCACGGACTCGTGCTGGCACGGCTCTCTGCAAGCCAGGGCTGCTAGGCTGGTGTTTCTGGCGCTCTGGTGTCCCCATGGCAGGGAAACAAACAGCAGGGAGCAAATACGAGCAGCTGGAGGGAAGGATACGGTCAAGCTGTCCAAGCTGCTCTCTAGGTGATAAGGTCTCTGGGCTAGACCTGGAGCTCATGGCTCATTTTTTCCTCTTGGCTTTGCTGTAGGAGATGCCAGAGCTGGGGCTGACCCTGGTCATATGGAAGGTCAGGGTAAGAGCTGACTTCTGCCTTGGGATGTGCGCATGGGGGGCAGCTGGTGATGCTCATGATGCTTCCAAGGACAGGGTGCATCCAGTCCAGGCTGCTGGACCAGCTTGGGCAGCTTGCTGTGGCTTTTGGAGTCCTTGGGTGAGATCCACCTCCTGCCTTGGTTCAAAGGGACTGCCACTGGACCAAGGGCTGCTCTGGCCCGGCTGTGACCTCTCAAAATGCAAGGGCTGCACATGCCTGTGGGGATGCAGCCCACATCGCCAGCAGCACCGGCTGCTCCAGGATCCAGCCCGTGCCGTTGTGCTTTGGATTTGGTGACAGCTGTGGTGGCACGACCGGTCGGTGGGGTGGCCAGGAGCAGGAGCTGCCTCTCCCAGCCAGTTTCGCCCAGACAAGCCTCGGGCTCCGTGGTCCTCGGGCGTCATCCGGGACAAGGGCAAACCTGTGCTGCCTGTTTCGTCTCCTTGTCAGGGTGTCCTCGTGGGAGCTGCTTGTCCTGCCGTGTTGTGGTGGCTGGGTGATGCGGAGGGTGTGTGCATCCCTGGGGATCTGTCAGGGAGGGCTGGAGTGTGCCTGGCGATGCGAAGCTGTGTGGCATAGATGGACCCTGCTTTTTGCTCCCAGCATCCTGCCCAGCCCTGCATCCATCCTGACCTCCGGGGTTTGCCCGGTGGCTGGGATGCTCAGAGCCCTTTCTCCACCCTCCCCGTGCAAAGCTGGCTGCTGCAGAGCCCCTTTATCTCTGCCTGCAGCCACCACGTGCAGCTTAGTCATAGGGATGGCTGGGGAGGGAAGGAGGGGAACCCAGAGGCCAAGTAACAGATGAAGTCTGTGATCAGAGGTGCTGGTGCTGGAGCTCCTGCTGAGCCAGGCGTTCATGTTGGTGGGTGCTGTTGGCACACCTCTGTGACCACAAAACTGGCAGTTTCCCCCTGTCCTTGCCAGGAACCCGAGGGACGTGCCAGAGCCTGCACCAGCTCAGCAACCCTGGCTGCCTGGGGACCAGCCCCCCTGCATAGCTCAGTGTGACAGGGACCAGGGTGGTGGCACCCTGAGCAGCGGGAAGGTGTCAGTGCTGGGAGCACAGTGGTCCCAGAGCAAACACCAGGCTTGAGAAAGCACCATCAGTAGGTGGCTGGGGACACTTGGCCCTGCAGGGTCCCTGCATGTGCACCCAGCTTGCCACAGCGCTTTGCCGTGGGTGTCTGAGCCCACACCCAGGTTGGGGTGGGAGCCAGCCGAGCCCCATCCCTCCCTCACCCTGCCGTGACTAGGGGGGGAGCTGAGGTGAGGGGCCAGGAGGAGGCAGGGGACACAGCTCCTTGGACTGCCACCTGTCCCCAAACCTGCCAGCTCTTGGCTGGACATGCACCCAAAGCTGCGCATAGAGGGACGGCTGTTCATGGGTGGCCTCTGTCATGCAGGTGGGTCAGGGGGTGCTCTGCATAGCCCCTAGCGCTGCCAGGTTTTGTTCAGCCTGGTGAAGGAGCCGGTGGGTGGCCAGGCCAGCTCCTGTGTGGGACATGTGAGCCCCATGCAGGCTGCTACAGGCATGCGGGGGTCAGGGCACCCGCTGGTATCATCAGCGTGGGCTTCCCATCCTCTGCTCTCAAGCAAAGCCTGGCTGTACCACTGCTAGCAGTCCACATCTTGTCAAACCTGGTGTCACCTTGTGTCACCTCGCCATGCTGCTGGCAACCCCCTCCCGACCCCCCCTGTGGGTCCCTGCCCCTCTTGCCTCCCTGGGGCTGAGCACGGTGGTTGATGGAGCAGGGAGCATCAGTGGGCCCCCCAGCATCCCCGCAGCTCCTCACAGGGTCTTGCTGAGCTGGGGGGGATTTAGTCACCTTGGATATTTGACTGCAAATATTTGTTTCAGTGTCTGCAAGTAATCGACTTTTGCTTTTCCATTTACTTAAAATTACCTAATTGGCCCCGTCGTTAATCAGGGAAGAATGAGTGACTAAGCCGTCTCGCCTGCCTGGGGACCAGGGGCTCTTTTTTTCCCATGAACTGAAAGGAAATGAAACCTCAAAATGTCCTTCTAAATCTCAGCTGTCAGCATCGCTGCCCAGAGCCCTGGCCAAAATCATACAGTTTTGTAGACGGGAGTTGCAACAGAGGTGTGGCGTGGACGCAAGCGCGGCGTGACTGCGAGCTCTTTCTTTTCCAGGAGAAAATGCCAAAATCGGGGGTGAGGAATTTCTCTGCTGGGACGAGCAGGCGTCTCGTTCTTTGCCACAAAAAAAGGTTGCTTAAATTTAGGGGGGTTTTCAGCCCTGGCACAGTAAGATGCCGGCCTGCGGTGTTTGCTCCTGTTGCGGTGCTGGTGGTGCCAGCATCTCCTTGGGGATGGGTTTATCTGCCTCCAGCCACTGTCCTCGGGCAGCTTTTTCCTCCGGAGCTGCTCATCCCACAGGGATTTGCAGCACCCTGCAGCAACCCGCTTCTTCGTGATGGCTTGGCTGCGAGCACAGCTCCGGGTCGGCTGCTGCTGGAGATTTTGGCTCCTGCCAAGCTGCGCCGGGGCCGGCGTGGGGGTCTGTTTTGTCTGGGTTCATGCCCCCAGCATTGTGCTGGCTCCTGCACTGGGATGCATAGCCAGCATCGTTCTTCCCCGCGCCCATCGCCAGCGCTCTGGCAGAGGCTGAGCCGTCAGAAATAGTTGGAGGCGACTCAGATTCTTTCCTTTTCACAGGCTCTGGGGCAAAGTTGAGAGCGAAATTCAAAGTAGAGGCCCCGTGTGCCAAAGGCAGCTCTGAGGGCGTTGTTTCCCCAGACCTGTGATGCTCTGTGATGGGGTTTTTGGTGTAGGAGCCACATGTGGGGTCTGGAGCTGGGCTGGGGAGGAGAAAGGGCAGGGTTTGCTGCGTGGGGCAGGGTGCTGCGTGGGGCAGGGTGCTTGCATGGGGCAGAGTTTGCTGCATTGGGAACAGTGTTGCATGGGGCAGGGTTTGCTGCGTGGGGCAGGGGTGCTGGCAAAGACTGGGAGGGCAGCCCTGCACCCCTGTGGCTGATGCCCCGGGAGGAGCAAGGGGGTTCCTGTGACTGCAACCCTGGGGCTGGGAAAGCACCATCCTTGCTGCTGAGGGGGGGGTTTGCAACCTTCCCCCACCCCATCCATCGAGGAGCAGGTGGCTGCCTTGGGACTGCCTGCGGGATGGAGGGGACCTCCTCTGGTGTGGGGTGCAGCGGGGCACCTGGAAGCTCAAGCTCTGCCAGCACCTTGGGCTCACCCCAGTCTGGAGGGGCAGTCCTGGTGGGGGTCCCTGCCTCACAGGGGGGTGACGCGGGGAGTGTAGTGGGAGCCGAGCTGTCCTTTCCCTTTGGAACCTCCGTGCTGCATGCAAGCCCCAAGAATCACTGGCTGCAGAGCCTGGAGCTGCCTGGCCCCTCTGTCAGATGGCCCTTACCGGGGTGCAGGGGGTCGGGGGGCTGTGGGCGATGCCTGGGGCTGGGAATGGGGGTTTCCCCCCAGTCTTAGCCAGTCGAGGCAGTTGGAGCTGGGCTGGGGAGCTGCACAAGGCACGGGAAGCCATCAGCATTGCCAGAATCAGCTTAATGTCAGGAATTTCCTGCCGGGGAGAGGAATCCATGGCATTAACATGAAAGGCCAAGAAAAAGAGATGATCCTGACCCCAAATTAGTCCCTGGGCTGGACGGGGAGGGCAGAGGGCAGCGGGCTCGGCCGTGGCCCTTGCACCAAAGCCTGCTCCGGCAGGCAGGAGGGCAGCGGGAGGTGTTGGGTGGGTGGGGAGGGCAGGGGGAAGGTGTCCGAGCAGGGTGCCAGGGGGCTTTGCAGCCAGGAGACCCCTGAATCCAGCCCCTGCCTAACGCAGCTGTGCTCTCCCCTTGCAGAGAAGACAGGGAAGGTGCTGGGGGAGTTCTGCCGGTGCTACAAGGAGCAGTATGGTGTAGCGCTCTTCAACAGCGTCCGCTATGAGATCGAAGGCAACGGAGGGCCCCAGGCCCAGCTGCTCCACCGCAAGGTAAGAGCCCAGCCCGGCTCCACACCGGGAGCCTGGAGCCGGCAGGGAGCTCTGTCCCTGTGCCCAGTGAGCCTGCACCAGTGCCCTCCCCAAAACCCAGGCTTGTGCCCCCTCCCCATTACACCCTGCCAAGGTGGAACGTAGCCCCTGTGCCACTGGCCCAGACCATCCCCCTGGTGTCCCACCATCTGTGCAGCACACGGGGCTCCTTGGGATGGTTTTCTTTCCAACCCGTGCGATGAGTGCAGCCAGCAAGCAGGGGCAAAGCTGGCTTTTGGCTGTAGCCCCCGTGGATGTCTGTGTTTGATGCCAGGGCTGGCAAGAGCTCCCGGGACCCCCTTGCGCCCAGTGAAACCCTAAGCAGGGCATGCTGGGCTCTCGTCCTCCTGCTCCTGGGTGCCAGCAATGCTCCAGCCCAGACAAATGCCCAGGGATGGTAGGAACCCCCTGGCAGGTGTCCCTAACCCTGTGGGGCAAAAGGAGGTGGCTCCAAGCCTGATCTCCAGCAGCCACATGCCTCCTGCCTGGCAAAAGGTCCCCAAGCATCCCCCCTTGCTGCCTGTGCCTCTGGCGGCTGGGGATGGATCCTGCCCTCCCCTCCCTCCTCCCAAGGCAGATGCAGCAGCCGGGGCTGCTCGCCAGCAGGCAGGGTTGGGGGTTCCTCCCTGGCTGTGTCAGTGGAGCTGCTGTCCTGCGGGTGCTCCTTGAAAGCAGATGTGGATTGCACATTGGGGATGGGCTTCTGCTTTTGTCTGGGACTTAAAGAAGTATTTTTTGAAGAAATCTGTAGAAATTGCGTGCACGACACCAGACTTAAGCCCTGGCTGCTCACAGCAGTTGTCTCCCTGGCCCACCCATGAAGGTGACACCTTGCTTAGGCACTTGGACATGCCCTATCTCCTCCGAAAGCTGGCTGGGTGCTGGGTGTGTTGAGCAAAATAAAGGTGTGCAGGTTCCTGGGCAGGAGCTGAGCACCCAGCGTCCTCAGCAAGGTGTCCCTTGAGTTCCCTGCAATTTGGCAGATGTCTTCAGCTCCCCGGGCGGTACCTCCGTCCCAAGGTTGGCTGCTTCATTAAAAAGCTCCAGCAAGCAGCCCAGGAATGTCTGAGGAATGGCAGCAAGGCAGGGAGGTCAGGGACACTGTGCAAGTCTTTTAAAACAGCGGTGTATAAATAGGACATTCCTTTGCATAATGTCCCATCTGCTGCCTGTCCTCTGCCAGGGTGCCAGGGTCCCGGCAGTGTCACTGGGATGTACCAGGGCTCCAGACGCCATGGGGACCTGTGTGTTTGTGGGATGGATCTGCAAAGAGCTGGGGAGAGCACATCCTCCAGCTGGGCTTTGCACCCCCAGATATACCCAAAAAGTTGTGGGTGTCAAGAAGATGCGGAGTAGCATTCTCCCTGTCCTCAGGCAGGTCCAGTTGCATTGTGGCAGTTGGGTTTTTATAATTTACTTATTTATTACCTTTTCTTTTGTGATCTCCATGGGGATGCAGTGCTCAGAGGCAGCTCCTGCAGCGATGCCAGGGACTGGTGACCCTCCTGGGCAAAGTGGGACAGCTGGGCTGGGGTGTGAAGCATGGCTCAGTCACCTGAAATTCCAGGAAGAAGCAACAGCCATGAGAATAAGGAATAGATGTCTCTGCCTTTGGTCTCTCCAGCAGCCCGGGTGTCCCCAGCCAGCGCCCCTGAAAAACTGTCCCCAGACATAATCTTGCCTCATAGCAGCCTCTCCCTCTGAGCCCCACTGCTGACATACCAGACCCTGGTCTTGCTCCCCATCGCTCCCCATCCCGCAGCAGGGATGCCGGCAGCGTGGGGCCCTCCTCCCACACACTCCTGGCCCCCTCCCTGCCCAGCCTAGCAATTTGGCACATACCTGCCTGTCCCAAATATTTGCTGGGGCTGGGTGGTGCCGCTTCAGTACCTCCCCTGGGCAAGGAGGGGGTGTGAGGAGGGGACGGCTGCGCCAGGGCTCCCAGGGTGCTGGTGGCTGTGAGCGAGGGTCAGAGTTCAGCCTGGGTTTCATTTCATTTCATTAGCAGACAGGCCGTATGGCTTCGTCTGCCTTGGGCAGCAGTTTCAAAGCTAATTTATAAGGGCTGATTCTCCTTGGATGAGCTACCCTGGTGAGATGCTAGTGAGGACTCCCGGAGCTGGCACCACCTTTCTGTCCCCATCCCTGCTGGTGGCCATGGGTTTGGGCTCTCATCCCTCCCACTGTCCCCCAGCCCTGCAGGGCTTGCTTTGTGATATCTTCTCCCCCTTCCAAGGGCTCTGGAAAGCAGTATTGGGAGCGAGGTGCTGAGCCAGGCTGCTCTCAGACCTCCCTGCCACCCATGGGGGTGTGGAGTCAGGGATTGGTGGGGGGCTTGGGGAAGGCAGTGGGGTTCCTGTGAACCAGGAGATGGACAGGGGAGGGAGAGGAGAGGGAAATGTCCTGCAGAAGTGTCCTGCTGGGGCATGGTGGGACCCAAGCCCTGGCTGGTCCATCCTGACGGCCACTGTGGTAGATGGTGGGTGGCCGTGGCAGGAGAGGCAGCCACGGCATGCTCCCACCCTCACGAGAGCTCTTGGCTCTTGTTTATGTTCCTGGGATCATAAAAATTCTTGGGACAAATTCTTGGCTTGTTCAGCCAGCCTGTGTTTGGGATGGCGTAAATGCTGTCGGCGTGAGGGCCAAAAGGTGCTGGAGAGCTGGCGAGGGGCTGCTCAGCCAGGGGGGCTTGGGGGCATGGAATGTCCTCAGCCTGTTCCTGTCACTGGTCCTCTGTGGAGTCCAGAGTATTTAAGCATCATCTGCTGCTGAGCTCTGCAGGGTGACATCTTGCTTTTCCTCTTCCATGTCCCATCTGGAGCCCATGCTAGAGCAGGGCTTGGTGCCTGCCATCTGCAGCGTGCCTCTGGCCCACACCCTGGCAGGACCTTCTGGTTGACGGCGACCACTGCGCAGTACCACGCACGCTCCCGCTGGCCCCAAGCTGAGGAATTCACAGCAGCTGAGGTTGGGAAGAGCTGCTGGAGGGCTCTGCTCCAACCTGCTGCTCAGCCAAGTGAGCTCCTGTTGCTCAGCTGAGATCAGTCCCAGGGAGGGGACACCAGGGATGAAGGTGTGACCACCACCATGGTGACCACCACCATGTGCGACTTTGCTGCTGTATGAGCAGCCCCTCTGAGTTTTTTTCTCAGGCTCTGCATGTGGTACCCCTCAAAGCTGTCACCCAGACGCACTTATTCAGGCATCAAAATCTGCAGTGCTAGGGGAGATAATCCACTGGTGAACTTGGAGACCCTCAGCATAGCCCTAGTGCAGAAAAAAACACCACAAATGGACCTTGCTGATCTCCCTGAGCCAGGCTGTGGCCATGGGATAGAGGGGCACCCAGCTTCCCCCCTCCCTGCCTGCCCCATGCCACCCACATGCGTCTCTTCCCCACAGGTCCCGCTGGAGGACCATGTCATCTACTCAGGCAACCTCTTCCAGTACATCGAGGAGAACAAGAAGTGGAGGAACCGCTTCTGCGTGGTCCCACACAACTACGGCTTGGTCCTCTATGAGAACAAACTGGTGAGGGGCATCACCCTTTTGCCCATCTCTGGTGGGCACAGGTCCAAAGGGGGACACTCCATTGCTGTGGTGGTGTGGCTGTGCTCCCCATCATCCATGACCATCTTTTTCTGCTCAGGCCTATGAGCGGGACCTGCCGGCCCGTGTGATGATCAACAGCGCTGGCTACAAGATCCTCACCTCTGTGGACCAGTACCTGGAGCTGGTGAACAGCAGTCTGCCTGGTGAGTGGTCCTGGGGACCTGGCATGCCTGGGGACCTTCTGGAAGGGGTGGTTTTGGGGTGTAGCATCCCTGGGGACTTCTGGAAAGGGTGGTTTTGGGGTGTAGCATCCCTGGGAACCTTCTGGAAGGGGAGGTTTTGGGGTGTGGGGCTGTAGGGAAGGAGAACAGCCCCATTCCCCCCGTGGGGTATGGGATGCAATGTGAGGTGTGTACTGCTAAGGTCCTGCCACAGCTGCTGGGGAAGGAAGGAAGATGTTCCTGTGGCCCCATGAGAGCTGCAGCTCCCACTCCTCCATCCAGGACCCCCCTGCTCACTGTCCTCCTGCCCTGGGTCCCTAAAGGCCGGGGCAGCCCCTGGGGAGTGGGGCAGGAGCTGCTGAAGCAGCTCGCACAGGGCAACAAGCCCTTTGCCAGTTCGGGGTATGTGCACGACAGCAGCAGGGGCAGACTGGCAGCTCTGGGGAGGGTTTCACGCTGGAATTAATGATTTTTTAATATTTATTTTCCAATTTTCATTTCCGATCTCTTTTTTGGAAGGAAGAGGCTTTTTACGCTTTTTTTGCCCCGTGTTTTTGGTAGAGTTCACAGCAAAGGCACTGGGAAGGAGCTGAGGAGTCTTGTGTACCCCTGCTGTAGCCCCAGTCCCGAATGCTGGGGGAGATGGACACCCCCAGCCCTGCAGCGTCCCCATCCCTGTCCTGCTCCTCAAAGCATCCTTCCCCCCTCTGCAGGTGTGACACCCAAATCGGGGCACTCCCCCATCTTGAAGTGCCCCACGGATTTCCCCCTCATCCTCTGGCACCCCTACGCCCGGCACTATTATTTCTGCGTGATGACAGGCAAGGAGCAGGAGAAGTGGCAGGCGGTTTTCCAGGACTGTGTACGACACTGCAACAATGGTGAGCAACGCTGGCAGGGGAGACACAGGGGCTTTGGGTGGGGATGGCATTGTCCTCCTGCTCTGGAGAGGGTCCTGGGGACCCTGCGGGGTTCGGGTTTGGTTTTAGGGTAAAGGGGGTGATTTGGGTGTCAAGAGGAGGAATTGGCTGGGAGTTGTTGAGCATCATGGAACATCTCATCTTCTCTCTGAGCGAGGGTGGGGAGCGGGAGGGATCCAGGTGGTCAGGGCATCCCTGTGCCTGGCTTTATCCCACTGCCCGTAAGGAATGCGATGCCTGCACGAGGGCAGGCAGCATTTGCAGGAGCCAGCACAGAGCCTGGCTCAAGAGACGCCCTGATGCCTATTTTCCACCCTGAGGTAGAAAATATTTGGTAATTAGTCATCGAAACCCCAAGCCCCACTGTCCGTCTCCCACCCCACCGGCACCGCCTGGCTCTGGCAAGCGAGGGCAGCGGGCAGAGGGGGTGCAGGGGGGGGTGCAGGGCTGCGAGGGGCCAGGGCAGAGGCAGGACCTGCCTCCCACGTCAGCGATACTCTGGCAGGAAAACACGATTTTCCTGCTTGGCTGTGGCCTGTGCGCTCCTGGGCTGAGACCCAGGTCCCAGTGGTGCCTTGGATAGTGAGAAGTTTCCTGGGGAAGGAGGTGCCTGTGCTGAAATCTGCTCAAAATTGTGTCTTTCAGTGGGCAAAGAGCAATGCTGCCTATTTTAAAAGTGCTTCTTTCACTCCTGGGAGCTCTGTGTAGCCCCAATTTTGCCAGAGCTGCTGTTTAGGGAGTTTAGTAATGTTTAGGGAGTTTAGTTGTTTGGGGAGTGGGGTAGCGGGGTTGGTTCTGGAGCTTGAGTTTGGATGGGGGTTTCCATCCTCCCATGTTAGGTTAAATCTTCTGAAAGCTTTGCTCTTTCCCTTCCTTTTGGTGCTCCTCACTGCAGGACACATCCACGTACTGTTGGTGAGCTGGGCGTGTCAGAGCTCATTGGGATGAGTGTCCCTGCAGCCCACCCGGGGCCTGGGCACCTTGGCGAGGGGCTGGGTGCAGCCACCCCTCCAGCCACTGTCCCCCCAGGGGATGCTGCTGCACCCCCCGTGCTTGCTAGCTGAACCCACAAAGGTGGGACACTGTGAGCAAACCCAGCTCCTGATACAAGAGAAACCGATTGTGCCTACTAACAAAAATTCACTTTATTTAGCTTTAATTTCCCCCCTGCCCTGGCTGCTGGGTGCTGCTGTGGGGGAGAGGAGAGATGTGAGCCCCTCCACCACCCCTGCTGCCAGCCAGGGTTGTGCCATTAAATCCTCTCCTCCCAGTGGTCCAGGGAAGGCTCCATGCTGGTGGGTTTCTGCATTTCCACAGCCTGAGTTTCTCTGCGAGATGGTTCTTCCCTCCCGAGTGCCATTTCTGCCCCTCACTGCTCCTGCGAGGTCCGAGATACTGTTTCAAATTCCATGAAAGCTCTTTTGTTGTTGCTGAGCAATTTATATTTTTTTTCCTAAACTAGAGTTTCTGTTTCTGCCTCCGGTTGTGATGAGTGTGGGAATTTTCACCTCCCTTTTTAAGACTGTATTTTTGTAACACCAGCTCTTCTGTATGGACTGGGGATGTGCAACATCATTCCTCATGCAGGAGGTGTCTAGCCTGGTTTCCCTGGAGCCTGGGTGCCCTTGGCTGCTCCGAGAATGTCCTGTAAGGTGGCACATGGGGCTGAAGCAGTGCCTGCCCCACTGACTCTTGCACCTTGTTGTGGGCAGGCTGCCCTGTTCAGCTGTGTTTGGGGCAAAAAACAACTTCAGACTCACATTCCTTCCTCAGCACTGTTCCCCTGATGAGAGGGGATTATCCTGTGCTGTGAGCAGGCTGGACTTTGGAAAAGCCAAGGTGTAGCATTGCTCTCCAGTGTTGGGTACTCCTATCCCACGGTGCACCATCACCTCAGGAGCCTTTCCAGGACCGAGTCCAGGCTTGGGCAGTTGCTTCCCGTCCCTGACAAGGCAAGCTCAGATCAGTGCCTAATGAGCTGGATATTAATGAAGCAAACTCATTAAATTTGCCCTGCGAAGTGGCACAGTGGCTTCCTGCAGCCAGCCCTGTCTGCTTGTCCGTGGGCAGGGCACAGGGCTGGGGACGGGTCCCCGCAGCCTGCTGTCCCCCAGGCTGAGCCAGGGATGAGTGACCCTGGTGGGGCAGATCCAGGTGGCTTCTCAGGGGGCAAATCCTGCCCTGCTCTCTGCATGGTTTGGAGGACGAGGTTTGGCTATAGCAGCTCTGGCAGGGGACTGAAGCCCGTAGCAGGCTGTCCCAACCAGGAGGTGATGCTGAGCTGCAAGGAGCCGTGGATGGAGGAGCACTGGCCCCTGGGAGCTCAGCCCTGCTCTGGCTCCCACTGAGCATTGAGAAAGGGTCAGACTTGACTTTCTGAGTATTTTTCCTGTGTATGTTAAGCTGCCCCTTAGGAAAAGCTGCTTAGGCTTGGAGTTAAATGTAATCATCTTAGAAAAATCTGTGTTCATTGGAAAAGATCCGCTTACCGCCCTGGGCTGTCCCTCCTGGGAAGGGAGAATCACCCCTGGCTGCATCTCCCCAGCACGCCGGCTCGCTGGGCGGTCCAGGGACGTGCCACGAACCTCCGCTGTCATCGCTGTGGGGATGCTCTCTGGGAGCCCCTGAGCAGGGTGGCTCTGCTAGGGGACCCTTCACCATGGGGCCACCCAGGGCTTGGGTCCCATCCTGCTTTCCTCCTGCCAGGGCTCCGGGCATGGGGAGGGGAGTTGGGGTGCTGGGGTGGGTTTCCCTCCCAGGAGCGTTTCTTTCTGGCTGACAGGGACCCCCAAAAGGCAGGGCCCAGAGAGGCTGGGGCGAGGCAGCGACACGCGTGGGACATGTGCCAGTGGGCTCCAAGGCTGTCCTGCCTGTCCACTGTCCCCATCTCCACCTCCCCATGGGACATGGCTGCAGGCTCCCAGCACCCTGCCCCTCATCCTGGGTGCTGCGGGGGGGTGGGGGTGATATCAGAGTCCCCCTTGTGCCGGTGGCAGGGACATCCCAGGGGGCAGCCCCACCAGCTGCAGCATAGCGTGCCTCCTGGGGCTGGCTCGGGGATGGGGCCCTGGCTCATCCCCGACACCACTTCACTGATTCCCTCTCCCTCCCGAGCTGCACTGCTTCCTGCAGTGTTGGGGGTCAGTGAGCCCCCCCTGACTGCTGAACCCCTGCTTCTGCTGTGCCTTCACGGCTCTCTGACCCCCCAGGTCCCCTGCACCCTCAAGAGTCACTGAGCCCCCCGTCCTGCCATGCCCCTGCTCCTGCCTCCCTGCCCTTCGTCCAGCTCTGGAGGGAATCTGGTGTGTCTGGGAGACCGCTGCCCCCCACCCGGGCAGAGACAGCAGCTTGGAGTGGGGTCCCCCAGTCCCAGTGATAGCCCTGAGCTTCTTGTGTGGGTCCGAGTGTGTCGGGGGGTGCAAGGGACCCCCTGTGAAGGTAGGCTGGGGTGCTGCAAGCAGCTGGGCTGCCTCTCGCTCCCTGTGCTGGGCTGCTCACTGGTCTCCTCCCCAGGGATCTCTGAGGACTCCAAAGTGGAGGCTCCAGCCTTCACAGATGCCGTCCGCATGTACCGCCAGTCAAAGGAGCAGTACGGCACCTGGGACATGCTGTGCGGCAACGAAACCCAGGTGAGGAGCTCTCCCCAAGGCTGGGGTGGTGGGCTGTGGGCTGAGCAGGGTCCCCAGAGCCTCCTGCCTTTGCAGGTCCTGAGCAACCTGGTGATGGAGGAGCTGCTCCCCGAGCTGAGGACCGCCATCGGCCCCCGGCTGAAGGGCAAGGCTCAGGAGCGCCAGCGGACCTGGATCCAGGTGTGGGGCTGGGGCTGCTGGGGGGGGGGTCATCATCATCTGCTCCCCCCCTGCCTGCACTAACTCTGCTTTGGGGGCTGCGCTGCTGCCTCCCTTCGCACCGGGCTGGGTGCCTGCCAGCTTTCCTGCCTGCCAGAGCCAGCGCTGCCCCCCGCATCCCCCCCTCTCAAGGCAGCCGTCCTTATTCTCCACTGTGGCTCTTTAAAGCTCCTTGTTGTCCCCCTGCGAGCGGCCCTGCCCATCCCTGCCTGCGCTGCCTGCTCCCTGGGGCAAGGGAAGCAAACAGGAGGAAGCCCAGCCCCGCAGCGAAGCCTGTCCTGGCTATATTTAGCCGAGCCATTTTTAGAGCAGCACAGGCTAAATCCAGCCTGAACCCTTGCAAAAGACTGAAGGCTCTTCAAAACTGCCTGTTAAAACCTTAAAAGCTGATAGATAATTACCACCAGGCTCACAATGTGCCACTGGAGCAGCCTAAAAATGCACAAACGCACTTTTTCAGTAGCTGTGGTCTTAGCTGCAAAGCTGGGAAGCCCAAGGGAGGGGGGGGGGGGTGCGGGGGGGGCAGCTCTGCCTCCCAGCAGCCCTGAAATCACAGAGTTTGGCTGCAAAGTGAGCACGAAGCCTCAGCAGGAGGCTTCACCTGCTTGGGGTTGGTTCCTGAGACCCCACGGGGCAGGGCATAGCTTTCAAACTGGGCCAGGGGCTCTCCTGGCTGGACCACCAGCATCCCCAGACCTGCAGCATCTCCAGACCTGCCTGGGGCAGGTTGGCTGATGGAGGCAGGGCTTGGCTCTCTGCCCCTCGGGTACCGCTTCAGAGCAGCTTCTGTACTGTGGGAGCTTCATCCCATGCAGCTTGGGGGCACGAGTGCAGGCACCTGGTGCTGGAGGCGCTGGTTAGGGGGGCAGCAGGAGGCATGGGGGGCAGCTGACCACGCCATCTCTCTCCTGCCAGATCTCGGATGCTGTCTATAGGATGGTCTATGAGCAGACTAATGCCCAGTACGATGCAGCGATGGCCAAGTGCGAACAGGAGCGGCCCCAGATGGAGAGCACCATCCGCACAGACATGGACCAGATCATCACTTCCAAGGAGCACTTGGCCAGCAAGATCCGAGGTACAGCCCTGTGGGGAGGTGCATGGACATAGATGTATGTGGCTGTGTTTGTGACCAGCTCCTGGTGTGGCATTACCACTATGTCACCAAGATGTGGCTGTTCCTGGGGTGCAGTGTGGCTCCTGCCAGCACAGCCCAGCACCCCTGGGGAGATGCCAGTAGCCACAGTTGCCAGGGTGCACATCCTCATTGGCATTGTCCCCAGAGGTGGGGGGCAAGGTGGACGGTGACCCCCTCAAGCAAGGCAGTGGGGCAGGAATGGGTCCAATACAGACTGAGAGCCCTCTGCAAAAAAAACTTGCATTGTCCTGCAAGTCTGGGAGCCATCTTCTGGAGAGGCTTGGGGAGGGGGACAGGTCCCCCACCTAGGGTGGGTTCAGGACCTCATTGGAAGAGCTGGAAGGGCAGAGGAGGAGCATCACCATGCTTATCCCGGCTTTCTGCCCAGCATTCGTCCTTCCCAAAGCGGAGGTCTGTGTCCGTAACCATGTCCAGCCCTACATCTCCTCCATCCTGGAAGCCCTGATGACCCCCACGAGCCAGGGCTTTGCTGAGGTGCGGGAGGTCTTCTTCAAGGAGGTGACAGACATGAACATGAACATCGTCAACGAAGGTGGTCTGGAGAAACTGGTGGAGGTGAGACCTGGTGATGCTCCTTGGTGGCTGGTGGGCTTGGGGGTGGTGGGGCCAGTCCTGCTGCCATCCTCAGTGTGGACAGCACTGGGGAATGCCAGGCTGAGAAAACACATGGGGATGAATCCTGTGTGGGGTGGCATGTCCCAACCCCGAGTATGCGGGGAGGCTGTCCTGCCCTGCTGAGCTTGGTTTTACCCCCAGTACATGGAGAAGCTTTCCCACCTGGCTTTCCACCCAGTCAAGATGCAGTCGTGCTATGAGAAGATGGACCAGCTGAAACTGGAGGGCCTTCAGCAGCGATTCGATGTCTCCAGCACGTCCGTCTTCAAGCAGAGGGCCCAGATCCACATGAGACAGGTGGGACAGGGACCAGGGTCCTCCTGTGTCCCCCTGGCTGAGCAGAGTGCTGGAGATGGGAGGCAGGGTGGGGAGCCCAGGCTGTGCCGCACTGGCAGGGATTTGGCTGGGATGTCTGTCCTGTCTCGGGGACCTTCATGTCCTTAGCACCCACCTAAGGACGTGTGATGGATCTGGCCCTTTGGGCTGGAGCCCAGGCAGGGTGGAACCCCATGGGTGGGCAGCAGCGTGGGGCACCCTTCCAACTCGGCACCCAGGCTTGGGCATCACGGCACAGCTGCCCCTTTGCCGCTGAGCCCACTGGCACCAGCAGGGCCAGTAGCCCAGTCCTGGGGGTCTGATCCAGCCAAACCTGGAGCGGGGTGTAGAAGGGAGGGTGCAAACCAGCTTTGGGCACCCTCCTCCCCCAGCACCCTTGGTCCCCAGGGTAGAGTCAGTGGATGTCGTGCTGGGATGCCAGGAACATTACCAGTGTGAAGGCTCATCTTGGTGTGGCAGTGCCCCAAAAAAGCACCCTGCTCACCCCCATGGTTGGTCCCTTTGGATTGCCCCCCTCCCCCGCGCCCCCCCCCCAGTACTGACTGTCTGCCTCTGCTCACAGCAAATGGATGACGCCGTGTTCACATTTGAGACCCTGCTCCACCAGGAGCTGGGGAAGCTGCAGGGCAAAGACGACTTGTGCAAGTCCATCCAGCGCATCCTCGAGAGAGTGCTCAAGGTGAGGGGTGGCGGGTCAGGGCCTTTGGTGGCTTCGTTCCCAGGGCCAGCAGCCTGCGGGAGAGGCCAGGAGTGACCTTGCCAATTTTAACAAAAGTCTTCAGGGAAAATATTTCTTTATATTGAGATTTTTTGTGCATTTTGATGGGATGTGGGGCAGGTGAGCTTGAAATCACCTGGAGGAACTAGGTCCCTCTTTAACACATGCATCACTGTAAAAGCCACCCGGGTTCAGGCTGGCCCAAAAACCTTTTCTGCAGATCGTGATGGAGGAACTGGCTCCTACCGGGGTTCAGGCACCCCCAGAACCGGCTGGAGGGAAGGATGTGAGGGGCAGAGGAACTTGCTCATGCCCATGGAAATTGGATGGGGGGGGGGGCAAATGGGGGAGCTGCCAGCCCGCAGCCCTCACTGAGCAGTACCTCTCACTCACCCCGCAGAAATATGACTACGACAGCAGCACTGTGCGGAAGAAGTTCTTCAGGGAGGCCCTGCTACAGATCACCATCCCCTTCCTGCTGAAGAAGCTGGCACCGACCTGCAAGGGGGTAAGAGGGTGCAGTTTGGGGTCGGAGGGAAGGACCACTCTCCCCCACGGAGGGGCTGGAGCATCCCTCCCTCCCATTGCCCCCCAGCTGAGCAGGCTCTCCCCTGCGGCAGGAATTAGCCAAGTTTCAGGAGCTGATCTTCGAGGACTTTGCCAGCTTCATCCTGGTGGAGAACACTTATGAGGAGGTTGTGCTACAGTCAGTGATGAAAGACATCATGCAAGGTAGGGTCCCGCAGCACCAGGGAGCCTGGACCCACTCAGCTCTTTGCCTCGGGGGGCTCCAGCACCCTGGGGTGGGTGTTTGGTCCTGGATGGAGTCAGTGTGAGCCAAACCTGAGCTCAGCAGCACCTGGAGGGACCGTGATGGATGCTGGGGACCATAGGAGGAAGGGTGCACCCATGCAGGGTGCTGGGAAACATAGGAGGAGGGATGACTCTGAGGAGGGTGCCGGGGGCTGTACCAGGAGCAGCTTTCCCAGCTGAGCAGTAGGTGAGATGCTGAACCCTCTGTCCAGCTCCAGACACCCAAGGGGCTGGCGGGGAGAGGTGCCCAAGCGTGGTGGGCACTGCCCTGTGCCCACAGCCCGTCTGACATCTCTCTCGGTCCCCCAGCTGTGAAGGAGGCAGCCGTGCAGCGGAAGCACAACCTGTACCGAGACAGCATGGTCATGCACAACAGCGATCCCAACCTGCACCTCCTGGGTGAGAGCATCCCCATCGACTGGGGCGAGGAGTACAGCGGGCAGCCGGAGCCTGAGCCGGCGGCCGACAAGCGCCGCAGAGCCAAGCAAGTGGTGTCAGTGATCCAAGACGACGAGGGGGGGCTGCCCTACACGGTGCGTGCTGAGGCGCTGCTGCAGCCCGGCTCCCCAGAGCCAGAGGAGCCGGACTCTGGAGCGCAGCCGAGCTCCCCCGATGGGGTGCAGGAGATCCGGAAGGCGCTGGCGAAGGAGAGCCTTGGGGACAGCGTCAAGGCGGAGGAGGAGCAGCTGACGAACGGTACCAACACCACACAGGAGAGCAGTGCCACCGAGGAGGTGGTGGTGGTGGCGGTAGGGTCTGTCACAGGTGACGTCCTCCCACAAGATCCAGCCAGTGAGGGGGACGGGGTGCACTGCGCCACACCGGCATCGCCTGTGCCTGGAGCTGAAGTCCCATCGGGGGCTGGGGTGCAACATGCTGCTCCAACATCACCTGTCCCTGGAGCCGAGGTCCCATCAGGAGCTGTGGTGCAACATGACGCACCAGCACCACCCATGCTGGCATCACCCATGCCCGGAGCCGATGTCCCGTTAGGGGCCAGTGTGCAACACACCGCACCAGCACCACCCAAACCCAGGGCAGCCGATGGCCCAGCAGAGGCCAAGGTGCCCCATGCCACACCAGCATCGCCCGTGCCCACAGCTGAGACCCCATCGCCATCCGCCGGGACCGCTTGCCACCAGCCCAGTGACAAGGAGACGGGTGAGGAGGTGACCCCCCCGGTTGGCAAGTGCAGAGCCCCGCAGCCCATGGGCACAACAGAGAGTGGTGAGGGGGTGCAGACTGAGTTCTAGCCCCATGGACTGGCCCCAGTGATGCTGGGGGTTGGGGTAGGGGGAATAGGACCTGTTGCGCTGCTGGGGACAGAAAGCAGCACAGCGGGAGAGGGAGGGGATGGGGAACACTGAGACCTTATTGCCTAGCCTGGAGGGGGTCCTCGCTGCTGCGTGGGTCTGGCCACAGCCAAGTGGTCCTACTGGGTCGGACCGGGGGGCCCCTGCCCTGGCACAGGGCACCCCCTGGACTCTGCTCTGTCCTTCTGCCTTATTTTCTTCTTTTCTACTGAAGAGATGCTTTATCTGCCTCCTCCCACCCCCGCCCCCGCCCCAGCACAAGTGCCTGTGGCTGCCAGGGGGGAGCTGGCACTAACCCCACCGTGGATGGGTGAGGGTCAGCCCCTGCCCCAACCCGGGGGTTTCCTGGAAGCCTGCCCACTGCCATCCTACCCAGCCAGCTCCAGCAGTGCCTGTGGGAGAGGGGACTGCAGGGGATGATGGAAAATGTGATAGCAGCCAGGGCAGGGCAGGGATGGGTGCTGGCACTGCTGCTGGTGAGGCGAGAGCTGGGGCTGGCAGCGCCCAGGCTGAGCTCACAGCACCCAGCGCCCACCCCCTGACTACCCTCACCGCAGGGTCTTCAAGCAGCTATTTAAGTTCAGAGGAAAATGTTAGAGGGGAAGGCGGCATTCACGCAGTGCCTCCAGGGGCTGCCTCCGGGCTGAGGCTTGCCACGCAGCGGAGGGACCCCAGCTCTCGCCCACTGGTGCTCCCCAGCACCGTGCACGGATGATTTCTCTGGCTCTCAGGCTCTGCAGGTTTTGGCACCTGCACCGATGGTGAAGCAAAGAGCTGGTGCCTTAGCAGGGGCTTGCTGCCCCCCCCCCAGCAGCCCTGCCCACCGTGGGGAGGGGGACGGGACTGGCACAGCCCCCATGCAGAGATGCTAAAAGCCCCGGAGCTGGTGGGAGTTGGCAGGACTCGTGAGCGTGAGACACGTGTGCACGTGCACGGAGCAGGGACCAGCACCCCAACACTCGCCTGTATTTTAGGTGCCGCTGTTTCTGCCTCTGAAGGGGGGTGCCCGGCTGAACCCGCTCGGGAAGGACACCCCCCAGAGTGCCTTGCTTTGGGAACTTAAAACCTGTCTCTTCCAGGATATTTTATTAAGAAAGTTATACAAATGTTTAAAAATATGCTTATAATAATTAATAAAACGGAAAAGCTTTATTTAAAGCCAGAGGAGACTGTTCTTATTCCCCCGCCCCCGGGGGCTGGGCTGGAGGGGTAGGGCTGGGGATCCCTACTCCCACTAAGACTGGGGGGGTGCCCCATCCTGAGACCACCCAGCAGCAATATGAGCCAGGAGCTGAACAACTGAGATGACTTTTATTAAAAGGGGTGTCCCGAGAAAGCAGCAAGAGGCACCCGCAGCAGCAGCTTCCCCTCAGCACGGCCCCACGCATGGCCTGGGGGCTGCTCTGACCCCATCCCTGAAGCCCTGGGCAGGAGTAGGGGGCAATGGGGGCGGGGAAGGTCAACAGGACCCCCCCTTGTCCCCAGAAGGCACTGTGTGAATTGGGGCTTGGTGCAGGGAAGTTCTGAGCAGGAGGGCAGGGATGCCTGTCCCCAGCATGTCCCCTTCCCCAGCAGGTCACTGGGCCATTCTTGTTCCAGCCAGGATGACCCCCCTGAAGTGTTGGGGGGAGGAAATGCCCAGCACCCCCCTGCCGTCATCACCCGGCCAAAGCTCCCTGAGAGCCGGGGGGCAGCCACCAGCCGAGGACGGTGGCAGTGTGGCAGAGTGCTGGCCATGGGACTCCCCAGCACCTCCCCATCCGAATCAGGCCAGCACTGAGGGTCCCTGCAGCAAATCCTTGGTGTGCTGTGTCCCGCACAGGACAGAGACAAGGACAGACCCAGCAGAAGTGACAGCAGCTATTCCAGACAAAGTAGCAGGAGGCATGGAGCACATCGCCCACCATCCCAGGGGGGGTGCCTACCCCCGACCGAGCAGGGGGTACACCAGGAAATAGCCCAGTGTGGAGCCCGCAATGGCCCCCAGAAAGATCCAGGTGTTGTAGGACATGACGGCCAGCATCACCATGTAGCCCAGCACCACCTGCACCACGTGGAACAGCGTCTGGCCGACGTGGTACTGAAACCACCTGTGGAAGATGGGAAACCCCATCAACGAGGGGCCAGGGCAGCTGGCACCCCTGCCTCGCCAGCAGTCCACAGCGGGCAGAGATGGGTTTGGGGAGAAGGGAGAGGGATGGGGGCTACAACCAGCAGTGCAGGGGGAAATCCCACGCCAACAGCACCGGGAGGGTATTACTAAGAGGTTGGCAGGAAGAAGAGCCTCGGGAATGGTCTGGGATGAAACAGAAAACCCCAGGGCTTGGCTCCAATGGCTTGTGCTGGGAAGGAAAGACCTGGGCCAGCTTTGCTGGGGTGCCTGAGCTGCTGCTGGTTCCCAGCCCTGAAGCACAAGGACCCTCCTGCACCCACAGTGGCTCCTGGGGGAATGCGAGCATTTAAGACAGTTGAAGAACACCCTGGACATCTCCCCCAGTACCTGGAGGGGCCGGGATGCCCCCAGGGCCACCTCCCGAGGCTGTACACCTGCCTCTTTCCTGCAAGCCTGTTAATCCCCGTCTGCCCCTTCACAGCCTTGCTCCTCTCCTGCGCTAGCCCAGGGGTCCTACATCCATCCCTGAGCCCCAGCCCCAGGCGACCCCACTAGCCAGGTGCATGGGGGTCCCCACAGTACCTGCCCTGTGTGAGGCCAGTGTCCTCCTCCTCCTCCGGCTCCACCAGTGCCTCTCGGCTGAGGCTGTGGGGCAGAGCCAGCAGCGCCCGCCGCAGCAGCACGGCCTTACCCATCTTGACGGCTTCGTAAAGCATCGACAGCAGCAGGATCACCAGCACTGAGAGTGCCATCCCTGCATGAGAAACACCCTGCTGCTGCGTGCTGGTGGGAGAGGGGGTGTGGGGGCAAGGAGGGGGACAGCAGGTCCTGGCACAGAGGGCTTGGGCACATCCATAGGATAAAGTGGAAGGAACGAAGGGCTCCTGGGATTGGGGTTGGGCCGCAGTGACAGGCAGCAGGTTTGGGATGTGCTGGGAAACGACGTATTTAGCCCAATCCCCCCTCCATATTCCTAGGGAGTATTTTTTGGAAGGGGTTGCTCTGAAAAAAATCAGCATCTTTGCATCTACTCCATAAAAATGAGAAGGTTGAAGTATGATGCTGGGACAATAATTTAAAAAACCCCAACAGCATAAAAGAAAACAGGAAGCTGAGTCACCACCGAGTGACCAGGAAGACGGGGGTTGGCAAGCCTGGGAGGGGGATGCTTCCCTGAGCAGCTTGGGAGGATCACCCCCTGCCCAGGGCATTACAGGGGCACGGCACTGTTCATCACGGTAGGAAAGGGTCAGCCAAAAACAGACAGTGCCCGCCGAGCTCTGGGGCAAGTGGAGCCCACCAGAGCTCTGCCCCGACCCCTCCAAGCAGTAGGTGCCCCCACACTAATGCTGCGTGGGGGCCCTGCTCCCCCTACTCCCAGCCCATTGCTAACACTGCTCCGGCTGGGAATGCAAAGCCACGGCTTGGTTCTCTGCCCCACATCCCTTTCCCTGGGTGGAAAACACAGCCGAACAGATGGGTGTCCTGAGGCTGGCAGCCTACCTGTGGGGGTGTGGACACTCCAGAAGTCAAACAGCAGCACTGCTGTGTCCGAGAAGTAGAAGGACATCTGGAAGAGAGGTCAAGCAGTGATGGGGCAGACAGGGGCTGGGGTGCCCACACCTTCAGTGGGTCCATGCACCCACCACTCCGAAGGGCTGAGCCCCAGTGCTGATGCTCAGCCGGGGTTTTACCAAATGGTGCAATTTCCCACCCCCAAATTCCTGAAACTGGAAGAGGAACTTGCACTGAAAATCAATCACGCAGACCACCCTCTAGCAGGACAGTTTTCACCTCTAGCAGCAGTTCCCGCGCCTGTGTCTGGGATGGTGAGAAAAAGAGTTTATCCCTGTGAGAGAGAGACGATCCCAGGGCTTCATTAGCCCAGATTTGAGAAGGGAAGGTCTGTGGGAGACAGACAGAAGCTAGTGGACATCATCTGCAGCCTGAAGCAGTGGTGGCCAGAGCCCAGCCACCCTCTGCTCTCCTCTGCCTCCCGTGGCTCCTCTTGTATCGCTGGGACCGGCCAAAGCACCCACAGCCACAGGCCTGATGATGGGCGCCAGGGCAGCTGGTCCAGGGCTGCCTCCCTGGCACAGGAGCATCGGTCCAAGCACTGGGGCTGCCGGGACCTACAAAGGCATCAACCCCCTCTTTATCACACTCAAACACGAAGAACAAGTACTGCTCTTGCGTAACGAATCCACCTACAGTGCTGATACCACAGCTGCCAAGTCTTGCTCCACCAAAAAGTGGAATTTTGTTGGGTTATTTTCTGCCTCCCTTCAGCGCTTCCCTCTAGCTAGTGCTCCTGGGGCTTGTGCTCTCTCCTCTGCTGCACCGACCCGGCTTTGGCCGCCCGCACCCACCGTTACTGGCACCAGCAGATGTGGCTGACGGGACCGGCCTCGGCCAGAAATACCATCCCATAACCGGGTGTCCACACCGCAGACAGGCTCTAATTACACCCTTCGGCCGCTTGTTACCCAAAGCACATTAGCATGTATAATTGGCTCATGCTTTTAAGCTTCCTTTGGCAACAGATTAATGATAATTAGCCTTTAAATAAAGCTAATTCTCCTTTGCAGGCTTCACCCATAAGTCTGTAGTGTCTTGTAAGGAAAAAGTAACTATCTTAAGGACAGGCGAAGAAAAGTGACCAGCAGAAGATCCCCTCACCGCACCAGGTCTCCCAGCCTGGGGTGAAGCCATGTGTCTTCAGGCACCCAGCGTGGCTGTGAGACCAAAACGATGCCTCTTGGGCCAATGACCCCTCGCTCCTCTCCTATAGCCACGCTAGAGCATGATCTCCCCAGACACAGCATCTTGCTGGGTGAGATGCAAACCTCAAAAGGATGAACCCTAAAAATCTCTGCGCCCTTTGCAAGAGAGGAATTGTGCTGGCGGGGCGATGGGGCAGGCCCAGGGATATGGCTTGGAGGGATGCGGTCCTGTCCTCACGCCCCTGCCCACACGGCAGTGATTCAGCAGGCGCTGGGGTAAGGCTGCGCCCTGCTCCTCCTCTGCACCTTGCTGGTGCTCACACACGCAAATCAAGCTGCTGAAAGATATCCTGCACTGCCTCCTCCCATGCACGCAACACCTATGTGTCACCACTTAATTCACTGCAGTTCTGGGGTTAACCTTCACCATTAAGTGAAAAAATCAGTGGTGTACATGTGAAGCAGTGTTGGGCTGCCTGGCACATCCCAACCTGCTGCTCCAGTCTGACTGGGACACCTGGCCCCGAACGGCGGGATGAGCTGCCTCCCTGCAGCGCACCGACCCCTGGGATGCAAAACAGCACGGCTGTTCCAGCCAGCCCCAGCTGCAGCCCCCACTGGGGACACAGTGGCCTGGGGAGATGTCCCCACACCAGGGTGCTCCCTGGAGCCAGTGGGAGCCACCCCTTGAGCCTCACTGGGATGCTGCTACAGGAGGCTGGTGCCAGCAAACCGGGAGGACCCAGGAGCCTTTAAGCATCGCACCTCACACCTGAGCTTAAAGCACAAACCTGTGCCACGGCGATGGATTAAGGCTGCTGCCACGACGTGAGCTCGAGGGGCTGGTGTCAGCTGGCACCCGCGACAGCCCCGCCACGGGGATGGACGAGAGAGTGACGGCAGAGAGCGGGTGACAGGGGGAGCGGGGGTGACAGGAGTGGGGGACGGGAGTGGGAGACAGTAGGGAGTGGGTGATAGGGGAGAGCTGGCGGTGGGGGAGCGTGGGTGATGGGGGAGTGGGTGACGGGTGATAAGGGGTGACGGGTGATAAGGGGCAGCGGGTGACAGGGCAGCGGGTGACAGGGAGCCTTCGGGTAGGGGACGCGCAGCCCCGGGGTGCCAGGCGCAGGCTGCCCACCCGCCGCACGCCTCACCGGGGCCGCGGTTTGGGGATCGCTGCCCGGCCCCGGCTGAGCGGGGGGCGCGGGGGGGGCGCAGCGGCTACGCAGGGACGTGCGTGGTCTCCGCGCCGACCTACGGGTCCCGCACCGGTGAGCCTGCGGGGCCCCCCCGGGACGCACACCCGGCCCGGCCGCCCCCCGGCCCGGCTCACCTGCATGGCGGCGGTGCGCGGCCCCGTCGCTGCCCGCCCCGTCGCAGCCCGGCTCGGCTCGGCCCGGCCCAGCCCGTCGCGGGGCGCTGACACGAGCAGCGGGGCTCGCTGGAGTTGTAGTGCGGAGGGGGGCGGGGCACGCGCCGGGCGGGCGGCCGCGGGCAGCGGGGAGGGGCTCAGCATCCCTGCGGGGGGAGGGGGCTCAGCAACCCCGGGCAGCGGGGAGGGGCTCAGCATCCCTGCGGGGGGAGGGGCTCAGCGTCCCCGGGCAGCGGGAGGGGGCTCAGCATCCCTGCGGAGGGAGGGGGCTCAGCATCTCCGGGCAGCGGGGAGGGGGCTGGTCCCGTTTCCCACCCCATCCCCGTTCCCAGCAGTAGCAAAAAGCCCCTCGAAGCATTCACGAGTGTTTCTGCCGCTTTCCCCACGGGAATCACAGGGCGCTTGCAACCCAGCCGCCGCCGCAGCTGCAGAAGACGAGAAGTCTTCCCCCCACCATCAAGGCTTTCCCGGAAAGGGGCAGGATTTCCGAAGGGGAACTTGGCTTCCCAGCTGGGGCCGCAGCAAGAGCACGCAGGCGCTCTCTCCTTGCTGGCCCTCCCTGCCCATCTCCATTTCCCGGGGGGCAGGAGCTGGAGCTGCCCCTGCCTCAGTTTCCCCAAGTGCTGATGCCCACAGAGGCACCCAGTGCCTGCCAGGGGATATACGTGTAAGTCCCTGCTTGGGAAGGGGATAGGGGGCCGCAGGCAAAACACCACTGTTAGTAGCCAGTGTATTTTTCCTTGTCACTAGAGAGGTGGAATTGAAGTTATTCACGGTGTGTTGGCTACTTGAATTAAGAAAAAATACTGGATAAACCCACCAATGCGCTACTTCTCTTTAAAATCTTTCCTCAAGTTTCCATCAAAAATGGACACCCGATTTTTTTGGCAGCTGAAGCTCCTCTGGGTGGTGGCCAGCATGGCTGGCGGGTGAGGTGAAGACTGTGCCTGCCGCTTTCCTCCTTTGCAAAAACACAGCGGAGAACGCTGCTAAAAAGAGTAATTTGTGCAAAGAAAAAGCAAAACCAAACAAAAAAAAAAAACCCACCCCAGAAAACAAAAAACATTCTGCCCTGAAAAAAATGTTGGTTTGCTGTCACTTGAGAGTCTGCTCTGCTTATGTCCCCTGGATCCAACATGTGCCTTGAGTTGGGATTTAATTTTCCCTTTGCAATCTGCTGCATAGGGTGTCTCTCCTCAGCACCCAGCACCCACGGGTGCTGCCCGAGCCCCTGCCTGCCCCCTGCTCCCCAGCCAGCCCCCTGCTCCCCAGCCAGCCCGGCCACGAGCAGCTCCGCTTCCCCTTTCACCTCCCTGCCAGGAAGGGAGGTGGCTGCATGGCAGGGACCACCGGGGTGACAATGCACCCGCATGTCCCCATGGTGGGCTGCAGGTGAGGGCATGTCGCCGGGGGGTTTCCCACAGTGTGGTGGCAGCTGCAGGGGGAAGGAAAGGCCGGTGGGTCCAGGACTGGCATCATGCCCTTGCAGTGGCAGAGCTGGGAGCGGTTTTACAGAGGGGTACCCCACATGACAAGCAGTGTATTGCAGCAAACAGAAATGAAATGCCAGAGTGGAAAAACCCTTTTCAAGGCCACTCGGTCACTGCCCCCCTGTCCCCCTTGGCGAGTACGGCTGGTGATGCACCCGGCACAGTGGGGATGGCTACTGCAAACCCACAAAAAGATGCTACACCAGGGACTGAGCTAGCAAAGAGCGGTACAGCTTGCACACACAATTCAGCATTGCTTAAGCTGCTCCCTAAGTACTGTGCCCCCCCAAAAAGCTTCACCTGCTGCTCTCCTTGACCCCCAGGGCAGGGTAGGGTCTGGGTGCTGCGCTGCTCCACCGGCACTGGTGCTCAACTCACCTGGGCACACATGCTGCAAGGGCAAGGTAGGCAAGCTCCGCGTTAGACTCTGCAGTGAAGGGTGCTGAGAAAACCAGCGGTGCAGCACAAAACCAGCTGAGATCTCGGGGGTCTGGGGCTGTGCACCAGCGAAATGGGGGTGCTGGAATACAGCTATGGCTCAGGTGCCACACGGAAGCCCTCTGCCCTTGGGAGTCACCTGTACCCACCTAGGGCCAAGCAGCCCAGCAATAGCAGGAGGGTTAGAGGCAAGGGAAACACTGGTGGGAACAACAGAAATAGAGCAGTGAGTATCAGTACTGCAGCACGGGCTTCAGTTCCTGCCCCTGCACGAGCAGAGCAATGCTGCCTTGCAGCACAGTCCTGCTGTAGCACCCGGGTCTACCCCACCAAAAGCCCACTGACCCCCACCTGAGTTGCAGACCCACAACAGAGCCAGAACTTGGGCAGGTTTTGCATTCTCCAGCCCTTCTCAATCCCTGCTGCTTGCAGCAGCCTGCGGTCGCTTTGCCCGGCAGAGAGCAGGTAGCGCAGCAGGGACCTGCCTGCTGGGGCTCTCCAGGCTGCTCCTCAGCCTGGTCCTGGGGGGATGAGCCTCCGAGCATTTGTGCACTTGACCGAGGCAAAGAAAACCCCCTTTCCTTTCCCTCCTCCCAAGCTAGCGGGATTTTTTTTGGCGTTTTTTTCTTCAGCAGACAGTTTAGTTCTTGGTGGTTATAATTACACAAGCCTCCCCCAATCAGTCATTAAATTAGCACCTTCTTTCATACATATATATATATAATATATAATTTATAAAGAAATGAATTTTGTAAACAATATTCTTCTACTCCAGAAGGAAGTGTAGTCCGTGGCATAATGCAGCTACAAACACGTATCTCAGAAAGAGGAGCAGCAGCTCTGGGGAGCGGGTGGGAGCCCCATGCCACCCCCAGCCTCCGCGCATGTCCCCAGCAGGACAGTTCTTGGGTGGGGAGTGAACTGGCCGGCTCGGTTTGGGTGTCACCGGTTTCAGCTGAAGCAAACTGGTCCAACTGTGAAACCAAACTGGTGCGAGGCATCGCCATTGTGAAAGACGGCCAGGTCCCGCAGGGGCAGCAGGGAGAGCTCCTCTGTGGTGAACTGGAAGATGGTGTCGGTGATGGAGGGACTCGTTGTCCAGCTGAAACAAGCACCAGGGGCATCTGAGTGGCACAGAAACCCTCGGCTGGTGGGCCTGGAGGACCCTCTCAGAGCACCCGCTGTCCCCTTGCTGCTCCGGTTGCTCCTCGATACACCCAACAGCCCTGTGGCATGGCCAGGTCTCCATCCCCAGCCCTTCGTGGCTTGTCCAGGGAGGTGGCCTCCCCCTGTCCCATTCATGCCCTGCCACATCCCAGCCTGCTTCCCAAGACCAGGCAGCTCCTTGGGCCCAGGAGAGGATGCTCTCCATCCCATCCCGCCACGTGAAGCTGCATCCACCAGGTGTTATCCCAAACCCCGAGGGTGCCAACCATGCTGAGGGGCTCTGCAAATGTCGGTGGACTAGAAAAGGGTCTGGCCACAGCCAGGCTTACCACACAGCCCTGCAGCTGGCTGCATAGCTCTGCTCCCGGAGTCGGCCAGGAAGCGGATTTCCTTCTCGGTCTGGGGCTGGCCCTGCTCGGGAGCGGGTCTGCAGGAGTATGAGACCTTCTGGTTTGCCAGGTGGCTGTGCAGTCGAGGAAGCGGAGCTGCACCGGGCTGGCCACCCTCGTACTCCAGCTGCAGGGCGACGAGAGAGAAACCCGGGTAGCGGGGGCTGCCCTGGAGGTAACCTGTGCTTCCCCCAGTTCCAAACTAGGCAGGATTCAGCTGTCTGCTAAAGCACTCGTTTGGATTTCTTGCAGAAGGAGGTGTCACATCCCACCAGCACAGCCAGTGGGACCTTGTGCCCAGGCACTTCCCACCACAGCAGGGCAGGCACTGGAAGACCCCCGATCCCACGAGATGGGGCATTGTGTCCCCTTGGCTGTCCTGGCCAGGCACTCACCAGGAAGCCCCCGGGCAGGGCGCTGAACCACTCAAAGGTGTCCTTGGAGGTGTAGGCACTCAGCCAAGCCTTGATAGGGACCTGTGGGGAGTGGGGACCATGTCACACTGTCCCAGGCTTCAGTTCCCTGGGACTTGCAAACTTTGTGACCAGGATCCTCACCCCAAAGTGCTCCAACAGTTCCCTGGGATGGCAGTGGTCACCACAGCAAGGGACCGGCCACATTGTCCCCTCTCCAGCCCTGACAACCCCTGTCCTCACCTGCCCCGAGGGATAACACGGGGCTGAAGCTGCCCCATGAAAGCCACCCCATACCTGGTTGTGGACGGGGGCTATGCAGGTCTCACCCCCTGCTGTGAAGTTGCAGAAGGCCACCAGTGCGTCCTGGGGGCTGCCCTGGTTGGGGTCGATGTAGTATTGCCCTGGAGGGAGGCAGAGGGGAGGTCCTGGCACCCAGTTTTTGGAACAAGGAGGATGCCATGCTGTACCGTGCCATCCCACCCCAGCTTGTAGCACATTCCTGGCTGCAACTTCCATCCTCCTGGGATGCAGCCTGGCTGCCATCCTGTTTCTCCAGGGATGCCCATGAAATGCAGCTGAGCTCATCCCCCCAAATCCTTATTCCCTCTTAACTGCAGAAGCTGCCTGTTCCCCCACATTGGCCAGCAGGGAGGGCTGGCCTGAAGTGAGGCCATTGTGGGGGACCCCGTGTGCACCCCAGTACCGTTGGGCAGGCTGGGGTGAGCCAGCAGCAGCTCCTTGCAGGTGGCCGCTGGGTTGGTTTTGGTGCCGTTGGGTTGCTCGACAAGAGCTTGCAGCTCCTGACTCAAGGTGTCCAGCAGAGCCCAGACCGCAGTGTAATTCAGGTGGTTGGAGGGATAAATTAGGTGCTGAAAGAAAAAGAGGGGGATATAATCAAGCTGACATTAGCTCCCCCCTCCCCACCTCTTATTTTGTCTAGGAGCATCATTGGGTGCTCAGGGAGAGGATGGGACACGCAGGGCACAAGGACAAGCCTGGTGGGAGAGAGATTAACCAGAACCGCTTGCTCTTTCTGCAAGGACTTTGGCCCCTGTGCACAGAGGACCTCAGAAGCAGTGGGAGATGGGACAGCACCACTGTCAGCCCCTTCCCACCCCAGTCGACACCCACCAAAAGCAGGATGGGAAGCCCTTGCCCCCATGCACTCACCCGCAGCTGCTCCCTGGACAGCATCAGCGTGGGTCCTCTGGGACCAGGGGGGCCAGCGAGACCCTGGGTGACAATGACAATGCTGGTGATGCTGACTGCTACCCACGAGCCCCCCCCCCCCCCATTTGCAGCTCCTCCAACAGTGCCAGCAGCTGGCCATCCCCACGGCATGGCATGGCATGGCATGGTGGGACCTCACTGCCAAACCCGAGGGAGAAGGGACCCAAATTTTGGCACGAGGGACATTAGCGGCTCTGCTTACCGGTGTGCCCGGTGTGCCCCTGGGTCCCGGCAGCCCCGGGAAGCCTTTCGGCCCCTGCCAAAGGTCAAGGTGGGGGAGAGAAGAAAAGCAAGGTGGCAAGATGCTGCTGTGCTGAGCTGCACCCCAGGGTGCCCCACAGGGCCACCCTGCACTCCGGGGAGAGGACAGGGGGGGATGGTGCCCCACAGCAGGGCTGAGCCCAGCTCAGGTGCTTCCCCCTACTTACTTTGGGTCCAGACAAGCCCTGGAAGAGAAGGACAAGTCCCAGCTAAGACGGAGGCAGGTGGGATTGAAGCCCCATCACAGCGTAACTGCGGGTGGGTCCAGGAGTGAACCCCAAACCTGCCCAGAGGGTGAGGGACTCACCGGTGTCCCGGGGATGCCAGGGTGTCCCCGTGGGCCGGGGGGGCCAGTGTCACCCTGCAAAGACACCGAAGGAGGTCAGGACACTGCATGGGGCATCTCCCAGCCCTATGTCCTTCTACAGCTCAGCCCCTTCCCCAGGTGGATTTTGCACAGAAAAATGAGGAATTCACCCCAAATAGTCACCTTGGTTCCTGCCATCCCCCCTCCACCCTGCCCTTACCTGCTGTCCCTTGGGTCCTGGCCTCCCAGGGATGCCATGGGGTCCCAGCTTGCCCTAGGAGACATGGAAGGGTGTCACACAGGGTGACAAGGGACCAAGAGGGGGGAGGAAAAGAGCAAACCCCTTCACACACCTTGAAGCCATCGTCCCCTTGCTGTCCCAGCTCGCCCACACTGCCCTTCTCGCCCTAGGAGAGAGTGAGGGAGAGCTCTGGTGGCAAAGAGGAGGGTAGAAACCCCCTGGGACACCAGGCCGAGGTGGGGGGCTCTGCCCTGGACGGTGGGCTTCGGGAACCCTACTCTAGTTACCCCATCAGTGGTGTTTCATTGCGTAGGCAACAGAGGTTTTGCTTGCTGCCTGACCCTGGCAGGAGACACCTGCCTGAGGACGTTTCCCAAGGTCGAATATCTCCTGGCCTCCAGCAAACAGTTGGAAATGGGAAATCCCCAGTTACAGCTGGGTGCAAAATTTCTGAAAAAAACCTTCCATTCTTCTGGTTTGGTAGAATTAACTGTAGCCATATTGCTGGGGAAGGAGGAGGTGTGATAGCGCATCTGCCTCCCCTCCTCAGCTGTGACGGGTAAAAACTGAAAGCATTTTGTCCCAGACTAAAATATCATTCAAGACAACCTCGCAACTTCCCAGAAAACCCTTTGGGAAAACAAAGAAAATTTCTTGTGTGCTGAAATCTGGTGGAGCAGGGGAAGAAACCACAGCGGAGCAGCTGCCCACAGCCTCCTCTCCCAGGCTCTGGCCTTGCTGAACACCCTGGACTTTAGCTTCTGCTATTGCTCATTTAGCTCGCAATAAATTTAATGCTGAGGTTTCATTTTCCTGAATGCTGTGAGCAACTATCCGCCACCAGGGACTGCTTGTCACTCTTATTTACAGCCTTATGGCTGATGGATGGGGCCGTGAGGATACGCTTTGCTTCTCAGGCCAAGGTTGGATCCATCAGCTCATCAGTAATGGCACAGAGATGGTATGTGCTTGTGCTGCATCAGCATCAACACTGAGAGCAGGGGATTAAAGGACTATGCTGCTGCTTGCAACTCCAGGAGGATGGAGAGGCTGGAACAGGACCTGGTTTTGGAGAAAGCCTCACGGTCCCACCTCGCAGCACCTGGGGACATGGTCAACCCCCAAAGAAGGATGCTGCAGCGATCAGGGTTCAAGAAGAGGGGAATAAGTGATGGCATCCAGCAAATTAAATGCTAGCCCAGCCCAGAGTCCCCCTGTCCCCGTGCCTGGGACTCAAGTGCCCAGTACATATCACCTACCTTGGGTCCTTTCGGTCCAGGGTCTCCCTTCATGCCCTTCAGCCCTGGGATGCCCTAAGAGAGAAATGATGCAGTACCGCATCACCCTGCGCCTGAGCTGCTCCCGTCGGCTCCCTGGCAAAGGGGAACCTTGCCACAATGGTGGCTTCCAGGATTCTGAGAATTTCAGGCAGTTTTACAAACTTTGAGGTATTTTCTCATCATATCTTTGATTTTTGCTTTCAGGAGGATCCCTCAAGCAAAGACCATTAAATAGTGCAGTTCAGGTCCCTTAGCTGGTTGCCGAACATGCCACCTTTCTTCTGTGAAGTTTCCAAAGTCAGGATTTTTATTTTAAATGAGAAAAAACAATTCTCAGCAATTAAAAAAACCCCAAACATCTGAGTAGGTTTTTTGGGGGAATGCTGGCTGCTGCAGTGCAGCCAGTCCCTCCAGCCATGGCAGCTCGCTGGGCACATGGGCACAGTCCTCCACAAGTGCTCAGCACTGCCGAGCATCAGACACTTAACTGGAAGGGAAGTATTTGGCCTCTAGAACAACATATTGGAAATTACGTGATTTGCCTGACTGCATGCACATTGTTGGGATGCTAATTTGGGAGGAGAAGGCACAATGAGATGGTTAAATGACAGATGGTTAAAACACCTAGAAACATCACTTATTTTAAATGGGTCTCTGCTTTGGTTGTCTGCAGAGCTGGGTTGCACAGTGGTACCTGTGGGGGCCAAACAGTGAGCAGCTGTCACCCCAAAACCTTCAAACTAATACTCACATAGGGTCCCTGGGGGCCCTGGGGTCCTTCCAGCCCCTTGTCACCTGGGTAGCCCTGAAATGCAAAAGCGAGAGATCCTGGCTGGTGAGCCCAGAGGGGCAGGGCGAGGGGAGGCAGGAGTGATGCCCTGATGCCTCTTGCAGGGAAAGCAGCCCATGGGGGCTGGGGGTGTGGAAGACCCTTGTCTTGAGCTGGAAGGGACTGGGGACACAGAGCCCTCCAGCTATGCGGTGCCCCTGTATTGGCTTATTGTTTTCTGAGCTGGGGCTCAGGTAGTTGGGAGCACCCCCTGTCTTGAGAGCACCCCTGAGCTGTCAGGGTGCCAAAGCAGCCCTTGCCCCGGTGGGGCAAAGCCAACCTACCTTGGGTCCCTGGGGACCTCTCGGGGGTCGGTGGCCAACTTTGCCTCGCTTCCCCTGGGAATGACAGATGAAAGACTCACGAGCAATTCAGGCATGTTAAAGGCACTAAGCTGGCTGCCCCACATCCCCCTCGCTGCCC
Organism: Falco rusticolus; assembly: GCF_015220075.1. Lineage (NCBI taxonomy): Eukaryota > Metazoa > Chordata > Aves > Falconiformes > Falconidae > Falco > Falco rusticolus. The sequence goes on from NC_051195.1 coordinate 44,054,007, forward strand.
CCCCAGGGTTGCTGAGCCCCCAGCAAACTGGGGGTGCTCTGCAAGATCTCTGTGGGTTCTAAGCATCAGCCCCATGCTTCCTGCCAACCTCCATGGGGACAACAACGCCGTTTACCCGTCTGCCAGCTTCTCCAGGGACCCCTTCTTCCCCTTCGTGCCCCATATCACCCTGGGGGAAGAAGAGACAGGAGACGTGGGTCACCAGCAGGCCAGCCACAGCCTGAACCAGGACTGGGGAAAAGGGGCTGCTTGCTGCGTGGAGATGGGGACGGAGCTCAGCAGGTGCTGTGGGACCCTGGGGATGGAGACCAAGGCCATAGTGCGCAGCTGGCCACTGAAGGGGAGGTTCCCTGTTTCCAAGGGCACCCGAGTCAGGATGGAGGCAGCCCTGTGGGGCTGAACTGGGGAGACTTGCCAGCCCCTCACCCAAAAACCAGCCAAGACAGCCCAAAGGCATCGAAGGGGTCTGTGTTTGCCAGGCACTGGTGCACAGCTGCCTTTACAGCAGGGAGAAGCAGGTCCCCCCAGGGCGATTCCCCCTGGTTTCTCTCCACAGACCACAGTGGGGTTGACCAGCTCAGGCTCAGCCACCCCATGTCTGGTGGCTGGTCTCCCCCCCAGGTGCCATCCACAGAAGACGATTTCAAAGGTACCTTTTCTCCTTTGCGACCTTTCCAGCCTTTAGGACCAGCTTGTCCTGGAGACCCCTAAAATCTCAAAGGAGAAGGAAACCCCTCCGTAAGGATGATGTGCCAGGGATGTCTCCTCCCAGTCTCCCTCCCTGCTCTTGCCACAGCGTGCGCAGGAGGATGCTCTAAGCTGAAGTCTCCATTTGAGACTTTTGCCCCTCTCTGGAGCAGGCTGGGCAGAGTGGGGCAACAAGGGCGTTCCAGTAGGAACAGGAGATGTTGCCCATGTGGGATCTCACCGCAGCTGGGAGATCCCAGCATCCTACCATCTGTGCCAGGAGAACCAGTATGGCTCCATCCCATTCCTCACCGTTTGCCCTGGTTTTCCTGGCTTGCCTGGCTTCCCTTTCACACCTGCCAGGCCCTAGGAAGTGGGGGGAAAAAAAAAAAAAAAAGTATGAAAATCAACCCAGCTCGAAGAAAAAGCTCCAGGGTTATTCACCCAAATCCTGGGAAGGCTGTTAGAGTGGCAGAGACAGAAAAACCAGAGGCAGAGAAGCAGGGTAGCAGAGGAGCCCACTCACCTCGGTGCCACTCAGCCCTGGGGCTCCAGCTTCACCTGGTGGCCCGAGAGGACCCTGAGTTCATGAGGGGACAAAAGACCAACAGATGAGGCTGGCATCAGCGCCAGGTTATTTGGAGGAAGGCAGGAGGGCGCGTACAAAGCCAGCTGCCTCGCCCCAGCGTCTGGGCTGGGGTTGCTCCCCGCAGGGACTGCTGGTGTTGTGCCAGGGAAGACCACCCTGTGGGGACATCCCCTGCCCATCCCCATGGCAGAGTTACCTGCTGGCCTGGCTCTCCCTTGGCTCCCACTGCTCCTCTGGCTCCTTCGTGCCCAGTGTAGCCCCGGAGCCCAGGGGCACCCACTGGCCCCCGGGCACCTGCTGCGCCCTGGGGTGCACACAGAGGGGGGCACAGGTTACACTCCAGCCCAGGCCCACCTGGAGCAGGGCTTGAGCAGCTGCCCCCTGAGGGGCTTCAACCACACCAAGCCACAACTCCTGCTGTCTGCTTTGCAAATCCACCCAGAGTTTATTCTGCATCCCAACCTCTCCCAGGAAAGGCGACTGCCTGAGTTAAGGACATGTCTTGCCTGGGTAAAGCGACACTGCAACACGGGAAAACTGGGATGCACATGGGATGTATCCTGCTGCTGAGTGCAGGGCACCAGTAACACACCTGGGGCTCTGTGCATGTCAGGACCAGGACCATAAAAATGCATCTCAGGGCAGAGTGCTCCTGAGCACAGGTGGCTCCTGGAGCCACCTGACCCTATGGACACCCACAGATCTGCTCGGGGACAGCAGAGGGGGAAACCAAGTGCCCCAGGCAGACTCCAACAGCCGAGCATTAATTGCGCAACAGCTGGCGGCACTTCTGCACGGTTTTTAACAGCTATATTAAACGCCTTTGTGGAGGTTTGGCTCTAGGGAAACCAGGGAAACAATGACTCAGTTACGAAGCCACTGCAGGGCAGGACCTGGGAGACACTGCCTGGAACCGGGGCTGCCAGAGCTTGCTTTGTGGCCACCCCCGGGGTGAGGGTGAGGCACAGCCCCAAGCCCAGGCTCTGCTGCTCCATCACAAGATGCCACCAAACCTTTTTCCCAGGGAAGTTTTGCAGAGGTAGGGCAGGTACTCACCACCAAACCGGGCTTGCCACCATCCCCCTTGACTCCATCATCTCCAGCGAGTCCCTGCGGTGATGTTGGGGATTTAGAATAAGCCCGTCACCACCACGTGCTCTGCGCTCAGGCCCCCTGCAGGTATTTTAAGCATCCTCTCCCTCGTACCACGTTCAGCTGGCCGAGGCACATGCCCAGGCAGCACCCGGGCACCACGTGGGAGTGAACACGATTTGATCACAGGAACGGGTCTTCCACAGGGCATCCCTGGGTGCCAGGCTGAAATGGTCTGATTTTTGGGGTGGGGGCATATAAGTACCTCCTGGGAGTCAGTGCCAAGGTATGAGGCATTAAAACCCCCTCCTCACTCCTGAGCCCCCTGGCCTGGGCAGTTAAGGGGAAGTAAATCCTTTGGTTTTGGTTTGTATTAGAAGTGGTGAAGTACTGGGGAAGCCTTTGGCAGCTCCTGGGTCTACAAGGTCCCAGGCTTCAGTACCTCTAATCCTGGAGCACCAGTGGGTCCATCCATGCCTCGTGGCCCTGGCTCTCCCTGAGGAAGAAGGGGAAACAGCTCTGTCTGCAAAAAAACCCTTCCTTGCCTTGTTGACTTTGGATCTCAGGCCAAAAGACAGGGAGTGCTCCATGGCAGGTCCCCCAGGTCCCCAGTCTGACCCAGGTCCTTCACCACAGCCAGCCCCACCCCATCCCCCATCAGCCAGAAGCAGAAAGCAGAGCTTGGGAAAAGACCAGAAAAGGGTGTTTCACCCACACATAAAGGGCTGGAGCCATCACCGTGTCATACCTTCACTCCCTCGGGACCATCGAGCCCAGGAGGACCTCGGAGACCCGTCCCACCCTGTTCAGGGCACAAGCAAAGGAGCCCCATTGATTCACCCCTGCCCAGTTCTCCCAGTCACACACACTCCTCCCCAGCCAGGTCTGCGATCAGCCAAAAGGGGAGGAGGGAAGTGACCTGACTTACAAATCGTCCTCTGGCTCCTGCAGGTCCCGCAACTCCGGTGACACCAACCTGGCCCTGGGACACAGAAGGAGACACGTTCAGCAGGGTCACAGCCCGGCTGGGGGGCAGGAGGCTGGAGTTTGGCCAGAGGCAACGTTAACCCAGGCTGTCCAGCAAATCCAAGCTGTCCTTTTGTGCCAACAAACCCCAATTTTGGAGTCATGCCCATGAGACACAAAAACTCCCTAATTATGGACATTTACCCATTCCTAGTATTTTATGTGGCTCCTGGAGCCCAAGGTTTCCTGCCAGGGGTGAGGTCCCCCTCCTTGGCACCCAGCCCCCAACCACCAGCCTGCACGGATGCTGGGAGCCTGGTGGGCTGAGGCAGCCCCTCTCTGTACTTGCCAGCAAACCTTCTTGGCCTTTCTCTCCTTTATGGCCTTTTTCTCCAATCTCCCCCGTGGCAGCTCCAAGGCCAGGCACTCCAGGAAGCCCCCTGGGGCCAGCATCACCCTGCTCAGGGATGCAGACAGACGTGTCACCACAAAGAAGGAAAAGGCATTCCAATTAAATGAGCTTCTTCATGGAGATGGTGTGTTTCACACCCTCTCACTGAGTGCTGCAGACAGAAGTTCACCCTAGGGTGCTCAACAGAGGTGCCGATGCCAGGTCTGAGCCCCGCATCTCCAGTGGTCCTCAGCCATGGGGACACCTCTGCCATGCTTCTGCCCCCACCATGGCAAATGGAGCAGCAGATGCTGAGCAGGTTATGGGTGTGTTCCATGGGTGCTGCAAGGAGGGGAAAGAGCTACAGGCACTCCTCACCTTCTGTCCCTGAGGTCCTGGCTCACCCGGGTCTCCAGCATCACCAGTGTCACCCTGCCCAGAGGGGAAATACCGGCATCAGATGCAGCAACTGCAACTGCTCCCCAGCACCATCCCAGGGTGGGTTAAAAGCTGACTCTGACTTCCATGGGCTTCTCCACCCTCCTCTGGCCAGGATTTTTGTGCTGGGTAAGAGCTGGCCGTGTGGCTTTGCCTGCACCAGGAGGCCACGGCCAGCTATGACCCACACTGGCCTAAAAGTGGGTGAAGACAAAATGCTGAGCACAGCCAAGCAGCACCTTGCCCAGCACAGGGAACCCAAAGCATCAGCTCCCTCCTTCCATGGGGACACCTCAGCCTATCCATGGCAAAGCTGTAGCACGTGCAGTTGTCCGGAGCCAGTGCACCGGGTGCACAGCTTTCTGATCCCCATCCTGTCCCCATTCCCTGGCAGAGGATGCTGGTGGGCAGCAGTGACCACCGTGGTGGTGTCAGTCAGCACACGTACCTCCTTTCCTTGCTCCCCGGGGCTCCCCGGCAGCCCCTCTGGCCCATCATCCCCTGGCTCCCCGGGGTCCCCTCTGATGCCCGGAGCTCCGCAGGTTCCTGCCTCCCCCTGGACAGGATTAAGACAACCAGGATTACTCTTGGCTGTCTTTTCCGGCTGACCCTGGCTCTGCCCTCCATCGTTTCTCACCATACAGCCACCTCAGCTTTCCTTATACAGGTACCCCCAACTATGAGGGGACCTGGACCCACCTACCATGCCTAGCAACATAAATCCCTGGACATGAACATGCTGCAGGTGGATTTTAAACAGTCCCACGTGGTTTTAGGTGCCTGCCTGTCCCTGCAGCAGCGGGGCCAGGTGAGCCCAGCACCTGCATCGGTATCACCCCAGCACCCAGCAGGGACCAACCTGCTCGCCTTTGCGCCCCAGCTGACCCTCTGCTCCTGGTGGTCCTGGTGGTCCCTGGGGAGGAAACACACAGCCCAGCCCTAGCACAGCTCTTTTACATTGCGCAAAGCCTTTGGCTCAGTTAATGCAGACGCAGCTTTAACCTTCTGGTTTAGTTGAGGATCAGCAACCTCCTCCCTTCATTTCCCATCCCTGGAGAAGGCACGTGGGGAGAGGCGGGCTGAAGCAGCCCCAGCCGAGGGAAGGGCAGGGCTCCCCAGCTGATGTACCTGCTCGCCATCCAGCCCGCTGATGCCGGCTTGCCCAGGATCTCCCACATCACCCTGCCAGAGGACACAGACATGAGGACAGGCAGCCATGGTGGTCCTCCAACCAGGTTCCCCACAGACCTCCCTGCCCCAGCTGTCCAGCATTTGCAGGAGGGCTTGCAAGACTCTTCTCCCACCCTGCACCAGACATGTAAATCCCCATCCAACTGGGGAAAGCCAATGGCCAAACTGGGAGGAGTGCTGGCCCCTACAGCCCTGGGGAGTAAACCCCACTTTGGGCAAGCAGAGTGAGACCAAGACCTGCCTGGGCAGCTCCTGACTCATGGGACTGGGAAGGGAATAAACCCACTTTCTCTATCCTTACCTTTTCTCCTCTCATCCCTGAAGGCCCTTCAGGTCCCTTAGCACCTTCCCGGCCCTGAAAACAAACAACCCATATCAGCAGCAAGGCTTTGCCTTAACCCAGGAGGCCTTTGCAGTTCCTAAGCAGGGGTCTGGGGTGCCCCAGCACACCACATCCCCATGGGCAGAGAAGCCACACACCATCTTCCCTTATCCTTCTCTTCCTGCAGGTGCTTTAGGGAACTCCCCAAAGAGTTGCACTAGCAAAATTCTTGCACCCTGTCCTAGTACCTGAGGCAGGAGGTTGTGCTGGGCATCGATCCAAGGAGCCCCATCTGCACTCACCGGGTACCCAGCTGGGCCAGCAGCACCAGCCACTCCAGGAGCTCCTCCTTCTCCTGCTGAGCCAGGCTTCCCAGGGATGCCATCCAGCCCCTGCGTGCCGGGAATGCCCTGCAAAGCCAAAAGGCCACTTAGGTACCTCAAAATGCAGTGCAGGGTGCAGCTCCGGGGAGGGCAGGCCAGTGGGAGCCCCATGCCTGAAGCAGCTGGGCCACCACAGGGTCTGCAAGGTACCACCTGCACCTGGTGGGTACCAGTGCCTCATCACTGCAGGTGCATGAGGGTCCTGCTGTCCCCGTACCTGACTGGTCACCACCCAGCTACCCATGCAGGGTTTGGGTCATTCTCTGCCCCACAACCAGCCCAGGGATGAAGCTGCCTCCAGAGTGGGCACCTATCTTTCATCCCATTGGACATCACCCAACTTCAGCCTACAGAGCATCTCCGCAAGCTACAGCTCTCCCACTTACAGGTGGCCCTGGAAGCCCTCGAGGACCCGGGTCTCCTGCTCTGCCCTGAAACAAGAAGGATGCTCAGCAGCATGGTCATGGCAAGGAGGCACAGGGGACCCCGAGTAGGGTAAGGCTTTGCTTGGACAATCCCCGTGTGCCTGGGCCGCCTCAGCAGTGTCTGGGCAGATAGCACAAAGCCCGGGCAGCAGCAAGTGGGACACCAGGCTCCTGCCTGCTCCTGCAAAAGGGTCCGGGGTCCACGCTGCTTATGCTACAGGTAGCACATGTATCTGTTGCAGAGCATTGCACATCTGCAGGGGACCGCGGCAGAGGGAGCGGAACAAGCCAGGCACACGGGGAGCATGGCAAGCCCTACCTGGGAGCCGGGAGCGCCTCGGGGACCAGGGGGACCTGGCAGGGCCTAGGGGGAGGAGAGCACCATCAGAGCCCCACGCCGCAGCCCTGAGTGTTCCCCTCTCCCCAGTTTAGCCCCTTGATGCCAATGGCAAAGTTTTCCCATTTTCCCATACCCAGCCCAGCAAAGGCAACCTGCTCAGTGCTTCTCTGGTGGCCTGGAGCTGCCCAGGGCAGCAGCAAACAACACTCACCTTGGGACCAGCTTTTCCTGGAAATCCTGGTGGGCCTTGGGCTCCCTTTTCTCCCTGTTACGAGGCAGGAAAGATTTCCTTTCTTCTTTATGTTTTAATGCCGTAATTTCTTCAGTGAGAACCACCCACCCCAGCCAACTCTCCCCCCACCCCCCCAACCCAACCAAAAAAAACAGGTGCCTAGCATCTTATAACAAGCCACAGGAGTCTGGGCAGGTAAGTGCCCAGAACCATCAGCTCACCCAATGTGGGAGCCAGCTCCAGCCATTCTCCTCCTGCCATCCCTGCAGCCCCCTGATGGAGACCATTCACAGATACCACCCAAACCCACCCATTTGGTTCAACGCTCCAATGCAAAAAAGTTTCTGAAGCCTGAACTCCCACCCCAGTGCATCTCCTCACTGCTGTGCTGGACCTCCCAGCCCTACCTTGTCTCCCCTGCGCCCTGGCCTCCCACGGTCACCAGCAGGTCCCGGGTAGCCCTGAGGAGAGCATGGCATCAGGAGGCAGCCGGGGCTGCCCAGAATCTCCAGGGTTTTGGGAGAAGGTGGCTGCTGAGGCTGAGCTCTTCGCCAGGGAAAGGCAGGACCCCGGGCACCGCAGGAGCCCTGGCAGGATGGCGAGTGCCTGGCTGGAGGCAGCCCTGCTCCAGCGAGCCTCCCTCCCAACTCAGCCGCTCCTGCAGGCAGGTGGGCAGCACCCTCCCCCCTCCCCCCAGGGACATTATCACTTACATAGGTGCCAACAGGTCCTTGTGGCCCCTCCGAGCCAGGCTTTCCAGGCAGCCCCTGCCAGGTGAGATGAGAGCATTAATGAACCTCTGCTCCTGGGATGCTGGCAGGCACTTCCCACCCTTGGTGTCCATGTCTGTGCCCACAGGATCCCCCCAGGTCTCCCCATGGCAGCCAAGAGCCTCTCAGGGCTGTTCACCATCATCACAGCTCCAACTAGCCCCCACAAGCCCCAGCTCTCACCTTTGGGCCCAGGTAACCCAGGTCTCCATCAGGTCCAGGTTTTCCCAGAGAGCCCTTTGGAAATATTTGGGGAGGAGATATCAGTCAAAAGGCTGAGATGAGCCAAGCCCCACCGAGCCATTGCTGCTGCCTCTGTGCTCACGGACAAGAGTCACCTGGTCCAAGCCAGGTTGCTGGGGACAAACTCTGTCACTGTGGCCCACCCTGGTGGCTCCTGCACACCAGTACCCTGTGGCTGGCTCTCCAGCAGGGCTGTCCTAGGGAAGGTGACAATAGTCAATCCTGGGGTCATCACCAAGCCCAGCTGAGAGCAGGCTCTCAGGGAGGGGCTCTTCCAGCAGCAGGGGCTGCTCTGGGTCCCCATCCCAGTGGGCAAGGACCTGGGACCTCCTCCCTGAACCTGTACCACCCATTTCCTCCTGGGATGGAGCGTATGCTTTGATCCCCTCCCAGGACTCAGGACCACGCTGCTATTCAGCCACCCAGGCGTGAAGGGTTTCCACGGGCTGCCATCCCCCATGGAGACCCTGCTAGGCTTGGGGAAGCTGCAAAAAATCTTTCAGGCAGATTCCCTGGGGAAATCATTCTGCTTTTCCCTAGCCCCAGTTCTTTCTGCCAATGAGGCTTTTCCATGTCTTTTAACGAGAAGTTAAGACCAGGTCCTACAGATGTCCTGATCCCCTGCCAGTTCCCAAGGTGGGAAAGCCCCATATCGCCCAGCAGCAGCACCAACCCTGCTGACTTCCCACCTAAGAAAATGCAGAGCTCATGCAGAAGGAACTTTTTTTTTGTCTCCTTACTATCGATCCAGGAGATCCTGTGTGTCCACGGCCCCCTGGCAAGCCGGCAAAACCCTGGAAGAAAGGGCGGAAGACGAGCAATGGAGGGAAGGCAGAAGCAGGAGGGATGGAGCAGCTCTCCTCTGGCAGTGCACGGCCTGAGACCAACCCAAACCAGAGCGAGCGCCCAGGGCCAGGTGCAGGCGAAGGGCTCAGCCCCTCGAAGGCAGCGCTGGTGCTTTCCACTTCAAACCAGCTCTTTGGTTTCTCGCTGCTGAAGCGCTGCAGATGTGTGTGTACATGCACAACACCCACACATGCATCCAGACAGCGCTACGTGATGCTGACAGCCAACTCGGAGGTGTGTCTCCTTGACCCAGAGCAGAACATTTTTCATGTATTGTTTTGAGGGAAGTGCCAGATTTGGTTTTGCTTTTGCTTTTAGCTCAAAGATAAACAAATATTAGAAATCCTGCAGAAGGGAAAACTTGCTACCAGCCCAGGTCTTGCTGCTGGACCTGTCTTGGATAGCAGTACAAGGGATGAGACATCATTTTGCAATAGCCAGTTCTTAAAAGCACTGCCCATTCCCTCTCCTTCACCCTTCAGCACAATTCTCAGCAGGTTCTTGCCTGGAGAAGCACTCTTCAGAGCACCCTTTGGCTGGTCTCGCTCCATCAGGGCCACCCACCACCTGTGCCTCATCCTATGGGTATGCTTTTGAGGCACATCCCCAGGGGGAGAGCCCCGAGCAGAAAGGAGGGAGGACAGAAATCAGGCAGCCACGCAGCTCTACTCACCGGTGGTCCTCTCCTGCCTGGGCTGCCCACAGTCCCTGGGTGACCCTGCAGGACAAGGCAGGCAATGATGAGGATGGGGAGGCAGAGGCAGCCTCTCCCAGTCCCACCATGTCAGCCCACAGCCAGCTGCTGCACATCACGGCAAGGTCCAACATGGTGTCAAGGTCTTGACCCACACAGCCATGGGGATGGTGGGGTTGGGAAGTCCCCTTATGTCAGGCTCAGCTCCCCCTCTTGATACAACCCACTGCCCCAGCCCTTGCCCACTGTCAAGTACAGAGTGTAGGATGGGAACCTGTGTACCAGGCTTTCCTTCTGCACCTTCTGCTCCTGGGATGCCCCGCGAGCCCTGGAAGGAGAGTCTCACCTCAGGAAGGCAGAGTCTGGTGGCAGGGTGCCCCCATCAGGGCCTCATCCAGCCCCAGAGCCTCCCTCCAGTATTAAAAAGGTGGCAAATTAGCAGTGGCATGGTCCCCAGGGTGTTCAGCTGCTCTGTATTGAGCCATGGGTTCACTAGTGCATAGGTCCTCCCTGCACAGCTCCTGCAGCTCCTCCCTGCTCCATTCCACCTTTGGATGCAATCACTGGGAAGTAACATGAGTGTAGGAGGAAACCCATTCCCACCGTGAACACCTCAACTGTGTTTTGTCCCCTCTTGCCCCAGCTATTTATTCCTGGCTTTGTCACCAAACACGACTCTGAATAACAGAGTTTTCTTAAGTTGCTATTTCCTGAGTTTTCTACACTCAGGGTTGAGAGAAGTTGTGGTGTTGGGCAGGTGGTTTGTCAAAACACTTCATGCAATGTGCAAAAGCTTGAGCTGCTCGTTCCCAACTTATCCTGTGCAAATTCCCTCTGATCCGGCTGCATCCTGGGATGCTGCTCCCCGAGAGCTGGCTTTCCCATCCCAGCGCTGATGGCACCACATGCCAACCCAGGGCCATGGGTCATCTCCTACTTACAGGCAGCCCAGGGACTCCGACCAGCCCACGCTGACCCACGCGGCCCTGGAAAACAGCAAGCAGTAAGAAAAGCATCTCCCTGCCAGCAACAGAGCTGGAGATTTGGAGGCAAAGCTGGTGCCCAAACATGTCACGGCTCAGCCCCAGCGCATCCCAAGCCACCCAGCGAGGGGTGTCCAGGGTTGTTTCAGTCTCCCACAGCCAAAGATGCTCCAAGATTCAGCTACAAGTACCAGCACCCCATTAGTTACCCGGGCTCCCCGCGGTCCTGGGGTTCCCTTCAGGCCATCAGGTCCTTGGCCTCCCTAAAATTCACACAAATGGAAACAGAAGTCATTTTAGACAACCCTGCAGGTGTCCCCCAGCCCCTCCACCCTGGAGAGCACCGAGGGGACCCATCCACCACTGCCACACTGGAAGGTCAGTGTATGGCTGCAGTGGGTGCAGGGATGCTGTGCACAGGGTGGGGGGCCAAGAGGCTGGGGACCCGCCCCAGGTGGGCATCCTGATGCTGTCCCTGGGTGCTGGGCCCCATGCTGCATGGAGCTCCTGGGCAGGGAGGCTGCATCCCTGCCCCCCACGCAAGGATGAGGGGAGCCCGCAGGAAACCAGGGGACACAGCAGCAAACACCAGCACTGACCTTGGGTCCCTCGCTGCTGTTCAGCCCTGCTGAGCCGATCTGCCCTTCTTCCCCCTGCCAGGAGAGAGGAGAGGAGTCAGCCAGAGAAAATGCAGCCTCTGATCCTCTGCCTGCTCCCCCAGCCATGGCAGCCACCATGCCCCTGCCCTGTGTAGGGGAGAAATGTGGGGAGCATGGCCGGAGGTGGCACTCATTAAATGGCAATGTGACCTGGGGCACCAGCTGAGCTTTGGGGTAGGGATGGAGACCTCCATCAGGATCATAAAACTGGCCAGAAAAAAAAAAAGCCTAATAGGTTCAGTGTTGGCCCAAAACAGCACAGCTGAATATTTTTGTTGCCTGCTGATCAAATTAAAGACAATTCAAAGGACTGATGTGCCGAGACTCCTGGCTGCTTGGTTACAGCCCTGGGAGGGCAGGCACAGCCCAGACCCTGGCTCCAGACTGATGTGGTGTGATGGCAGCGCTGCTCGGCTGGATGGAAAAGGCACCACCTGGCAGCGAGATGAGTCGTGCTGCATCTCCATCTCTTGGAGAGGTGGGAGGATTCGTTTCTCATCCTGAACAGCAAATGTGAGAGCAGATCCAGGCAGGCATCGCAAAAGCCCTCCGAAGCAGAGGGCATCAGATGCAGGGGGATGCTGCAGACCAGAAAGGTGGGTGGGAAAATATAATCCCCCTTCTCCTGAGAAGCTGGAAAGCTCTAGAGACAAGCAGCCAGCCTGGCTTCAGTTCCCAGGTAGAAGTATTGATCTGCAGCTGGGTTCATCCATCCTGACAACTCACCTGGAGCACGCACTGCAGGAAAAAGCACTCTGAAAATTGTGCCTTGTTCCTGTGGCTACCTGGCACTGCTGTGCTCAGCTCTTGGGAGCTGGCGAGGGTTGGGGCCAGGTGGTATAGCTGGTGAGAAGCAGGGCAGCCGGCTGGGCAGCAGCAGCCCTCCGGAGCTGCCAGCACAGGCTCCAGGAGGCAGAGAGCCTGGCGGGAGTCAGGGATGAGCATCAGTTCAAGAGAGTGAAGTGTGAGCCCTGTGCTCTCAAAATACCTGCGCAAAGGGTGCTGATGGGGGGCAGGGACCCTGCAAAGGTGCTCGGGCAGAGGCAGCTGGGGAGGGCTCCCCTTGGACCTGCTGGAAATCCCCTCGCATTGCTGAAGCCACCACCTAATTCCAGGTCATTGATGGGGGCACAGCTGGAGGGGTCTGGAGCAGCCGGGTCAAAGCTGTGTCGGTGCCAAGTGCTCGGTGCCAGGCACACCTGCGACCCCAAGGACTGGGACTCTGAGCCAAGCTCCCCGTGGCCATGCAGGGGCCAGCGATGCCCCAGCAGCATGGAAGGAGATGCCATTAGAGGGCTCCCTTGGCCTGCACCAGCTCCCACCACCCCAACCAGCGTGTACCAGTACGGCTGCCAAGTGGACTTTTGCTGGGGACAGCCCAGTGCCTTCAGTCCTCCTTCAGGAGGAGGAAGAGGCAGTGCAACATGGCAGAGATGCTCAGGATGCTGGAGGGGAGCTGGGTTTAGGCAGCGGGAGAGAGGGATCCTGCAAACCTGCAGTGCCTGCACCAGCAGCACGGCAACGCGTGGCTCTTGGCCAGGCACAGCGGCATGCTGGCCACTGCCCGGCTCAGGAGCAGGTAGGAATGCTCACCCTGGGCACGGCTGGGGCAAGGCAGCACTGCCCACACTGCCTGCATCCCTCAGCGCTGTCCCTACCACCCACCTCATGGCACAGCACTGGGCACCCATGTATCCCACCACGTGGCACCCTGGAGCAGCCATGGCACTTACATCTGGTCCCCGGGGCCCCACTGCTCCCCGTGGGCCGGGAAAGCCCTGCAAGCCAGCCTGGCCCCGAATCCCTGGGGGCCCTTTTGCTCCTTGCGCTCCACGTGGACCCTTGGAGGAACAAGACACAGCACATCACTGCAGGGCTCCTGTTTCCCTGCAGCCCACGCCTGGGGCTCCCCCACCCGCAGACAGGAATCCCCCCATCGCTTGTTGCCCCAGCTCTCTGCACAGCCAGCCTTTGCCATGGGGCCACTCTGGGTGAACATCCCACAACCCTCCTCCAAGAGCATCCCTGGGGCACCAGCAGTGGGGCAATATAACATTTTTAAACAGCCAAAGCAAGATGGAGCAGGGAAGGATGGATCAGGGGCAGGACCACGGTCCCTGAAAGCAAATGCCCCTGGGTCCCTGGACATCCACACCAACCCACCCACCAGCTGGAAAATAGCACATTTGAAGAACAGAAGAAGAAGCAGCTTCAAGAATCCCCCCCAAGCCTGGGTACGTGGTACCCTGTCTCCTTTGGCTCCCAGGTCTCCCTTGGCTCCACCTGGACCTCGACAGCCCTGCAAAAGGAGCAGAGGTGGAGGGTACACTCAGAAAACCATGTTATTGCCACTTCTTGCAACCAAACAACCAAAGCATGCTTTGATCCCATTTTGGCATCAAAGAAAGTGAGTTCTGCCCAATTTAGATCAGGGCTTTCCTCCTGATGGGCCTTTTGCAACCGGGGGCAGGTTACATGCTGGATCTGTTCCTCAGGGGGGGGGGGGGGGGGGGGGGGGGTTGTGGGTGTGTGTGTGTGGTGCTCCAGAGCTTCTGGGTTCATTCACCAGCAAATGGTCAGTGGCCCCCGCACCCTGTGCCAATCCTAGCCCCAGCTCCCTGGCAGGTAGGACACCTGCAGCACCCGGTGGTGGCATCCCAGCTGCACCATCCTGGT